>NC_141701.1:24456852-25204352 GCF_971803275.1 Cyanistes caeruleus | reverse complement strand
CTATAGACCCAGGTGAAGGAGTATTCACTGGTGTCAGGTAGGGGTTTGTGAAGATACAAGCAAAGACTGTGACGTCAACGCTCAGCCTTAGTGCTAAACAGTGCTGTCAGCCTCTGCTCCAAATGAAATCAATGGTAATTGCAGCTGCTCAGAACAGATGTAAATTAGAGCACCACAATAGCATCTTCCCCAGTACATCCAATTATTGCTGAAGGAAATACATGGGAGACAACAATGTCTGGCAGGGAGAGGACTTTATTGGGAGTAAAATGAATCCTGGGCCAGATTTCACTTTTTGCATGTAAAAGGGCAGCCCAAGTTGACATGTAAGTAAGAAAGAGCTGAAATTTTCATTAAGTCATACCATCACATAGAGATAACCTTACCAATAAAGCAACCTAAGTAGCAGCAGTGCTTCATTGGGTTCATAATTGTTTGGTTCAATGACACTGAGAAAGAGTTTTGCACTGCATAACTGTAGTCCAAACATACTCAGCTCACCCTTTTAACCATTGGCACTATATATTCAGGGCTCTCTCCTTTCCTCATCCAACTAAACTAGGCAAGTCAAACCATATTTTACTACATTACAGGATTCAAGGTATGCCTACATTAGGGGTACTGTCATTATAGAATGAAAACCCTCTCACACCATTACACCTTAACAATTCACTGGCAAAAATAGTCAAGGCTATACCTAGCAGGGAATAGCTGCCACTTGTGGGAATCTAGTCAGGCTACTCATGTTAGCTCTGTCAGCAAGAGCTGGAGTTTCATTCTTGCATGCTTGGTATCCCTAAACTACGAGTGCAGTGCATGTGGCCCACTCATTTATAAAATAAACACATCAAGCAAGGAAGAGGAAAAAGAACAGAATAAATACTTGCTTACCACAAGTCCTAGCACAAGGGTACGCACTCTCTCCCCAATCTCTGGTGAAATGTCATTGCCAAACTGCTGTAAGGTTGTAAGAAATCTCTTCAGTTTGCTGAGCTGCCTAGCTCCACAAGCTGGCGGTAACTGCTGGTTAGCCAGAGAAGAGGAAGAGGAAGAGGATGGCCCATTGCTAAAGCCATTAGGAGGAGATGGAGCTCCATTTAACGCTGTTGGTGAATGGCTAGTGCCATTGGTTACTGAAAGAAAGAGAGACAGAGGATAAAATAAAGATTGGGGTTGGGGGAAAGAGAGAGAGAAAAAGGAGACAGAGGAGAAAATCCATCAGCTTATGTTTTCTGCACTTGACCTCAGAATTAATTAAGTTGCACAATCAAAGATAATTAGCCTTTAGACAGAGCGACAGTCTGCAGTTTATATCTATTTCCCAATAGCTGGTGCTGAACATTTTAAGGACTGGAAATAACAGCAGCTGTCTCTCACACAGCCCCTTCAAAATGCTCCTGGACCTGAAAAGCATCATTTGAATACCAGCCTTTTGTCAGAGGATTTTAAAAAGAGAGGGAAATGGAGAGAAAAAGCATGAGTGCATTTATGATTGAAGACCAAAAAAAAATTGCTCTTTGGGGTAGAAAAAAACGTGCAGACATATTTCATGAAGCCTCAGTTTATCTCTGAATATTTTTACTTGTGTTTTGTACACACAACTGACAGCTGTGTTTATAAAACAGGACTTTCACGTTTTAACCTTACACCACCCAATGAGAAGGTTATTTTTTCCAATACAGATTTCCTAGCTACTAACATATGGAACACACAAAGTTGTCTGTGCAGGTACAAATGCTGCCAATGCTCCCTGTGCCCTGATGCCTTGCAAAAAGGGCATGAAGCTAGACTTCAGAAGATTTCTCAAAGACCATGAGCAAATCTCTCTGCTTTCACGTGCCAGCACCTTATCTCTAAAAAGGATAAGAAAGCATTTCCCTTCTGTTGCAAGGTTGCTGTGAGAATAACTATCTGAAGTACTAAGCATTCAAAATTTATGGCAATGAGGTGCATGCAGACATACTGAAGACAACAGAGAGCTTTTGGCTGCCATTTCAGTTTGAGTCATATACACATTCTAGAAGAGGACAGAGAATCAAAACTGCGGACATCCTCTTCCGCTCAGGTTAGTTGGAACAGCAACACTCAAAATACATGCCATTGAGGTTGAGTCTGACTTGCTAAAATGACAGCAAACAGCAAGAAAAGAATGGCTCCCTAGAACTACAAGTGTACCACTGCACTGGCAGGTGTGAGCATGCAGCATGTGACTGTACCCAGCAGCAGCTGCACTCAGTGGGCCACTGTCCTGGAGAAATTGTCTAACTTTTTTTGAGGGAGTCACTCAGAACTCATCCCAAAAAACATCAAATATCAGGAACTTGTCTACAAACAAAAATGCATAGGAGTATTAGTTTAGCTTGTTTCCTATTTAAAAGCATAACCAGGACAAGCTAGCAACTTTAAATACTTTCATGTCTCTCAATGACCAGCCTCTCTGAAGCCAAACATCCCATTCTCATCTCATTTCCTTCATCGATTATCCTTAGCTTTAATCAGGAAGTCCTTCTTCAGGGTGGACACCCACTACTAAATATAAATCACTACCCTATTACCATATTTAAATCACTGCCACAAACCTTCAAAGGAATTTTTGTTGCCCCAGTCACTGCCTTCCAGAGGCACTACGGAAAAAGCTATGTGAATTGTTATCTAGCCTCTGCTTGTGTTTTATCCTAGTTTTTGACTGCCTATTCTGGCTGCGTGGGCTAGTGAGAACAAGGATTGGAAAAAACAGAAATAGAAAGAAGCTGCCCTCAGCAAGTTCAGCTCCCTGTACGGCTGCAGGCCACGCTCTGAGTGCTGCAGTGGGGTGAGGTATCTGAGTAAACAAATATGTTGTGATTGCAAGGAACTCACATAGCCAAAAGTCATCCTACAAGGAACTTTAAGAAAATGAGGACTGGGGAGAATAGTGACATGTCCTGCTGATCTACCCTGACACCACACAACAACTCTGTCATCCATAAGGGACTGGTCTAGACAGAGGGTGCTGGGGCTATGATCAAGAAAGCAGAGAAGAGTGGAGTTCATTACCTAGGATAGATACAGGGAGAAGACAGGCTGATAAAGGTTTCTCCCGCAACAAAAGAAATATAGAAATAGTCCCGTTATTTCAGTGGTTTCCTTATAATATTTGAATTTACCAATTGGCAAAGCTGTGCATAATTTCTAAAACGAACCCACGTAGCTAATCCAAAAGAATTTAGCATTTAAAATTTCAAATTACAACGCATCAAGAATTTTTAATCATCTAAACCAAAGAAAACAAAGATATTCTAGACCAGAAAACAACTCAGATCTCTCTGCCCTGCAGGCATTCCTGCTGTAGTAATAATAAATGTAACAGACACTCTGACAAAAGTGACTGTTTATTGTACAAGCTGGAACACCTAAAGCCAAACTCCAAAATCTGACAGGGTAAAAAGCAATTAAAATATTATAAATAAAAGATTTTCAGACTTTTAGTCTTCAAATAAGGAGCCCCAAAAATCAAGCTGTGGTTCACACACCTTCCAAAGTACTGAACTCTATCAAATAAACCAATACCCAGAGGCCTTGTGAGGACTGCGAGTGTGACTAAAGAACATTGTCATATTCCTTTTATGATTGCCAAAGATCATCCTGCACTGTTGGCAGGGCATCACACTGGAGAGCTTAATCTGCAAGAGCCTAATCCTGCAAAAACCCAGAAACAATTTAACTTCAGACTGAAGCAGCTCCAATGTGAAGCCCCATCCAGGATGATTCAGGTGCTGGAGTTAAGCAAAACAGACAAATCTTTGCAGGATCAGGGTGACTGGGTTAAATGTGAGTTTATGTGAATAGCTGGCACAAACCCTCCTCACTGTTTAAGTTCAACATAAATTGTCAGGACAGGGCTCCCTGGGATAAGTAGTACAAAGGCCTCCAGCTGGCCTTCAGCATAGAGGTGAATTTTAAATAAGGCATTTAACAGAGAGAAAGGGACTAAAACAGACATAGGCAAGACAAATAGAAGATGCAGCTTTCATTCTGTTTAGGCATATGTATTCTACTGTTCTAAAAATGTTTTATTTAAAACGTGAAATGTAAACACATTCTCATGTTTATACTATTACAAGGCAGTATAAAAGAGACCAAAAAATTTGCAGCTAAATCTTAGTATGAGAAATGTGTATCATTTCATGACTGTGAAAAGAATAGTCCAGACAACGTGCCAGATTCAAATATCAGTTATGCTGACATGAATGCAGCATATACCAAGACTAGTAGAGTTATATGTTTACATCAATAAGCTGAGACAGAGATGCAGCCCTAAGTGATTTAGAGAAGTGGTAACAGACTAGAAGCCTCTAGATAAAAATCATGAAAGGACTTAAGTTTTGGTTATATATCAATATTAACTAGACATTATATAGCACTGAAATCAGAATTCTTCACTGAAACATAAGCAAGAGGAAGATTAGTAATTTTTTCATTATGAATTATCTCCACTTTAAAAACAAAAAACAAACAAACTCCCTGAAGTTTCTATACAAAAGGGAATGGGATTGTTTAAACAACATAATGGCACGTAAGAGAAGAAGGTTTTCTGTCCTTCTCACAAGAGGGCTAACCTGAGCATTAAGTACATGGAAAGCCAGTACTCATTGTTCTTTGACACTGTGACCAAGTGATCAACGAAATAACAACACAACTCTGAGCTGAATGTCTTAATAAGTTAAAGATGCGTTAATCTGTTGTGAACTTCGTTTTGCTTAATTACTTTATCCCAATATAATCAAATGTTGCTCCTGCCACTTCATGCACATTTCCCTTCACCTATTTTAGTTTCTGACATACAGAATAGAAAGAAGATGGAAGAAAAGGAAGAAAATAAGACTAATTACACGTTGTGGGCGTAAATGAACTGGTTCTTGGAGCTCCTTGGGTAGTGGGAGGAGGTGGCATGGTTGGAGGCGTCAGCCTGGATTGTGTCTTCACATCCACAGGTGAGTCTGGCATTGTGGAATGCTTCTCAGTGCGATCTGCAACACACACCACAGGAACACACCGGTTTATTTCCCCAAGCACACCCCCTCTGACAAAATCTTAAAAGCTAATGCAAGAAGTGAGCCATTTCAGCATCTGCTGTGAAAGATTACACCTGATTATCTACTCCAGTGTGCTCTTCCCAAATTGCATCATCTATACCTTACTTAAGAAAGTGCAACACAGATGGTAAGACCTCATTTGTAGCAGTGCTGCGTTATCCTTTGTTTTTATTTCTAGCATGTGCAGATGCTACCTCCCAAGCACTCCTGAAGCTGCAATAATGCCACCTCTCTTCAAGGCCCTCATGTTAGCCAGGAGGAAAAATAGATGAAGGGACAGGAAGATAATAAATCCCATTACGAAATCTCTTCCAGAATTAAAACCTGAAGCTCTTTAGTACAGGTGAGGTATTGGGTGGGATATTGGTTGAAGTCAGCTCTCTTCATATCTCCTCTTTCTATCACCTGCTGCCCTCTCCACTGCTTCTCTTTGTAATCTTATGCTAAACCTATGCTAAATACACACACCCCCTGGATCACTTTACCACAATGTCCCTGATTATTCTCATATTCACCAGAAAAATAAATACAACATGCCAAAATTTTATGTCAATCATCTCACATACATACAATTATTTTCAAATAAGCATGTAAGTTTGCACCTTCACATATTAAGAATAACTTTTAATGTTCAAAACCTGCATGATAAGCAGGAATATACCTCCCCAAGAAAACAAAACAAACATAAGGCAAAACCAGGAAGAAAACATAACACTTCTCTCGCAACTGAAGATCTAAATATACAACACACGTGATAAGCTACAAAAGTGCACTCTTTTTCCCAACATCTTTTTGAATGATACTACCTTAAGTTTGTCGGTTTTTTTAAGCCATCCAAGCCCATATGTTTCATTTGTTAAGAACGGGCAAAACAAAGCAAAATTTATCAGCTGAAGGTAAAATAAAGGCTTTCTCATTCATACCAGGAGTTTAGCAAGCCATCTTGAGAAATGAGTACAATGATGTTTAGCTTTTAATGGGAACAAGTCAAATTCTCCAATTCTCTCTTTGGGGAGTCGGGGTTATTTATTTATACACAGCCCAACAGAAGCCTTCCTGAGCTCCACAAGTAAAGCAAGGAAGTGTCGCTGCTAATGGGCAAGCACGTACGTCCATGGTTTTAATTCAAGACATGTCACATTCTGTAAATTCTGTCACTTCATTTTGTGACACAATACCTTGTTCTTACTAACAACATACAAACTTCAATGAAATAATCGCATCTGAAATTTTCTCTGAGAGACAATAACAGAAATTTAATGCAATACACACATTTAACAAAGAACGGATATGTTTTAAGGAGCCTCAAAACAATTATCAGAAAACTTAAATACGAGAAAATTATTTAAAAAAAAAAAAGAATGGGGGAAGGGGAAAAAAAAAAGAGCCCCCACTCCCCCCCCCAAAAAAAAATTAACAACAGATACCAATCTATATCTGTCTGAAACTAAAGAAACTGAGGAAGCAAGTAGTAAGTCCCAGAGGTGCAGTGTGTCAGGTACTGCAGTTAGAGAAGCCATTTTCAACCTTTGTTGAAATGCCTACAGGCAATGTTTCAGCTCTCAGGGAAAGGGAGTAATTTCATATAGAATTTAGAGACAAGTTTGGGGAAGATGAGCAGTGAAACACGCTCAGAATAGGATGAGGGGAACACAGATACAATTTTATAGGATCTGTAGTGTTGATCTAAGGTTAGTAAACCTCAGCTGTGGTATCCACAGAGATAACCTTAGAGTAATCCACAATGATTACCTTAAATATTAAGGTTGTTGCACAGGTGAGTTATGATTTGCAAATCAAGCAACAGTAAATTATTACATGCTGGAAAACAAAATCAGGTTTCTAAACAAATTCTATACATATTTCCTTTCTGTATCACTATACTAAAACAGTTAAATCTCTATCTTCAATAAGCCATTAATTTAATATAAAGAACTATGAAAACTCGTCTTGAAATGTTAATTGCTTCCTTAATAGCCAAATTCATCTTGCACTCACCTCAACCAACCTCAGCAACAAGGGAATAAATAGCTTTCAGCTCATGTTGCAACAGAGGGAAAGAGGCACAGCAGTGAGCCCAAGCCCTCCTAAATAAAGGCAAATATTTCTCCCATGCCAAGAAAGGAGAGAGAAAGGGAGGCTTGCCAGAGCTGGTGGGGAGATAACAGTGGGAACTGCTGGTCCATCTGGTTTTCATTCTGCTAACACTCACATTGAACTGTTAAGGAAGGCAGTCCAGGTACACAGATTTGAAGCATGTGGGAGCGCAGACACAGGCACAGAGGAGATGGAGGTGGGTGGAAGAAGGAGTGAGAGAAATCGAGCTCCTCTAACAGACTGCTGCTCGCTGCAAGCAGGCACAGCCTGTATCCTCCAATTCAGCTGGTGATAACTAAAAGTGATACTGAGCCCTAACCAACTGCACGGCTCCTGCTCCTGCTCCCTCCCTTCCCTGCATTTCAAAGTTCAGGTTTGATCAGGAACGCGCTCAGATCAGAGCGGGGAGACTTTCCCAAAAAGCTGGCAATGTTTTGCTATTTAAATTGAACACGGTAGTGGGAAATAGTGTGTTGGTTTTGCCCTCGAATTTCAGGTTGCTACTCTATCATAATCCAAATGATTTTTACTACCTCCAACAGTTTGCCACCCAGTCTGCAGATTGCTGAGTTTATCCACGGACCCCTGTACTTCTCATCTAAATCTAGTAACATTAGGTTTGATTTTCCCAATTACCTTTCTTTGGACCTCTTAGGGCTTTACATACAACTTTCCTTTTTGGTACCTCTCTCTCTCCCTTGCAAAACCCTAAACCCTACTCTCCTACTGTATGATCACAGGCAGGCAGATTTCTTTCCAAGTTCCCTAGTCCTGCCTTCTTTAAGGAGATATTAAGGATCCTTTCAAGCATACCCCAAAACATTTCTTACCAGAGTAGAAGATTATTTTGTCAGAACAGAGATTATCTGTGGGGGCAGGGAAAAAAGGCTTTTGAAGAAGTACAATGCAAAATGCAAAGCTCTTCCACATGCTTGCAAGACACCATCACACCACCCAGGAGAACAGCTTTTACAACTCTCTATTCCATCTTCTTTAACAACAAAACCCCTGTGGGAGCCATTCTGTTCTTACTGCTACTGTTTACCTGTTCCTTACCTTTTCATACAGCTCCCTGAACTCTAAGGGAGTGATGAGACCTGTCTACAGCACCCACCACTGTCCCACTACCCACAGCCCCAGAGAATGTAAGCAGCTCTAAGACAGATCACTCAGGGGATGAAGTGGTGATGGAGAGCCACAAACCAGAGCCAGCACTGATAAAATAGTTAACAGCTCTTGTGATCTGAACTCCTAAAGCTTTTGGTGTCTGACACTTAGCCTACAAGTCCAGCTTCTATAAATCATTATTTACTTTTTAATTAATAAAAACAATAAACCTTACAACCAACACTTTTTACTGTAATGGTTGAAAAATAGCCTGATGATACGAAAGCTAAAGACAAAATGGCATTTGAATCATATTCACAAGCTAATTTCCTTCAAGACATATGTCATGACACTTTTAATATATGGACATTCTTCATACAAACTCTCAGTGGATATTCTGCTATTTGTACATTAGGAGGTAATGAGAGTTTGGTAGGGAAAGAAAGAATCCCTCAAGAGGAAAAACCCTAATTTTAACATCAATTTTCCCTGAAATTTGGAAGAACTTTCACCATTTCTTAAAATTGCTCAATTTCTTGAATTCAAAAACATTTTTATGCTCTTGAGTCAAACCAAACTCCCCCCTTGCAAAGCTAGCTCCGGCTATCTTTTTCTTCAGATGTACCCTGACATTTCAAAGAATAATCCTGAATTAGGAGGGACACACCAGAAAGTTTCATATAGGCATCATCCCGCAGCATCCCACATTTCAAAGTACAGACTGTGTATACAGAGGAAGTAACTTTTTTCAGGTGCAACGATTTCTTCCACTGAATCCCTTAAAACAATGACAGACCTATGCTCCTTAGCCCAGTTCAGATCAAATGGGACTGAAACCAGAGGTCCTCCAAACTGGAAGGAAAAGGAGACATCTGCAACTAATTCTGTAGTGTTCACTGCAATCAGTTCAGGATGGAGAAAGATGGTGAAATAATGGTCTAGTCCTAATCCATACACACAACCCTCTGGAGCAGTGAGAGACTTAAGATAAATTCAGAAAACATGTTTCAAGTATGCAGAGATCTATTGCATTTGCTTTGGATTATATTTTTTATTTAAAAACAAAACCAAGCAAAACATTTTGAAATACACATTCTTGAATCTCCTTTACAGCATAGACTGAAGAACTGTGATTTAACCACAGAAGTATTTTGCTTCATTTAAAATTAAAGAATGTTGTAAAACCGACTTTAAATTACGATATTTCTTCTGTGGATTTCTTGGTTCATGGAACTACAGTGTTCTTGTCGTTCATTCAGTTTTTATGGTAGAGGTTATTTTTATCACTATATTTAGCTGTTAGGTGAATACTGGTATTTACTGTAAGCACAGTCAGCTTCTGAATCAAACAAGGAAGAGACAAAGCATGCAGGAGCCGGGGCAGAGAGAGATGTGCCTGCATTCAAACTGACTTACTTTACTTCCTGTACCCTACAAGATTTAGTCCATTTTTAAAACAAGGCGGTCTTTCATAAATGGCGACATTTCAGCTCACATGGCACACTTCCAAGTCTAACGCATCAAGGAAAGCTGATGTATGGAACAAAATATGGAATATATAAATACTTTACTGATACCATTTCAATAGCCAATTCAATGTCAAGCATTTCTAGGAGTGGCGTGTTTTCAATTTCCTTTTTTAAATGAAAAAAAATGGTGGTATAATATGCTGTGGCATTTATTTTACTTTTAGTTAGTGCAAATAGTTCCAGATGTACACTCAGGCATAAAAGATTCTTAAAAGATGCTTTATATTGATTGTACAGTACTTTCCACTTTGGTGCCAACATTTAAAAAATAAAAATAAAACTCACTAAATTAAAAGAGTCCATTGTCTTGTTTCCTTTAAACTCACAAAAAGAACAAGCCCCACATATGACACAAGCGATTAGAACCTGCCTCCACAACCCAAGTTACAGGAATCATGACCTAAATCTAACGGATTTAATACTGATGATTTCTTAGACGCATTGGACTAATTTTCATTATTTTGAGAGGGGTGGCAGGGATGTGCAAGCTGGTTACCACAGACTGTGAGTCACAATGGTGATGAACCTGAAGTCAGACAACCACAAGCCCAACCTAGGAGGACAAATTCCATAGTTCTTCCATCCATAATGCCACCATGCTGCAGCCAGTAAGAACTTCTTCAGATGTGGCCAATCCACACAGCGCCATTAGTAATAGGCAGTGTTTGTGGAGACTCACAACTCCTGACCATCAAACCTGCTGCTACACTGGGCAGGACAATATTACAAGGCTGCCTTGGTTGAAAGGAACTCATCTGGGAAGGCATGGTATAAGCCTGACATATCTGGTAAATCCCACCCACTCCATGTCCTGAAACCCTGGGGAAACCTACAAGTCATACAATGCAGCCATAAAACATGACATGTGGACAACACCACTGCAGACCCTCTCCCTGCCAAGCATAACTGGGATTTGCTTGAGACTGGTACAGTCTTCATTCCATTCACCTCTTGGCCCTTTTGGCTTCTTCTTGATAAATAAATAAGGACCTAAACCCAATTAATGTTTTTGTGCTATACATAAGATCTCAAACAGGCATAGTACAGACATAACTTTCTCTCAGCACTAGATGTAATCACGTTATTGGCCTAGAAAGGAAACATCACTGTGTTTCCAGTTCCCCAGCAGAGAACTTTTACTTCCGGGTGATTTGCAGGAAAGCAGTATCAGAGATCAACTCAGACTCTGTCTTTTGTCACAGAACATAACCTCTGCAAGATTTATCCACCAGGAATCAGAATCCATGTGAAGTGACTGATGGATATGAACAGCAAAGTTTTCAGATGACATAACATTTCAATGCTTCTTTAGCATGCTGGTTATGAAGCTCATATATTGAAGATGACCCTTTTGCAAGAGCAATATCGCAATTTTGCTGCAGTCTTATCTTCATTCTCCTCTGCTCAGATAGTTGAACAATTCATATCACCAGCTATTCTTCAGAATAAATGAAAGCACACTCAATTTACCCATTTGTGCTCATTTAATATGCAATAGCTAGAAGAAATTCTGTATCCTGGGAGTTCACTGAAGTTATCTGAGGCCAAGTTATAAGAGTTTCTTCAGCTGTGCTAAAATAAGCCTTGAGCATAATACAATCTCCTCTGTCTCCCAAAAGCTGAAAGAGATTTTTGTGCTACTGTCTCCCAGTTTTGGTAGAGCTTGTGGATGATATAAAGCAGGTAAATAGCAAAAATGCTTTATGTCATATTCTTTGTCCACAATGGTACCTTGACTGGTCCTATCTATCATGACAATGAACCACAAATGCAGAAGCATTCTCTTTGATTTCAGTTCTCTATGGTGAGAGGTTCTGACTGGCAAAAAAACTTAGTCCCACGCTCATGGCTTAGCAGCTGAAGGCCAGATAATTACACATATTACAAAATAAGCAATGCATGAATTCAGTCTCAGAATTAAGACCAAAATGTCAAGGCTTGCTTTGCTTAGACATACTGTTTTTTCCTGAAAGAAATAAACTTGTCTTGCCACATAATTTCCTTTCAAAAGAGGGGGGGGAAATAGAAAAACAAACTTTTCTCTCTCATTTAACCATCTGACATGTTTTGACAGTTTCAAAACTATCATAAATTCACTTTCAGTTATTTAATAAAAACTGGCTTATGTCAGAATTGCACCTTTTTTTAAATGCCTCTTTTCTCCTTCACCCTTTCTGGCTTTGCAGATTTTCCATGTATATTTGCTTGAATGCAGGAAGGCAGGGAAGAACACATTCTAAATCTAAATCTGCTACCACCATAATTGTTTATGAAATACATAGCAAGAAGAGACAAGCAAAATAAGGGCCAAACTGTGGCAGCTGCCCTGAGTTCCTTTAAGCCCCCAGAAAACAAAAGTCTACGAGTTCCTTTGTCATGGATGAATACACAACAGTTGGCCTGTAATGAAGCTGATGACTATGTGGATTCTAAATATCCCACCAAACACCATGAAAATTCCTCTATATATGAACTAATGCAGTTAATAAACAACAGTCCTATAATCAGTACTGAAATACAATTTTCCCGTTTACATTGTTTCCTAGATCTTTTCTTTTTGTTGACAATCTATCCAACTGAGAACTGTGTGTTTTGAGTGATTCTCTTGTGTTTCACGTCATGGGAAGTATTGCTGCTATTCCAAACGCAGCTCACTGAACACTGAGGCTCAAGTGAAGGGACAAAGAGGCACTCTCTGCCTTTGGCATGAAGAACTGAAGAACAGCCAGACCAACCACTGGCCTAACTCATGCCCCAGCCTCCCTGACAAGCTACAGAGACCGCCTCTCTACATTAGCAATCAGTTCCTTTACTTGTAGAGGAAATCTTCAGCACACTTGCAGATGTACTTTCGCAAGGGCTCCCTGACCACTAACTTGTTTCCTTTCTGCATCATCATCCCTGGAAGTCCTACCCTGGTAAGGATTACACACAACTTGACAAACTACAGATCAAGGCAGACTGATATCTAAGAAACACAAATTCCATCAGAATCTAATTGCTCTTAATATATAATAATTAATTAATTAGTAGTATTACTGCTTTTATATACTCAACCACACACAGCATAGATCCTTCCCACCAGAAGTAAGATTTTTCTCTCAACATCAATTGAAATTTCATAACTTGTATATTTATGTTTTTAATTCAAAGTTTGTCCAGTCCTAAATTAACAGTAAATAACAGAATCACAGAAAGACTTGGGTTGGAAGGGGACCTTCAAGATCATACTCTTTCAGCCCCTCTTGCATTCACAGGTTTTCGCTGAACCAGGTTGCTCAGAGCCTCACCTAATCTAGCCTTGAACATTTCCAGGGATGAAGCACCCACAGATTCTCTGGGCAACCTGTTCCAGTGCCTCGTCATCCTCATAGTAAAGAGCTTTTTCATAATAACCAGTCTAAACCTACTCTCAGTTTGAAACCACAGTTTGTTACACAATGCTAAAAGTCTGAAGAGAACAATTATAAACCTCTTTATTTTTAATGCACTTACACAAAATGTAAAGGATAGCTGTGCTCATTTTAGAAAAGTCCTAAGAGAGTACTGATACTATTTCATATTCATTATATCCGATACTGATATTATTTCATTAGATTTAGCTGGAACTGAAGTCTCCAATATAGACTATACAAAGTGATCAAAAGGAACTTATTTAAATTCGTCTGCTAAAAAGACAAAAAAGTTACTACAGCTGTACTTTTAAGAGGCATTGCTTATATTTATATAACATGCCATAAGTCCTTTAGACTCAAAAAGAATCAAATATGGGTGTAGGAGGTGATATTTTCCATGGTTATACATCTGAAAAGATGACACAGGGACTATCAAGAATGTTATGGATATAGTTTTGGCTTTGCTTGGTTTTAAAATGTGGAATTTGTTATGGACAAGTCAAGATCCTGAAAGGTGTAGAGTGGTGGTGGCCAGTCTGGGACAGATGGCTTCCCACCTTGAGGATCAAGGTCCCAAATCCCTGATCTGCCAGACTGCACCATTTTACTCATCCAAAAACCCAGTTCCTCCAAGTGATATTTCAGACAGCGAAAAGTCTAATCCATTAGACTTCTGCTCTAATCTTGCAGGTCTGGGGAGCAAGACTTTACCTGTAATACTAAAAGCAAAGGCAGCCAAACTCCCTCTCTACCAAGTACCACAACAGTCTGAGGAAGTCTGCTTATTCCTGCCATCTAACACAGACAGCTAAATTAGTTGACTAAATGTCCCATATAATCACTAAAGAGCTAGTCTCTAATTTTTTTAATCTCTAAGGCTGCTAAATCAGGCATAAACATTCCCATATAGATCTAGGTTCTTTGCCTCATGAGAACCAGGAGCATTCAGCACTGCTCTCACAGTGTGGCTGCTGTATACAACAATTGGTGGTCCTCAGTGACCAGGCATAATAACTCCTTGGCTTCTATTCAGCCACTCAAGACAGGTATTAATCCACCAATGAAAATATATAATGAAGCATATTTCCCCTAGAAAGCCTTGCTCAGGTGCTGGTACTATTAGTTTCTTACTGCCACTACCAGAAAAACAAAAGTGAAACCATAGGCTCTCCCCCATCTCAGTATTATACACTGGCAATCTTCAATAATGCAATTTATTACACTCATCAGTACTTTGGCATTTGTAGAAATACACACTTTGGAAGACTATCCTTTCACACCATCAGATGATGCCATTAAAAATATATTTTATTTATGTGACACACTGTCTAGACAGTGTGAGAAAATACTCATTATTAGTTACAAGTCAGCTCCTCCTCAGTGCCACATGTCACACCAAATGTCTTTTATTTGGGCCCTGGATCACACCTGAATAAAGCAGTGGAGAGGTGACATGGCAGAAAAAGCTTCAAGAAATGAACACACAAGAAATGAAGACCCAAATATCTTCTTAGATGAGTCAATACTACTTATTGACAAAAAGCTCCCCGGCAAAGCAAATACTACCATTGGCAAATCCAAAACTATGTTTTGAATCATCTGGCCTAACACATTATGTACACTCCTAAAAGTGAATGTGAGATAGTATAAGCATATAAAGGAAGAAGGAAAGGAAAGAATTTGTGTATGCCGTTTAAGACTAACAAGTATAAAACCAGATGAAACTTCTTTCTGAAGCCAGCAAATTCACACTAATTCATATTGGCACAGAAGTCTCTGGTGATCTCACACAGAAAGAGAGATACTGGGTTAGCCTTGCAGGCAGACTCCAGCTCCAGAAACACTCAGGAATATGTGTTTAACTATAGACACTGAAAACAGCTGTAGGTAAACTAATGAGACCACTCACAGGGTATACAATTACACACAATGTTTCTAGAGCTTAAAGCATCACAGCAGTCTTAGTCTTGCATAATAAAGCTTAAAACTTCCTTCTTTTGAAGCATCTTCCCTATGTTTTGGATTTTAAGTACAAATCAGACCCCAGTTGAAGCCTGAATTGAAATAAAAATCAGCCATTACTACAGAATCCATAAAAAATATACGCAAATTTTTGAAACTATTTCAGGTATCATAGTATCGCCACGACTGATGACAGTTGTACATTACATACTTCATTTCAAGCCCAGCAGATTAAAATTAAATGTTTAGGGTTTTTTTTTTTCCCCTCAACAAATACATTAAAAAGGTTTTTATATATACAGAACAACATTTTCATCAAGCCACCTAAACCTATTACTCCAACATGGCAATATTGATCTTTGTGCATCAGTGTGGCTTCTACGGTGCTCTTCTGTATGTGCAGATACGTGTGTGCCCGTATGTGTATGTGCACACACACTTCTACACATATGTGACCAAGTTTTACTTACTTGGTTTTGTGTATAAAAATACTTACTGTGATTTTTTTAATTTTTTTTTTTAAACATTCAAATTTGGAAAGCTGTAAGAGGGAAAGAGCCTTCAATTACACTGAAAGGAGTGTTAAATGGAGGGGAAACTTAAGGGTGAGAAGTCAGACGCGAAAGAGAAACCACTCAATGACACAAATGCAAGCGAAATATTGACAAAGTAAGGAAGGCTGATGCATTTGAACTCTGAACATTCAATGTGGATGCATTTAACCCTTTCTGATACAGCTACATTCTCTTGTATATAAAAATAAATCTTATGAAATGTAGGTTTAACTCCGTGCTGTGGAAACACCCTACATTTGGCTTTGGGCCTACTTATACACCGTGTGTCCCTGAGAGGTGGATTAAGCAGAAGAGAGGCCATTTTTAGGAGGAAAAGCAGAGTATTCCCCAGCAGGACGGAAACACTGCGGCGGGGCAGACGAGGCTGCTGGCAATGGCCACGGGCTAGTGAGACCACTAGAGGGAGCCGGCATTGTGCCGCGGCACGGGGAAAACCCCTGCCCGCACCGAATACTCCAAACAAATGGCAAGCTGCTCAGAAAGCCCAAGGGACACGCTTTAAGAAGAGTTCTTCCCACTATCTTCAGCCACGTGATATAAAGGAGAGCCTATGATACTCTGTGTGTGTGTACACATCAGTATGTACTATTCTGTGCCCACCGTACCAACAGAATATTAAGGAATTGTGCCTAAAATTCAACTGTATTTGTTTCTTTCTCAAAAGAGCAAACAGACAGCCCTGGCTTCAACAAAATACCTTTTTCAGTGCCTCCTATTTTCACCTCTCACCCCAGCCAAGCAAGTTAGATGTTCCCCCCTTGCCCCCAACTACACTTCCCCCTCCACCTTCCCCTGCTTTGTGAAATATTCCAAAAGTGGAATTGCAGAAGCAACACAATAAGCAGTGTTGTGCCTACAACTCACACTATATCTAGTCATAAAACCTGGATTGTGCACACACAACTATAGCCATGTGACGACGGCATGAACTTGAACATACCCCAACAACATTTAACACCGTTTCTTTTTTTGCACCAAAACACAGAGAACCAAACGAAACCTGGTATTTCCCTCACACCTATAATGAGTCAGAGAGATCAAATGGGAAGCAGGGAAGAAATAAAGGCTCACACAGATCTTTATAAACACCCTTTCGGCATCACGTATGTGCTACAAAAGCTAAAAGCCAAGAGCAGATACAACTGAAAAACACAGAAAGATAGTGACTGCACTGGCATCTGCAGTGCAGACCAGTTCTTTATGGTCTTCTTGGAATAGAAGATGTAAAGCACATCAGTGCCTGTCTGGTAAACTCTAAACTACTCAGATATAAAGAAGTGAAGAACTGCTGAACTAAAAAAACCAACCATGGCAAACTCTAAAATTATGAAAGAAAAATTTAAAAATGGGGAAATAGGTGTACCTGGATGAAATACTAAACATAACAAGAATAACTGTCCCCAAATGAGTTCCTAGCCATTATCTTTTCCATAATTATTGCAAGTAGCTTCAGTAACTGTGCATACAAATGACCCATTAGAAACCTAAGAGGTCATTTCCAAAGGTGATTATGAGCCCTGACTTACAGAGCTACTTGGGTTTTCACACAATTCTGTTCAGTGCCAACAATCTGCACAAAATTAAGATAAAACATGTTTCCAAAACACTAAGTGGAAATAAAATTTCAGGAACTAAAAGGTGAACACTGAGGTGGTGAACACTGATGCATCAAATGCAGTCATCTTCATAAATGAAATGTTAAAAAATTTGCTTTTGTCTGTGCTCTGGTGTCAGGAGAATGGAAAGGAGGCAGCAGTCATACATTAGAGCCCTTACAACGCCCCATACTAAAATAATGATGAGTATAACAGTGAAAGTCTAAGGCTAGGCAAGAGAGAGAAAAATCACAGTAAGCTATCAGAGTGGACACCTGCTATAGGACACAGTATGGAGAGCAGAAACATGTCAGTAGATAAAGATGAACCCAAATAAGCTCCTTAAAACAACAACAGGATGCTCTTCACCTCAGTGGTCCTTCTTGGCCCTGTTTCTTAATGGGTAGATGTGCTATCGTAACAAATGAACAAGCAAAAGCTTTGGTTTAGAAAATATTAGAAAACTATTGAGAAGCACCATTTAAGGAGAGTAATAAGGAACAGGAGTATAGCTTCCTCAGTTGTTGAGGTTGTTAAAGAAACAGCAGGAGACACAAAAACAGATCCTGGCACTCCCACTGTGAATGGCTTGGGCAGGTTGTAAAGAAATTAACTGAGCAAAACCAGAATAGATTCACTTAAAATGTGCAGGGAAAAACGGTAAGAGGAAGCATCCCAAGCTATATTAACCATAAGAAATAAGGCATTATCAGTTTTCATTTGTATCAACTCAGTAAGAAAACAAAACTGTAAACAACTTTGATTTTAACTGAAACTGGACAAAGATATTGACAACTAACAAATATTGACCTAGCTTATTTTTAAATGCGTCTCAACAACTGAGAAAGAAACAGTCAAGGATGGTATCAAACTTGGACTAAACACTCCTTTGATTCTGTACGTGATTTTTTTTACAGGAAAGAGTGAAACAGAAAATGGGGCTCTGATACTACTTGTTCTTCTCTCACTTTCTCTTCTAGCACAAAAAGAGAGAAGAGGCAAAACAAACACACTGACATACTATTACATTGTTCAGCCAGGCCTGGGATTGTGGGTGTGTCTCAACAGACCTTTCCTTTTCTCCAGAAATCCCAAACCCTTGCAAGAAAAGGTACAAGAAGCTGTGTGGCCTCACTGGTTCTGCAGGGAATCAGCAGCCTTCTGTCTATTGCTCCCTTCTAATATTTAAAACAATCTATCTTTGTCTTTTCTTTTTTTTAAACCATCTCAAATGCAGGCTTTAAACACATGCTCTACATCATGTTATGTCATACTGGAACGAACAGCTCCTCGAAAGGCTGAACTTCTATTTGTGATTATTTATCTAAAAGCTGTGTTTTCTTTTAAACTGTATATATTTTGTTGGACTGCATCTACTGACGGCTAAATTCCCAAGCCTTCAACCTGCCATCTCAAAGAAGCAGATTCAAAAGAGTCCAAGTAGAGTTTACTGTCAGTCTGTAATGAGAGTAAAATTATAAATCTCTGTACCAAAAGCCAGCTGCTTCATTCTTAGCTCTGATCCCACCCTTTTCTTCTGCATTCTAGCTAGCATACAGCTGCAATAAATGTGGCTCTTCTCACAAGTCATGCAGATGTTAACAGTTCTGTAGGACATCAAGAAACATTTCAAGAATCTTGTAAGCACTGACTAAACTTGCTTGAATAACCCACACTATCTCCTCCACATTCCTATTCAGTAACATTAGTCTCCCTGAATATATTAAGGAAAAAAAAAATTACCATTTAAGCTAAGGCTTTAATGTCTAGGTCTAAATGCACTATCAATAAACAAGGAATGTTCTTAAGCCATCAGACAACAGATATTCAGATAGTAAAGCAAGGAAGTCAATTTATTCTTTGCCACGATGAGTAATTCATTTTTGTTTCTTATCTATGCAAGAATAGTAAAATGAATGTCTGAAAATATATATTTATAAAAGTCATGGCTGTATGTATTTGAAAGAATGGATCAGAACTAGAGCAAGATCTTTTCTTCTCCAGTAATCAAATGGATTAATACTAAATTACAGCGAAGGAGTTCAAAGTGCTACCTAGTACATTTTTATTAAAGTTGTATTAGCATGACAGTCATATGCATTAAAGATTAAGCTAAAGCCTCAAACCACAGTCAGCAGCAGCAAGAGTCCAGCTGTGCAGGTAGAGGACTAGATACGAAATGCATTAATTAAGTGGGTTTATACTAGAGATGCTGTTTTAATATTCTTCCCTCTTCAAGCAGTGTGCTGGGGTAGAGCTAATTTTCTTCTTAGCAGCTAATGTAGGGCTGTGTTTTTGATTTATGCTGGAAACAGTGTTGGTTACACAGGAATGTTTTAGCTACATCTGAGTGGGGCTTTCATACAGAGTCAGGGCCTTTCTGCTTCTCACCCCTCCCAGCAGTGTGCAGGCTGGGGGTGCACAAGGAGTTGGGAAGGGGGCACAGCTGGGACAGCTGACCCCAACTGACCCAAGAGACATCCCACACCATGTGATGTCATGCTTAGCAATAAAACTGGGAGGAAGGTTGGCTGGGAGGCTGCTGCTTAGGGACTGGCGGAGTATCGGTAAATTGGTGGTGAGCAATTGTATCAATTTACTTTCTTGGGGTTTACTTTTCTCTCTTTGCTATTTTATCTTTTATTACATTTATTATTATTATTACAATTATTATCACTATTATTATTACTAAAATTATTTTCACTGTTTTATTTCACTTATTAAACTGTTCCTATCTCAATCCACGACTATTCTCACTTTTACCCTTTCAATTCTCTTCCCCTTGTCCTGCTGGTGGGGAGTCAGCAAGCAGCTGTGTGGGACTTGGTTGCCAGTTGGAGTTAAACTACAGCAAGCAGCAAGTTTAGTCTCCTTTTTGGGGTAGGACTTTCAAAACACACGAAGCAGTTTAGAAGCTCAGTCATCAACAAAGCAAATAAGACTCACACTCATGTATTACTCCAGACACTTGAAAATCCCACATCAAATACCCTACCCTGTGTGTAAACTTCACACTTTGAAAACCCACTGGAAGGAGGGCTGCAGAGCGATTCACAGCACTGAGCCATAAAGAGATCACAATCTTTGACAAGTTCAGAAACAAAATGTGCACTCAAGAGTGTCTATGGTGGAGTTTTGAGATTGTCTCCAGTCAAGTGTCAATCTCAGCAGAGTTTCAAAGAGGACAGGGTAGGGAGAAATAAAACGAACATACCAGTACATTTCCTGCAAGGAATCGATAAAAAGACCTCACTCCTACAAAGGCTTACATACCTGCTCAACTTCAGATACTTATCCTATTATGTAGCACACTTGAAGTGAAAATCAAGTCTTTGAAGACACAAGGCACAAATAATTTACCATGAAATGTGGAATTTGGAGTATTGTTTGTTCTTTGATTTAGTAATGCAGGAAATCTAAATATAAAGCAGAATTGCAATGGGCTATTTTCTAAATGCTTCATGACACTGATTTTAGAGTAATTTCATCAAAATGTCATAAAAAGACATTTAAGCATTTTGAGATAAGCAAAAAGACAATAGACTACAACCTTAAAAGAAGTTGATGTAATATTAACAGAAGCTCTGTAATTAGCTAGTCCAAAAACCTCAAGCCGTCTTCAGGCTTCTTCAAACAAAACAAATTGGAAGGAGAGAGTAGAAAGAACTAAAAAAAAAAAGGAGAAAAATAAAGAGAGAGGAAAGAAAAGCCCCATGAGCCAGAGTCCCTCACTGCTGTTATTTCTCCACAAGCGGAAATGCTCCGTTCAGTCATGGCTTAGGAGGCATAAACATCATTGAAATTCAAAAGCAGCTCTGAGAAAGAGGACGCCTCAATTGGTATGCAAGTGGTGTTTTCTCGCCCTGAATACATTATGAACTTGCAGCATGCTAATATGCCATGCTATCATAAGCACCAGATGGAACAGTAGGCAGTGTATGTCCCATCAAACCTCAGGAAGATGTATTAATGTTCCTGCTCTTTTTTTTTCCTTCCCCTCCCCTCCCCCTTCCCTACTACAACCCCTCAGCTGTGTCCCCAGACTGGCACATTTTGTAGCATCAGTCACCTGCTCTCGAAGCACAGTTCTTCAGGGTTGCCTCATCTTCACCAGGTGGTGCCAAGCATCTTTTCAATCTTTTTTATCGCAGAAGGTAAAGGCCACAAGACGTGTCAGGCTGTGCTTACTGAAGGGTACCGAGTACAAAAGATAACATCATGAGATAAATGATAGATGAGAGAGACTTTGAGTTTAAAGCTAGCACAATAGTTTTAAATTATGTATAAACGGCACAGCACAAATTTCCCCCTCAGTACTATTGGTGAATGAAGAATTGGGAAACAGCAGCAAAGGGAAAGGTTTTCCAAATAATCAAATAAAACAGAGGGAACTGGATTAAAGATCTTTGAACTTAATTCCTTTTTTCACCACACTGGAAACATTTTCACGGAAGATGTACACAGTTCAACAGCCATTTATAGGGTAGGGGCAGGCTTTAATTTTAAATCACAGTAAGAAAATGGCACACAGGCAAATTAGCTTACAGGATTTTGATTTTTTTAAATATATGTTATTCCAATGACATTCCTTTTCTTTTTGTGACTAACAAATTGCTTGAAGCAGTGTGTATGATTTGAAAGACATGGAGAATTTTAATACTGCTTCGCATCATTTATTAATTCAGTCGTAAGCAGATTTTATATTGCTAAAGAGAAATGTGATCTAGCATTCGGTATGAAAACATGTGCATAGGTATATTAAATGAAAGCACATATTTTCTAGTATCACCTGAACTTTTCTTATCTATTCATAGAAAGAAGCTTCCTATTGAAATATATGGTTTGCGAGAAAATTATTTTATTTTTCTTTTCCTGTTATTGTGCTCTTCAGAATGCAAAATAAGATCCTCAAGACTAAAAATTAAGAGCCTGTGGATTCAAAACACAAGAAAGACCAGAGATGGCTGAAGAAAAGCAAATCAGCTTTAAGCATTTGAAGTTTGAATGTTCAAGTATTTTTAAACAGGTTTGTTTTTTCAGAGAGACATCACATCAGTAAACATTTTGCCATTTTCTGATATTTTAGAAACCACCTGCTGATTTACAAACAGCTCTCACTATGCATGTAAATTTATTGTTTTCCTAACAACATTAGCCTTCTCATAAATATAGTCTAATTCTACAAGATGCTGAGTATTCACAATTCACACAAACTTCTGGGGATGAACGTTGCTCAAAATCATGTAAGACCTAGATACAGAAGTTATCTGTTGCATGTATTAGAAATATTTTTTTGACTATTAAAAGGCTGGTTGACAGGGATTTCCAACCATATAGACAATCCTAACTAAATAATTACCTTTTTCCTTCAAACTAAGCATGTTATGACTGTTATTCAGAAATAACAGGCATTATTCTAGCATCTATTAAGTCCAAAAAGGCTTTTGAAACGATGTCTTAAGGACTGAGTATCAGTCCAGAAATCAGACCAATTTTTTCCTCTTTCTTTTCCTACTGAATATTGGGTGACTTTTTTTTTCTTTATATATAGCCTTTAAGGGTAATTTGCTAAACTATGATTTGCATTGTGCAAATAAGTCTATTTAAGTTCATTATCCTGTGTTATAAAGTAATTTCTGACACCTTAACAGCACTCAATTTAATTACAACACACTGAAACAGTAGAGCTGACTCCCAGAGGAACCAGTTTGGATCAGAAGATGATGATATATGCTAGCTACTGATCAGCTTCCAGCATCAGATCCACCATCAGCTGTTTTCAAGAACAATATCAGAACAGCTGCATCATCACAGTATTTTGTGTTGAAAAGCTCTCCAAAAGCTAGCAATTGCATGCAACAATGTGCACATACCCACACCTGTAAGCAGACATATTTAAAACCAAGCAGCTTTACTGTAATGACTAAAGGAGACCAAAAAGCAAAGAAAACAAACAAAAAAACCCAAATCAAACAATCCCCCCCCAAAAAAAACCGAACAAAAACCCAAGCAAACAAACAAACACCCCAAAAACAAATAAAATAAAAAAAAAAAAAACCACAAAGAAACCCTTTTGATTCTGATTCAGTAAGCATCAATTTCTGCACCAGAATCCCCATTGGGTAATACATCAAGGCATCTATTCTATATCTAGTGTGGCAAGACAGTGAAAACACTTACAGCCTCCAATAAGAAAAACACTTGTGACAAAACTATTAAGCATTCCTGGTGATTAAGCAATAGACACTGATTATTTCAAGACTGTCTTGAACCAATGCCCCAGACAAAACCATGCAATCATATCTGCGGCTGTCAGGATGAAATCAAGGCATCATGATTTTCTGTATTCCTTCAAGAAAACACAAGCTACTCAGTTGCATCCACAGAGCTCTTTCTGAGAGAATACAGAAGTTAACTACGGAAAGAGTATATAATTTATTTCTCTTGTGGCTCTACAGAGAGATGCAGGTCGATACTTTAAATTTAGGTAGTATTTTTACCTTTGGAGCTTTTACAGACTCAAAAGCAGTTTGAAGCAAAACCTTTAAGGAAGCATAAATGAAAGCATTCTGTTTCTGCTGGTGTCTGAAGATTAAATACCATTACTTGCCTTGCTCAAAATGAAAGGAATTGGAAATTACTACTCTACCAATTGACATGTCACAGGAAGAAAACTAGCTGCTGAGCCGGCAAACAACCATGCAAATCAAACCCAAAATGTGGTTCTGCCTATGTAGAGGAGTCTGAAAAGGGCAAAGAAAGGCTGTAACACTGGCTTTCCAGGCAGAGAACTTAGTATACGTGCTCTTTAGACTCTGCTTTCATACCAATCTCTCAATCAAAGTTTCAGGTACAGTTTCATCGCTTGTGCAGCAGACTCAATAAATGTAGAAAACCCAAATACTTTTGCTTTTACAACCAGAGAATGATGTAAAGAGAGATGCAAGTAAATTAACGAAAAAAGATAAGCATTCTTCAAAATACTTTAAAAATTTAACATGAGAAACACAGATAGTATTCTCAAAGAAGCCACCATCTCACTTCTCTATTTTCAAGGGGACAATGAAGTGCTCATCTTGGCTAATAGGAATTCAGAAAAGAAAGATATACACCCCTTACTGCACAGATCCCCTTTAAAAATTTCAAAGGACTTTGCTTTTATTTCTGAAGATACAATGCGGTCAAATGCTGAGCTCAGAGTAAAATAATCAAATATTGATTTTAATTAAGTAATTTACATTTCCTCTAAGATCTGACATGGATGAGATTGATGGAAACTCTCTTTCAGGACCCTAAATAGAATCCTGAAAATGTAGTGCCATAGAAGGATGAACTCAACGAATGTGGTCCACTTGAATTCTAGAAACTCAGTTGTCCTCCCCCTGTCAGTGGAAAAATGAAAACTAAAAACACCAATCCCAAGAGGCAGTAAACTCTGTCACAAACCAGTTTCCAAGAAGAAAACCGATAACTTTCAAAGCTATTAAATGACAGTGCCATATGACCTTGCTGGATATCTAATTACACCCATTCTTTTACAAACATAACCACTGTTGCTTTAAAGAGCATCTTTCCGCTTTCTTTACTGTGTTTCAAGGTCCCTGTGTTGCACTCAGGATTTCACTTCCAAAACTGACAGAAATCCCAATACTTTCTAAAAAAGATTAAGATCATTGCATATCCCTGTTTTTAAAAGACTATTTTTGTACACTGAAGTGTTTATAGTCTAAAATGTCCAAAATAGTGTATCTAGCACGGTTCCAGGCAAAAAAAAAGTAGTAACAGTAACGCTGTCACAGAAAATGACCTCTTCTAAATTTCAGTTAGACAAACTTTCTCCTAAAGAGAATACAAATAAGTGTGTGCAAATTAGCAGATATAATTACACAGTCGACTATTATGTGGTGAAATAGACTGGAAAAATAAAATTAAAACAATAAATGTTAATTTGTATTTGCTAACCACGGAAGATGTGGCTGGTGCTCTGCAAGGCACAAAATCCCTTAAAAAATAAAGAATCTCTTAAAAATTCAAGTAATGATATGAAGAAGTCACATATAGGAAAGTCTATGTAGATGGCATTCATTTGGATTATAAAACAGCTACAATGAAAACTCAAGGCTGTGTGTACAAATGCTTATTGCTATGGCTTAAAAGGGCCACCAGAATATATTTGGAATGCACAGTTTAGAAAGCAAGAATCAAATTATGGCTGCATTTTCCTATGATGCGAGTGCACACATTTTCCAAACTGCAATCTTGTGGCAGGAAGAGTATTTGAGTCATGCGTGCTTGCATGACTCACAAAATACACATTAAGGAGAGATCTGAAAGAAGGAAGGGGAAAGGCCCTGTATCCCTAACTGGGAGATTACTCCTTTAGCAGAATGTGGTTCCAAACAAGAGACAGTAAGACACTGAACTCAGCTTCACTAGCAGAATCAGAGAGAAAGGGAGAACTACAAGATTCTGCGCTGGAGATACACTGCACTGGAGATAGGAAAGCTCCCAGGCCTTGGAGAAGAGGATTATAAGCATATGAAGAAAATTCCAGTAAAGCATTAGAACTGAAAGTGTACCAAGTTAAATTTTAGATATGCTTTCCAAATTACTTACTGAAGACAGAGTAGTACCTTAAACCCCAGAAACGATGTAGTGATAAGCTGGAAAGGGCGATGGACTTTGAAAGGTAAAACATGTTCCTGCTGCTTCTTGAATCATCATTTCAAACTTCACTGCAGTTAATTAAGCATTTGCAAATGCCATTTACTCAAATCTCAGCTCAATATACCAACTCCCATTTTTAAACGAAGAATGATATTGCCCTGACCCTACACCAGATCTGCCTGAATTTGCAGTACACTTGAAGATTTACCAAAATACATTTTTCTTCCTTAATCCTCAGCTTCTCTCCAGGAGGTAATCAATACCAATTCCTTTCACTCTTCTATTTCCACATTTCTTCTGGTCTTTGTCAGGTCAGTATTGCCAACATGCAAAAATAACATAAAAATAACAGAGCTTGTAACAGTCTGCTTCCAAAGGGATGTCCATAAGGAATGAGAACCATATGAGCAGAACTCCTAATAACTGTGTCCACTGCTGATGGTATTTCCTTTTGAACTTCAGAAAGATTTCCTGCCACCTTTGACTTACACTTTGTGCCTGTTTAAAAGTGCAGTTACGTTGCAGGCATAGATCCAGAACATTTATCCATGCTGATACCTAAATATCTGGCTGGATAGTTTTAATAAACTCAGATGTGTGGGTCCTACCAGGTAATTTTTCCTCATGAAAATTTCACAAGATTACCAGATCCCAAGAGTAAGAAACAGAAATAAATCTACAGCTTATTACACAACATTATGAAAAAGCTCAAGTAAAGCTCTAGCTCCATGCCATAAGAATTTGGGAAGGAGACTTTTAGAATTTTTAGAACTTCTTTAAACCAGCTGCAAGAACATTACTAACAGGTGGTGTGCTGCAGCACAGGGACAAAACTAAGAGGTCTGTGAACCCTCAGTTGAAGTGTCTCCTCTCAAATCCCAAGGCCTCCAGCAAGTTGTTGTCTCAACCTGTTCTGCAGTTAAAGCTCACAATGAGGCTCTTTCTCCACACTCTGCCTATAACTTGCAGTAAAGAAGGAATTACTAGTAGAGAAAAAATAAAAATAAAACAATATAAAAACCAGCAGTGAGAAATAAATTCAGCTCTGGTATATGGAAGCAGAGCTCCATGAGCTGCCAGAGGAAGGAGGTGCAGCCCTTTGAATCAGGGTTGAGCCTGACAATTCTACTCTTCTACCAGCACATGAAGTCCATTCACAAAGCTACATATCAAATAATAGTTTCAGAGCAAATTTAATGAATCTCTTTGAGTGTCTGAAGACCAACACTGCTGAAATTTCCCCTGAAACGCAACACAGAAGGAGGTGCCAGAGGCTGCTCTGCTCTCCTCTACAGAGCACAGGTCTCAGGCACCTCAGACCAGGTGTCCAGATCCAGCAGAATGAAGAATCATTAGGCAAGCTGAAGTGACCCTAGGAGATTAGACAGTCTATGCCCTTCTGTCTTAAAGCATGTGAAGTTTAGATCAGGTTGCAAGGGTTTGTCCAATACAGGATCTTCAATAATGAAAATATCAGTACTTCTCTGAAAAAACAGTTTTAATGTCTGACCATCATTATGGTGAAAACTTCTTTTCCTGGTATCTACTTGGGTTTTATCATAGTCTATTACTCATGCCTTTTGCCTCTCATCTTTTTACCACTGTGCACCTTGAGAAGAATTTTGCTTCATCCATCTTCTCTACACCCTCCCATTAGTTGTAGATAGACAGCTCAAGACAAAAAGATTATACAAAGTTAATTATATTTAACTAGCAACTGCCTACAGCTTACCAACAGGAAAATTCCTGCCTCAATGACTTGGAGACCTGGAGTCCACAGCATTACTCTCTCCTCCAGAAAAATTGTCCATATACTTGCCTTCACAAGCTTGGCAAGTAGAACTGGTTTGTATAAGACACAGCTAGGCAAGATGGAAGAGCGAGCTTTGAAATTTTTTTGCAAGATTTTGAAGTGGAAGCCTCACTCTGGAAGTGAAACACACAAATTCAAATCCTCCTTCTGCTTGCTCGCTCTCAGGTCTGGAACATATTCCCTGAGCAGTGGGGAAAGCTACTGCCCATTAGCAGTTTATGGGAGAAATCTCCAAAGTCCCACCCAAGAACTGAACAAGAAACGTTAGGGCGGAACGCGACTCAAGATCAACAACAGCAAGGGGAAGGCGGCTCCTGCACTTGCCCCGCTCTTCATCTGGTGACTCTCATGTACATGAGGCAAAAAGTACAAATGTACATCACAAAAATGGAACTCAGTGCAGAGATGGCTGAGCTGCTGGAGAGTTGAGCTAGTGAATATAGATAGAATGGTACAATGTGGCAAGGACCTCACCAGCTTCACAGAGGAACTGCATGAACATGGACTTAGCATAGCAGGATATTGAAAGAAACAAGCCTTGCCAAGTGGGTCAATATGGCTAGACTGCCTCTGTGTGTAAGTGAAAATCTAAGCACTGCTGTGCCCTCTGTTTTTCCCAATTTAATCCCTACTTGCCTTAGCATTGCTGGCTCTATGCTCCATTTTACACCATACCCATTTCTGTGAACAAAAAGTAAGCCTACATGTGAAGAGACCAACATTTCTAAATATGCACTGGGCTTCCTCTGAGACTACCTACCAGATACAGCTGTGTGAACAACTCAAGACACAGAAATGCTTCAACTCCAAAAAGATATTGGGCTGCTTAACTCTATCAATACCGAAGGAAACCCTGCCATACACAGATGCAACTTGACATGCTCAGGAAACTTTAAAGCTGTAACAGTGATGCACCCAGGAATGAGGAGAGTTAAGAGGCACAGCACTTTGGATTTGGAAGGCAGCTACTGCTTTAAGTGCACAAGTTGTTTTGTGACCTGGAAGCAAAATACCAAGCTTCAGCTGATTTTTTGGTAGTGTTATCCTTGATGTACACACTTGAGAGAAGCAAGGATGAAGCAAATAAACTAGAAAACTGGTAGAGGTATATGTACATGTCCTGAAAAAAAAGGACCAGGTCCTCTACTCTTAAATGTATCAATTTCTTTGTATGGACTTTAAACTAGCATATAATACAATTTCATTTTATGCAAAATTCAAGTGGTCTTTTCAAATCATATACACACAGATCACATTGATTTTCAAGCTATGATTGATGATCATGCCTTAAATATGTGAGTGTGGAGTCCAAAATCTTCAAATCAAGATGTGATTGGTGCTAAATATCCTGGTGCTAAACAACAAGGAAGTACCTGTCCTGAGGAACTAACTTGGCCGTTCTTTAGCTAAGGGCCTGAGCTATAAAGCTTTCAATCTTCTCAGGAAAAGAGTGTTTGAGACCCTGATTAGAAAAAAAAGAAAAAAAAATAATATATATATATATATTCATATATATTCATTCCTGCAGCATGATCTGCATTCCATGATGTGTTAGTTACTTTCCATTCATGTGTAGCATGAGGCAGTTCACAGCCCCATGGGTTGAAAATAAGAGCAATAATGTTATGCAGACTTTGGAATTTATTACTACCATAAAAGACGAAGAAACTTTAATACTGTGAAAAGCAAGTCATCACATGTCACCTCCCAACCCTATCTTATGTATCTGAAGAACCTAGTGACCCACGGTCTTCTTAAGGAAAGAGCTTTTCACTCGTAGCTGAAACCTGAAGATAAAGTCATTATGTAGGATGATTGGAATAATGATGCAAAGTTAACACTCAGACTTAAGTATTTCCAGACGTATTTTCCTTATTTGGCAGGAAACTTGTTTTGTAAGACACAGTCTTCCTAATATAACAGCACAGCAACTGCAACTTAGAACAGAACAAGTCGGTTAATGGACTGTTAGGACACTTCTGCTGTGTAACACCATTTAGACACATGTATTTAAAAAACAGGTGGATAATCCAAATGTTCAGTTACTAGGACACTAACAGTTATGTCCATGGCAATTTTGTTTCTGTTCTTTAAACAAATCATCACTTGCAAGCACTAATGTTAAAACCAGAAAGCCACTCTAGTACACAGTGGCTATAAATGCCAAATCAATTTTCAGCAGATAATAAAGTCCATGTTTTACAATCAGCAATACACTGTTTTACTACCCAAAATGTAAGCTAATAATATATAGCTCTGCTAAATGGAAAATGCAGATATGCTGTTAAGAAATGGGCTGGCTGTGAGATGATGGATCATTTCTGCCGGGACCTTCTTAAAGCTATGTGCAAATGTTTTGAAAATATCACATGATGTGGCCATGTGTTAAAAATTACAGCCAGTTAAGTTCTCTGCTAAGAAAAATATGTGGGCAATTTATGAAATGCACTCCAGGATGGAGATATCTTAAGTAAAACCAGATTTTGAAAACAAACCCATTTTTTTTTGAAACATGAACTTTAAAAAAAAATAGTTGCAGCCACATCTGGAGAGCAGAAGTAAAGAAAGGGTGGTCTGACCTAATACCAGGCCATCTTCTGAAAGAGCAGCATTATTTCTGGGCTACAATGACTGTGATCACTGATTGTCCTTTTAAGGAAACCATGCTGAATACTGCCATGGGCAATAATAAAGCATTTTGTAGGCCAACATCTGTTCTTTGAAAGTACTATAAAATGACTGATAGATTTGTAATGTTTCATAAATAAAGTCTGGAATAAACAGTAAAAAAAAAAAAAAAAAGAAAGAAAAAAAGAAAAAAAAAAAGAAAAAGAAACCAACCACCACATTCACAGTAATCAGAGAAACCGGTGTATGGTATTAGATTTGAACACTGTTCCCCCAGGAACAATTACTTAGAGATAAACGCTTCCTAGAGTTCACTACACAGAATGACAAAATGGTTAACTTGGTTACGGCAAGCTGCATGTTAACAGGATTATCTTTCTAGAGACTTTTCTCAGAGTTGCAGCAGTGCCTTCACAGAAGTCTGAATGGCTTTTACAGCGCTTCATTAGCCAGCCCCACTGCTGTCGCTTTGCTTTGCCCCGACAGGAGAGCGAGGAGGTGAGCGCCCAGTCGCAATTATAACAGTGCGAGCATTTCGTCTTTGAAGGGCAAATTTAGTTTGTGTAATTGTTATCACCACACATAAACCAGAACCCGTCTTTATTACTTCCTGTTTTTCCCCAAAAGAAGGACTTCAGATGTCAGAATCACTAAAGGGATGGTTCTGAAATCAAGACTTCACACATACACAAAAGGCACTGACATAATATCAGATTACATAAAAATACACATCCTTTTAATCTCCTGTACATAATGTGCTTACTTTTAAAATACAAAATCTGCCCCAGATGGCTAATAATGCCCATTTGAAAAAACACAACACCACAATATTAAAGGGCTAAAATATGCCGTGAACAGATTGAGAGGCAGTTCATCCTAGAGGAGAGTAAAAAAGTGCAGATGGGTGTCAAAAATAGCCAAGTGTCAGATCTGTTCAAGTATCTCCATTCTGGCACATGCTCCCAGTCACAGCTGTTAGTGTATTCTCTGTATCCAAGTGCAAGGTTTTCTAACACTCAGAGCTGACATTAAAACACACTTCTTGCTTGCTGCTTCTTTAAGAGAATGCTGCAAATAAAAGATTTATTTAATGGTAAAGCTTAACGAGTATTGATAAGGGTATACATACTTGAGTGTGGCACATGCCATTTTGATTAAAGATGCATGAAATTTTAACCAGCAGGTAGATTAAGTAATTTAAATGCCAAAAGCTTAATAGGTTTTCAAAAACGTCCACTCCAGGCATTCCAACAGTTTGCCAATAGCCCTGAATAATGCACACAAGGATCAAAACTGATAAGATTGTGTCATTTTAGTACACTTAAATATCTTGATAAAACACAGAAATAGTAAACATAAGAAGATGAGTTTCACACAAACATAAGGGAAACATCAGTGGATGAAAATGATGCACAATGTACAGCTTTCCTTATTTATGAATTACCATTGTATTTCTAATGAAGACCACATTCCCAGGAATGCAATGCATGCAAATCAGATTTGATGTTTAAAGGGTTAAATTGACCTTTCATAGTCCTCAGTTGTTATCTATGCAAATTAATTTGCCCATATTTCAACCATATAAATCCTCTTAACCTTGTGCTTTGAGCAAACAGAGCCCACTTTCTTGTTACAATCACAGGATCAGCAAGCATACCAGCAGTAGGGTATGACCGTATACAAAAATCCTAAAAGGAAAACATTCTTCCAACAACTGGCAATACCTACATGCAACTGTGGCTGCAGTAAACTGGCAGATACTGTTTCAAAACACCATCTGCGAGGTGTACAGACTCTGTGATCAAGCATAGCCTCTTCTGCCTGTCCTACCCAAATAATCCACAAGAACCAGCCAGCTGTAGGATCTCTAGCCCCGTCATTTTTTTATCCAGAACACAAGCTGTTATAATCAGGCACATGGCTTTCTCCAGTCCTTACCAAAGGGGGAAAAAAAACACAAACAAAACACACCAAATTCAATCTACTCAGTCATGGTCAAGCATCTCGCAAAACCCCTCAGACAAATCACCCTGCATAGATGCGTTTTTATTGGCAATAATACTTATAAATAAGACAAGTGATTGTAAGATCCAAGGGTAATATTTTCATGAGGAAACCGACCTATTATAACTCCCAGCTCCACAGCAATTCCTCTAATTCAGCAGATTTTTTTATTGTTTTATTTTGAATCAACATATTTCAGTGATTTGCCTGGTGACAGTGAAGGACTATGATTTAGGACAAGGCTGGAATAATCTGTTTTATAAATCTCCCTCACTTCTCCAACATAAACAGCTTTTCACAGAGATAATTTCAGCTGATGGGTAAACGCTGTGAATGATCTCCAGCGATCAAATGTTTGCAGATTCAAGGTGCAGCTGACAGTCGTGAAATCCAGCCTGAAGCTGTATTTCTCTTTGCTAAAATTGAGCCCCCGTGCAGAGACCTGCACCCACAAAGCTGATGACTTTCTGCTATTTCTATCTCTTTTCATTGAAACATCCAGTCCTGCTGTAAGTATCATCTCTAGCAGTTCACTTGCACAAATTCCCCTCCCCCAAACACATACACAACAGAATTAGCATCCGCGATCGCTCCGTACCCGTATCAGCTTGCAAATCGCCCTCTATATTAAAAGAGAAAAGAAAAAGAGAGGGAAAATATACTATCAAAAAAACGATTAGCGTTTCCTCATTTAGAACCGAAAAAGCTGCAATAATTTCAACTCACCAGGCATCCTTGGATAAAATATACCACACTGTAAATGGCTCTCTCCTAAAAGCAAGCTTATTTAGGGCTCAGTGCCTCCTGTTCTGGAATGAACAGAGAGAAGCGAGGAGGGCCATCAGAACTGGCTGTGGCAGCGTAGCTGGAGGCAGGATGCTGGGCGCGTGCGTTTGCCAGGCAAAGACAGATGGAGAGCTGACACTCTGTATTGCACTTGGAGCAGAAATGTGAATGATGACAGGAGCACATGTGGCCTTGAACCCAGCCCTGTCTCTTCAGGCAGAACAATGACAGGGATGTGTGTGCAAATTATCACAACCCCGGCTCCCCTCAGCTGACTCCTTTTACTCTACCTTTCACACCAAGTTCCAGATGACCAAAGAATAGAAACTAAAATGCAGAGTGATAAGCCAAACACTGAATTATTCATTTTTTCTTTAGAAGTTAACCCTTTCCTCTGCTGACAACAATTAAAGAAAAAGCATCACTTTGAATCAGCTCTCCTCCAAACGTGGAAAAAAATCATTCTTTATTTTAACAGCCATAATTTTGCACTCCATAAGATTACATTTGTTTATTTAGCTGGAAATTCAAAACGTGCACAAGAATATACAAGAGAATCCCCCCCGCTCCCCACACTTAAGACATTATTATTCCCCTTTACCATAGGGAACAGAGTATCAAAATCACTCCCTCTCTCAGATCCACAGTAGTATGTGTAAAATAGAACACACTTAGAAAGCAGACCACTTACATTTTACTATGGTGCTTTTAACCCCCTGGGATTCTTCCATTGATATGTTCCAAACATTTGCAGCTTACTCTCCTTTACCTTGCATAGTGATCCATGGGGGATGAAAACAAAATCTTCCCTGTACAGCTTTTTCAAAAGCTAAACAATCATGTCCTCCCAATTTCTGATTTTGTGAACCCCTTAAATGTTTATCCTTCACATGAATAAGGTATGCCTGGCTAGGTTCAATTCACTCTTCCCTATTAAGCTTTAATGGACACCATGATACATAAAACTACAAGTCTTTGTTATAGTGCTTTATCTAAAGCTGGCTATTTTCTTCTCAGCAGTCCCTCTTTAGTCCTTTGTAAAACATCTTTGCCTCTTAGAAGAAGCATACGCTTGACTCGCATGCCTTCTGTAGCACATAGAGCTTTGCACAAAATTCTAGGCACAAGAAAAAATACCATCCTTTTTAAAACTCTGCTCCCATTCACCACTTGAAAAGTGCTTTAGTAACGAGCCATTTCTCCAGCAACTAGCATGTAGGTCTTGGTTCTGACTTTGCCTTTGAATTATACATTCAAACCTTTATGGAAAGGCAACAATCCTCAGTCAGATCTTCTCAGTGTAAGGTCTATCCTCGTGTACTTATTTATGCACCCCCCTGATTTGCGTTATGCCATCTTCTGCCTCTATTATGCAGAAACAACTCTGCTTTTAGGCCTTCCTCTTCCTTCCTCTAGCTACCAGAGCCTGATAAAGATCTGTTTAGGAAAAGGACATACATGCAAAATTAAGTAGAAAATAACAGTCCCTCCTAATGTCCAGACTGAACTCATGAATATTTCTCACTTAAAGAAAATGAATCATTTAATTTACTGATATTTCTATTATATCTTTCTAACACAATCTAAGTGGAATCCTTAAGTTTCATTTAAATAGGAGAGAAATCCCAAACACAGAATGTCAAATCCAAGACTAATCAAGAAGAAAAGAAGCAGCTCCCCTGCTCAATAAACAGCCCAGCACTAACAATCTAATGTGTCTACCAGTTGAGGTAGATTTTTTCTTCACTTCATCAGACATCTATTGTAATGAAGTTCTCTATAATGGATTTTTGAGTGTCAGAGAGCCCAAGAGAAACATGAAAACCAAAACATGAAAACGTTTACCTGACCACTTTCATGAAGGGAGGGAAAATGGAGGGGCAAAGGGAGAGAAGCAAGGGAAATGGAGACAAGTGAAGTCTGCGCCAACAAGGCCTTTAAAGACTTTACTGTCCTTTTGGTTTTATTATTTGATGCACTATTTAAAACCAGTCAGTTACTATTGTATTTGCTACATTGTTTTTCTTTTGTAATGCTCTACATGAAAAGAAAAACATTTTCACAGTTGGAAATGCAACCTTTCATCAACATAGATGCAGCCTGAATCAGCTTCAGAGTAGAAAGTAACGTGTCAATGGTATGACGCACTTTAATAAAACTGAACAATATTCACTCTTAAAAGAAGGTCTTAATATCAATACATTGTAAATCCACAGACCATGGCTCACGAAATTGAACTTCCATATGCTGTGCGATTATGCATCCTTTTTCTGTGTGTAAAAAGCCTTTTTAAGCTGTTATCTGACTACAGTAATTGCCACTTAAATTGATCCACGTCAACAAAACCTGGATCCCTGGAGATTCTCACCTAGAAGTCTGTTCATGGAAGGGGCTAACAGAATGCCTGTGCATCTGAGACTACTTCAGCATTTTCTCAAGCAGCCAGCTGCATGAACAGTTTTCCCCTCTCATTATTTAATACACTGAGGCAGTCTGCAACCCATTTGGCAGTTCTTCCATGAAAAAGTATCTGAGGAAATTAATTTGCTTTCCCCACCCCCATTTCTAATGCAGTCACCTGAAGCACGCCCTAGAAGTTCTTGCACCCAGTCTAAAATTTTAGCAGGCCAAGCAAAAGTGGACAGCCCATTCTGTAAAATTGTTTTATTCTCCACCAAGAAAAGAAAGACAGTGGTTTTAACACAGAACAGTTCTGATGCATCACACAAGAGTCAGGGTACTGCCAAAATGAAAGAGATACAAAGACAATGAAAAATCCACAAGACAACCCAGGGCCAGTTTCTTTATGGTGCACATTACGTTACATCATCCTGGTGGTCACCAGCTCCTTCTTTGATGATCACTCAAAATGCTTTACAAAATAATTTTAAATCATCCTCTAGGAGTCCTTAGTTTGAAAATGGATAGAGAAAGCAAACCAGTATCCATAGTCTTGTATTTGAAGGGGACGAAGAAGGATTTTTATGCAGCCGATGATATGAGGTAGCCAAGACACGGATCTGATGGGAAATTCCTAATGACCATCATTTAAAAGTACAGAGATTGCCTTTTGTGCAAACCCAGCTTAATAACAGGGACTGGAAGTCCACTGAAACACATCTGTAGTTAATGAAAGCTCTCTATTAACAGTGAAGGAAGAATTTAACTCAAAGCTTTTCTGTAGGACTTCTCAACTTCCCGCTCTACTTATAGCAGACTGTTGTGATACATTGTGACTTCACACAGTGGGTATTAAGTGAGTTAATTCAAAGGAGCTGAAACCTCATTGATCCTAATTGAAAGCAATACACCCAACCAAATAGTTTTCTACCCCATCTGCTCTGGCCTGCCACCAGCTATTCAATACAAGAGAATTAATAGTTTCAGATATTCTAACAGACCCAATAAAAGCACTCATTTAAGCAGGACTGCATTAACAAAGTGAAAAACCAAGGGCAAAATGGGTTCAAATGGAGCATTTTACTCCTAGTTGGCTTTAACAAAGCTGAATAATGCTTATTCTGACTTTTTATGTGCAAGACTTGATAAACTGAATGAGAAGGCACTCAATGATCAGTCAACGAGCATTGATGAATGGTCATTAGGACCCCCCCAATCTCAGGGAAGGCCATTCCACAAAGTGGCACACCAGCTTGAAAGGGCGGACTCACTAATGTCCAGATTTCCCCGCTTGCTTGTTCCACTTTCACTTTCAGACCACTGGCCACCAAATGAGGCTGACATATTGGAAAATAATCTTTTATGGGCGAGTGGTAAATAAAAATGGAGGCATTAGCTGGGCTTTCAAATTCAAATCTACTAGTTTTGTCAGCCCCAAAACGTTTTGATTTTCCACCCAGCTGGAAGCTATTAGTGTTTTCTTAAGGCATCCCACTGACAGGGCAAACCCACCTAATGTGTGAGCTCTGGAGCTGATGCGAGAGACAGGGGACAACCACTTCTGGATGCTTTCTTAACTTTATTCAGCTGACTGTCCAACCACAGGAGAAGCTCACTAATTTCTTGCTGCCCAAGTATCTCTGATTGCCTGGTGCAATGGCAGCCCACCTAAGCCTGTAATGGGACCCTCAGTGCAACTTATTCCATGACGTTGTACCTAGCCTCCCTTGGCTTTACTGCACTACCACAAAAAGCTCAAGCTACCCAAGAAAGGCACTTCTCTATAAGCTTCTAATTCTTTGCTTGGAAATGGAATTTAAATATTCCAATAAGATATGTGCTTATCTGTTAACAGCAGCTCTTTATGCATGCAACACAAAATATTTGCCAGATAACACTAAATATTTCCCTAAGCATTTCCTTATTGGCAAGGCTTTCTGGACTTCTGAAAAAAAGACAAATGAGATATTTAAAACATACACTGCTCTGTGAAACATAGACTAATTGAGATTACCTACACAAATCAAACACTGAGCAGTTGAAAGGTAGTCACCAAGGTGGGAAGAAAATATTCTTTGTTATATAAGACAAACTGTTCATGATGTTACCTCAAGTACTGGATTAAATTCATTAGAGTAGAGAAAGCATTCATGTCTTTTCAGTTAAGAAAACTTGTATGCTATATCCATATTTCAACAATTCTCCAAAGAGTATTTAAAATAATCTGTTAAGAAAAGGCAGCCTTGACAGTGCATTAGACTTAACAGCCTAAATAAACCTAGACTGCCTATTGCTTTTTGATTAAAAAAAAAAAAAAAAATTAACTCTTGCTGAACACACAGGATTCCCAGTGACATTTTGGGTGCATTTCAGGTTTTAAAACATTGAAAATATACATTGAAACCTAACATGAAAGAATAGTTCCACAAGAAATTAACTGACTCAGGATGGGAGGGACAATATTCAGGCCTTAAAGAATGCATGCTCGTTTGCTCTCTATATGTTTTAGTAAGAACACTCACATGGACAAACTCAAATACAAGTGTACCTGTCTTGGGGTCTGTTTCTTTCACTAGATCTAGGCTAAACAAGTTTTGCCTTGCATTTTTATTATTTTATTATTAAATACCATATTTTCTATAATATGAGTAAAGTAAATTGGAATTGACTGCTAATTTCTATCATCATTTGACTTCAAAGAAAATTACCACACCATCTGTGCATAGACACCACTCATGCACTTTAGAAAATTTGATATTGATTTGAAAATATTTCTGAAAGAAAATACCAATGATGCTGTCTCACTAAAAGAGAAAGAAAACATTCAGTGTGACCTGGAGAAACCTGGAAAAGAATATCTGCTCCTGCTGAACTATGGCCATATTTTAGGATACAAAAAGAAGGGAAAAGGGGGGGGTAGGGAGGGGGCCATGAAGGAAAAAAGGGTTTCAAGCTATCAGTTGATTTTTGACTTGAAGCTCAGGGTGTTTGCTCATTTAACATGGGTAGGGAAACTCCTCCTGCTGTAGTATATTAACCCAAGTTTTGACCTCTAATCGATGTCTTTTCAATGTATAGGATCTTCATAATAAAGATAATGTAGAGCGTATTTGTGTGAAAGTGTTATCTACCACTAGCCATAAATTTGAGCCTTGCATTTTTCTCTGTAACATGTCAATATTTGTGACACTAACTAAACATATTTTATTCATTTGACAAGGATTGTTACATTATATTGAAAACTTTTGTTTCAATGTCACCACCTCCCCGTTTTGACTGATGGCGAGTTAGTTTTGTTAAAATGCACGGGGTGATAGCGTATGCTCCAGTGAACTTTCCCTCCTCTCAGCACCAGAGACAAAAACCTGCAGCTCTGCTCTGTGCTGGCAGCCATCTGGCCAGCTTTCTCTCAATGCCTGCCCCACACCACACTGCAGGCAAAATTTCAGGGCTCTAGAGCTCTGTGGAGCTATTCATGACATACCAATTTCACATTTTCTGCTTGTATGCTTGCAACAATAAATGCTAATGAGGACTATGAATGACATTTTTAAAGACAATAAAAAGGTCTCCAAATCCCTTGCATATGGAGACACTATTTTCTAAACTTCACCTTCTGTTAGGGAGCCATTGCACTCTAAAGGAAAAAAATAACCTAAGGAGAACAATGAGATGATCAAAGCATAACTGAGTCCTTAAGAATTCCAAAGAAAACAATGTTTGCAAAGCTAGCTTAATGACAGACAGATTTTATGCTGATGTACAGCACTAACACTTAAGCATAGTAACTCTCTTTTTTCAATAACACTGCTACTTCTTATCGAGGGGCTCAGAACTAGGGGGGCGGGGGGAGGGGAAGGGAGAAGTCATAGCAAATCCTCCTTTCACTGATCACACATATATAACTCTACAAGCCACAGACTTGGACTCAGCAATTACTAATCTCTAGATGAGTCCAAGAATACACTAAATAAGCCCCAGAATAAACTGTAATTACTAATGGATTTGGAATGCTACACTTTCATAGAGATATCTGTGCTGACAAAGTCGGGCCAAGAGAAATATCAAATTCTATTTTCTTTCCACAAATCTGCATATTGCAATGCTATTGCTAAGAGAAAGAAAAGGGAAAAGAGGAAAGAAAAAGGAAAGGAAGAGGAAAGGAAAGGAAGAGGGAAGGAAGAGGGAAGGGAAGGAAGAGGGAAGGGAAGGAAGAGGGAAGGGAAGGAAGAGGGAAGGGAAGGAAGAGGGAAGGGAAGGGAAGGGAAGGGAAGGGAAGGGAAGGGAAGGGAAGGGAAGGGAAGGGAAGGGAAGGGAAGGGAAGGGAAGGGAAGGGAAGGGAAGGGAAGGGAAGGGAAGGGAAGGGAAGGGAAGGGAAGGGAAGGGAAGGGAAGGGAAGGGAAGGGAAGGGAAGGGAAGGGAAGGGAAGGGAAGGGAAGGGAAGGGAAGGGAAGGGAAGGGAAGGGAAGGGAAGGGAAGGGAAGGGAAGGGAAGGGAAGGGAAGGGAAGGGAAGGGAAGGGAAGGGAAGGGAAGGGAAGGGAAGGGAAGGGAAGGGAAGGGAAGGGAAGGGAAGGGAAGGAAAGGAAAGGAAAGGAAAGGAAAGGAAAGGAAAGGAAAGGAAAGGAAAGGAAAGGAAAGGAAAGGAAAGGAAAGGAAAGGAAAGGAAAGGAAAGGAAAGGAAAGGAAAGGAAAGGAAAGGAAAGGAAAGGAAAGGAAAGGAAAGGAAAGGAAAGGAAAGGAAAGGAAATGCCTTTACTCTGAGAAATGTCTTTCATATTAAGACAACTTCCCCTCATTACAAAGATTAAAAACACTTCCAGGAAAATCCACCAGGTGGAGCAAATACACAGCAATACAAAACATTTATTTATGCTTGTACTGCCATTTTCAACAGGGGGAAAATGGTTTATATGCAAATATTCTTACATATTGACCTCCCTTCTTCACCCTTTTGTCATTTAACGTATTTAATGTAGTATTCATTTACTAGATTTATAATGTACAAAAACTTTGTTCAAAGGGACCTTCACACAAAGTTATTGTTCCTGATAATATGAATTTGCAAACCTCAAGAGGCATCAGAAAGGAAGCAAAATTATTAAGGGAAAGGAAATTAAAGAATTGTATAATTAAAGAATTGTATAATTCAACATATATATATATTTATTTTTTCCAACAATATAAGGATATGGTTGTGCTAGTAAAACATACTGACAAGTATTCAGAAAATAAAGCTTAGTCTTACATCAGGTAGCAAAATCTTTGCACTGGCCTCCACTGTAATGGGCTGGAAACCTGGCTGTTCTGCATGTCTGGTTATGTTTTTATACACACAGTAGTGCCCATAGCATCACAGCAGTGCCATTGTATAGCATGTTAGTGTTTACTATTAATGCTTTATTTTAGTATGACATCTGTCAACTACTGAGTAATTCCAAGAGGGCAAGTGAATGAGGACTGTAAATAAATATTTCAGCATATCTAGGACAGATAAGTATTATTTCTGCATTTAAATTATTTGCTTTCCACAGCCAGGTGAGAAAGCCACCTCATCATCAAGTATTTTCTGTTTTCCCTGATGAATTGAGAGATCTAATGGAACAAAGGCAGGGGGGCAGATTTTAACATGAAGAGAACTAAGTCCAAACAGAACAGCGGTTCTGTTATGGATGAGTTTTCTCACAGTTATAATAGGACAACCCACTGGCAGACCATGTAATTGTTAAAATGCCAAGCAGTATTACCAAATGAACTGCTCTAATGCAGTTCAGCATCTGGAAACACAGCAGAATCAGTACACAGACTCATTCAACCCTTGATGATAGAAAACCATTATCGTTTTTGAGAGACAAAAGGAAGGTGCTGATCTGAGTCAAATCTTTTTCTTTCCATTGTTTCCTTAGTTATACCTTTCATCACATTTTTTTCTCACTTTTCCAATCACTGTCCTTTGTTTTCTCTCTGCCATCACAACTACTCCTAAATTCTGGGGCCACCTTCCCACTCTGCTACACATCTCTCTTCTCCAACATGACCTGTCTCTGCTCCAGCTGCCTTGGACATTTATCCTCTCCCACTTCCACTAACCTTGACAGCTAAAAGAAGTTCCAGAATTTCAAGGTGTGAGTTCTACCATAAAATATTACCCACAATTAGCACATAAATTGAATAGCAACAACCAGCACTCTAACACTGACGGGGAAACACCGTGCCAGTTAGGTTTCCATTACAAAACTAAGCAAGAGTTGTACTCACTTAAAGTGTTATTGAAGGAGCACATCAAGCTCCCTGGAAACACCGTGTGTTGAACTAATCTCTGTGCTTCTAGCCTGACCAAGAAGAATCCCATCATAGCTAAGGAAAATTAAAATACAAAACCTTTGTTTCGTTAGTAACTGGGAGAAGCCTAGAGGAACACAGGCCTCTAAATAAAACTTCATTTTATCTAATTGTGTTGTACTCCACATGGTGCTTTGTTGTAGCCATTCAGAAGAGAAACAGAAAAATGCAAAGGTGATTATGAAGTGGAATTTCATGCCAAGAGCAAATTACACCACTTTACACTAGGAGAATATCTGCAAAGAGAAGCCATAAATGTTTGGGCACAATGCAAGGTGCCAGTTTTAATAAAGTCCAAACCATCCTGGGAACTATTATCTGCAAGAACTTTCCTTAAGCAGCAGTATCAAAGCAGAGGCTTGTGGAAATGGCCCAGATTTTTTTTTTTTTTTTTTAAAAAAGAATGCTGATTTAAAACTATTATCACCAAGGAATTTTTGAGTGGCAGCCCTGGTGTAAAGGCTACCATTTGTTATTTGTTATTTTCAAAAAGGCTCTAGGCACCCAATGGGAAGGAGGAAAGACAATGTGGTGGTTGTTGTCACCACATGCCCATGGAGAGCTTTTCAGTTAATGGACTGCTAGTTGAGGTGGGCCATGATTGGCTAGAGGTCATGGACAGTTCACTGGATTATGAACTCTGTGAAAAAAAATCAAGGAAATTTAAACACTGGAAAAGAGGGACACAACTCACGTGACTTGTAAAGGTTTAACTAACAGACAGTGCTTTCATAAGAGAAACATAGAGACACAAAATTTCACTCATATGTACAAACCCTGTACATATATCATGTTCCATTCAGGAGCATAAGACTGACCACTTACATAAACCATCATATGCATAAACCATCTTTTTTTTTCATCCTACAGATGAAAAGCAAAGCTTATTTAAATTATAGCTTCTTTACAGTATGACAGGACAGACATTCAAAACTATAAGTAATCAACTTTTACTTAAAGGCACCTTTACACCAGAGTAACCTAGGGAGCTTTTACTGAAGAAAGGGGCTTGATTCTAAAGGTGAAAGATTTTTGTACATATTGAAGAGTTCATTAGATCACAATTATCAATCTGATAACACTGTAACAGCTCTTTTGTTGCACCATCCCCTGAAAATCCTTTTCAGATGGGGGATTAGTGTCACAACAGATGACAATGACTCTTTGGTCCACCTGCTCTGTAGCTGACTCCTCTCTGTGACTGCATACACACACTGAAGGCTACCTCTCTTACTCTCAAGTGTCCCCGAAATCCTTACCTGGCAATGTCTGCATGCAAGAAGGAGAGTACACCCTTATATTTGTATTACGAATTTCCTATTAAATATTAGCAGGGAAAATCTAACTAACTGCTTAAGATTTCAATCTCACCTACGAAGCAGCCAAAATCTTTAACACCCAAAATGAATATGTTTGTCTGTGGGTATAACTCTACAGACTGGACCAAAAGCCTTCAGCAAGAAAGGAAATGAAACCTTAGTTAATTTTCTGCTCTCCTTCTCTACTCCTGCAACCACAAATATCTTTCTTCGAATAGCTTCTGCCCACAACAATAAAAGGCTATAGTCACATGCTGCACTCAGTTTTGCTGGAAGGCCTGATACATTATGCTCCCTCCCTCTACTACCTCTACCCAGTGATTTTAAGTTCTACCAATATAACTATTTATACCACTATGTTATAAACTCAAGTATTGAAATTGTACAAATAACTGTAATATTTATTCTTCACTCACCATTCAAACAAGAATTTGTACTTTAATTCTTCACACACACATATAAAAAAAACAAAGCGAAAGAAAACCAAACTAACAAAACAAAACCACAAAAAAAACAAAAAACAAAAAAAAACCAAACAAAACCTGAAACAACCAAACACCTATCCAAGGCCTGTGTAAACATACAGTACCTTTCAGCTATAGGCAGGAGCTTTACATCCCATGAACACTGTCCATCTATGGACCAAACTTGAACACTGCTTGCAACCTCAACAAACAGCAGCTATGAGGAGCAAGGCCTATAACTGACCCTATCCCAACACTTTAAAACTGAAGACCAAATTGGACATCTAACAAAATCACATGAACAATGAGAATGGAAGCATTGATAGCTGCCATTACTGTTTTAATGGGCCAGAAACAACACTAGCTTGGTTTGAATCCAGGGGACAAAGAAAAATAATGTTGCCAAGCATGCTTAAAATGACAAACTTAATATGCCAAGCATGATGATTATATAAATGATAGCTACAAAAAAATACCATTTTCAAAAGTTTAACTGTTGCACAGAACAAAATCCACCTCAAATAAATTGCTCCTCAGAAGATTTGATTTCTAAAAATAAGAGGTCAAGCAAGAGAAGAAAGAATCAAAAAAAAAAATGTGAATTCAGAAGCAAAAGGGTTAATGTTTTGTTTCAGTCAGTGTTATACCAATGCCAGAATTACAAGGGAAAGACTAAAAAGAGCCAATTTTTTTCTTTATTATTATTATTCTTTAAAAGAAAAAAAAATCATGCCTATCTGTCACAGGGTTGTCCGGGCTGGAAGAACCGGCAGGAACCTCAAATTCCTGACCAAACCCTCTTCCACACAATGCCTCCTGAATGGAAGGAACCGAGGCCCGGCAGAGATAGCCCCCTGTCAGGAACCAGCCCTGACGTTTGCGGACAGACGGGGCTGGCCTCGCAGGATGTCAGAGCAGCAAACTGCTGTTCGAGATACTGGGTTTTCACACACTCCCAGCCTGGATGTTTTGCTCTTCAGGTAATTAAACAAGGAAACGGGGCTGCTGTGTACGAGTCTGACCCTTGTGCAGCGGCTCCGCGGTTCTGCACATCAACTTCCGCACCAGCCGCCCCAAACACCAGCAGAGCCTTCTACTGCTGCTCTTGCCTCTCCCGACACCAGGCTCTGAAACAAACCCTCCTGGAAATATCTGCTGCTATTCCCTCCCTTCCCCACCCCCCAGTTTCAGAAGGGCTGAATTATTTGCTCTGTTCCACGCACCTTGATTTCTCATAAAAAGAAGGAAAAAAATAAAGAAACGGGTACTTGGATGTAGCTACGCTTTAGCCAGCCATTCAAAATATTAAATTTATTGGGAGGAGGGGATGAACAGACAGAAAGATGAGGCAAGGGATTCCCAAATTAATGTTTAGTTTAAGGTCATTACTCAGAAAGATCCTGAAGCATATTGCCAATTTGTCCAGCCAACAGCCAGACACTCATTTAGAAATAAAAGTATTCTGATTTAAGCGTTATTGAAGAATCTTTGTCTTACAAGAGGACATAAATTATAGACTTAGGCATTATAAAACTAGACAAATGTTTTCTCTCTCTTTTCCCCAAAATTTCAGAAATGGGAAAGGGCAGGTATTACCACCTATACTTGGCAGAAAACCCTACACAGGACTGCTCTGTGACTGACCTAGTTTCTACGCTCTTTAAGGCTATTTAAACAAAAATTATTTTTAAAAAAGGTAACACATTCCTACTTCTTTCTGAAAAATCCACAGAATAGAATACTGTCTGAAAAGAGAAGAGCCCAGAAGAAAGAGGACTACAAAAGCATGCCTGCTTGTCTGTGTTCAACACAAAGAACATTAAATGAAAACAACTGGCACGCTGCCAAATTCCTATACAGGCAAAGAGATTCAAATAAATTGATTTCACGCATCACACTGACCTGGGATCAGTGAGCAGTGGTACAATACACTTGCTGCTCCATGTGGGGCAAAGCCCATTAACGTTATCAGAGACACATTACACTGAGGGGCAGCAGGGAGGGGGGGCACAGAGAAGGAACCCAAACTCTGCAAATTCAGGAGGAAAAAATCACTTTGAAAAAGGAACCTGAACTGAAGCACTTGGTTTCAGTTTACTAATAAATATATCATATTGCAAGAGCTTGTCCTCTGCTCACCTCAGATGTTTCAAACATCATATTTTCAAATTAAAATAAATACTAATGTCAAACACATACACTCCCCTTACATTCTCCTTTTAACACAGTTGTTCTCAAACTCACTCATTCTCTGTAAATTTCCTCCCTTCCCCATCCGCTAGCATTTTATATAGATTATGGGTTATTTTCTTTGTACTTCAAAAGCTGGATTCCTGCCCAGGATACTCTTACTGGCTCAGGAAGCAAGCTGGAGAAACCAGCCACTGCTCTCAACTAGCCCAAATCAACCTGACCTAAAGAGAAAAATGCTTTATTTGCAAGGTAGCAGCAAGCAGGGCACCAGAGTCCTTTGCAGAGTCACCTGTACATGCTCCCACATAGCAGGGGGCTGTATTTTGAATTTCACTTTCTTACTAATGTGAAGTAACCCATGTTTGCTGTGGAGTCTGTCCTTGTCATCCTGGCTTTGTTTTCCATTAAGTTCTCCCACATTCCAATCAAGAGCAATGCCAGCAAGCCACAGGTCTGCACCACATGAACAGCTGAAATTCTGATTGGAAGGACAATTCACTGTCTATAATACACTTGGTACTCTTTTGCATCTGTGATATGTTTTAAGGGGACTTTATTATTTTCACTGTGCTCCTTAAGACACTCTGGTAAGAAAACAGTTGTTTTGAAGATAAAAAAAGGAAGCCAAGAGAAGATGACTTTGCAGTAACAAAAGAAAGATGAGGATGCTTGAAAGGGGTCACTTCAGCAGAAGCAGTCATTACTACAAGAGGCCATTGCTTCAAGGGGGCAATATACTCAAAACACTTCTTTTTTGCCTTTTACTACATTTAGGTTTCAAACAGCAAGTCAAATCTTCTTGGGCACATCAAAGTTCATATTAAGTTCAAATAGTGTTGGGATAATCTCTAATTACTCACTGAAATTTAAAACAAAAAAGTCATTGAAAATGTGGAGCTTCTTGGCCATTTAAGATTAAAATTTTTGAGCATGTCACAAATACATCTAAATGTAGCCACTTTACCCAGTCACTTCAATATAAGTAAATGTCAAAATGGGAATGGCCAAAGATCTAAAAACTGTTAACCACCACTAATCACTCTCTTAAGAACTACAAAGCAGTTCTGAATTCTTCATTACCAAGGTGAAAACTATACAATATTGCTGACTCTGTAAGAGGTGTCACATAGAGATGTGTTTGTTTAGGTATAAGGTCCCAATTGACAGACTTGCACAGGGGAAAGGGAATCATGCAGTTCACAGCAACTTCACCATGACAGAGATATGCCTGCACCCAGACAACACAGAGAGCACAACCCACACAACAGTGAACAAGAAGAATAAGGTGCTGTTCCCTCCCTTTTATGAAAACTTTATCAACCACCAGACCAGTTGGACTTTATAGAGATGAAGTGAATTTTAGTCATATTAATTCCCTTTCTTTAACTTAATGGTATTAGAAAATAAGCCTTTCTCCCAAGTTGTAGGAAGTTTCCATTATCTTGCACGTGCTCTGACAGCAATAAACCACAATAAACTTCCCATTAGTATGCCAGCACTGTATCCTTCAGGCATGACATCTTTACGTTTACACTTATTTATTTTTTAAATCCTTTATGAAGACCCATATGGCAAAAGAAACCAACTAACAACTACCTGTACAGGGTACATTTGCACTTTGAAAAACAAGACTGTAGATAGTAAAAAGGAAAAATTAGCCAGAAGCTATACACTGCTAACTAAGCAAAATCAAAACACAAGAAGAAACCCTGCTAAGATTATTCATTCTCTTCCAGTGCTGCCTGAGTACATGATGGTCCCACAAAAGCATTTATTTGTTTTAAACTGAGCTAGGAACTCTAGTTAGAATGCAAATTCATTTTTATTCAGATTTAATTTTTTAAAAGTATGCTCACACTGGTGCACAAAACCTTGCCACAAGGTGATGTGCAGAGGCTCCTGCTGGCTCTCTCAGCTGTTCTCCATCTCTCCACACCCCACAGGCAGAGCAGCATGGGCCATGGTTTTCCCCAAGTGGGAAAACAAGTAATATGATCAAAGCTAAGCTACCTTTAAAACTATCCAGGGCAAAGCCAAGGAGTACTCAGACACTGTTCATCTTATTTTGGTACCATACTCTTATCTATACTCTATTATGTCAGATGATACGGTCCAACACTGAGAAAGTTATCCAACTTTTGGAAAGCACTAAAATCAATTTAGTAGTTTCTTGCCATCCAGATACACACCATTTTAGAAGAAAAAAATGTAGTTCAGTAAAGACAGGAATGATTGTCATAGGTTATCTAGCAATTTTCTCCAGCAATAGCAGATTTACTCTTCTAGTACATTAAAAATCTTTGCATATAAGAAGCAGAAATATCCATTATTATCATCTCAGTCAAATTTATCACAGATTCCCAGTTTGATGCAATGAGTTTACAGAGGATTCCACTAAATTACAACCACCCATTTTGCCAATGTGATTACAACTGTCTCTTAACCTGGTTGCAAATACTACTCCAGTTCACAGTTCAGAAAACTAAACGTCACTATTTCCACAATGCAGCCAAGTAATAATATTGACATGACACATAAAGACCAACTATGTCATTAAAACCACAGAAAGAATCCCAAAGTTAAGAATTTCACATATATGTATTTAAGATTTTAGAAAGTCATGACTGATGTATTTTATTAGCATTGCAATACTCTTTCTCACTGGTATTAAACAAAGACAGCACCTTCATTGATTTAGGTGGACTCTTTGGCACCGAAGGGAAAGATTTCTTTCATAATTACAGTTTACAAGGCAAGGTACAGTCATTAAATACACAGGAATAACTTCTAAAAAGTATTCACATTATAAAATCAAATATTTTTCTGTTCCTTACCTTGACAAAATTCAAAGTTCCCTTTTTTCCGGCAGTCACCTATCACTAAACTCAGTGCTCTCCAAGTGTTTCTTTTGACAGATATCATTCTCCACCAATCGCTCTAATTTCCTCTTTCCTTTTCTGACTGGGACAGATATTATGCTCACCAGTCCAGAGATCAATCTTTTCTATTGACAACAACAAATGAAAAAAAAAAAAAAAAAAAAAAAAAAAGAAGAAAAAAAAAAAAGAAGAAAAAAAAGAAGCATATATCACAGCCAGTTTGAAGCACCACACCCCTTCATTTGCATGATAATAGTAGTCTTTTAAATAAAAGGGAGGACAGAAACATTATTCTAAACCAAATAACCACATTTTATTAGCTAATATAAGGTAGTACTTTAAAGCTGTATTAATTCTTAAAAAAAGGTTGTCTTGTAACTCAGTTAAAACAGCTGACATATAGCAGGCAACAAATTAAGGGCAGCCTATGTTCTACCTATTAGTTAATTCTATAAAAACTTCTGGGTTTAAATACATTCAGATAATATAAAATATCACATACTTTACCTGGTTCAACAGAAGCTCTAGAGAATCATTTATTAAATCAATATGTTTACTAAAAATAGAGATCTTCCAATTTATGCACCACTATACTAAATTGGATTTTAAGTCATAACAGCAAACACATTTAAAGAAAGGCAAATCAAAAAGCTATTGATATATTTACAAATCATCTTCCCACTTTTGAAAAGGCAATTTCCCTCCCACTCCAACACCTAAAAAACCTGTTTATTTGGGTTACACAAATACTCTGCCATTTGTATAAGTCTGTATCACAGTGCTCTCAGTTTTTCCAAGGCATTAATATGCTTTTCAAGGGTTCATAATTATGCCAAGACAGAAAGTTTTTCCAGAGCCAAGCACACACAGTTACATACATGCTTCAATCTACAATCACTATTCAAGTATTTCGGGACATCAAGTTAAACATGCACAAGGATCCGGCCACAGCTCATGCATCTAACCCAGAATCCAGCCCTGACCCTCTCCTGGACGCGATCTTTCTGCAAAAAAAACTTGCCCAAGGGCATTTGCAAAAGATCACATTTGTGTTTGTGATAGAAATTGCAATCTTTTCCACAAACAAGTACCCTTCTCAAATCAAAACAAACCTCCCCAAGTTAAGGCTATAGAACAAAGGAGTTCACCAAAGTCCTATCTTTCTTTCCAGCAGTCGTGGTCGGACATTTCCCCATAGTTATGAGAGAAGTCAAAATTCCACTGATTTCAGTGAAAACAAGTGGTAAGGACTGCAGGACTCTATCCAGAATTTGGCAATTGTGGAGCTCTCAAAGTGACACAACTGCCTTTGGCATTTGGAAAATAACTTCCAAAATACGGTTAGGACTCCACAACTTGGTTACAATAACAACTTTTATAAAATTATTTTTACTTTGTATGTAATTCTCTAGTTGTCACAATATTCTTACATAGCCAATATATTTATCTTTCAGTTGTGCCCTAGCATGAATTGTGTACTTTTCACTTTTGCCCAGACTTTTGTGTAACACTTTAAATTTCCATAAAAGCATACAACATTCTCTGAATTGCTGTTATTGTTTGATCTGATTTTTATGGTCATAAACCCATGTCCCCACCAAAACTGAAAAATCCTCCACTGACCAAGTGGCCCTATTAATTTCACTGAGATCATTTAAACATTAAGTTTCCTACCAAGCGACAATCTGGCTGAAATACTGTCTTATGGTGGAATATTAAATTAACATCATATCTTGGATTCAGAGTTGCAGAGCAGACATCTGTAAAGATATATTCATGTTTTGCTAACCTTTTCTAATTTGGCCACTAGAAACAATTATGGTCAAATATGTTAAACTATGTAGTATATAAAAATTCAGTATTTCTGTCTGCCAAATAGTATATTCCTTTTTCATGGCTGGTAAAAGATTTTAAGAATCTTACTGTAAAAAAGTTCTTATTTAGAAAAAATCTGTCATCAACTTTACAATGAAGACATCAATTTGCTACTCTTCCTTTGTTTCAGACCCATGTTCATTTTTTCTATATGCCACATTTTCCAAAGTGATGGATGCATTTTGCTATACCCATTCTACACTAATCTCCTTCTTTAAATGTATTTTTGCTTCCTGAATTGTAAACCACTGCTGTTGTTCGACTGTACATGCAAAACTGTCTAATGTCTGAACTTCACTGAAAGCAGAATGCCTCAAACAATTTGTAGTCTTACATGAGTGTTATAAAAAAGGATCAACATGTTGTATTACCATGGAAATTTTGAAAAACATACTTTCCCAAACAAATATTACTTTTTCTCAATGGTATGAAATAATGAAAACCACATGTGTAAATCTGCGATCCGTGCAGTAGTTCAAGCTGCAGCTAATAGAAAATACAGAGAGTGAACTCTGCCATATAAAGGATTCTTGTTACAGAAATATAATGTGAAAACCAGATGCAGACAGAAAACCTTAATCACAGATGGGAATGTAATCACTGGCATACAGAATACTTTTTTGATCAATCTCAACCATATGAGAAATGTATTTATTTTCTAAGGAATGCAATAACTCTAGAGAGTCTTCTATTTGAATTCAGTTAACCTCATATTCATATTGCTTTTATCTTGTATGTGTAGAGAAGGGGGCTATAACTTGAGCCAAGACTTTTAGAAGAGCCGTTGGCCCTGGCAAATCATTCTTGTATCAGCTTATCTTTCAAGGAATTAATAGGATGTAAAGACTACAAATATCAGGATCAGCCTCAGATGAAACCAACCATTATTGTACTTCCTAGTTACTGCCAGAAATCCCTTCATCACCTAAGCACTTCCCCAGTTAAATTTTCCCTTTAATATGTGGTTCTTCAGAAATATAACGCTGAGGGAAAGCACACTGTTGCACTCAAGTTCTGTGAATCAGAATCAAAACAGAATCACAGAACCTGTGCAGTCCTACAGCAAAGAATAAAAACCTTTATAATGCGTCATCAGCTCAAAAACAAATTTACCTGGGGCTGCCTTCTGACTGCTGAAAGTCCCTGCAAACGCCCTCCCGAGGGCTAGCAGGAAACAAAGGACCACAGCGCAGGGCAGCTATCCAGCTCCATCAAGTATCCTAAGCTGCCGACTGCCTTCTACCAACTATCCACACCAAGGCAGGACCAAGGTAACTCCTGACAGTTTTCACTGCTGGTGACATTACTACTGCAGTAGTAGTAAGTGCATCACATTAAATAGGGACTGATACCTCAAACTGCAATATATACTAAAAAGAAAAAAAAAAAGAACCAAAACCACCAACTTGTTCTAGGAAATAAAACTTAAGAAAGAAAAGGCATTCAGTCAGAGATAAGGCCTCCAGGGTCTTGGGTACCAGCAGTGGCAGTTTTACTTCCTGGCAGTCCCTGATCCCTGCTGCACCCACTTCCCGGATGCACCCACTCTACCCAAGAATACACAGCACTCCCTGTCACAGTTCACAACTGAGCTCATTAAGGCAACCTAAAGGTGGTATAAATTTATTTTAATAGTGTAATTAACAAAAACCACAATGATTTGGTAGCTGTTACACCAGGGCGGAGAGGGTTTGACAGAAACACACTTTGACAGGCACAAGGTAGGCAGATTCTCCCTCTCTTGTAGCCTCTAAGTCCATTTGCCATCGTCTCATTTTAGGTGCCTGCAGTAAGAAGACACAGTCAGTTCAGTATCCTATGACAGGGATCCCAGAAATAGCACTTCTCAGGTGTCCATCAGACTAACTCTGCTGAAGTTCCTGTAAAGATGCTTTCTTAATTGAATTGTAATGCTACATGAATTTTGAAGTCTGCTAGTTGTTTTTTTCCTCCCATGTGATTATCTACCAAATCATTTGATAAAAATACTTTGATTCCACCACCACAACAAAACAGTTTTTAAAACATCTTGTCTCTTCTAAGACTTAGCTTTAAATTTCTGAGACTGCAGCACTAATAAATATTGCAGAAGTCAACATTTAACACTAAGTAATATGGGCTGGATATGCTTGTCTTATTTCTAAACAAGCATGCCTAGATTAATAATAAACTTTGGCCAGATACATATTTTCATTTGCATGTTTTTTATATAGCATCATCATCATGTGTGTGTGTAGAGTACTAAAAATGGAGTGAAATCTTCCAGCTGAAAACAGTTCCACGTGACAAAACAGAGAGGGATCCTGAAAACTCCTGCTTCATGTCATGTGTGTGTGTGCCTGTGTCTTTTTTTTTTCCTCTCATCTAATTTCATCTGTGAGAGACTGTCCCTAGAGGACAAGACAAGAGAGAACCAATTATATCCAGCGGTTGGTTTCTCCAAAATGAAGGCATCTGTTCCATGCCAACGACTTCCACACGGAAGAAAAACAGAACTTTGAAGGCATCTGCGTTCATGGTTGACAGTTGCAGATCTCAGGGTCTACTGTAATTGCCCAGCTGCAAACGTGATTTGGTTGCTGCTGTTGTCAGCTGATCTCCTTGCAGTGAAAATAAGGGAGCTTAAATAGCAAATAGCTGGATAAAAATCAAATATTCTTCCACAATACTGACACCTTTTCCCTTCTGAAGGAGGTATTTTTTCCTGGTACAATGCGGTTGATGGAAGTAAATTGCATAGTGGTTCTTAAACTAATATTTTACAAAATATTCTACTTTAAAATGCTATTCTTTAAATAATGTACTGGTCCAAGTACAATGTGTTCATTATCTGCTAGCATTTCAGGCTGGTATTTTGTAAGAGTGATTCAGAAACTAGTGTGATTCACCAGCCACATAATCCTGTAGCCTACCTTATTTAGCCAAGTATTCTCAGTAATAAGAAGAGTACACCTGAGCAGAAGCTCAGAATTTTCACCCCAAATGCATATGGCAGATAAATAACTTGTATATTTATTACTCAACTCACATCAATTCCAACTTGAGTGAATATCTTCCAAAAGACACTTTATAGAAATATTACTGGTAATTCAAAATCTGGTTTACAGCACTGGGTGCCACGTTTGCAGTGAGATACTTAGCAATACTGTGCACCTTCACTGCTACAAAAATCCAGCAAGCTGCTAACAAGAAGCTCATATAAAGGAGCAAGACCCTAACTGATTTTCTAAAGCACAGGATTGAGTGCCATTTAGAGATCCATGACTACTGATGGTGCAGTTGCAACAAAGACAATTAAAACTGGCCTAAGCAGAAAATACACTGACATTCTCCATCCTCTATTCAGCAGATAAAAGTGGATCATAGTTTCCAGAAATATTTCATGCACCTCTTGAGTTTTTGTAGTTTGCTTACCTAGGACTTTTTATGAATATCTTAAAAGAAGGAAAACAGTATATGATAGGGAAATGCTTTTTTTTAATAGAATTCTTTGTTATTCTGTTGAATTCCAGTAGCAATCCCAAACATGCCCTGCAGCAACAGCATTCAGCCCTCCCAGCCAGGTAGCCACTCAGCTTAAAAAAGGACAGTAAGGATTCCCAGACAGTCTCCTTTGCTTGGCACATACCTCAAATTATTATGAATGCCTTAAGTAGTGAACCTGGGGGGAACACAGTAGGCCTGACACTTCCTGACTACTTCTAAATTCCCTCCAGGAAGGACAAGGGTTGGGAGTGAGGACAATTAACACAGCCACCTGTTTCCTGTGACCTCCTGAGGGGCAGACATCACCACTGATGACTTGCTCTGGCAGTGTCACTGAGGTCCTGCCCATCCTTCTCTTCCCAGAGAAGCCATGGAATAATAAAAACAATAGCAGCCAATAATAACTGTAAGAGATAGTGAAATTTATGCCTGGACTTAAAAACAAATGAACAAACAAACGAAAGAGAAAACTAACATCAGAAGCTCCCCATGTGAAGAAGGTGGGAGCAATAAATCCCAGAATGTGGAAGGAAAATTATGCATTGATCCCCTCCTTCCAACTACTGTAGCTGGCATTTACTGTAGCTGTGCACTCCTCTGGAAAAAGTCTGGAGCAGACAGCCATCTTAAACACAATTTAAAACAGATCTTGGGATACACAAGTTGAGAATCCTGGCCTAAAGGACTCAATAGGAATCGGCAAGTATTATTACAGAAGGAAAAAAGTTTTTCTCTCCTTTATATGGAAGTCTTGTCAGGTAAGTCTGTGATTTACAATTCAAAAAGAATGCCTTTGCTTTACACTGAGACCTGAGCTAGCCAATTTTATTAAGGAGAGATCTAGATCTAAGTCTGAGAACTGCTCCAAGAAAGTATTGTCAAGATCACAGATGTGAGACTGTGAGATGGGAGCACAGAAAGCCTGAAGGTCTAGCTCCTCAGACTGGCATTTAAACTAAAGAAACACTGTCTTCAGTGAGAACTGGGTATGGGAGTACCACAGAAGATCTGAGCTCCAGTATTTTAATTCAATGTTTACAAGCTTGGCTGATCCATGGAGTTGCATTAATTTATCATGGTGCAAATGAAATGTGTACAGCATTCAGAAACTACCTTGGGCTATTCAGTTCAGTAGGATGGTTTCCTTATCCACCTGTAGGACGCTTTAATACAGGTTGCAGCCTGTTTTTCCAGCATTAAGTGGTTTGCCATGAAGATTTAAAATAATAAATAGTAGAGTCATGAAACAGGTTTTGCTTAATGGTTCCTGGAGCTCAGTGACTTCACTCACTAAAACACTTTCTATAACATTACCCTTAAATACTTTTAGCAATGTCACCATTAAAATAAAATAAAAAAATCATCCTGGCAGTACCATCCATTGACAACACACCCCCAGGTGCCATTATTCCCACATTTGTTGGCAGCTTTTTCTGGCACCACTATGCTTTAATGGCTCTGGCAACAAACCCCACCTGGATTTCACTGGAAGCGCTCCTTTGGAGCACTCTTCCCGAATATCCTCTGCAGCATTCTGTCTCCTCTGTTGCACCCTAATCAACCCATTTTCTGGCAATAGCCTCACCCTCTCACTGTCAAAGCCTGAGCTGGTCTTGGGGAGTTCTCTTCCTGAACTTACTTAATGCATGTGTGATTCAACGTTAGGATGAATTTTCCAAGAAGATTTCAGGGCAGTATCTTAGCTGCTCAGGTTGGATGTTCACTCACATCCCAGCTTTAAAATTCATTTTACTACATTCCAGTAGCACAATGTGACCAAACCAATGGGACAGTAAAGCACAGGTACAAAATGCTATATAATCTGATGCTTCATCAGAGAGTTTGTTAAACCTTGTGACTCCCAGAAAGCACACACAGCTTTACTCAACATGCCACACAACCTGTCATGGTAACATGCAGAACCAACATTATGATATTGCCATTACCAAAGTAAAAGAAGCAAAACCAGAAAGGGTATTCCGAAAAATAAGCAGTTGTGGGGAGAAAGTGGTATTTTTTGTGGGCTGAATTGTTGGTTGGTTTTGTTATTTTTCCAGAGCTATTTAAAATGACACCTGGGCCACAACCAAAAGGGGCACCTATAGGGTCACCATCAGAAATCAAAAATTGTAGAAAGCAAATCTCCAATGAAAAGGCACCACAAAATAAAAAACAAAACGGTAATGCCAACTACTTTTGTAAAATGTATATTAGCATCCAACATGGCAGACATACATAAGCCTCCTAGAGCTCCGAAAGGAACTACAGCCTGGTACAATTTGTAATAGTCATACAGCCATCGCTTCAGATGCTTGCCTGAATTCCCGGGCTTTACTCTCTGTAGCAATTTGGCTCTTTATAAATGATACCTATTTTATTACACAGTGCTGTGCCTGCCACCATGTGCATATTAATTCCACTCCACTAGGTGGAGTCTTCTGTCTTTCCAGACTGCAATCCAATTTCCAAAAAAACCTATTCTCTACCCTCTGTGAACTTTGCACACTATAAGCACCAGAGTATACTTGTCTTGATAGACATAAAGCTGGCAATGAATCAAATGCCTTCCAAAATGATTAAAGAAATCATGAGCTATCCCATGAGGATCCCAAATCAGTGTGTTACAATATGGGATCTTGCAGGAATATCGTTGCTGTACAGTTCTGTACAACACAATTGTACTTTCACAAACATTACATTCAATAAATAATACTGAGTATAAAAACATATCCCTTAAGTAAGTCACTGTATCACACATGCCCAAGAACTACATATAAACAAACCCAGGTTTCAGAACTTCTATTAAATTCTTCTTGTGTATTCTGAAATACTTCCGATTATAAAGGATGCCTTCCCTTTCCAGGCATCCCAACATGTGCTACAGAAAACGAGAGGGAACATTAAAGTATTCACATTTCCACTCACAACCAGTGGAGTTCAATATGTCAACTATTCAACAAGAACAGCAAAGCTGTATGCAGCATTTCTGGCAAAGATTAAGAAAACAGAGCACTCCCATGAATGTGTTCAGAACATTTAGATAAGAAAATCTGGACACCCTGCATCCAGCTATAATCTTTCTGTTGGGGCTGGGTTCTACCCCAACCCCTGTGGAAAGTACCAGAAAAATCCAGAAGTAGAAAGCTCCGTGGTTTCAAAACTCTTCAGGTAAGCAGTCTCTACTCTCACACACTGCTGCCAGAGCATTTGCTCGGCAGTATCTGCGAGCAGAAAGCCCCACGTAGGCACCGAGCACAACGCGAGGCTCCCCGAGGCTCTCACATCCCTGGGTCAGCCGAGGTAGGGCCTCCTCAGCGCCGCTCCTGCTGTTGGCAGATATCACAAGCTATTTAAGGCTACAGACATTTTGCCCCAATCGGCCATGATTTCTGTAATATTTACTTCTCGTACATATGTCTATAACTATGTATACATCCCACAGAAGGTGAGGTTTAACAGGGTTAGCTTTGTTGGGGAAAAGAAGGTTTGGAGGAAAGGAAACAACTTTCATGTTGAGAAGATTTGAATCTAGTGACTGTCACGGGATGTAAACACTCTTCTGGGGAGGGAGGCTTTTTGTTATGTTTCAGGAGAGCACAGAGTTTTGGATAAAATCTGTATAAATAATTATCCCTCTGTCATTCAACATAAATTTATGCACATGTGTGCACACAGTTATGCTGGGGAATACAAACTATAAAGTAGACATGCTACAGACTTCTAGACAACCTACCACAAGCATGGATCTCACACAGAATCCATTCTATATTTAAATTTCAGTTTATTGAATTTTAATTATTTCTGATCTGTAGATCACTTTGAGGAAAATCCCCCAAGGTCAAAAGCTTACAAATCCAATCGCAAAACCAAACAGAAGCATCAGCAAGGCCCTTTCCCATGCAGACACCTACCAAAAAAAATAGTTCCTGACTATTAAATAAGAATTCAACAGCTAAAACCCATTCTAATATTAAAACCAAGTAATTCTCTATGTTGAAATAAAGTAGTAAAAGCTCTCATTCTATTCTGCACATTTACTCATGTTATGTACAGAGGGCTCCATAGATGTTACAGTGAATTATCCCTTCTTCATTTAGATCCTTATTTATAAAATTAACAAACACAGGTTCTTTCCATTAGGTTATTGGTTGCTAGTTTGGGGTTTTTCTTTCTTTCTTTCTTTCTTTAATTAAAAAGCAACAGTGTTATATTCTCCAGAGGTGCTTATGATAGAAAATGTATGTTCTACCAATACTATGCTTTACAAGTCCTAGAATTCACTTGGATTAACAGCTCCACAACAGTGAATATTTCTGTCTATATACATTCAAATATGACCCAGTCATTTCATTTACCATGGTAAAAGTTACTCCAAAATCCCCATTAACTAAAACATCCTTGATGGGCCTAAATTTAAGATTTGCAGGTATATCAGGAATGAAACAAGCCAAAGAATGTTCTGTTATATACTGAACATCCTTTACATTGCTCAAGGTCCTCAGTAATAAGTAAAAGCTGTATTGCTGCAATGGGGAAACAGCCACACGTCATTTTAAGATACAATCATAGTTTATTAATAAAATTATTTTAAAAGTACAAATTAAATCCTTTTACCAACATAGTGACATTCAGCTATCCAGTGTCATTTTTCCAGTTCAAATAGATATGGTCCTAATTGCATAATGCCATTTTATCTGCTGAAGATAAAAGTGCCGATAAACAAAAATGCACATTAGGCAGGAGATTTTTCAGAATAGATTTTTTTTTTTCAAATAACCCACTTGCATTAACAAAAGATTGCAATGGCTTCCAAATTATAGGGTGTTATTTTTAGTGGAAGTAGTTCAATATTCATATTGGAGCAGATGTAGCAGTTTAACAAAACAGCTCTTCAAATCCTGCACAAATTGAAAACAGGAAAACTGATTGCATTTTCTCTTATCACTTTCCTTTTCTGAATTGACACTTTTGGCCTTCTGAAAATTTACACATGGCTTTCATCTCAACAGCACCTGCTGATCAAACAGAAACCTAACATTTTCAGGAAAATGGTATAAAGGACTAGTTTTCTTTTTACCATCTTAAAGGGCATCGGCAGTCCACTTGATGGCAACAATTGCTGAGTAGATGGCACATAAAATACATTTTATATTTTCATTCCACTTACTTTTAAAAATTAGTTAAATTGTAACAGCTCTTTTGTATTTGTTCTTTGTCTGCTGTAGGTTAATTTCAACCTCTATCTCTGCATTACCCTGATGGGTTTCATTCTACAGTCAGCTAGATTTTAAAGATGATGTGAAAGCCTTTGAAATAATAAACACATTGTATAGTCTGCAGACAGAGGTCTTCTTTATATACACATTTATATCCAATCATATAAACTGATGTATACAATTATGCACTCATGTGCACATATTGCATAGACATTTCTTTTTATGGCACTTATACCAAGGAAAAAATGTTTGTGTGTGTGTGTGTGTGTGTATGTACATGTATGCATGTATGTTTCATATTCCGCTATAGTCTCACTGCACTGAATTCCCCAAGCAATGTCATTTGAACATGTTAAGGGGATAGAAATTCAAAGAGCATTTATTTATTTCAAAGTTGTTCTTTGTTTCCTTTGTAGTCTTCTGACTGGGAGAAGGTCTAACAGATGCTCTGGAACTTGAGCATCAAGACTGGGTTGAGATGCTGCTATTGGTGAACATGGCAAGCATCAAACAGCACAACCAGAATTCCTTGGGCCCCTGCAAAAGTTAAAGGTATCAAGCCATATATAAATATATGTATATAAAAAATGCAACATAAGTACCTTGTTATCCCGTCTGCTTCTGAGCCTGTAAACTCTGAAGCACAGCAGCAGGTAACAAGGACCATCTTCCTTTGTACATAATTCCAGGTGTAATTAATAATTCTAAGTGTAATTAAAGATACTCCTGAAACCTGCTATGTGTCAGCTTCTTAACTGATAGAGCCCTCACCCCCCTGAAGTACTCTGCTGCCATCCATTACCATTCTGCTTCAGTGATAAGGTAACCTGAAGGCAGAGATGACATACAGTAATATATGTGCCACTCCAGACAGTTGGTTCATGAATTTCAGTGTTTCATCATGCTCACTGAGGCAATCGCAAACCTGAAATGTCAATATGTTCAGTCAATGGAAGTAAAATAATGGGGCTCTATTGTCTTACCCTATCGATCTGCTGCTGTCAACAAGAATACATGCCCCCCTGGCTTTAAACAAATTTTAATTAGGCTTTTAGTTACCAGATCATATCTATATATCTATCTGTGCAAACACTTGACAAAGTGAAACGGCAGTATAAATATTTCAAACTTTTAAATATAAAGGTAATCGTTTAATGTTGCTTTAAGATATGACCACTGATAAAGCCGTTTGCTAAAGCAGCGTGCGTTCACACACTGAGCATGCAAGTCATCTTAATCCGGGAGAGAACTTAAAAAGCACCACCGAAAGTTCATCTGAAACAATAAAAAAGAGCAAAGAGGCCACTTTTCCTAAATCCCAGTGTCACCCTCTGCGGGGATTTTGGAAGTTAGGAGCCTTCACTGAAGCCACCCCAGGAGTGAGAGGTGGGTGCCCGGGCGTGACAGGCGGGGGCTGTCACATCCCCTTGGCCCCGCTGCCACCCCAGGCCGGGTCTCCTCCACCCCGTCCCACCAGACACCCGGACATGGCACTCTCTGCTCCCCTAGGCTGTGTTTAAAGTGGGGTTCCATAGTCACCACCTTTGTTCTACTGCCACCTCCTCCCTCCCCGCGGCCGGCCCGGCAAGCGAGCCCCTCTCCGCTCCCCTCGGCGCTGCCCAGGGGAGGGGGAAAGCAGCACAACAAAAGGCAGATCCCATATCCCCGCCGGCTAATCTCCGCCTGTAAATCCCCCGCCCGGTCCGGGGGGAGATAATAAGTAGTTACATCTTCACTTCTCCCCGCGCCTATCGACTTTTGCAGCGCCGAGGGAGCCGGGCCGGACCGGCCGGTGTGAGGCGGTGAGGGGTGTCCCCCCGCCCGCCTCTCCGCCTCTCCCGCCCGCGGGTGGAGATTTTACCTTCCGGCGGCGGGAGGGACGAGGAGGCGCCGGCGCGGCCCGGGCTTTGTGCGCCTCACGCGCCTCGCAGCTTATCTGCGGCGCAAGGACGGAGCATCGCGGCTCCGCGGCCCCGCCGGCGCGGGGGGAGCGGCACGGCGGCGTGCATCGGGGCGATTACGGTATCAGCGCGGCCCAGATGGCGGCCGGAGGATGTGCGAGGCAGCGGGGTCGGAGCGGGGCTGGGGCCGGGCCGGGGTCCCCGGGGAGGCCGCGCCCGGCACGAGGAGAGGCGCCACCTCCGCGCCGCCCACCGGGGGAGCAGGCGGAGGTGCCCAGGTCTGCATGTTCCTGCCCTCTGGCCGGCAGCCGGCCCGGCTCCGAGCCTGGAAGTTGCCCAGCACCTCTCCGGGATAAGGACCCTGCTAGTGGTCGCACAGCGCTGGCTCCCCAAGGCTCTTCTGCCTGAGGTCGCTGCCACCCCCACCGAGGCGACCGTCCCTGTGATTGCCTCCCGCTCAGCTCTCCTTTCACAGGCCATACCTACTGCAGCCCGGCTCCCCCTCACAGGCCATACCTACTGCAGCCCGGCTCCCCCTCACAGGCCATACCTACTGCAGCCCGGCTCCCCCTCACAGGCCATACCTACTGCAGCCCGGCTCCCCCTCACAGGCCGTACCTACTGCAGCCCGGCTCCCCCTCACAGGCCATACCTACATCCCGCACGGAGCATGGTGGGCGCTGGCCTAGCGCACTCACAGGCTGTACCCGCTCCCAGTTCGGCCAGGTGCCTACCTAACCTGGCCTGGTCACTGTCACCATTGGCGTAAGAGCCTGAATACAGCACTGCTGCTACAAACTGGTGGCATCATTCACCGGAGGATGAGTGATAAGGAGAAGTAGGTCCCAACACTTCGCAACTCGGGTTCTGTAGAAACTGAGGGGCTGTTTTGTCAGGATTCATCGAAGAGCACAGGGTTAGCACCAGGTATGGAAAGGGGAGACAGCAAAGCAGCCTGGCTTGCCTGCCATGACCATAGCCAAACAGCGGAATAGCTATGCCAGCACCAAGCACTCTATGCGCTCAGGTTTTAAAGTTTCTAAAATGTTTGTCCCTGGGAATCAACACTTATTTGTTACGAAACGCATTTCCATTGCATGTCGGCCAAGGAGCACCACGAAGGAGGGAGGAGGACAATGACAGCACACTGAAGTGAGACTGGCATTGTTCAGTGCAAAACTCCTTCCAAAAATCACTCGTCCAAGATAGCAGTTTATTCCACAAGAAAAGGAATAAAGGGAATTTGACACATAATACAAAGTGAAAACCAGAACCTAGATGGGGGAAGGGCATGTGTGTGAAAATCGTGTCACCGCAATGAATGTCAGATAAAAAGGGGTCTGTCACAAATCCTCCACTAATCCAATAATGTGAAAACCTCTTGGTATCACTGAGACATAGCACAAGGTAATTTTTTTCATAAACCACTCTATATGTTTAGCCTTGGAAAGACAGCAATTGGCCAAGTGTTCCTATTGCAAAACCAGGACCTTGATTTTTCAATGAAAGCAAACTGATTTTCACATGTCAAATTCATTATGCATTCCTCAGACAGTATTTTTACCCTGAAGAAGGGCCACTTCTCCCTCAACTTCCTCCAGTTGTCAGTTGTGTGACAACCGTATTTAGAGGTAATCAGACAGGTCATATTACAAAAGTTAGTCAACTTGCTTGAAACCTTAGCTCCTAAACCTAATGGTATGTTTTATGCATTTCTAAAGAAAAGTGACTTACTAATTAATTCGACCTGCAAAGTAAGACAAATTTCTTTCTGCATATGTTATTTCAAACCATTACACACAAATTAGAGACTGCTCTTTTTTGGTATTTCTGTTACAGAGCTTTGCTTTGAAATACATACATATCATGCCATGAACTAATTTAGGATCTGCCAGATTCTCATCTTGCAGGGCCACCATGTGCATCTTATGTCTATGTTGATGGTACTTTTATTACTCAAATCACAAAACTCTAAAGAAAAACTAATCCAGGATCCTTTCTAATGTAAGCAGTTTGCTGTGAAAACACATTTAAAAATAAAACAATGTGTATTAATAAAATAAATACAATCAGAATACAAATGTGTAACAGAAGTGGCGTTCCATAAGCACAGCTGTCTCAAAGTCCAAGCTGCAGGCTAGAAATCTTAATTTCAACTGACTCTCTTGTAATAATGGGTTACCTTCCTCTAAAGCGGAAAGTCCATCTGCCCCAGGCAGATAAGTTTTGAAGCATTAAAATAGATAAAAATCTAACATTCTCTTTCTTGCATTGAATATGTGAATTCTAGTGTGCTATAATGTGAGAATTCCAACATATGACTATTATGGCATAATATCTCATAGCTCAGCTTGTCATTACCTCACTTGTAATTCTTATGTTAATTATGTTCATAATTACTGTAAACAGATGTGGTAGAAATTCATGTGACCTTTTACTTCAGAATGCATTTCTCACTCTTTCCACTTTATTTTAATAATATAAGTTAAACCAGAGGAAAGTATTTCTGACACACTCTGCATGTATGTGTGTACATATTTAACATGAAACCATTTCTGCCTCATATTTCAGGCAAAGGACCACCTACATGCCAGTACCCTGACATGAAAGTGATGATAACTGAAAAGCCTACCCTGAAACATACCCTTAAATAACTGTGCCTACAGTGAACCTTTTTGATTTAGCATAGCTAGAGCCATCACTGAAGCCTAGGACTTAAATGGAGCACTGCATTTTTATTCAGGACCTTTGTTAATGCAGCAGTATCATGCTTTACAACTACAAGTACATAACAGCCATACAGCAATTTATTTTACTCACAGACAAACGATCACCGTACAAAACACATTTACAATAAAATCACTATGGATTTCATTAAGAGAAAGGCTACTCGAATTTCATTTCTTTGGACCTAATCTATAATTAGTGTGGACAGACAGGTGCAAACCCTTCTCCTCTACAGATGGCTACTGGAAATGGTGCAAAGTAGCTCCTTCTGTTTAAACAACACACAGATAACCTGCTCTGCTCTTATCACTTACAATTACCTCCATTATACTGAACTAATATTTACTTTAATAAAATGTCCACTGTTGTCTAAACGTTATTTGGAAACTTTCATATTGATGGCAGAAAAAAAATGAAAAATGGAAGTCAATGTCTTTCAGATGAAAATTTGGTGGGGAGGAAATAAAATAAAGATTTTAAAGAACAGGAGATTTTAACTTTGATTTTATGTCTGCTGGTCATTTTTCTTTATCCACAAAACCACACAGTCTGCTACTTCCTGATGTATTTGTGCTACCATATATTAAACTAATAAAGTTTATAGTAAGGATAACTGCATTTTAAAATCAGTTCCTTAAAAAGGAACATCTATGTGGAAAACCAAGACCCATTGCCTTAGATTTTCAGTTTTTAAACCAACTGTTTTAGATCGCTGATGTGAAAAAACATGAAGACCATGTAACCTGGAAGCCAATGTTTTAAGGATTTACACTCTCATTACTTATACTAAATTCAGTGTCAGTTTCAACTTTTTAAATGTTTTATAGGTTATTTTTAAAGGCTGTATGAAGAAGAGCAGGCTGCTACTAACTACACAGATCAAGGTTTTTTAATGTATTCAGATTAAATAATTATCTTTTCACATTTCTTTAGCCAAGCCATGAGAAATAGCCACTTCAGAACACCAAATTCATGTTTTATTTCAGCTATTAAGTCTTCTTGATCTCTGCATGACAAGTTTCTACAGAACAAAGAATAAGACGTTCTCTTCCACCCCCCATCTAAAAAGTCTGAAGCTCCTGCAATAGCAACATACTGATATCCTTATTCAATTAGCTAAAGATTTAACAGTAATGGACTGTGGCAAGTGGATTTGAAAGTTGAAAATGACAATTGCAAGCCCTTTCTCCCATCACCCCCAATGCAAACACTGCAGACGCCTATTTCACCCAAAGAGTCTGGCAATGAGGAGTTTGCAGTCTGCACAGTACCTCAGTGAGGCGAGCTTCACATTCAACGCCTGTCGTCTGAAGTTCGTTCCAGAGAAGTGAGAAACAGGATTTGACAGGGAAGAATGTCCTGGACTGACTATCCACTGACCAGCACTCCAGGTGGAGCTATTTTTCTCCCCCATTATTCTAAAAACAATACTCCCAGTATAAAACTCCATGTGCACACAGGCATACATAGTGTTAAGCGTACACAGATGAGAGATACCGTGTGACCGTTTTACAGGTCCATTATTTAGGCATGAAACAAGTTAATGTTAAGGTGGTCGAAAATGGAAGAAGGCAGTGTTTTACTTAAAAAGATTTTGGAAACTATTTAAAAGCTCAAAGCCTTTGAAGAAAAACAACTTGTGCAGCAGTTGCCAGGAAGCAGTGACCTAACACTGCTGTCTGCATTCCATTACAAACAGAATGGTTCTTGTCTCCCTACAGCATGCTCATGGCTCAAGAACCCAGCCGCTCACCCTTCTGCAAGCACAAGACAGAAGGAAGTCCTGCTATCATCTCTTGTACCCCAGCCTGGCTCCAGCTTGCCAGAGGCACGAATGGATTTAAGAGTCTGCTAGATTTTTGGTGGAGTTTGGTGTTTTCTTGCACTGATGCATGGTTGAGCTTCCCATGACAGTGAAGGAAAATTACTCTATTTGCAAATAGTAGCAATTATACAGAAGGTTCAGATATGGTAAAACTGACCTTAAGAAAGCTATCAATTATCAAACATAGTTATTGCAAGTTCCCAATTAAAAACCTTTACAGTAAATCTGCAGTGAATCTCACACCTAACAAAGCCTTTGCCAACTTCATATTTTCACAGACTGTACAGTTATGAATGAGACATACTCACGTCTTTTCCTATTATCTTCCTATTGATGGGGAGCCACAGAAACACCTAGTGCTAAAACCAGAACACATAAACAAGATGGAGTAACTTTTTTTTACCATTCAGCCGAGCCGAAGGAAATTCCCTGATCATATTGGATTTCCTAAGGAAATCAGCCCAGAATAAACTGAATGAGGTTTTCAGACTTCCCATGGAAAGGTCAAGCATCAGCTTTAACAACCATTAGAAACCAGTTTCAATCCTCTTGGCTATCCAGATTCACTAAGCCGTTAACAGAAAAGCTGAACACAAAACCTGGACAATAGAATTCAACTCTAAAAAAAGTCTTTCACATCTTGCCTCAAACTGCAGTTAACAAAGTTGCTTATTTAAACTTTCCATTGCATCTGTCAGGATGCAGAAATTGAGATGGAAATGTAAGGCTTCAAGGGTGTAGTCAAATAAATTATTCTCACCCTTAGCCCTACCATATTGTGTTTACAAATACAATAATTATGTTTCTAGTTACATGTCAATGGAAACTATTTTCTAAGTCCTTCAAAAAGCATGCAAGCATTACTGTAAGTAGGAAATAAGTCAAAACAGATTAGTAGATCAAAAATGGGGAGGGGAAAAAAAAAAAAATCCTGCTTTGGTCAGCAACTCGGACCACCATCAGGGGATAAATCAATTTGCAGCAGCTGTGGACAGCCATTTAAGTCTGGGGCCTGAACAGATTAATTAGGAGAAGCGATGTTAAAGTTAAAGGGGTCAGCGATACATTAAGCACAGAAGTACTAGCTGGAGCAAACGCTTGGCTCTACATACCAAGACTCACAAGGCATTCTTCTAGTTAGCCCGGGCTACGCCAATAGCCGAGCGTTTGGCACTTGCTGCTTTCCCAGAGACGGCACGGCAGCTCCCGCGGGCTGATTTTTTAAGAGGCATATAGCCATCCTTGGCCAGCCCTTGCCGTGCCGTGCCCTCACCGCGCCCAGCATTGCCCGCACGGGCGGGCGCGCAGCCGTGCGCTGCGCACCTCGGGGCCGCTCCGGCAAGCGAGGGCAGGCGCTCCCCGCCCGCCTGCGATTGTCAGTGCAAAACTTGGGCAGCTCTTTGGGGCAGCCTGGCTGCCGCGGCCTCGGCACATCGCAGCCCGCTCCCGAGCTACCTGCGGGGCGGCTGCGAGAGACGGACCCTCTCCGTGCCGCGATTTAGGGCACGGCAGGGGTAGGAGGGGGTGACAGGCAGAGCCTGCTGCGGATCGGAAGATGGAGGGCTGCTCTCCCAGAGAAACCGAGCGGCTTCGAGGCGTCTGTTCCCCACAGCGGCGATGCCGGAGAGCCCCCGGCTGCGGTCGGGCAGGGCGGTCCCGCCGCGCCCGGCTCCGACTGCAACCTGGGGCAGGAGGGGGACGCTGCTTCGGCTCCCCATACCCTCTCCCTCCCTCCTTTAAACTTATCAGTGAAGTGAAGGAAGTAACATTTTAGCTCCTGGTTGGAGTATGAACGATTTAAGAGCTGCGTCCGATTAGTTACTTTCGGTTTCTCTCTAACATCTAGGGCAGCAGAGTACAGGAGCGACAGCTAGCTCGCTGTAAATTAATTCTGAAACGGAGTCACGGGTGTTCCTGCTCGGGTGGCAAATTCTTCCCTACACCAAACCAAATTTCTCAACTTTGGCACCAACAAAAGGACTCGAACTCGGCAAAAGTCAAAGGCTTGTCTAAACGGCCGGGAATGTGGTTTTCATCCTTCCAATCTCCCTTATCAATGGTCTTTTGCGAATTTATGGAATCGAACCCTTCAGCACGGCCAGACGAGATGACACAGTTACATTGTATGGCAGTTTTGGAAATGCAATCCCTAACGTTATCCTGTCGTTTTAGGAAACAAGCAATATGCAAGACCGCCGTGCAGCTAAAGGCGACGTGCACCGCCTAAAATATTTCTTTCAAAATAGTCCGAAAAGATGTTGCCAGTGCTGCACAAACCTATGATTGCAGTGAAACAAACAAGCGAGACAAAACAATCCCATCAGAAATATTTCAGCCACTCCAACTCACACTGGCCAGCGCTAGAGCCTGGGGAGAAGGGAGGCAGGAAGGAAAAAAAGCAAGTTCTAAATCCAGACAGGAATGTGACGCTTTGTTATAATATATGCCTGGGAGGGTTATTTTCTGAAAAACTGGGTTATTTGGTTTCTGAGCTCTTGAGCAGTATCCGGGGTGCTAGTTTGTAAGGCAGGGACAGAGCGTGTAAGGCTGCATGCAGTGCTAACCTGGCCCGGGCACAGCAGCAGCCCCGACCCGCCTGGGTTAGTCACAGCCACGGGAGCCGCTCAGAGCCCGGGGAGCCCTGCGGGAGAGGAGAAGGGGAAAGAAAAGGGGCTCGGGCTCCCCCCGCCTCGGCGCGTCCTGCCCAGCCCTGCCCGCGCCCGTACTCACACTGCAGAGGACCGGAGATGCCCACCATTCGCCACGGGCTGCGAGCTGCAAATAAAAGTTCCCGTCCTGCTCGGGGGAGAGACGGCAGCCCAGGCTGCTGGAGGGGCGAGGGGGTGGGAAAGGGGAGAGCAGCGCCGCGCGGCTTCCCTTCCCAGTCCAGATGATCCACGTCCACAAAAGTCAAAACGAGCTGAGGAGAAACTCCAGCTGCTCTTCCCCCCCCCACCACCCTCTCTCGCTCTTTTTTTTTTTTTTTTTTAAAGGAGGATCAGCTCGAGAGAGACTACTGGTTCCACGGAAAAGGACAAGAACCAAAAATAAAGCAAAGTCTCCAAGTCGAGATAGTTAATGCCCAGGTCCTTCTCCTTGCTGCTGCCGCCGCCTCAGACAAACGTGATGTGGAGCGCAGGGAGCGGCCGCTGTCAGTGGCGGGGTGTCTGCCTGTCCCCGAGCAGCCGACGCATAGCTGAGCCCGCGGCGGAGCCGAGCCGAGCCGAGCCGGGGTGCGGTGCCGAGCGGTGCCGAGCGGTGCCGAGCGGTGCCGAGCCGAGCGCGCCGCCCGCCCGAGGCTGCGCCGCCGCCGCTCCGCTGCGCCCGGCCCCGCTAGCAGGCAGCGCGCGAGGCAGGCAGCATACTGCCGGCAGCGGGCCGGCCCCGCTACCCAGGTGCAGGGGGGGAGGGCTTAAAGCAGTGGGAGGTGATAGAGGTAGGAGACATCTGTGTCGTGAAGAGGTTAGTGGGGGTCAAGTATATGTTAACAATAGGCGAGCGTGGTCCCTCTCGGGCAGCCTGCCTACTCTTTCTTTCTTTCGCTCGCTTTTACTGGGTGGACATCTAACTTGCTCCCTAATGATGCCTCCCCGGCTTTAAGAGTCCAGACTGCCCTGCAGTAACCCAAGACAAACACTTTCTCTAGCCATCTGGAGAGCTCCTGGCTGCTCTGCCTGTGTCTCATCACTGTGTGAAGAGACAGCAGTGCTAGAAATCAAGCCACTCTCAGATCTACTCTCTAATCCCCTTCTGTTAGCTGATTTCCAGTCAGACTGTTTGCTTTTGCATTAGATAATAGCCTTAGAGAAAACAATTATCATTTTCTTTTTCCCTTTTTTTTTTTTTCCTTTTTCTAAAGTACAGTATTGAGGAAGGCCTCCTTCTCTTATTTTAAAAGAAATTTATAGTCTTTCATGGCTTGAAGAACCCAGATGCAATTTCACACTTTCCTGGAAGGGGATTCTGGATTCTTCTGAAAGCAGTGACACGATCACAACTGCAGTGAAAATTAATTACTATCATCTACAATTAATAGAAGCATGCCACCGTTTGACTTCGTGTTCCATTACATAATCATTTCGGTAGGCATCCATATATTTTCCGATTCATCAGTTATTTCCTTCTACGTGTTGCAGAGAATATTATTGTCAGTCACACGATCTACAGCAAACTGGTATCTCTGCTATCATGTTGTCACTATATGAAGAAGGCGTCTCCACAAAAAAAAAAAAAAAAAAAAAAAAAGAGGAAAAAAAGAAAAAAAAAACTTCTTACATTTGCTTCAGAGTAAAAAAGTGCATGGGGATTTTTTTTCAGATTACAGATAATGGATTGGAACTGTCAGAAATGCGGGGACATTTAGCTTCATTTTTTTCCAATGTCAGATGTTAAGTAAAAGAGTGAGCATGGAATAGAACTTCTAATCAAGCTGCCTTCTTTATTCCTGTACATACACGTACACACACGCACGCACACACACATATACTATAGGCCTGATCTTGCAAATTTACAAATACTTAATTTTAAACACATAAATAGATCTATTGAATGCAAAGTAGTGTGTTTATTATAAAGGCATACACATTTCCAAAAGGGGGGAAGCATTTTTGTGTATATTTATATGCATATTTATAACTGTATTTGCCTCTGTATTTATAACAGTATTTGCTGGCTTTGAAATTTTGGTTGATTTTGAAAATATATTTTAAATATATTTTACTATCTGGATAAAGCTACCTTTTCTGCAGACATTTCAGGATATGGAGCTTTACTGAACTGGTCAGTATCTTGAAATACATGGTTGAATTTACATTGGAGTAAATTCAGCTCCACAGATCATAAATCAGGACATGTTTTGGTCTACTGTGATTTCAATTTACAAAGATGGTGAGCAGCCACAATTCTGGCATTGATTTCTAATTTAAAAACTACCTGTTTTACAGAGGTCTATTTCAAGACTAAAATTATGGGAGAATCTTTTTAAAAGCGTCCTCAAATATTTAAAAATAATCTAAAGATAGTAAATTTTACAAGGGTTTTTTGTCTTCAGTAGATTTAGAAATTTTGGTTTGAAAATCTTTGTGGTGTAATACTTTCATTCCAGCTGTTCTATGTGTAAGGTGAAAAATAAAGGAGAGGTTTGGCAGTGGTCTCAGATCATGTTTTGATGAAGTGTCAGGGACTGAACACCGACTCCTAATTCTCAGTTTACAGCTTTAAAAAACACCCTACAATGCTTCCTCTTTAGTGTGTACATTTGCTCCAGAAGATCAATCAACTTTCTAGGCATTACTGTTCAATTTAGTGGAGAAGCATCAGGCTAGATTTAGAAACTCTGGAAAATCATGTCTGAACTATTACCAATTTAATATCCATGAAGTTTTTAGACTTCTGTGGTTTCATCTCATAATGAGAAAAATACAGAAATCACCTATTAAACTCCCAGCCCTGGTTCATCTTATATGACATTTCCCACTGTTCCCAGTAAGGACAAAACCTTCTCAGATAATGGAATGTAGTAGAAAGCGCTAAATGCCAACTACTTCATAGTAACTATATTTTTCTTAGACATGCTGGGAGAATTGACATGATTCCTAAATAATAAAAGATTGTAACCATCAAGTCTTATAATTATATTGCAAAGCTGATGATTGAAGCCTGGCTTATTGCAAACTTCTCTTATCCATACCTTTTCCTTTTCTCTATTTCCCGGAGAAAGTAGATGTGTTTTTTGTGTGAAAAAAGGAAAAATAAACACGTTCTTTGGAAGATGAATTCATGTTTCAGGAAGCAAAAAAAAAAAAAAAAAAAAAAAAAAAAAAAATGCAGCCTCACAGTAGACCTCACAAATACTTGGTAACTTTACACCCTGCAGATTTTTTCTGCAGACTGTAGATGCCATGTCTGATTTGACATATGAAGGATTTACACTGTGTATCACTGTGTGACATTGTGTGAGAGAAAGGCTGGTAAAAGTATAGTTGCACATGGAAGTCAGAAATATCCTGCTAGGCTGTCCAAATCTGACTATATTTTGATTGTACAGAGACCGATCAAATGTTCAGAGCTGAAACATGGCTCAGTCTTTACTGTGAATAATTATACTATGGGCAGTCATCTGCACTGAAATTCTTGGAAGAGAACTTAAATATCAACTCACCTCATTGCTGTTTAAAAATAGAGGCAAGTATGTCCCTCTTAATTGTCACTGCCTTGCAGCTCAAAGTGTTACATATTGTCACATGTTCCCATCCAGAGCTCATGCTCCTCAAACACTTCTCCAGTCAAACTGCAGACTTTAGGTCCATCCTTGTTTTATCGGGGATGTTTCTCTAGAAACGTGTCTTCCACTTCCAAAAGCTTGCTTTCACAATCCGTGAAGTGCACCAGGATCTCACTGTTTGTTTCTGCTGAAGCTGGATTGGGCTTTGGCATCCGGATCAGAGCTGTAGGTAGCTACTACAACATTCATTTGAGAAGCTCTCGTTTGGATGGAGTGGCACAGTAAATATTTGCGTAAAGCTAAACAGTCAGATAGAATGCTAAGTTGGATCATTGATAGCTTTCACTCAGAAACCTTTGCCTTAACCATGTCTTTCCGATTTTCCTTCTAATTTGCAAGTATATTTTACACGATGGTGTGAGCCATGCTTCATTTTCCCCTCGGTCTGTTTGCACACATTTTGTAGGTTGTGCAGCGCAGAGGATTGCAGCGGGATGGAGTCTGCTGCAGGATTACACCAATGTTGCACACACTTTCTTCAGAAAATTATTTTCAGTTCAGCTGGAAGTATAGGCTAAATCCTGCTTTGACCCGTGCACAGAAAAGCAATAAAGACATAAGAAGTGCTGTGTTGTAGAAATGCTGCCCCCTCTCTGGGGCTTGGCAAGGGCTGGGACAGGTGAGCCACAAGTTGCTGGGTGCGCTTTGCAGCTCCACGTAAGTGGAAAATGCGCACCGGGACTAGCACTTGATAACATGAGCAGAAAATAGGCAGTAGCAGGATAGATCCCCACCCTTTAGTATGCAAAGCATGTCCACTAGGTGATGTACATGCTGCAAGAGCTGACATATTACCTGCCTTTCTTTCTGTGCACACTATTGTTTACCCTTTGATAGTGAGGAAAATGTATTAAGTTCTTTCCAAATTAAAGAAAAAAATGCAGTCTATCTCCTTTCAGGAGGTAATAAACACCATTGGTGTACATTTTGACATCTTCTCCTTTTCTAATGGGATAGATTTTAGCTCTGCTTCATGTATATTTATTCAGGATATTCCTTAATTAAATTATATGCTAAGGATACTTTTTGTGTTCTTGTTTGCCTTTTGGCATTGTCAGGAGTCCAAAAACTGCTTTAATTTTGCAGCATTCTGAAGCACTTTGCTGAAGAATATATGCACAGTGACAGAAAAAGGGGAGCTGGGTTATTTTAGAAAGATCACATAAACAAAAATAATATATTGGCAGTCATTTGTGGGAATGCCAGCTTTGTCACTCATTTTAGTGAAATATGGCTTCTTATTAAAACTCAGATCTTTTCAAGAAAAAAAATTCTACTGGTTAAATAAAGCACACCAAGCAAAAAGAGAGGAAAAAATCATTTGAAAAGTTTCTGTTATACAGAAGCAAACAGCTTATCTCATCTGAATCCATTGTCTTAGTCATGCAAATAAATAGGTCTTGAATATTCATCAAATTAATATTTAAATGTATTTTAAAATATAAAATATTTATTTTTAGTGCTGAATTATTTTTGTGTTGAAACCAAGAGAATAGATAGCGCTGAAGTAATACAGGCTTAGTGCTTCTTCTATAACAATCACGAAAACACCAGAATGGAGATAATTTGTTTTTCATCAATGTCAAAGTGCAGGAAACATTTTGCTGTTGAGGTTCCTGGAAGCAATAAGTTCTGTATTAGCTGCCACACAGCACACACACACGGGATACCTCGCCTAACAAGGGGAAACCGTTGCCCTAACACACATGCATACAGTTCCTTAACTCCCCACCTGCCGGGCAGCCACCTGCAATAAACAATAGTGGTCTGATATCAGACAGTAACAAAATAAGCAGCCACAAAGCCATTTACCTAAACACCACTAGAAGTCCTGAAAAAGCTGAGCTGCTGGCTGAGGGACCCTCTGCTACAGGTTGTCCTCTTAGGACAACCTATGAAGGCCAGCATGATCCCTTTTTAAATATACCTACTGTTTAACTAGAGACAGCGACCATCTGTAATGTACATAATGGTGCACAGCTACTATGAGGTAATGGATCCAAGGTGCATGATCTGTTCCAGGTTTCCTTTTGTGTATACATAGTCCCTCAGTGCTACGTCTCCTAAAAAGTACAGTGACATTTTGTATATGGAAGGCTAAAGAAGGATAACTCTCTTATCTTTTTCACTGATGTGTTGACAGTACATTATTTCACTTACATACATGCTTAAATTGGGAATAAAACTGCATTTCCCTGCTGGATGCAACTAACCAATATACCAATCGTGCTCCTGTATTGAAAATCTCTCTTGTTCAGATTTCATAAAGAGAAGTGAAGTCCTCTCTTGGTATATCAGATCTCCATGTCTCCAGCTGTAAATAAAAACAAACTGGTCTAAGCTGAGAACTCTATTAATATCATGACCTCAGTATGATGTAACTGAAACCGCATTTTCCACATCCCCCTAACCACTGTTTATATTTGCATCAAAGTAAGTTAAACAAAGGTAGGATTTAAAGCTGCTGTCTTGAAAAAAATAAAAAAAGAAAAGAAAAATTCTCTTCTTGAAGACAACTTCTATTGTAGTGATTGTGTTAAAATCCATGTGTCTCCATAACCTGAGATACTCCTCACAGAAGTCCAGAAATACTCTACAAACCACCTAGATATGTTGGTATTCTAGTTCCCTTTATATTGTACTTACATTTTATTGTGCCTGTACTCCTGTTTTAACTGTTCATATATGAATCAAAAGCTTGCTCAAATATAGTCCTTCCATGGCTGTGTTAGAAATCACAAGACAACAATTAAAAAATTAAGTACTAAAAAGGATGTACTTCACCACTTAAGCTGAAAAATACATTTGAACATAAAGTAGATTTTTTATTTAAAAAGAAAAAACCCTTAACAGTCATGTATCATAATGAACAAAGATGGCATTTCAATGTTTCAAACTGTTGTGAAAAACACTCAGCTAGATAATTGAGTCTGATATTACTGCATTTGTTGGACTCTATTTAAAGCCTGGTTTATTTTTAGAAAGAAACTGATGAAATCTGGTTTTCTCAGGAATTGTTATTTGCAGATCAATAAGAACTTAAAATGTTGTCTCATATGCAGGGAAGATGCTTTGATACATCAGTCACTTATTATTTCTCCTTTCAGACAAACAGGAAAAGTAGAAGTAATGAAAAAATGATGCCTTACAGAAGAGAGAAGTATTTTTGCCCTTTCACTGGCAAAATCTTTATTTTTGAAAACTTTTAAAGATGCAAGATAAGAGGACATAGAAAGTAAATAAACCATAATCCAGAAATATCCAGAAAGAACAAAGCACAGTATGAGACACACTATTCATAGAAAAACAAGGAAATAAGCATAACACTTTTAACACTACACAGTGCAATGCACAAAATTACATTTTAAAGGTAAAGTAGTAATGAGAATGTATAAGAAAATCCATAAGTGGTGTGGTTAAAGAGCTAAATTCAGCCACCTTTAGTTGAATTTGGGTGTATGCTCCATCAGTTTGCTGGAACTTTTCTTGAAATTAGGTGCTGCTGCATGTGTCAAAACCTCATGTGACATGCCATAATAATTTATTGCCCGTCTACAGAAATAACCTGATTCTGTCTCACTGAAATAACTGACGTGTTTGGCCACTGGTTTCTTAGGAAAGGAGCCGAATTAGAACACTCACAAACCTTATTACTAAAAATTCTGTTCTTTTCAGGTAATGTTTATTTAGCTCAAACTTCTTTTCTTCTTGCATAATTAATTTCCTTTTAACCATGGGAAAAAAAAAAAAATTGTCTTTGATAGTTGTGTCCTACATAACAGAAACCAGGTAAGTCAAATTTAGAAGACATGTTGAAAAATTTCAAAACTAGAAACTATCTTTAGTCTGCAATACATAAACATGTTAAAATATAGAAAGGAGTACTTTCCCTGGTTTGACTTGTGGTTTTTTTTGCAGAGCACAGCACATTGCTGTGCTCTGCCATCAATGACACAGCTTATAAACTGTGTCTCTAAATCATCCATGAACCCAAAAAACTGTGACTTTGGAGCTGATTTCACCACCTACAGGATATGGTGCTACAATAGGTCCAGCTTACAGCAGCCCCAGCCACTTTCCAAGCATCTGAACAAGAAAATAAGCACTTTGAGAAGTCTCGTGTCAGAAATGAGCACTTCTGATTAAATATTTTAATTTCTAATGCCACTGTGGTGTCTATGAGTTTGGGGAAGGGTATTGATATCTGTGTTGGACAGAGCTATGTAAGTGGTGGCTGGCTCTCAGTCTCAAGGCTGTAACATCTTCCCTGGGTTAGCAGCCAAAGGAAGAACTTACAGTTGGTTCTGTTCTGCTCTGATGTAGGAAATCTGAAAGGAAGTTGTTTTTTTTTAAAGTTTCTGATTTTAAATTAGAGTTAATGAATCATTTGTATTTCTTATTTGATGTTGTAGCATGAGCTTCCACTTTCAAAATTTCCATGGTTTGTGTAATGAAAATGTTTTTATACTGACCAGATAATTGTGGGAAGGTGAATAAGTATTTCCTTCTTCTCAGAGTGACTAATTATTCAGACTTTACTTAATAAAGATCTATTTCTCTTTGTAACATTTTTTGCCTGGAAGCTTTCCAGTTTTGTTTGTTTCTTTTCTCCTATAGTTTTGAGGAAGCAGTGTACATCTCCCCAAGCCCCCCCCTTTACCTTCTCAATCCATAAACAATCTTCTAGTGAAACTTGCTACATGACAGCAAATTGCAGTTCCTGATGAATTGTAGGCTTCAGTGACTTCAACATGAAGTCAGTTTTTCTCTTTTCTGTGACTTCTGTGAAATTGATTCCTTCAAATTTCCAGTTTCAAAGGTAGAGATTTCTGTTTATTAAATTTAGCATTCTTCAACAAAATACTCTCCTTAGTGGTATGGCTGTCTCTCAAACAGGATTTCAGAGGTCAGTAACAGGCAGTGAAAAAAACTGAGGGAGTCTAATATACTTTCCCATTCAGGTATATCAGAACAAGCTTTCCTAATGAGTTTGTATAAACTTTGGGATTTATTCCAATAGTTAAAGAAGAAATTTTGAGGATTCCTAGAGTTAACATCTGTTCATCTGAAGGTCATTAAGCAGAACCATTTAAAATGGCAGGTTTTCATCAGGTTGGTTTCTGTGTATTGGGGGTTATTCTGCATCACAAAAGCTATTCAATTAGGCCTCATAGGCTTTGTATATCTCAGATAGTATCTAGCTTATATATATATATATATATATATATATATATATATATATATATATATATAAACTTTTCTGTGTTTTACTTCTGTGTGGAATGAGTGAGAAGCAAGACAACCACACAACTTAAAATCAAAAAAAACAGAAAGAAAAGTAAAACAAGAAGCTTCAAACAGCCAACCAGACATTTTTCTACTTCGGATGCTGTTTTCACTATTCTTTCCTAAAGCCTCCCATTAAAGGTTGTGCATGAGATTTCTCTGATCTTTTGTTCCCTGGGTATCACAAGACTTCTGATTTTATCCTGAAGGTTTTGGAGCTACTTACTTGGAACTCTTGTACCTATATACTGCTCTTCAACTGAGTAAATATCAGGGTTGCTAATATTTCTTTTGTAATAACTTCAATTCTAATTCAATCTCTTAGAAAAGAGATACAGGAAACCTGAAGAGTTGTTAATTATAGGCAAATGGTCTTGGACTTTATCTGTCTCTGCCTGCTGAAGCCATGGATGGTCACTAATAAATACCTGAGCTAGCAGGAAAGCCTCTTTAGCAATAGTGCAAAAGCCACAAGTGATTAGTTTAACACATCTGGTTTCTGCCGTGATGCCAGTACACCAAAAGGACACCAACTTACACTTTGGCTTTGATGACCACGTCTACTGACAGGAGTGATCTTCATAAATTTCCAGATGAGCTTAATGTGAACAGATTTTACAGTAGGGGAATTTGTCTGTATTTCAAATGTGTGAATGATTTCTACAGTCTAAAGAGTACCCTATTAATAAAATGGGAATCATGGGGCTGTCATTAGACATTATCAAGACCAAGAACATGCTATATCATTCTTTTTGTGCCCATATGGTTGCCCAATATTCCCTCTCTATTGGATTGTGCTTGGTTTTGGCATCTGAAAGCTATCTGGAACAATAAGCTACAGGTTTCCAATCATGTCCATGTAATTGGAGTAGCACCATACCAAGACCATAGCTGCTGGCATCTGCTGGAACAGCTGTAGACTGAGAAATATCATAAAATGCCAGAACTGGGAATGTAGTCAACAGAGCCTTTAAACTCTCAAAAGAATAGTCCTGTTCTCTATCCTGTTCATTTTCAGTGTCTGTTCTAGGCAGTTAATAAAAAAGATTGGCCTTTTTAATGAGAGTTTAAGTATGAATTTGCTTAAAATTTTATCATGCTGATGAACCACACTAGTTCTGATGTATTTTTGGTGGTATTTCAAATATTGTCTTGATTTTTTTTCTACCTCCATTTTACTTCATGTCTGTCATATCCTGATTGCCATAGCCTGTATTTCCTGCTGGTTTAGTCCAGCAGCTTACATGACCTTCACAACTTATGTTTACTTATGTTGCAATGTTTCTCAAACTCCCCATGACCTATTACTATAAGCATATACTCCCTTTAGGGATCACAGGAAGTCCTTTGGAATAATTCTGAGATATCTGTGATGCCAGTCTGATGATCAAAGCAGTGCTTCTGAATGATGTCACAGTTTCAGCACTGTCATGATGAAGTAGGTCTGGTCTGAATTTGTACCTGCATCTTGTAAGATTTTTGGCATACGGTTGATTGTGAATCAGATCTTCTTGCTGACAAGAGTAATAAAAGACCTTTTAAGTCTACTTGTGTGATATTTTCACCACAATTGATTTCAAAAAAGAAAGAGTTCAGGTCTGAGCTTTAATCTCTAGCTCATCCTGAAATGATTTCTTTTAAAATGTGGAAAACACGACTTTACACAATACTTAGCATGAGAGAAACATACACTGCTTCAATTAGGTTAAACAGCTTCTTCCTGAATTTGACAGATTTCACCAAACTGGCCTTATCTCCTCTGTACACTGTGAAAAACCTCTTTGAAGGATTTACCTATAGTGACATTATTAGTGGGGGAAAATCATCAGAATAGAATCTTTGCCTGGATAACTGCAGCAGGTGTTGATTCAGTGTGTGGTATGTCTCCGTCCACCTGGGCTTTTGACCACTACTGTGGGGTTCTTCAGTGTAGCCTTAGATATTTAGACCTGTATAGAAAGAAAAATGAAACAAAAAAGCAAAGAGAGATGTTTTCATTTTCTTTTTTTTTTTTTCTTAATGAAGACATAAGGAATACTTTTCAGATTGTTTCCACATTTCTCCTGGACTACACAGTAAATAAGTTCAAATTGCTCATATCCCAGACCTGTCTCACCTTTTTGCTGCCTAAAGCCAAAGAGTCCAAGTGAAAGTCTCAGGACCAACCTGATCCCTCATCACCAAAGCAAAATGGAAACTGCAGTCATTGTCCTCTGGGAAGTCAGGACAAGGAAACCAAAACTGGGCTTTGCAGCACTGGCTTCTTTATATTTCATCTTCTTAGCTGTCCTCAGTTACTTCATACTGGTGACTGAGTTTCCTAATCCACTATAAAGGTAAAGCACAACTTAAAATAAGGAGGTGCCTGAGAGCATTCAATCTTCCTGCACACTTGCAGGTGAGTGAGAACTATCATCTTCATCTGTGTAGATGCAAGCTAACCCTGGGATCTCTGGTTTGTCTATGTGCTGCTTCTGTCCCATTTCCTTGATAGGGGGTGATCAAACCTGCCTCCCTCCCTCCCTGCCTGTCTCTCTTTCCCCATCTCCCACTCTCCCTCTCTACCTCCTTCCCTACCTCTCTCCCTCTCTTTCTCTCCCAGAAGCTTTCATTTTTCATAAGTTATTGTTGCTGTGCCACTTATCCTACATTTTTTTAAATTTACCTTGGCTTTTAACTGTAAGATTTCTGTGAGGCATATTTGTCAGTTCTTTTCAATTCTACATCAGGTGCTCTCTGATGTGTTTGTTCTTGTTGGTATCAAAGCTGCAAGGCTCTATGTATTCATTTTGAATCTATCTAAAGACTTAAATCACATCAGAATGTGCTTATCAAACATGTTAAGGGGAACATCTTAGCATCACCTTCCTTTAAAAAGACAAACGATTTATAAATAATTTCCGCTTGACTTTGCATTGGATACATTGATGTGCTAACATGTACATCACCACTCTTCATGTTAAAGTGTACTTCATCACTCCTTGTGCTAAGTTTTCTGTTCTATTCATTTCACACATGCCATTTGATTACATTCACGTCTGGAAATCCAAAGAGCATTGCATTTTGTTAAATAATAAATTTTGATATGATGTCATAAAACAGTACAAAAAAGGAGAGAGTGCCACTCTTACACAGGTATAACTTCCAGAGGCCAGTGGCAATGATGGGGACAAGGTTCAGTGTGCCATGGTGGTATTTCTTTAAAAATCTATCATATGGTTTACATCTCTTCCTATAATCATATTCATACTTCTGGCCTTGTGAATTAGGAAATTAAACTTGCTTTATTGTATTTGCAAGTGCTTCTCCATATTATCAAGCACTTATATTTCCCATGAGAATCAGAGTAACAGCGAATATAAGATTTGGGCAAAGAGAAAAAGTGTTTCTTGTCAGTCATCAAAATCATAGTTGCATTTTAATCAGAAATATGAAATCTGCTCCAGTTTATATGCCAACATATTGGTTAGAGATTGTAGTAGATTCCCACTGTCAAGGTCAGAGGGATTTCAGAACAGACCTACATGCCAAAAACCTTAATTTCCTATATCAGCCAGGAATACTCAGGAGTGACCCCACTGGTCTCACAGGAATGTCCTTCCAAAGGACATTCCAGTGGGAATCCACTTGTGAATCCACTCAGAGCAGGTGGGGCTTTTCAGCTCTGCAGCCCACAGTCAGGTGGGATGGAGCCCAGTGCCAATGCTACCGTTTCTGGCTGGGGGATCCTGCTCCTTGACAGGATTTCCACTTTTATAGAGGCTCAAAAGGACCACTGCCCCCTCTGCTCTGCCATGGTGGTACTCTTGGCTTTGTGGGCCCTCACTCCACCAATTTGATACGGTCAAATTGCTGCCCTTGGTTCATCCAACAGTAATCTTGGTTTCCTGCTGAGAGCCAGATTACAGCACCCCAGCAAAGCCAAATTGTCATAGCCAGATTTACACCACCCATAGCACTCACCATGGAGCAGCACCTGCAGTCACAAAGAAACAGGAAATAGGGTGCTGATAGCAACAAAGGATCAGTTGTAGATGTAGAAATATGACCCAATTAAAAAAAAAATTAAAAAAAAATTCTTCTGAGAAAGCAACAGCAAATGCATGTACAAAAAATACAAGGAATGATGTCCAGAGTGGGTCTTCTGGTTCTTCCCTGTAGAGGGAGTTGGGAATTCCCTTCATTTCCCTCCATCATTTGCTCTACTCATGTTGTGTAAGTATGGAACTTAAAATTACAACAAGAGAGAAGAAAAACTCTGTCACTTCTTTTATTTCTGTACACATTTGCTTCCTACACAGGGTGGTTCATTCTTCCAGACTAACTCAACGTCTTTCTTGGAAAACTGGTTTCACTACTTGGATATCATTATGCAACACTATAGGATGGTTATCTGTAGCAAAAATACCACAGATCATTTCAAAGGTTTCTCACACTATCAAATATACTATTTTTGAGTCGCGTGCTTTTTTTCAACCACTCAGCAGATTTGGCAAGCATAGTTTCTTTAAAAAGGAAACAAGAATAGATCTGTTTTTGTGGCAACTATAGTTCTTGGTAAGAAAGAAAATGAAGGGAAATGATTCACAGGCTTTCAGGTAAGAACAAAGTGTTTATGATGGTACCATGTCATAAAGTGCATCATCATGGTATTTAACACTACAAATATTTTCTCAGATTCTCTAGTGATTATCACAGTTGTCTGCTCTTACCTAGTGATTTTCACCAGTGTTCTTCATATTAAATAAAAAGATCCAATTTAGAAAACAGCAGCCACAACACCCAGAAGGTGACCAGCCTTGGACCAGTGCAGTGCTCTCAGCCCCGGGCAGCATAGCTGGCCTCCCACCCCATCCCCACCCAGCAAATGCAGTCTAATGATAGCTCCCAAGGAAGAATCACAGAGGAAGAATCCTGTTCTTCTCTCAGTGACAGACCTTAACAGTCACAAGCTACCAGCTCTTCTTCCCAATGAAAGAAGATCTCAGCAAAGTTGCATAGCTTCTGTAACTCCCAGTAAATCAAAACCTACTCTGCAACACATGTGCAAGTTCGTCATTGTAAGGAAAGGGCATCAACACAGAGCCATAAACCCAAAGATATCACTGGCTGCTAGGTGGAAGCACATTTTCCTTCAGAATGAGCCTCTCCTACTGTAAAATGATCAATACTGGGAAACCAAACCTCTTCATGAGCTTAGGAACTGCAGTATCACAGAAATTAAAATAGTCTCATGTACTAGGGAGAAATAGTTTATTTCCAGGGTATTAATCAGTCAGCCTTACAGAGTTTTAAAATGAACCTCTTATTAATTTGGACTGTGGTAAATTTTAGAGTAATGATAATTGCTTGATATTAAAAGCCAGCACAGTGGTTCACACTGCTAGGTTTGTTGGTTTGGTTTTTTTTCCCCAAGAAAATATACTATGACATCTTCTATTTTTATTAACTTCCTTTTGAAGTTTTTATTAACCTAGGACACAAAGGTGCATCGTAGAGTGCTCCATAGCTGTTAGAATAAAGCATGTTGAATGTGATCTGACACAAATACTGAAGCTTGTTACTATTAGAAACCCCAGCTCCTTTGGCTTGTAAAGGGAAACAGCAGTATATTATTATATTATATAAGGGTATTATCCCAGCCTGTACCGGGGCTCCATTATACACATACAACATGGCAGCACAGCCTCCTACCACTTTTTTTATTTTTCCCTTGGTATTTTGTTCTCAGCAACACTACACAAGCACAGAAGGATAGTCTGGTCCTGACATGAAAAATGGTACCTTTCTGGCACTTTCCCAGATGAGCTTTTCCTGCTACATTTGATGAGATTTAAGTTGGTCTTGGACTATTGATGACCTGCCCTTAACTTCTCCTGGTTAATTTTTTTTTTTTTGGTCTATTACACAGTTAATATAGTACAAAGACAAACACCAAAAAAAGTTCACCAAACCACATTCCATACAGGTCCTACAAGTTGCTCTGGTCAGGGTCTGGCAGGCTCAAAACACAGGCAGAGCATACCAATAAGGGACTTTTTGGCTGTTTCAGCACGTGCCTGCTCTGATAGTGGTGTGATAGATGCTTTTCACTTCTGTCGTTCTCCAGGCAAGTCCAGGCCAGTCTAACCTTGCCAGTCAGTACATAACCTGTCACCTATTTTTGTGGCACCAAATTTTGTATCACTTTCAATTTGCATGTCTCTGGCTTTTTCATCTTGACTGCCACTGGTATCTTGATAATGCATCTCTTTCCTTGATGTGTTTCCTTCCCTGCAGTTTCATTTCATGGCACTGTTTTGAAACAGATGCTCTGGCTACTTGCACAGTCAGCCCTGCCAGCTTCATGATTCTTCCTTGCTGTTTTTGACTGTAACCCTCAATTTACTAAGGCCTAATTGTAAGAGATAATGGGAAAAGAGACCAAGTAGGCAAAACATAAAATGTAATTTAAGACTTTCAAGCGTACATTTTCTATAGCATATTTGATTTTTCAGTAATAAGAATTTCTGGTTCCATGCTTTTTATTCTGAATGTAATGAAAACATGTTCTTTACGTAACTTAGTTGAAATAAAATGAGCTATCTTGTAAGACAGAATCTCTGGGAAGGGAATTGGAAAATAATCTTTTGTTATTCATCTTCCCATTGCTAAAATGTTTTATTTATTTCAGTAGGATCATCATATTTGTTTAAAGCTACATTAAGTAGCTTTAAAGGTACATAAATCTGTATTTCAAAAAAATAAAACCAACTTGCTTGCTTTATATATAAAATTTGTACATAATATTAATATTGCTTCAGTGAGGACTCCATAGTTAGGATCTCTGAGTACCCAGATATTGATGAGGTATCACAGTATGTCATAGGTATCTAATACTAGGCTTCTAGTTTTGACATAGCAATATCATTGTTAATTTTTAATTCACATGAAGATTTCCCATAGATACCACAGAAAACCAAGGAGTTATCTATGGAAATTTAATATTTGAAAGTCCTTGGATTCCAGCATTTGTTACTCATGTTATTTTACTGTAAGATGCCAGTGCATTTGGATGTAAAATGAGACATGGTTTCCTAGAAGTGTAGTGGTTTAGCAAGCTTTTAGCAAAAACTGTCCGCTTCTTATTTCTCCTTGTGTGATTTCCCTCTGTCTTTTAAGGAGAAGAAATTAGCTTTCTACACAACATTTCAGCCAGTCATTTCCAGGAAAACAGAATGTTATGCCAGAGAACATCTTTGCTCAACAGTTTGCACAGACCATTGGAATTTATGGTCCTTAATGCTAAAGACTGTTCATTGAGTATAAGATGATTTTTTGGTCATAAGGCCACTCAGCAATCATTAGGACATTACATACAGAGCTGTGAGCGTCCTTCTGTCACTTTAATATAGACAAGGTGTACTTAACCTTGATGTTTAGAGATAACATTGCCAAAAGTCTCAAACTAAGAGATGAACCAAATATTAATTACCCTGGAATTAACTTTCATGACAATATTTATGTTAATACAGCAAAAGCAGAAAAATTAGAGGGAGATAGACTTCTTTTTCAAGTGGGAATTCCAAAGTTTGAGGTAGGAAGAAGGCATGAATTGGTTCTATCGGTTTTAAGTTATTTAGGTTCAAATATACATACTGTTTGTTAAGACAAAATGGTTGGTGTGGTGAAATAAAACCAGAGGTAGCACCCTAGTTCACATATTATTCCAAAATTCCTGCAGAAATAAATTTCTTAAATTATGCTGTCTGATAGGAAAAGTCCTGTGAAATAAGAAAATACATATATATTTGTACAATGTCATTTGTAACCCTCAGTATGTCAAACTCCTGTAGGTTTCGTTATGGTGGGTCAATTTTTCAGCAAGTCTGGAGAGATTTAAGACTGCAAGAGTTTCATACTATAAGGTTATGTATGTTCTAATAATTCAAGTAAGATGGATAGTTAAGACAGGTTGGGTGGTTTTGACCTCAGACTAAGAAAGTTTCTCATTTTTTCACTGAGTTTTGGATTTCATTCACAGCTGAAACTCATGGCAAAACTCCAGGGTCCTGCTTTGTGTTTCCTTGACCTTGGGCCTGTTGTGTTAATATGTCATGTGACAGAGCACGAATGAATGGGTTAACCTCTCAGAGCCCTACATTTCTTGATGGTAGCCAAATTACAGTGAAGAGCATTGCCACCCACCCATCCCAAAGTGAGATAAGGGAAGTCCTTTTTGGTGGCCAAACAAGCTTTTTGGTGCCTAGCTATGGACAAGCTATGTTGTATTTAGGAACACTGCACAAAAAATTACGCCAACAAATGGAAGGATCCAAGCTAAAGAGGACAAATGTGTATGCATGAAAAACAAATGAAAATTTTACACAAAGACTTGGTGAGTATAACCAATTGCAATGTCTTGCTTAACTTTACTGTGAAACACAAATTCCTGTGAGGGGAAACAGACTCAAAACTTTTTCATGGGTGCAGAATACACAACCAACAGTGGTAGCCTGAGCTACCCCCAAATACCATTCCCCTGCATCTCATGTGGATTGGATGATGGTAGAGCTACAAGCCAGACAGAAAAACTGCAAGTGAGCTTGGACAGTGCTGAATGCTTTACTATGAACAGGTCACAGTTTGTCACATTATTCATGCCATTGAGAGTCACTGCAATTTTAAAATGGACTATATTTTACTTTGAAATCTTAAACAATAGAAAATGTCAGGTTCAGTTATGTGCTCTCAGATTTTAGTCGTAAATGGCCTTTTATAACCATGGACACTATTTTGATAGAGTCTGTAAAATGCACATACAATATGAAATATGAAGAGAGGAAAACGTAATGTTACACAGTTGTACTCCGCACTCTTGCTGAAATTTCAGCTTTTCACAGAACACCCACCATCAAACATCTAAAGATTTCTTTGGAGTCTTACAAAGGGTTAAGGCAGCTTGTTTGGCATTAGATATTTGTATAATGAGCTTTTACTGAAGTAATTAAAATTTGTTTATAATTAATACAGATGAATTGGTTTCTGCACAATAATAGTTAGGAGATTAACAAAGGCCACATTTTGGCAACAGGACTACATTCTTTTCCAAGTGCTGTGGGACTTTATCCAATGAATGTCTGTCCAATCCGGCTGATTCTTCAGAGATGCCATATGGCACTGCTATGCATTACAATTTTTTTTCTAAAAGGCAGCCATATGACATAACTGATCTTCAAAACGTTGTCAGAAGGCATTACCTAGGTAGGCTGCGAGCTGCTTTCCAAAAACTTAGCAAGCACAGGGGCTATTAATTATGAGCAAAAGAAATGTGCACACACACGCTGGAAAGTTGGCATCCTTTCCTCTCTAGTCACAGCTGAGCATCTCTTAAACTGCTCAAGCTAGGAAAGTGAAGATGGATTTATCTTTTTTTAACTTTACACATCTTCTTCTAAAATTTTAATGCAGCAATTTCACAACCAACTTACCTCAGAAGTGTCAGCACATCTGACCCCCATGCCCATGAACATCTTATTTTACCAGCAGCATGTGTTCTTCTACTAACTCCAGTGCTTTCACTAGCACATTTTCTTAGATCAAGATATTGTTGCCTTTCCACACCCTTTCAAATCAAGATGGTACACACTGTCCTTGAAGTCAGTCATATTATAGATAGGTAGATAGATAGATAGATAGGTAGATGTAGATATAGATATAGATATAGATATAGATATAGATAGATAGATAGATAGATAGATAGATAGATAGATAGATAGATAGATAGATATATTCACCTGTTACTTGTTACATCATTTGCCTTCCTGGAAAAGGGACTAAAGGCTACCATGTCTTTCATAGTGTTGCATGGATGACACCTTTGATTTTGATTTTGGTCCTTCTTGGACGAACTGCAGTATCACCATGGGTGGTTCATGTTCTTTTCTATTCTCTTGATTGTCCCAATAGGCATAGCCATGCTCCTTCTCCTCTGCAACAGCTCTCAAGCATTTTAGCTCACACTGCTCACTCTCCTAAAACCTGCCCTGGGGACATTTGTGCTCATTCTCAGGTCAGAAAATTTCTACAAACACAGGAACATTCTATGAGTTGGTCTGCAGTGTGACCCTATTGTGACACCTCTTCCAGTCTGCTTTCCTATGTAGACAAGCTTTTTTGCCTAAAGAGGCAATAATTTTTCATGTAATTACTTAGCAATTGGAATTGCATCTAGGTATCTCTTATCCATGTGTGCAGTGACCCCTCTTCTGGTCATTAAGACACTTGGGTATGGCTGCAGCTCAATTTTCTGTGTGATTTTCTGATATTTCTTAAATATGTAGAATGCTATGCTGAACTACTCTGGTAGTAGTACACTCACCACATCGCTATGGCCACCCCCGCCATATGACAGCTGCTTAGCGTGGAGATATTTTACTGGATATTCTCTGAATTCCAATTATAGATCCTGTATATTAGAATCAAATTAAATTATTGTTGTTTTTCTCTCCTACTTTCATTCCCTTCAGGTATTGTGTAGCCATGTAGACTAGTCTGTTACTCTTCTGGTGATTAGCAAAAAGAGGCTTCTGCAAGGATATCAAAAAGTGATGGAAGGGATTGCAGAAGTCAGGCATGATCTTGAAACCTGGAGGCTAATGTCAAAAATCACACACAGAAATTGTTTTGAGGCAGCTTACACTTGCACATCAGCCAGTGGGGAGGATTGATGTGGCTGGCATTGTACCTCTGGTGACAGAAGTATTGAGTGCTGAAGTGTTCTTTTCTAATAGGTTCCTGTAGCATCAAATGTCTCACAAGGAAACTATTCACATTGCTGCAGCTCTCTGAGAGCTTGGTATTTCTCATAGCTCAGTGTGTAGGGGAGGAGTTCAGTGAAGGTAGAACAGTTTGTGATGCTGGTGTAAAGGATTCACCAAGCCAATGCTGAGCCAAAGGACTGGAAACCATGCAGAAGGCTTTGGATAACATTTCATTATTTGGTTTCCTAAAATGTTCTGTGACAATTCATGAGTTATCTATGTCTCATTTTGATCTTCACACCACATTTGTGAACATATAAATGGAAAGAATTCCTTCTTCCCAGTATTTGAAAGCCAGGATAATGACTGCTTGGAGAGACCAACCATATTGACAGGAAATGCTCTAAAGTGCATCACTTTTAATTTACCGGATATTTTCTGCAGTAAGAAATTAAAACTTTTTACCCCTGGTCCATATGTGTATTGCTCTTCACTCAACTCTTGTGGAAGATGTGTTTTCCTTAGAGATGATTTTCCTGGTCACCTCAATGGGACACCAAACCCCTGAAATATCTGTAAAATAATGCAACATACACTTAGAGGACTGGTGGATAAAGACTGACTTTTAAGCTGAATTTGCTAGCCTGAAAGAAGATGCCTGCTCAAGTCAGTTACCACTTAGAAACTTGGAGTAAGGCATTTGCCAGCCTTCAGGCTGGAAGTCGATGAAATCTCTGAGTCCTATGTGTTTTAATGTTTTTTCTCATTATTGCAGCATGTTAAAATGATGTGAAATTGTTATAATCCATGCACCTATTAATGCTTCTTGTGTGAGTTTTAGTGATGTAACATGTGGGTGCATTCAAGGAGTGTTTGTTTGGACTTTAATTCCATGCCTTCTGAGGTCCTGGGAAAGCTGTGTGTTTAATGAAAGGGTTTGTGAAAATAAGAGCAGAGTAGGTGGGCATTTCTACTGATCAAATATTCAATAAATAATGAGTGCACACATAATTCAGAAAGTCCTGAAGTATCAGAAAAACAAAAGTGTTTTTCTGAAAAACAGAGCTGTTAAAGTTAAAAGCATGCCTATATTCTCTGCACTGTGCCTGCAGGTAAAATGGTGTATCTTTTGCTAGTATTAGAATTGGAGAGAATTTGCTGCACCCAAAATTTTCTTTCTTGTTTTGTGACACAGCTTCCTTACAAATGGATTCTTCTAGGGGTGATGCAGCAAATTGTGTTTTAAAGAATGCATATGCTTCAGAGATAAAAGCCTGAAGGGGACATGCAGATGACAGGAGAGCCAGAGATGAGAGAGCCAACAGCTGCCGTGTTCTCCAGACTCTGTGGTCATCCAGTGCAGCCACTTTGCCCAGGAGAACAGACTGCTTTGCTGTGTTGTCTTGTTTGCTCCTTGTTCTGCTTGATGTGCTTTTCTGAATCAGGTTACATCAAGACTCTTAAACAGGGAGTTGTTAGAACACAAAAAACATATTGACTGTAACAGCTGTTTCATAAGTGTTAAAAGTTTACCATGAAAGCATGAATTAAGGCAGATTTATGAATATGTTATTTTTAACATTTCTTTGGGATAAAAACATATTTAGAATGTGTGCAGCAAAACCCTTATGTAAAGTAGTTATTTGGCATGTAGAAGACACACTCTCCAAAATTTAAGGACTTGTTATTTTTCATAATACAAAAAAGCAATTAGAATACATTATGAACTAATGTCAAACTATATCCTTGAGCTGAAGAGATGCTGATTCATAGAAATTTTAAACATATCTTGAACTAATAAACTTTCCATTTATTTATAAAATTGAAAGATATTTAGAACAACCAAGCCAAATCATTCTTAACTTCAATTTATTTTTTTTTTTCCTGGTGCCAGGTTTCATCTTGGAGGGAACTTTTCTAGCTGATTTAAAACACCGTAAAAGAGGATTTATAATGGAAATCTCTACCCTTGCTGTAACGGCATTAGCAGGTACCAGCCTCTAACAAAAGTCCATACTCTGCCATGATGTACTGAAAGTGATGTGAATAGAATGCCATTATTTGAAGTAAGAGGAAATGAAATTCAATTCATCCACCTTAATAGAATAGTCTTATATTTAAGAGATAATGTCAGCAGAATAGAACATTGTCACAGGAAAATTAACTGCTGCTGCTGCTACATGAACACCAGGGCAAAGCTGAGGTACTTAAAATAAATATGGGGCTAAGCTGATGGTTACTTTTGAAATAGGAAATCCTGATCCTGTGACAATGTTCTGCTATACAGATGACTTGTTTATCCTGAAGCATAGCAGAACCACAGGATCAGGGATGCTTCTTTGAGGACAAGCTTGCAAGGTTTCCCCTCACCCCTCCCGTTCCAGTTGTTTGCTCTCTCTCCGGCTGAAATGTGCACTCCTTTCTCAGCAGTTGATTGGTGGAGATCAGTGTATTGATCTGTGTTAAAAAGTGCCTCCATCCTAAATATGGGGTGTTTTAAGAGAAATAATTTCCAGTTGCAAATTTCTAGGTCTGCCTTCTTCTCAAAAATATTGTCTTAGCACAACAGCCAGGGTAGCCCACTGTGGGACAGGGAAATGGGTCCAGCAGGGACACAAAAGCCTTCAGCCATTAACATTGCCTCCAAAGTCAGCAGTGACAAAGTGACAGCTCCACTGAGAGACGCAGACAGGATCACCCCACCTGCCAGTGTCTGCTATGGCAATGATGCTTTCTTCGGTTGCTGACCTCTTGTTTCTGTTTGCACACACGAGTACTCTGAAAGGCAGCGTTGGAAGAAGTCCAAGGTGTGTTCCCTCAGCTCCTCTTCATATGAGAATCAAGCACTGAAGCCAGGTGCAAAACTTTTCAGCCAGGTGTTGAATTCTGTCTTGGGACATTTAATCATAGTCTGAACAGCGTTGGGATTAGGAGGCACATAAGCAATGTCTGTGTGATTTTAATTCTTCCACTGGTTGCCACTGTGCTGTCTCTGTGGAGGATGGAGAAAGATGCTGTGGGCACTGCTACATGGGGAGGGGGCAGAGGTTTTCCATTCCTGCCCTCCTGGACCTGTTGTGCCCCATGCAAGAGTGTTTTGAGCTTTATGGAGCCAAAGAGGGGAGAGAGGCCTTTTTAACCTTGATACTTCATATATTTAATATACTATGTAAGTAGTTTCAAATAGCATGTTCTGTCATTATTCAAACCCCTTTTGCACTGCATTCGTCAACATGGGTCTGAATCTTTCCCAGTGCACAGAATGGTGAGTGATAACCCTGAAATACGTGACTCTCACCATGTGTAGAATGGCAAAATTTAGCTGATAATGATTAACCGAATGAAGACTGTTTTATATTATAGATCCCATTTATTTTAAGGCCAGAAAAGACCATCATGATAATCTAATCCAGTTTTTTGCATGCCACATTTACCAGAACTTCACTAAATAATTGCTGCAGATATAGTTCAGCAACTTGTAGTTGAACCAGACTATATTATTTCTCTTAAGACATGCAGACCAGATTCCACATGATGAAGACTAGCCATATACCTTATCAATTTCTGCCAATATTCAATTAAACTCAAGTAAAACTGAACTTAAACAAAGTGATAATTTCTAACATAATATATAGGTATTCCTGATTGCTACCTTCAGCATTATGGACTCTGACAAAAATTACTCCTGCATGTAATAATAAAAAGTTTGAATAAGAATGACAGATACTTAGAGAAACCTTTATTAATCTGTACTAAGCTACAGTTATTGAATATAAAATGCTTTAATATGCCATATTTCCTCTGCCATGTTGCTAACAATTTTATTTTTTTTTTATATTTGTGAACAAAGAACTTATATCTTGATAACTACAGCAGTTTATAAACACAGCCTGTTACTGTTCTATTTTCCTTGATTTCTAGCACTGGTTTCAAATATTCCCTTGATTCAGATAGAATATATTGTGAGGGACAGTAATGCAGGCATCACATTAATCAGCAAGTTAAAAGCAAACAAATGAACATGGTCTTGCATACAATTTATGTTCAAACTGTAGAATTCCAGATCAGAGAATGAATATGAAAACATCACATTCATCCATGTCTGATGCATTAAAAACTGATCATAAAGTATTTCATTAAAGTACTATACCTGCATCTCAAAATGCCCTTGAGATACAGATATTTGGAGGCCAGGAACATAGCCTAAGAGGATATCACTGCATTTGCCATGGCTTTTTTTTTCACTTCTTCAAGCAGCTGCTGGTGCTTAGCTTACTCTCAGGAGCTGATTGGGCTGTAGTTTTGTTCTAAACTGATAAAGCAATTGTTATTTTCTTTATTCAGACCTGAATTGTTCCACTTGACCCACAGTGCAGTACGCCTAAGAGTAAATCAAAGTTATGAAGACCAAGATAGTAGAAGAATTTAAATGTTCTGCCTGGAAAGCTTGCACAGACCTCACTACTCTGAGCAATGCATTTTTAGAAGTGTGGTTCATTTGCAGTCTAACCTGTCAGACCCACTATCAAAGCGAGAATTGCCGTAAATACATCACCAAGTGTAAAACAATTGGCCCTCAATCAGTTGTCAAAAACTTGAAATTACAGCTAGATCATATCTTCCTTTTTCTGAGAAGCCTCCTAGATCTGTGATTCAGAGCCCGGCAATTACTAGTCTACAGGACAAGAACAGTTACAAAGTTAATTACCTGTGATTATCTTACAAAAGGTGGTGATTATATAGCTGAATGACAAAAGAAGAGTGCTCATGGAGACAAAAACAGGCGGTACCATAAACTGATAAAAACAGGACCACCCGTTGTTCAATTAGAAATCGCCCACTTTAGTTTATGTTGCTATTACAGTAACACCTTCCCCATTCTCCTCAATCTCCCTGCTTTTTCTCAAAGGAAATACTAACCTCAGGAAAGACCTACAATTCTTCCCTTTCTTAAGGCTGTTGTCTGTCTTTAAAGTCTCACCGTGAGTGTTTAAGGCTGTTAAGAGCCGACACAAGGTACAGCCGAAAGGGGCAGCCAGCACTGTGCCACCTCCTCCCCCAGCTTGTTTGTCCCAATCTTCTAGACCTTATCATATCTCCTTGACTCATCCTTTAGCCTGCTGAATAACAACAATGACTTCCAGCTGCTGAATAGCAAATCTGAACCCCGTTCACAGTCCCAGCCCTGCAATGCTTGTGGGGCCAGCGGTGGAAATAAGAATGTACCAGTGTCTCTTAAGAATTTGTTTCCAAAAAGAACCCCCACGATCACGGAGTCACACACGTGTTCTGTGATACAATTTGTCTACAGAAAATCGACTTTATACAAGAGCCCACCTGTCTTCAGACAATTTTCCTTTAAAATCTCGCAAATATCTTGCCTTCCCTGGAATTTTTGCTTCAGTCCAGGAATCAGTTTTGTGGTTTGTTTTTTTTTTTTTCTCCACAACATTTATCATTTTGGTAGTCACAGGTTCATGTGTTGAAGCTGCTGTCTAATGGGGAAAATTATCCATAAGCATTGAGGTGAGTCAGAACTGCACAGCATTCCTTTGGGTTTCTTTAACGTGTATGAATGAAGGTTTTATTATACAAATATTAATAGGATTCCAAATGCATGTCTATAATTTGATGGTCTTCACAGCGTCCTTGGGACTTCTCAGAAAGATGCCCATGGTGTTGCAATTAGGAAGAGCAGTGGAAGTTGTGTTCCTAATATTCAAGTAAAAAGATTTTTATAAATGCACTTAAATGTAACTAACTTGTAAGTGACTCTCTTGTACTTAAGTTCTGAAAATATTCCAGCCCGAGTCTGTGCACAGGGAATTAAATAAGGCAATATAAATAGGCCGTACAGTTCCAGATAAGACTCTCTAAGTGTAAGTGTGCAGGCTACAGCCATGTTTGAAAGCCTGTCATGGGGAAAAAAATAATTTGAAATACAATTTCAGCTCTTAAGTAAGTGTCAGAGCTTTAAACTTTTCTATTAACATGAGTAACTGCACATCAAGGAGGTAAATGGAGGATTCTTTCCCTTCTGGCCCAGTTTCCAGAGTATAGACAGCTCACTGTTGGAGCTACTGGCTGCACTGCTCCATGGTAAAGACAGTGACTGTGTAAAGCTCCCAGCCTTTGGATGTAAATACCCTACAAATCCAGCACTCAGATTGTTATAATTGCTCTAGTCTACCTGCTGTGCCCTCACTGTCATGCTGCTGTGCCTGATACATTTCGTTTTAGGGGATGGGGATCCAAACAAATTCTCAGGAAGGCTAGTCTGCTGAGGACTGTGGAACACCTAGCACAGCCTTTGGCCCAGCACCTCCCGAAAAGCAGCACTTTGTGTATGCTGGGAGCGCCTGGAGCGTGGGGAAGGAAACATCACTTAACACTGTGCTCCTCCACGCTTGCCCAGTGTCCCACCTTCCTGGCTGGAAACCAAAGGGACGTGACGGGGGAGTTCCACAATCAGCCAGGGAAAGGAACAGGCTGAGCCAACGCTGACACCAGCCCTGCTGCACTGCGCTCCTGCTGATTTCAGTGGGTGTTGGATGTGCATTTTTGAAGGGCGAATTTACCTCCAGCTTAATAAGCATGATAAGTCATAGATTTGCTGGGAGTAGGAGTAGAAGCCCTCCCGCATCTGTTAGCACATTATTAGCACAGCTTGTTATGGGGCCGCACGTGATGCAGCCCCAGTGGCAGGACCGCAATTACAGATGAATTCCTGCTTTGCCTCCCCCACTGACTCAGCATCACAGCTGGAGCCAGCCACAGTCACATTGCAGGAGGTGAAAGGTACTCTGAATTATAGATTGCCTTTGACCTTTTTTTGGTTTAAATTAAGGATATCATCCAGGAAAGTGCCTCCAGCCAGGACGCTGCTTAAACATATGCTTAACTTCCACCGGGGGCTGGCGCTCATCAATGGAGATGAAACGCTTGCTTACAGTACAGTGTGTGCATAGACACTACCCCGATGATGATTAAATACCTTTCCAAAGAGGAGCAGTTTCCTATAAAAATGGTAACCAGCGTAGCTCTTGAAATCCAGAAACACCCTCAAATCCATGAAAACATTCACTTAAAATTAGAAGCAGATATTGAATTTCAGCCACAGAGTATAGATACATGAAAAGGGAATACTACGAAAATTATACATATTTCAAAAGGTAAAAGAAACAAAGACTGGTAATCGAGGAAATAAAAACTAGATGTTAGTATGCCATCACAGAGGGATATCAATCTGAACAAAGCACACTGCCTTACAAACCCCGTAAGTGGGAATTAAGGTCAACTTAGTGTCTTTTCATCAGAGTGTTTTCTATGATAACTTTGTAAGTGCTCTTAATATATAACAAATAATCTCGGGGCAAAGATCTGTTTGAAGGAGATATGATTGATGACCTATCATCCCTAATTCACTGTTTATACTCGTAGTGAGCCTATTGGGAAAATACCTCATTCATCAGGGTATTAGTGAATTCAACCAACGTATGGCACCTTCATTTTAACAAACTAAAGGAGAAAAGCTAAATGGGGGAAAATTGACAACCATCTCTGATTCTATGATAATGCAATTAGGCTGCTCCTCTCCAGAGCTTTTGCTAATTCACAAAACAGCTTCAGTCGGCAGGTCATAAATATATGATCATTTTTCACACTTTGAAAAGTAATGATGCCTTGACACGAATCAATAAATCTTGCTGAAGTCATTTATACTTTTGTGTTGTGCATACAAATCAGTTTAAAAACAACTATATATTATTTTTACTCTTACGTAGCCTTTGTTTACAAAAAATAATTTCACAGAGGCTTCTGTGTTCCTTGTGTACCAAAAACTCAAAACGGAAATCTCTGCCTGTTTAAAGGACCCAGCAATCCTAGACCAGGTCTTATGGCTGTTCAAATCTCTTAAGTCTGATGAAGTTGTAAAAGGAAAGGAGGGTGAGAGGGGAATGAGGTAAAATAGCATTCTCTTTTCCTCTCATTTGGCTTTTAACTTCCTTCTGAAAATATGTCGATAGTTTCCCAGTAAATATTGAGATTGCCATTGTTAATTCATGGAAGTTCTCCCTCTGTACCCTTGTCTCCCAGGAGAGGCAAGTGTTAGGCTTGCCATTGTGCACTGCAGTGTTGCAACAAGGAAGAAAAGGACAGACACAGTACAATAAGAAAGGATATCAAAACACCAAAAGTTCTCCTTTTGTCTCAGGAGAGATGCAAGAACCACCACACCTGATTGCTGCATAACAAGTGAACCTTGCCACCTGTCTCATTTAGTAGGAATTTTAAGTCCCAATGATCTTCTTAATGCAAAGTCTGTCTTCTCATAGGATTATGACATATTACATGGTTAAGGTAAGTACAATAAACCCCCGAATATGTGTGTATGCTAAAAGGAACAATGCATGTCGCTGTTCTGTGACATATGAAAGTTATCTCCTTCTGCCTCCTCCAGTTTCTCGTTAACAACTGAATAGAACTCAAATAGAACCCTTATGTCATGAGTATGATAGAATTTTACCTGAGGCAGATATATGCAAAGATAACCAATAAAAGTGAAATGCTAGCCACTGATTCAGTGATAAAACTGCCTTGCACAACTTAGCAAAACATAAATCATGTTCTACAGTTTCTCTATACATCCAGGAGCATACAAATTCACAAGAGAACACTATGGTACACAAATGAATGATCAGGAGTGATCCACAGTAAATGTAGAGATGCACAGGCTGATAAGCACTTCAGGTAGGTGCTGGTGTTTCTCTTGTTGTTAAAATACCTACATGTTGTTTTTGTACTCCCTGTGTATCCTGCCCTGTTTCAATTATCTGATCTCTATTATGATAAGTAGCCAGTTTGCAATACACTGTGCAACTAAGCCAAACACATACAGTACATGGATGAAAATTTAACAGTGAATTAAAGTGTAAGCTCCTGTGTTCATGTAATTTGTTTCACATACTTAAGTAATAAAACAATAATATTTTAAACAAAGACAAGATTTTTTATTTTAATAGACATTAAATACCACATTATGAAGTGGTACTTCAGTAGTAATCTTAAACAGCGTTAGTGTTCAATCATATATTCTGTAATGAGTATTTTAATAAAATACTGAGGTCTGGGTCTCAAGCTGATGGCAATCAGTATGGCTTTGCTGAAGTTAGAGGGAATTTGTCACATGCTTTATGTGATTTTCTGAATCACTGTCTGATGCTCAGCCTCACGATTTTTGAATTTGAAGGGAGAAAGAAAAAGTGCTTCAATAATTGTGTCACTGGCCTGCTCACCAGAGTCATCTGTAACAGACCCGCCCAGCATCTATAACTGCATCATCTTCTGTCAACTTAATCTGGTTTCCAACACTGCTGAAGGTGTGGTATGCATTTTGTGAAGGTTTTTACAGGGAAAATATTTGGATTAATGATATAATTTAGTGGCAATTTAGTGACAGTAGGTCTCAGTAGAGTGACAATAGGATTGAAAAAGTAAACCAGTGGGATATACTTGATTGTGGCTGTTGGGCCAGCAGCAGGGAAGCTGCAGGGGTCACACTGATTGGCATTGTCACTTTCCCCATTCATCAAGCAAGGCCAGACTTCCCAAATCATTTACCAGATGGGGCAGCTCGTCAGTTTAAACACCTGATATGAAGCCATCCGTCATCTGATAACATGATCGCTGGGCTGCAGCTGGCTCAGTGCTCTGCAGCCTGAGTGCACATGTGATGGACTGGAGCCAGGGAAGCAGGCTTAGCAGTGCTGTACTCCCCTGATAGGATTTGCAGCCCTCCACTGGACCATGGAACAGGTGGAGACGGAGAGAGAATGAAAAAATTACCATGTGTTGCAGGGATTAGAGAGCACACACTTACCACTCCACTTGAATACCAATCAAAGGACAACCTTGAGCCAGATGAATTTAAGGCCATCCATGATGTAATATATGAAGAATATAGGTTTGTGCATATGTTGACATATCTTCATTTTCCTACAGGGTTTTGAAGGGATACTTGGCAATACTGTAACTTGCCTTTTGTTTTCTAATGTGGAAGAGAGAACAGATATTTGAAAATACAGCCTTTTCCTACTTCCTTTTTCAAAGGACACTTAAAACCAGGAAATCTCTTTAAAAAAAAAGGAAAAAAAAAGAGTATATTTCTACAAACTGACCACAGATCCTTTTAGTTTTGCTCAGCAAGACAAAAGTCTGACAAGATAGAGAGGAAGTACTAAATAAATTCAAAATATGATGATGCTGACTGAAAGCCAGTCCCGATGTTCAGATTCCCCCAGCTATTGAAATGCTCAGATCTTCCCGATTTCAAAGGATTTAGGTTCCTAAATGGCTCTGAGGGTCTGTCTTTTAGTGCCTCTGAAGCAGTACTGCAACTCTTTCTCAGACATCAGGTACCTTGGCTTTGATCTCAGGTAAATCCCTCCTGGAGGAATCACTCTGGGGTAGATTCTCTGCTGCAGTGTCACCAGGTACAGTAAATGGCTTTAATGTGTAAAGGTGACTTCCAGAAAGTGATCTGGTTTTCTGCCCAAACAGAACATTCACCACCCTCCCTGGGGTGGGGGGGTATCACAACAACAGGATTTCTTTCATGGAATTGTAGAATCATAGAATCATAGGACAGTTTGGGTAGGAAGGGACTTTAAACATCATCTAGTTTCAACCCCTCTGCCATAGGCAGGGTCACTTTCCACCAGATCAGGTTGCTCAGAGCCCCATCCAACATGGCCTTGAACACTTCCAGGGATGGAACTTGCACAGCTTCTCTGGGTAACCTGTTCCAGTGCCTCACAACTTTCTCTGCAGAAGTGTGTATCACTTGATCCCATTTTGGTGCACACATCCTGGGGGCATTCCTGCTCCTCAGAGCACATGCCTGTGCCCCTGCAGTCCTCCTCCTCACAGCCTGATCTCGCACTACACCACAGCTCTGCTGGGTGTGGAGGACCAGAAACAGCATTTAGGTGGACAACCTCTTGGTGAAGGGACTGGCACCCTTCTGTAGCAAGCTGTGGGCTGAACTGGGCTCCTCTGCTCCTCTGTAGGTCTCTCTGTGTGCGCCTCAAATTATAACAATAGGGAAACCATGTCCTCCCTCTCATGATCCAAAGACAAGTGTCTTTGGGAGCACCAAGTGCCCCAATGCTGCTTCATCCAAGGAATAACAACTCATCGACCTGCTTGAGGTGTCAGTGCTGCAGTTGGTTATTTCAGGATGGAGACGAGGGAGCTCGCCCCTCTGGAGGATACATATGGTCAAGGACAGGATGCAAGATGTGCATTATCAGTGTATATATATCTTTTCCCTCAAAAACAATTGCTTATGCAAAATTTTTCCCTTGACTGTGCCTTTTCCTTCCTGAAAACTGTTGCCAGTAAAAGATCTGCTTTTGTGTGAAGATTTATTTCATTCAGTTCTGATCAGCTATTAAGATGTGCCCTTGAAGCAGTTTTTGTGTTGAATTGTTCCCATTTTTGTTTTGTAATTTCATTTTAGGCTTTGTTACAGTTATGTGAATTAACTAGAAGTTTAAGGTTTGGGGTTTGGTTTTTTGGGGGATTGTTTGTTTATTGGGGGGTTTTGTTGTTTTTGGGGTTTTTTTTTCAAACAGTCAAAAGAGACATTCCCACTTCACTTCTTAAAAGGTTTCATCTCCCCATGGGAATTAACCTGCAGTTGCAGTGTGAAATGTTTAAGTTCTTTTGTAGTAAGGAGACACTGTTTTATCAAAAACTCATTACCCAGCTGTAGACACGTAAAAGCATCAGAGATACTATAATTTATTTCTGAGACAAAAGGAATAAGCTGTAAGGTGTTTGCTGAAAAGCAAGTTAAAATATTGTAATTTGTTTATTATACACCTTCTTTTGTCTTACTTTGATTTTTTTATATATATACTCTATCCTCCTTCTCTGTTGGATAAATTCTGCTTCTTTTTCTATTTCAATGACTGTCTTTTTCCAAGATTGATAGTAGGAGACTAATCTCAGATAGGAGGAAAGCAACATAGAAAATATGCAAAAATTGTATATAGAGATACAGCATTAAAAAGGAGAAAAGTTGTGAAAGAATTATAGGAAATAACATAAATTTTGAGAACTAGTCAAATATCTGCAGACATACAAAAGGATCCTTCCTTCCAGCAGAGATAGCAGAAAAGTTCAGCAGAACCCTGAGAATGAATTACTGAAAAAAAATGCCCCATGGCTCATTAACACAAATGATATTTTAGTGATGAAACAGAAGTTTTTATGCTAGGAATATACCTTTAAATCTGTTTCTGTTGACAACTGGCTTTATCTATCTATAGAACAATAATTAGCAACTTCAAACAATAACAAGACTATTTTATGAGAGGAAGCATGACTTTATTCCCAGCATAAAAATGGAGAAGCTGAGACAGATGAAGTGACTTTATATCCCTGTGAGGATTAAGTGATGGTCAGAAATTACCTTTGGTTCTAAGCTGTAAGAAAGTTTTGATTTTGTTATTGTTTTTTCCCTCACTTTTAATATAGCAGCTAAATAATACACACAGGTGTGCAGATGAGTTGTGAAGAAAATGCAAAGCAGAAAAATAGATAGAAATGACAGATAGTGGTAGATGGTGACAGAGAGTTATTTTCCATCTAAATTTGTACAAGTATTTCAAGGAGCATCATCCTATTTTTTTTTTTATCTAATGTATGAGTATCTTTAGGTGCCTTAATTGCCTAAGTATGGCGTTACATTTATTTAGAAGCAAATAGCTGAATTTATTTAATTTCAGTCTTCTTTATTTTAATTTGTTGTTGATAAATAATAAAAATATCTCCCCAAAACCATCAGGTATTGAAATGAAAATCCAAATTCAAGAAGCAGACAAAACAGGAAAAACATACAAGCTTGTAACTATATGTCTCTAAACAGAAGACATCCAGGTTTTCAAATCCATTTCTCACATCTTTCAAATCTTCAACCAACTCCCACTGAAATAAATTATTTTTTTCCCCCGAATCCTGAAGCTCAACCGAGTTGTTTCCATGCAGCACCATGGAGAAAATATAATAACAAAATTCAATAATAATAATAGCAGTTGTCATGGAGCAGTACAGAAAAATTTGTAGAAGACACCCTGAACACTTAAAATTACATATTTACATGTCTTCTCTGCATCTTTAATACAGAAATAAAATTCATGTCTTGCTGATAACCTTGGTGCCAGAATGTCACATTCTCTTTTTATTCTCCTTTCTTTTGCAGTTGGGAGAAAAAAAAAAAAAGGGCACATTACAATCCTCATATGTAAATTCTATAAGCTTTACTGTTCTCCTCAGGTGTGCATGCCAAGTTTTCATTATGAAGGCTCCCTGCTGTGAAAAAAAGGTACATTTTCACTTTCATGTGTCTGTTCCTTTGTGGTAGAAAGGCTTGAAACATTAATGAGTAAACTAAACTAAAACTGTGCAGACATTCCTGCAGGAAATTGGGTAAGTTTCTGATTCTGAGGGGAAGAAATTCAACTAGGTCAATAAAATCGTGTGATTTTGGCACTGTGAAGTCAGTTGTCACTAAGGAGTTACCCGTGCTATTTTTATTCATGTTAATGGCATTTTTATGCCCTGGTGCTTTGTTTTGAAGATTTTATCCCACTGAACCAGAAGACACAAAAAGAAAAAAATATTAAAAAAAAAGGCATGGAAAAGAAAAATAATTTCTTCACAAGTTGAAGGCTTATATCTGTGATGGCTTTTTCCTTCCTCAGATGATTTTATTAAGTCATCTTTTCATACCACCTTGAGTTATGTTAGATATAACATTAGTGTTGTATTAGAGTGGTATCTTAATTAAACAATCATTATTTATAGCTATAAACCACTGTACAATAGGTTAAATGGGTGTGACAATATATCTTTAAGTCCAGTGTATATATCAATACTCTTAGATATATAAATTAAAAATAATGCTTGTTTGCTCAATAAATGTTAATAGTTTTTAATTTAAAAAAAAGAAAAAAATTGTTCTTTTGTATAGGTAGGATGTTGATGTGGCAGAGTTCACTGAAAATTACTGGAAAAAAATTATTTACTGTCTTACAGTAAAACAGAATTAATTGATAATAGGGTATTTAAATTTTAATTTGATAAATAAATCATTTGATAAACTGATAATTAAAAAAAACTAGCCACCAAGTCTTCCTAGAAATTGTGGTTCTTTGTTGAGGAAATTGCTTTTACATGAACAGCCAATAGAAAAATAAGAAATTGTTTTTCTCTTGCAAGAAGTGTAAACATTAATTTTTCAATTTCGTTAAGTAACCAACTTTTTTTCCATTTAGATCTAGGTTTTTAGTTTTCCCAAGGATGAAACAGAGATCCAGGCAAAGATTCAAGTAAGGAGCTTGCTATAGACTGTTCAGTCTCACCAAGCATATCTCAGCAGAGCATCATAAATTTATTCCAAAGCCACCTTGGAGATTGAGATTCTTCACTCAGAATGACAATGAACTCTTGTCTAAGAGAAGGAAAAAATAAAAGGGAAACTACTGCATCAGGTACCTCAGATTCTTAAATACTAATGAAATCAGGTTTTATTTATGTTTCTTAGGGAAGGGCAAGTTCAATACAATATTCAATATTTGGGACATAATAGGAAGTCAGTCATCACTCTGTTTTTCTGGCTGGTTCTGCTAGCTGACTTGTAATAGGAACAGAAGGGGAATGGTGGTAATTGAGGTCAGTGGACTGATAAGCAGCTGGGAGGTGTCAGGATGTCCTCCTACCACACACCCTGCTCAGCCTTCCCAAAAGCTGGTGGCTCACACCCAGCCTCAGGCCAGCTCTTTCTGGTACCCACCAGTGGCAGGACTGCCTTCACTGCAGCATCCTGTCACATAGGGCACAAAATGCTGTTGGCCTTCCCCTTCATTTCCCTTAATTAACAAATTATATTATCAAATATCTTTGATATGAATATTAGACCAAACTTTCATGCAGGTTTTTCAACTGCATGCAAGTTTCCCAGTTTCTGTCTACCTCATGCAGCAGCCTGTTTCTGAGAGGAGGTGGTCAGAGACATGCAAGGATCTCTCTGACAACTCTGTATTCTGTAATGTGATAGAATTGCATAAAAATTATAATTATAATCTATATTTTATAATATTATAATTATATATAATTATATAATATATATAATTATAATAAATAAACTGCTAAATATTACAATAGTACAATTTTTGATCTCAAAATGCTTGACAAACATTTTTTAATTACTCTCCATACCACCTTAAAACAGATAAGTTTAATTTTCTATATTACACAGATGGAGAAGGTGAAATCTAAGGGTGTTAAGTGACTTGACCAGAAACCAAGTAACACCAGGAGCTGGAAATACAGGCCCTCATACAGGAAACTACTGGAGCAGATGCTTAAATTCCAGAATTGAAATATTCAATAAAAGACAAACATTTTAATAGAAGGGCATGGAAAATTCTCCAGTCATCCCACTCTTCAGCTACTACAAAAATTGAATGTTAGCCTTAACTTGCCATCTAACAGCTTGCAAATAGCCCCTGATGTGCCTTACAAAAACATTGCACTCTCTATGGTCTGCTCATTTCTCCCAGATAATATTGATTCAAGTGCAGGAGCACTGCTGAATCTGGTGTAGTGGGAAAAAGAGAGCAGACTTTGATTTTTTTTCAGTATTTCTAGCAGTGCTTGCTAAGGGAGGAGTCCACCCTTAGGCAGGCATACTGCAATGAGAATGAAAGATCCAACAGAATAAAAAAATGTCATTAGGTGTCCTGTTAGCGATAGGTTGCCCGGTTCCTGCTCTGCCTACTTGTGTGGGCTGCTTTGCTGGTGGACAGCAGTTTTATCAGCACTCAAAATTCAGTTGGGATAAGCATTTTGACTCAAAATCTGGACAGCAAATCTCAGGAGAGGTTTTCATCAGGTCCCTGATAAGTTGTAGTGTTGGCTGGTCAGAAATACCTGAGATTAACTTCTTGATTTTCTCTGCCTTTGGCAAGAAGTGCTAAACAGTATTAACATTTAATAAGTGTAGCTCAGACTTCTCAGTAATTAAGAAAATATTCAGTTCAGTCCCTGTTTGATCATCCATTTTGACCCTTGCTGTAACTCAAAATTTTAACTCAATATATATGTCAGTTCCACATTTATAAATGAAAACCTTTGAACCTGAGAAGCCTTGACTTGGAATCCTTGCATCTAGGATTCACTTCTGAGCATGTTAATACTGAAGCACATTCCTCTGCAAATTCCTGGGACTTGATTTATCCCTTCCAGCAGATGTATGGAAAAGGAAATGCCCTATTTTAACCACACAACATGCAATGCTCTAGAGCATTTTTCTGCCAGAGACCACCTCTACAATTTGTCATCTCTTATCGGCTTCTGTTCTGTTTTTCAGGAGAGAACCCACCTGGGGCATTTACCTGGTGCAGCCCCACTCTCCCCAGCCAGTACTGCTGGTATGTTGGGTGATGTCCATCAAGGACAGAAGGATGGTGTGAGGACCATGGACAGTTTGCAGCATTTCAGCTCCCCTCTAATTCCTTTTTCTTCTACAGCCTCTCAGGACTCAATCCACAGATACAGGAGTCTGCATAAACAACAGCCAAATCTGTTTATGCAGTGTGCCTAGAAAGAAATACTCCTTTCTGATGTTTGTATCTGCCCATGAATCTTGGCACTACTCAGAGCCACATAAAAGGAAGCAGGTGAAAGTGGGTGAAAAGAAATACATGTACAAAGAGTAGATTTGACCATCTCCTTTTTATGTTACTTGCTAAATACTCTACATTGTAACTTAGATATTAGGTCATGTTAAAACTGATTTTTGAAGTTGGGTACATTGAGATGGCCTCCTGAGTCCATCAGTAATTTAATACCAACACAAATTACTGGGGCCAGTGAAGCATTAAGATCAAGGATAACTTATTACATGCCTTTTGGTGGCTGTTTTTACAAGAGCATGTCCCATGATATGGGATGCTGTGCCCCAGAAGTTGAAACCATGTTGTGAGAATACAGAGGAGAGAATAGATATATCAGCAGTAAGATCAGAAGCTGATAAAGTGACTTTGTAAAAGTAAACCAATACTAGATATTCAAAATGCATAAATAAATACTTCCCCTTTCCCAAAAGGTAGCATGGAGAACAATCCTGATACACATAATTTCAGTACATTGTATTTAATAATAGGGTTTTAAAAAAAGTCAGACTCTGAATAAAGAGGATATGAGATTTCTACCAAAAGTATTGTTCCTTGTTACCCCCAAGATTTTGTTAACACCAAGATTAGAAGTATATAGGCTGCTTTGATCAAGAGAATATTTTCTTTTCTGAAATGTGTACTTTGTTCTTTAAGTAACACATGTGCTACTTTCTATGATCTTGATGTATGTTGGACAACAATAACTACTACATACTTATTTTTAGATGATAAAGTCATTTTAGGAGGCAAGTACTATTAATACTGTGCAGCATATACAATAAATGTGACTTGAGACTAATTTCTAACAGCAGAACACAGTATTTGAGGAAATATAGGTATTTCCTGGGAAGCAATTCAGGCAATACAAGCTTGAAAGCATTTTTCTTGTACTTGCTTTAGAAAAGAAGAATTGCAAAGTGTTAAACTTCTTCAACCTACATGTGTAAAAAAAATCTCCTGTAATAAAGAGTCATCTCATCACAGTTCTGCTCATGTAAGGTATGAGTTTGAACAGAGAAAGAACATACTTTATTCACTCCATCTACTTAACTGTATTCTTCTCTCTGACTAACAGCTGAAAAGTGAGTCTAATTTGCTGATGAATATAATTAGAAGCAAATGATCCATTACATTAACTTTAATGAGCTGCAGCAGGTCACTTGGTTATGGATGGCACCGTGCAAAGGTTATAGTTCAGGGCGATACTAAATTTCTGACAGTCTCTCACAAAGCTTTTATGCAGCAGACACAACAAACACCAGGTCCTGGTCACATAAGGGACTTGATTTCATAGCTCACTGCTATCTGCTGAAGCTTTAGTTCTACAGTTTAACAATTCATAATTATCTCATTTAACTGACAGCCACATAGTAAAGGGCAGCAACTTATTGGTCTTGTAGTATCAGGGTGTGAGAGCAGGCTTTTCACAGCTGGCATATTTTCTCAGGTAAGGGTCGAAGAACTCATCCCAAAATAACTTTTGTTTCTCAAACACTGGGGGAAAAAAATAAAAATGTTCAGTAACACACAGTCTCATCTGTATTCTCAGAAGGAGTTCAACTCACAGAAGGAATCTTAATTTCATAATATTAATACTGATAAAACTCTAGAAGGTAAAAATAGCCAAATTAATGACTTATTTGTATTAGATAGTGATGATTTTGTTTATGCTATTTTCTTTGACTGAAGTCTTGCAGCTCTAGAATTTTGTTAGTGGGAGAAGCCAATCCTGTATTCACTTCCCGAAAAAAACTTTAATCTAGGAATTCTAGACATCCACTTTATTTTAGGGATTAAAATTGCCATAATGAGAAAACTTCTCATGAACCCAGTCTGAGCTCTGTCAGAAGTTACCCAGGCGGCTCTCAGGCTCCGAGCTGAGCCAGCCGAGCACAGGATCTGCCTGCCAGGGGCTCAGAGCCACGGAGCCACCTGGGCTGGGATCACAGCTGGATCCCAGCTGGATCTGATCTCACCTAGCTGGAGGGAGCTAGAGCTTCGGGTAGGGCAGGCTCAGGCAATTAATTCTGCAGCTCACCTCCAGCAGAAGGAGGCAGCTGGCATCTGCTGCACTAACACATCTGTTTCTGACCACCGGTCAGCAGCAGCCTTACGCTGGACTGGGGATTCCTCCTTTTTAGTTACACTAAATGCTCTGCTCTCCAGAGTGATTGCAGATAGGTTTAGGGGAAATACTCATTCATGCATTGTCCTTTTCCCCCCTCGGCTATCTACAAGTTGTCTTTACTGTGAAAAGGTTACATTTAATAGATGGTTAACTATTTTTAGACCGTGATGAACTGCCTAATTTGACTGCTTGTTACTCTTATTTTTGATTTGTATTTGATCACCTAGGTCATGCACCTCGAGTGGACAACAAACACTTCAAAAAGGAGAATAATGGTAGCGAAGCACAAATAACCAACAGTGAAAAAGGAACATTCTTGTTCACACACAAATGCCCTTGTTTGCACATGAATATGGGGGTTTGTATGAAAAAGACCCATTCGCCAAACATCCATGTGAAGGGAAAGCCATTCAGCATGAATGTTTGTGAACACTGAATAACAAGTGGATGAACAGGCGTGAATCAAACAGCCGTTCAGACTTTGAACCAATGTTCGCAAACACTGGTTTGCATTATTCACCCAGGCCTGTGAACAGCCATCTGTTCGATAACTGATAATGGAGATGGAAGTTGGGTTGTTGGGTAGATATGGCTCATCAGGGAGAAAATGGATATCTATTTGCAGGATTTCTGCTTAGCCTGTTGCAGGCGTGGCCTCTGTTCCTCTTGACCTGTGACCCCAGTTTACCTTCTCCCTCTCCTGCCAAAAAGAGATTTTACTTCATATATAATATGAAATAAATTTGTGTATGCAAATATACATTGCCACAAACAAACCTACACACACACACACACACACAAATGTATGTATATATATATATATATATATATATATATATATATATATATATATATATACCATTACTAGCTTTTACTTAGCATTTAAAAGACGTATTAAATTTAGGCACTTGAGTGTCTTTGTGACTAGAGTACTTAACAAACGTTTAAGACCTAGATATACAAAGATAAATACCTGGGCAGTGTAAAAATCTAGTTTGGGTGTCTTCAGATTTAAACTCAAACAAATTAACTTTTTCCAGAGTTTAGCTATCTGCATACAGTAGAAAATAATCGGCACTTTGCCTATGATTTTATAATTGTAATACCAAAATCAGTATTTTCAGATCTCAGGACACACTTTGAAATAAAAGGTTTGCATCTTGAGTTTCAAGCAACACTTCCTCACTCTTCACTTCCTCACTAATATGTACTCTTCTCATCCAAGAGATGTTAACTTTGCTCCATCTTTTAAAAATTGCTTTTATGTGAGAATAATTAAGTACAGACAACTTGTCTGGATTGGTTGGTTGCTGCAGGATATTTATTCCAGATTTTTCAATTAATAATGAGTATGGTTAGATATATAGAGAAGTGGTAATTGCTTTTGTTCTTCCTATGGCAGGTTGGTAGCTCTATTTCTATGTGACTGAAGTAGTTTAATTTATCTTAAACTCTGAAACCTTTCCAAGTACTTCTATTGTTTTCTAACCCTTACATAAAATATTTCTTTGGGTTAGAAAGCATCAACATAATGTTTGCATAAAGTGATATTTTCTGGTTTTGACTTCTGACCTCAGCTTCCTGTAGTCTTCAGAGTGCCCTTTATCATTCTTGGGAACAGTTAATTCTATTTCAGGGCAAGTAGCAATTTAGAGAAAGTGTAGTATAATACATAATACATTTCCAGTCAATGTGGGGTATTTATCAACTATGTTTTAGCACTTGTTTAGAATGTAACTTTTTTGTTTTATCTTTGCTGTGTCCACTCTGAAGATTTCTTAAAGCTAAAAAAGCCTATATGTACCACTAAATGTACCTCAGAAGAATGGAAATAATTATAAAAACAAAAATCTAATAAACTAAGATGATAGCTGCACCTGGTTCCCACACTGTAGTTTTCTAGTTTTTGAAACTTCTCTTCATCAGCATAGCTATAGGCTAATTTTACCCACATAAGATTCAATATTTGCTCATTTCCAAGTGCTGGGGAATCAGGTCTCTCTGCACAAACTTTGTTCTAACATAGCAATGCTGTTTGCAAACCAGTCCCTCCATTCTTATCTGTGAATTACAACCTGAGCATGTATATATTATCACAACTCAAATAGACAAAGGAGAAACAATTAATTAAGAATTTAAATTAAAAAAACCCTGAGCCTAATTTCTATTTAATTTTAAAACCCCATATCTAAAACGCATATGTACATTTTCACAGTGACAATTTTAATAACCGATTAACAGACTCAAGTTAAGATTGGAGTTGTAGCATGGGGTGATTTTTTTAATGTTGTTGATTAAAACATATACAAAGAAGTAAGAAGCAGAGTCTTAGAGTATTCATTCTAAATTGCAATGGTTTTGCAGTGGACCTGAGTATTTCAGTAAGTAATGATTACCTACCTTTTAAAATTTCTCTTGCAGAGAAGGAAGAGATAGGAGTGATAGCAGCCCTGAAGCAGTCAATCAGCTGGTGGGAAGAAGAAATAGCTTGATTTAGGAAAACAAACACAATGCAAAGGTAATGGCTGGAGCTATTACCCAGCTGATGGGTGATAAAGCAAGACAGAAGCAGCAATGATGGCGAGGAGATTCAGTTTTCAGCAGACCATTTAGAGGAACTGTTTTTGTAGGTGTTTTAAGGAATATTTAACATTTTTGATAAGAAGTATTTTCCAGTAAATTCTGAAAACTGTCAAAGAAACACACCCATGCATAAAAAATGTTTATTTTCCACAATCCTTTCTTTAAAGAGTATTTTTTTTTGTATTTATAATTTGTATTTATATTTCGTACGCAGCTTTCTAAGGCTAAAAGCATTTTGTGAAAAACACAGCTTTGCAGAAGCCCCTCAGGCCCTGCTGTTTTGTCGAAAGCAATGAGGGACCAGTGATACCACTGTGTGCTGTGTGTGTGGGTACAGTCATAGAATCATGAAGGCTGGAAAAGACCTCTGTGGTCATTGAATCCACCCATCAGCCCAGAATTACCGTGTCCACCACCACACCATATCCCCAAGTGCCATATCCACACGCCTTTCGAACATTTCCAGGGATTGTGATACCACCACTTCCCTGGGCAGCCTGTTCCAATATTTGACAGCCCTTTTAGTGAAAAAAGCAATAAAAAATCCTGTTAGCTAATCTGACCTCCCCTGGCACACACCCTGAGGCCATTTCCTCTTGTTCTATTGCTCCTACCTGGGAGAACAGACCAACCTCAATCTGACTATCAGCTCAGTTGTCTTTCTGAAGAGCTGAGGTCTACAAAGAAAAGATAAGATGTTTGTGGTTTGACCTCTTGATAACTGCTGCATTTTCAGGGAAAGTAGAAAAAAATCCCTTCCTAGATAAAAACATGGGCCATTTCCTTTAGTATTGAGCCTGAGTGTTTCCTGTGTTTTTGTCAACTAAGAGGGTTTAAAATCTGTGCATCAAGTAATACTTTGTTTACTCCTACTGCTGTAGTAAGATATTTACACAGCTTTAAAGACAAGCAATTGTGAACAAGTAAGTGTTTTCCAAAGCTTATAAAGAAAAGCTTTGAATAGCCAAACTTTTGATTCCTTTATATACAGTAAGGGGAAGCAGGGTATTTCTCTTTTGTTTGCAGAGCTGCCCCCAGCCTGGCTGGCAGAGAAGTGCCTGTCCCCAGCTGATCTGGGTCATGTTGCCTGGCCCGATATGAAGGCTCTGGTGTGGCAGTGAGCATCCTTGGCCAGGGAAACCTGCCAGCCCCAGGGCCAAGACACCTGCTGAGGATTTGTGATGTTCTCTCTGCAATAAACTTGGGCTTAGTGACAGTGTTAAATAACCATTTTGCTGAATTTTCATTGACTGCCTGGCTTTTGTGGTTTTGCTCGAGGGCCACAGCTCCTTTCTGGGATACTTTTCTAGCCTTTTCCATACCTGGCACTGAGATAATAATATTGCCTTTGATTATGGCCTTGGCTACTCTCCAGCTCATACCCTGGAGTACACTACAAGGCTGTCTGAACCCTGCAGAGCTCAGTTCATGAAAAGGCTTGTGAATGGAAGCACTCATCTTTGAGGCTGGCCAAAAATCCACAAAAGCAAGGTGCCTTTGGTGGTATCTGTGACCCACTACAGCCCTCCCCAGCACCACCCAGGGCATCTGCCATCTCTCCTCATATTTTACCCAGGTAAGGAGTGAGAAACAAGTGCTCCTTACCACCAAATACCCTTTGATGTAAATATTCAGTGCATATTATCTTTGGTTTTTAATTGGAGAAAACCGTTCTAATTGAGCCCCTAACCCTATTCTAAGTAAAGGCAAATTTTACATACATTTTGTTCTAGTAGCCATCACCCCAACATTAGTCTTACCAAGACAGCAAGATGCTATGGCTATAGCCATGAGCTACTGTAAGAATTACCATACTTGTTACCTCCTCCTAGTAAAACTCCCTAGTAAGAAAAAAATACAGTGAATTATTAGATATTTACCTTTACTATGTTTAGGAACATAGATTGCCTTGGTTGTCACAGTTTCTTGCATAAAGACTGTTAATCAACAGGTATTTGCTACCTATGTCTTTTATTTAGGTTGAGAAGAAATAGGTTTGGAATGACTCCTTGGCACCCACAATGTAAATTAAATAATTTTACTTTGGTTTTTGGTGGTTTTTTTGGGGTTTTTTTTTTTGGTTTTTTTTTTTCTTTTACTTGCACATTTGTCAAGCCCAAAAGCATGAAGAAGTTGTTCATCGACCCCAATGGGTAGTGAAAGAGGCCATAAAGATTCGTATGCATACAATAGCTGAAGAAAAACTAGACTGATTTGCTTGTGAAGTCACTCAGACCAAGGATAAAATCTGAGCAAGTTTTCTTTGGGTTAAATTTTTCTATTTCTACAATAAAATATTTTCTTTTCTATTTAGGAAGTTTGTTATTAAAGAATGGCTAGAAGCACAAATGCAAAAGGAAAGTGTCAAACCAGATATTTTATGATTGATCTTTAAAATATAAAATGTGGTTTTGTCTTTTTATAACAAATACAGGACTAACACTAAAGTTTTATGTTCTTATCTCCGTGGTTAGAATCTAATTTTATTTTTTGGCCTTAGCTCCTAAGATTCAAAACTCAAATGGTTTTCTTTATCAGAAATTTGCTTGATAGCAGGAACATGTTGGTAGGTATGGAACTCTCATTGTTCAAATCATCATCCTGAGATCTTGCCATAAAACTCCCATCTTTAATAAACAAAAAAATGTGTTTATAGATACATGTGTACTACATTTTGCATGCATATATATGTTTAGGTGTATACATATATACTTATATTGTATGTGTATATATACAAGATAAAAAATAAGCACATATAAAATGAATGAGTTTCAAAGAATGTAAACAATTCAAACAGCTGTTGGTATTATCTCTCTGTTTTCTTCAATACACAACACTTTCTTCGTCAATCTGAAATTCATCAGTACCATTCAATAAAGTTTCCATGATATGCAGCTGCTGTGTCATCTATACTATATTTATTATAAACATAAGGCAGAAAATCTTTGGGGAAAACTGCTCTAAAATACTGCTCACTTTACAATTATGTGTGGCTTGTCAGTCTGATAAAAAACTATGGTCAAAATCACAGGGAATGATCTAGTGTTGTTGCTATCTCCCAGTAGGAAAGGACTATGTATGCATCTCTTAAGTGTATAGGAAAAGTTTTGTCTATCAAAACCTGGAAATCCGAGAATCCCATAATTTCAGGAGGAAAATATTGTCCCAAAAGACATAAATGTTTTGTATACCTGCCAGGTCTTCCTAGCTGGTTCTCTCCAACTCTTCTTTCCTCTCCTTTCCACACATCAAAGGGATGTGCATTCCTCCTGACCCGTGTGTCATTTTGTCTTCTCTAAAAAAGTATTTTTTTTCTGATTTCCTTGTTTCCTTCTCCCAGCTGGTTATAGCACATGCAGGAGTGTTGTTAACACATCCAGAGTGGGTTCATTTATTTGAATCCTCTCTGAAAGCTGAGAGAAAAGCTCCTACTACTCCCACCTTTTGGCCGACTTGGATGAGACCATCCACTTGGATGAGGAATTCTTAAATCTTAAACAGCCCCTGTTTTGCTTACTTTAATTCTTCCCAATTCCCTCTCACTGATGCAGAGAGAATTATTTTGTTTGACTGGCCAAGGAAGTGGCTGCTAATGGTGTTGGAAGAAGATTTATGCTGTGTATCAAACTTCTGCCCTTCTACAATTAAAAATATAGCCTGGTGTGTGCATATTAGTACATGTTCATATTCTAAATTATCTTCACACTTAATATATCTATAAGTAAATGATAGTTTTATGTCAGTGTTAATGTCAATTAAAATAGAGCTCATTCTTACTATAATGTTTTGAAGAAAAACTGAGCATGCTTTTACTTTGGCTTTAGTAAAGATTCTTGAAATGTATACAGCAGTGGGATACAGCAGTGAAACAGGTATATCCTTCAGGAACCTTGTCCTCTCTACACTCTGAGTTTATTTTGATCTGGCCTCCTGATAACTTATTTGGCTGGAGTGAGGAACATGATCAGTTCAATGCTGGTCTGGTGAAATCAATTTTGCCCACTTGAACAAATGCATTATACAAAAGAGTGAAAAAAACAAGGACAGTGTAATAAATTCCAGAATTGACAGGCTGTGTAGCAAAAGCCCTTGAGAGACCCCAAACACGTGTATGATGCCCTGTGCTCCCACAGCACCCCAGTGTAGGTGTGACTCAGTGTAAAGTGAGCAGTGTTTTACTGCTCTGCTGGTGGCTGCAGGGTTTATCTCAGCAGGAGTCCCTGAATGATGAGCACCAGGGAAAAGCAGGAAAGAGTCTTTGGTGCTGACAGTTGGATTGAAGAGCCTAGCACTGCAAAAAGAATTTTGTGCAATTTTGGCTGCTGCTTGTAGATCTTGACCTCTGTAATTTCTCATTATGCTGATTTCCTTGAGATAACTAAAAAAAAACCAAAAAACAAACAAAAAAAAAAAACCCAAAAAAACTTTTAATTTTGATCTTTTTTTAAAGGTCATTTTACATAATTTTGATTTGCTTTATCAATATTTTTTGTCTTACATTCCATTTTTTATCACTCTGATGTTAGTAATGGCCTAATGGCCTAAATGACAGGTTTGTCTGCTTTCTGTAACCTGGGACTTTTGAGTAAGCTGGGGATAGGGGAAAAAAGATCATTAAAGCAAACCAGCTCAACAAAAGATTCAAGGAGAAAAACTGAACCAAATCTAGTAATAAAGTAGCCTAAAATCTAATACCAGGCAGAGCATTTAGGAGATGTAAAGCACTGTCTGAGGAATCAATGGTTCATTTGTAGTTGCACTTACAGCTGATATTTCATTTAGGATTTAATTGTATATCCCCCCCAGTGCTTATAAATAGTCTGAGTGCCTTATTAAAACAGATTCTGAACATTTTCCCTCTTCTCCCTCCCCTCTGGACAATTTCCTGTCACTGGTATGGATTGTCATTTATCTGGTGATACCAACTCAGACTCAAACTATTCCATTTCAAAGCTCCATTGTGAGTTGGGCAGTGATGATATCCATCTAACAGGCAGATGAAACCTGAAGCCCAGTGACCTGGTGCATCCTTAGCAGAGTCACAGGGGAAATTTCTGCACAGGACTCGAGGCAAAGGGTTGCACTGGGCATGGAGCTTCTCCTGATGTCTGATGCCCAGATCTTTGCCCCTACCAATTAATGTTCACTCTTTAGTATAACAAAGGCAATAGCTTAACTGGACTCAGAGGTTTACAATCACATGAAATTAATGCATTTTCAGCAACCTGAATGCCACAGTTATAGAATTAAATTGTATAGTGATCAACTGACTGGCCAAAGTGTAGTTCTTGAAACTATTACCTGTGAGTGCCCCACTCCCCAACAACTTAGACCATTGTAGGAGCTGCACTAGACTACACCTGACCTTGCCTAAGGCTGTGGAAATGCATAACTGCATAACAAATGTGCTTCCTTCCCTCTGTGCAATCCCTACCTCTTATCTGTCAGCATTTAGGAGATGATGTGGGGGATGTGCCTACTTTCCTCACACATCAGGACCCACCAAGGTGAGCAGGACTGTGCTAACTATGCTACCTTGTGCAGATTCCTGCTGCTAACACTGACCTCAGGAAAATAAAATAGTTCCTGATTTCTCGGCATCAGGTGGAGAACTACTCCCCTTTCACAGGAGCTGACCAGGAGAAAACATGAGATGCTGGTAACACAGTTAGAGGGAAATCTGCAGCTTTACACCCAGACACTGGTCAAGTCCAGGGCTGAGAGGTGATTTCCAAACCTTCCTGCACAATGAGAAAAATCCTGCCAAATGGCCATGGGTGCCTGCAATCAGGGCTGTGCAGAACTGTGGAGTTTCTGCCTGCATTTCCTTTGCTTTGTGTTTCCTATCAGCCAATATAGTGCTCTAGTTGAGGAGTTTTGGCTGTACTCAGCAGATCCAGCACCACAACCTTTTTATGACACTCGTTTCTTATTTACATTAATATTTCTTCTTTGTTCATGGTTAATCCAGCCTCTTGCTTCCTATTTAACTGTCTGAGAGGTTTTTTTTTAATATGTCTAATGAAACACAGCAATCCTATTTCAATTGCAGTGCTGCTGGTACAACACAGAGGGAGGAAGAGGGGAGACTTTAGCTAAATTTCTTTTCACTGAAAGTCTAGTGTCTTCCAGAGGAAAACAAACTTCACAGAGCACCAAACATATTTGATAAACCTATTAAATCACATAACTGATTCTGGTCATCTCAGTTTGAACAGTGTGTAGTAACTTCAAGATCTGGAAGTACTGGAAGAATAAATAACATAATCTATAAAATATAGGACACACTTGGGATAGAATATTGCTATTACAGCGGTGCAATGCTGCCACTGCTGTCATCCCAAATTGATGGGGCACATCTACCTGCAACAGTAAACACAACTATTAGTTGTCCAAAATAGTTCACAAATATTGTGGGAATGTGGTATGCCTCCATTTCTGGAAGACCATGACATGCTGATTGAAACAAATTTTATTTTTCTGAATGTGCTAAAATTAAAGCCTCAAATATTTGCTGTCTGCCAACTTCCAGAGATCAACTCGAACCCCAGTCATGGTGAGTTGGTGCTTTGTAACAATTTTACCTTTTCAAGGTCTATTTAAGGTCTATTTATTTCACCAGTTTGGCGCTATGTGGGAATATTATTATGAAGAGGGTGTAGTGCTGAAGGGCATAGAAGCTCTTTATCTTTTATATTCCCTTTCTTTCCATCTATCTTTCTCTCGTAATGTTTTACATAATAGAAGATTTAGCTGTTTGTTGGTTTGTTGCTCTGTTGTGTTTGTTTGGTTGTTTTTCCCAGAAAACAAAACAAATATTTTCAAAGAAGGCTGCTACCACAAAGACCTTAAAATAATCTTGGCCTTTGCTAAGACACCCCAGGCAAACACTAATAAGAACAGGCGAAATAATATGAAGAAAGGCTGGAGAGGACACAAGTTCTGCCAAAGCAAACAGTCAGAAAAGGAAAAACAAACAACCTCCCTCTCCTTCCCCAGAACAGCACATGTAAATTCAATTGCATTTACAAATAAATTTGCTTTGGTTATGCTTACACCTTTACATGTGTGCTTTACATGAGTGACTGTCAACATTTACTTATGTAAATACTGAAGACCTGTGATTTTGATCTTTGTATATGCAAATATTTACACTGGAATTCTTGTAGTAGGATATCACACCTCTGGAACCACCAGCTGACAGTGTTCCCTCCCACCACGTGTCACAGCCTTGGCAGAGAAAGGACAAAACCAGCCAAAGAAATACTTGACTGGGCTTTGAATGCAGGTCGGGGCAAGCACTTCAACCCATCTGGCTTCTGTGATGCTGGAGCTGGAAAATTGCACAGCAGGAAATTTGATGATACCCTTGGAAGAGTTTATCTGGAATGGAGAACTCAGAGCTTCTCTAAATTCTTTGCTGGAATAAAACGTGTGAGACAGATAACGTTGTATTGGGAATCCTTCATTCAGCTGTGCAAACTGCCAAGGGAGAATCGCATTTGAATTCCTCACTTTGCCCAGGTTTTTACTGAAAGTGATTTTTGGGAAAGGTGTGTCTAGCTCAAAAAAGGAAACTATATCACCATTCATGGTAAATTCTAGGAATCCTCTGCATTTGTAATATAATCAAGAAAATCAAAATTGCAGGGAACTTATCTAGGTCAGTGTACCTCAGATTTAGTTTATGCAAAATAGGCAAGTATTTGCAGTTCTTTCAGACAACAGAAGAAAACATACCAAAAAAAAGGGTATAAGTTGTTTACTGCTGCTATCATGTGAAAGTAATTTTAGTCTTTTCACATGTAAGTCCAAAAGCAGGGATGGTACATCACTGGCTGATTCAGAATCATTTACCCAAAACCTCAACCTGATTTCATGTCTAAAATGTTCTGTCTCACAAATAAATTTGCTCTTTTTTCATATATTGTTATGTCTTCTGTTTGCAGCCTTGGAGATAACACAATATCCCAAACAAATTTGAATGGTCCAAAAGACTAGGAAGCAAAAAAGGGTCTTGAGATCCACAGAGAAGAATGGAGAACACAAAAAGTTCTTCATTTCAGGAGTTCTCTGCTGAAATTTTGGTTTATGAGCCATATGCACTCTTCTGAAAGGTCTCTTATTCATATTCATTTACCTACTCCTTGTCCTGGCAGTCAGCTTCATCCTTCAACCTCCCCAGGTTGGAAGCCTTTCCCTTTTGGCCTGGGATTTATGTCTGATATCTTATCCTGACATTTTCCTAAAAGCACAATAAACTTCCACTATCATGTTGTATAAATAGTAGTAGTAGTAGTAGTAGTAGTAATAATAATAATAATAATAATAATAATAATAATAATAATAGTAATAGTAATTTATCACAGATTACATTATCTCTTCAGCCCTGCAATAATATCTTTTCATGTTAAGAATGCATTTTCAGGTACAGTGCTGCTATTTCAGCCATCGTTTCCAGGATATTTTAAGGCGGGTTTTGAAGAACATCACAGAAACTGCTAACCTGCAATGATATCTCAGGCAATAGCCATTTTTTTCCAGGCTTCTAAACAGATGGTAGCCAATCCAAATTCAGCAGTGCTAGCAAGCAACACTCAATAAAACTGTAATTGATGCATATGGTACCTGCTAGGCTGTTTAAAAACCGACTCCGTGGCATTAAAAGGAAATTGTTTAAAACTCCTGATAGAACTGCACCTGATTTTTGGGGTAAATCTATTGGAGATGAAATCTGCACTTCATGCCTTTAACCTCTCAAGAACCCCTCTGGTTTTATGTTACAGCAGCACAACTTCTTTCAGCTGAACTGGAGACAAAGGAGCACAACATGCCTTTTCCATTGTGGTGAAGCTCCATGCCTGGTGTTTCGCAGAAAAGCCCCCATTCAGCAGTTTGCTCTCCCTGTATCACAACACACTGTCACAGGTTGACTTGTTTGTCTGTTGCATAAGGAAGAGGAAAGGAAAAATCACAAGCACTCAGCAAGCACTCAGCTCTGCGTGATTCTCTGATTAGCCCTCGGAACGACCTGGGGGAAGGAGTGCTTCACCACATTATGAACCACAGTGAGATTTTAATGGAGAATGGTGAAATCCAAACTCACTTGTTAATTTACACAATAGGATGTGACACTGAAAGTGTTCCTAATTTATGTCTGCTAAAGAAATAGGGATAATTGCAGTTGTCTTTTAATAGATCATTTTAATAGATATTCTAGCAATTTGATTTCTGCTCTGAAAATAAGCAGCAATCAGATATCGGGGAATTGACAGAAGATACTATTTTTCAAATTCATCAAAACAAGAGTTCTTCTTCCATAAAGAAAATTAATGAGATTCTTCAGTACTTAATCTGAGCAAAAACCTATAGGAAAGTGATGTTTAAAGGCATGCTTGCTCTGGGGATCCCAGCACTGAGCGACACCCAGCAGGGTAAACCAGCCAGGCTTAGCCCTTTTTGCTGTGTCTGAAGTGGGCTTGCCTATACAGTAGCTGTGGCTCACTGTAGTGCACTTCTGAGGCAGGGAGGCACACACACATCATGAGAGGCACATGAATGGGCACAGCACACCCAGGCTGCCTCACCAGAATTCCTTAGAGGATAACACCATGTCTAAGGGAGACACAAACCCTCATTCTTTAAGTACTCGAGTTTCAGAAAATAGGGTGAGTGGACTCAGAAGGAAATTGAGAACTGGAGTGGAGGGATGAATGTTTATAGTCCTCCTTGAGAAGAAAATGAGACAATAGTTGCAACACGAGCTGCACAGCAGTATTTAACCATTATTGGGTGCTGTGAGTATGACAAAAGACTGTTACAGGGCAAGGATCTGAAGGAAGACACTGAGCAGATACGTACAGTGACCCTCTTTTGGATGTGAGGGACAATATGGCAAAATGGATGACAATGCTTGTTTACATATTGGAGAAGTGACAGAAATAAAAGTGAGCTGAATGTGGGTGGGAGCTGGCATCATCACAATCACACCATGAGAAATTATAGGCAGAGATGAGCTGTGGTGATTTTGTGGTGAAAATAAGATGAAATTGGAGAGATTTATAGGAGAGATGATGAAATCCAAATCATGAATTGTGAACATTTTCTGAGTAATTTTCTACCATTGGGACTGTCTTTCATTTACCAGGGGGAAAAAAATAGGAAAAAAAAAGAAAGGGGAGGCAAAACTGTGAGAGACCAAAATTATTTCTGTCTCACAGAGAGATTAGAGAAGCCATGGTTTGGGGAATAACCTCCATACACTGTGAGTGAAATACATGCCTAGCTCAAAATGTAGGGTTCAGAAAATAATCTAAGCTGATCTGGACACCTGAATTACGGGCAAGTGCTAAGTGTCCAAGGCAATGAAAAAAACATGTGGAAGGTGGGCTTGGTAGAAATATGGAAATCTCTGGTTTATCCAGCCTGAGACAGCCTGAGATTTGTGAAATAGTTTCTAAGAAATAAGCCAAGGTTTTGGTTTGGGATAATTCTAAGACTATCACCTAAGAAAAGTATCTCTATCCACATGTCAGGGTCTGGAGTGAAAGATTTGTCAGTAATCTCCATAAAGCAAGGGTTCAGTGTGAGCTTGACAATGAAATTACTGAAGCCCTGTGGAGTAAAGAAGAAAAGAAGAGAGAACTGAGTCTAGATCTTGGTGATGTCTTCATGGACATTCAGAGAGAAATCTCTGCTGATTTCAGAAAAATAATATCTCCACTGACACATAGCCTCCACTGACTACATGTGAGGACAACTGAGAAGAAGAGTGGACTTTGAGGGATGCCATTATCTCAAACTTTCAGGGGAACAGGAAGAACTGGGGCATGGAGGCACTGGGTGAAGGTGGTGGGAGGTGCCACCAGAGGTCCTGGATCAGGTGCACAGCAAACTCAGATGCTGAACAGAAGAGTCTGGGCATGCAACTGAAGGATACAGGGCTAGGGATGGGTGTGTCAGTTTGGTTTTGTTTCAAGGTAGAAAAGACTGAAAAGGGTTTGCCTTGTGAGAGAAAAGAACCTTTACCAGAGAGGTAATTTGGGAGCCAGTTTATTCTAGCAGGTCCTTGAAAGATTAGTTTATGCTGCTCTATCTTTGTATCTTTGGTTTAAAGAGCAAGAGTGTATTTTAAACTACAGCACCTCTTGATGACTATTCCAGTGCTGGAAATGCACAGTGTTTTGAAGGTACAACTGTTTCAACAAATACTAGAAATGAAAACCTTTGCCTGAGATGCTGCTTTGTTTACACTGATGTGTAGTAGCCTGTAAGATATAAGAAGACAGCCTCTGGATATAGAGATCAGGTGTGAGCAAAGAAAGATAAAATGTTTGGTAGGAATACTGATGGCTCATAACCTTTTACAAGGTCTTACTGATTACAGCCTCTTGGCAGACAACACTCCACTAGCACCCAGTCCTGACAAGTGTCATAATTATATTGTAAATCTCAAGAAAAATCAGGCTTTTCTTAAAGTGCTCAGTTCCATACACTAGAATATCAGCTTTCGTAGAAAAAAAAAATAAAATGTAGTTCTCATACTTACCAAAATAAAAAAACAAAAATAAAAACAAAAACTTGAAAAACACTCACAAAAGACTCACCAAAACAGAATTAAAAGAGAAACATACACACACTGCTCTCTCATACATTGTGATTTTAGATTGTGATTTTTGCATAGTGTATTGGCAACTCTGTTAATTTATAATGGGAACTGAGGTAAGAGACCTCCAGGATCTGGCTAACTCTTTAAATGGAGTTTAAAATCATTGTGAAATACACACTAAAGGCAGTGGCTCCCAAAATGTTGGTCACCTATAAAGTGCTGCATGGCTTTACACTGTAGTTTTTACCTTGACTTCACAGCATATTCAACCAAAAGGTGGAAGGCAAAGGCGCCAAATGATGTGTGGAAAGTGTGGCGGCCCTTAGGGCACTCTGAGGGTCCGCAAGGTTTGCCCATGGCTCTCTCACAGGTGTAATTTCACTGCAAAGCTCACTGCAGTTGTGTGTTGAAGCTGCTCCCTTGGACTCGCAGTGGCTGTGCCCGCGACCCGCTGTGCTTTCACCTTTCTCCCGGAGACACAGAGGGCAGAGCCATTCCCATGCCCTGAGAAGGCACCTGAGCCACCCCCAAGATGAATCTGGAGGTTGGGTTGGCGCTGGGCACGGCAGGAGAGAGTGCAGTGGGGTCGAACAAGCCCCAGTTTCTCGCCCTGCTTCCCCCTGGGGTGTCCGCAGCCCACTGCCACGGCAGCGGCTCTGTGCGCCCAAACCAAGGCCAGCCCCGAGCTCCCACTGCACAATCCTAGTGCTCATGAGCTGTAGCACTTCCTTGCACCCTCTTTCCAGTGGATGGATTCCTTCGTTCATGGCTAGAGAGCTCTTTGCTCTTTGAAGCTGGAGCCCCGGTGTGTCCTGCACAAAGCCTGTCTGAGTGATGCTGTGTTAGCACCAGGTAAAGAAAGCACCACCACACCCGGGCTCAGGGCTCTCCAAGCTCGTAGGACTTGAAGCAAGGCTTGGGTGAGTGTTCACATGTGGCTGAAGTCAGTCCCACTCTCCAGATGCATGGAGGTATCTTCTGAAGCAAGAAAATATTCCAAGTGACCAAAAACCTGTTACTGGACCAATGAACTCAGTTATTTCTGCTGCTCAGGGTACCTGTAGCACTAGAGGGAGATTGATGAAAAGGTTTTGCCTTCCATGTTTGTATTTTTGCTTTCCAGTCCCAGCACAGGAGTAAAGACCTACAAAGGACTTGGGAAGCCCCAAAAGCATTGGTCCAGGTGAGGGCAAACCCAAACACGTGGGCCAGCATGTGAGAGGCCACCATGTCTGTATTTCCAAGTCTGCTGGGTGCAACTTCATTTAGAAGGTTTATTTCTCCAGGCCAGAGAGCTGGAGTAAGCCAACACAGGCGGTGGTGCAGAGATGAAGGACAGAACAAGCAGCACATGGGATCTGTGTAGTGAGGACAGGCAGGGAGACAGGCCCAGCAGCTTGGCTAACTGCAGTCTGACCTACTAGCTATACACAGCTTTAAAGACAGGGAGTGTGAAGATCAGACTTAAAAGAGCATTTTCAGCACCAGTCTTTGCTTTTGAAAATATAGATTTACTGAAATGAAAATAGTTGATAGGTACATTCTTGTTTTCACAAAGGTTTTCACAGAGTGAAGAAAAATTAGAAGTAAAATGTTCTATGTGATTTCTTAATTTGGGGCTTTTATTGGCTACTTACTTACATGGCTTCCCTGGGGTTTTGCCAGCTCGATCTACTGAGCTTCCTAGAGAGTACAGAGTTGTCTCATAGCTTTCAGATAAATCAGTATTCTACTATATTGAATTTAAAATGTTTAATAGACTGAATTTCCATTTGAGAGGAAACTAGCTTTTCATGTTATTTCAGGATGACCAATTTTTCCAAATCCCAAGACTTCTCACAAAAATGAAATAAAGCCAGTTTTGTCTTAATCTGAAAGCTGACCTGCGTGGCTTCAGCTGCACCTGCCTTCACAGCCAAGGTACCAGAAGGACCAGAAAAAGTGATTTATCTTCATTGGTACATAACTAAGACCAAGAAAGGCATCCTGGACCTTTTCCAGCAAAGGAGCATGGGGTGGACTATCCTACAGGCAGCAGATGAACAGCAGAAAGCAGAGGTGGCTGGAGAAATCCTGACGTGTCTGCACATGTATGCACATGTATGCTTAGTGTCCGTGCCTCCCAGGAATCCTTGCAGGGAGAGAAAGTGAGGGGGAATCTTAGTGATTTATCATTCACATTTATCTTGTGCTGACAAATAATAAATAACAATGTATGTCTGACAAAGGAGCTCAGCTTAACAGCGACCTTCTGCGGACTTGTTGGCTGGGAGGAAAAATGACTGTTATTTTAGCTATAGAATCACGGCTACCTGATGGACACTTAGCATGATGAATTAAATAAGAAATAAATTTTAAAACGCACCTACTATGGAAGACAATTTCGAGAGACATTAAACAAAAAGAAGGAATGCAGCTTGCTACCTTATAGGATAAGCACTTATTTAAAGCATTCATTTCTGCTCAGTTCAAAGCAGAGAACCCACAAATGCGCTTCCCAGACACACTATTGATTTCTGACCTACAAATTACTCTCCTTCAAGGAGGGCTGATGTGGAGCACAGACAGTGGGGGAAGAGGGCTGGAGTAGACAGGGTACTTCTCAGCTGCAATCTGCATAATGTTTAGTATTCAGTGAGTTAAAGCACGCAATGAAAGGGAACTGTCAGCGCAATCTAGAAGATATAAAGAAATGAAGGGGTGAAAAAAAGCCGTATGCTAATAATCCACTCAGTAATTAAGTGAAGATCGCTGCCAAGCGCCACTGCCACTTTCAAAGGGTAATTTGTACAGGAAATCATAGAGTCATTGTCAAATCATTTCAGGATAAAAGGAAAGTCATCAACTAAGATAAGATAAATGCTGGGTGTCTGGCAGCATGTGCCCTAGGAAATGCCTTTGCTTTTTTATATTGGAAAAAAAATTTTGCAAAAGTGGGGCTGGAAAAACTTGACATGTTGAAATGCACATTTACTATTAATAATAGAGGTGATATATGCATAGATGCGTTATTAAATAGGTAACTGGAACAAAAAAATCATCCAGCGAGCCAGCTAAAGGAGAATTAACTTTCAACAATCTAATGTGACTTTTAACTTGAACCTTCGATAAATTAGACCACACTTCATCCCACCCCCAAAAGAGTCTTTTGCAATCAATACACTTTAATATTCCTTTCTTCTAAGTATGGGATAATCTGTGCGAGAGCCAGTTCCCCACGAGAGAAGATTTTTCCACAGGAAAAGGCTTGCGGCTTTACAGCTGTTAGCCTCCCACGGATGGCTTTCAGTGCCTGAATATTGCCATGGGGCAGCCTTTGGGCCCCAGCGGAGGCGAGCGCGCTGCCCGGCGCTGCCCGGCGGTGCCGGGGTGCGGCTGCTGCCAGAAGGAGCCGCAGACCCCGCTCCTCTGCCAGCCGCACATACCCCCCGCTTGCCTAGAGATTAGGGTTTTAAAGTTTCCCCGTGTGCTCTGCGTGGCACTGGGTTGTCAAATATGTCCTTTTAGCATGTGGCTGTTGGGGCTGCGCCTTTTTGCGGGGCTGCTGTCCCCGGAGCGCCCGGTGGCCAGAAGGGGCTGCAGAGGGACACAGCCGCACAGCCACCGGGGCTCAGGACACTGCTGATGGACCCCCACAGCAGGCAGAGAGCTCCCTGGGAACAGGAATTCACCCTGAGCTCGGGCGTGAATGTGAAATCCGCCCAGGATGACATTATAGAATGAAAACAAGAAATTTAAGCGCTTTGTCGTGCCGTTTATTAATTTATTTTTTTTTTTTAAATCTCAAACTAATGAAATGTACAGAGCGTATCTCATGGGTAATCCTATTTATTTCACATTATATTTAATGATACGTGGACTTACTGAAGCTTTTATACCATGGTATAAGTGATTTTGACTATATTTTTTTCTTTCACCACATCTTGAAATTACATAGTAAAATTAGACTAATTTCTAATGTATATAATTAACTTTGATGTAATGATATTTGAATTTTATTAAGTGCATATTCTGGCCTGCACTTGACCTATCACAGGTGTACAATTACATAGCTGATTTATTGAATCACAAGAAGGTTTCCATTTTTTTTTTTTTTCCCCCAAGAAACAGTATTTACCAGACTTGGAAAACCCCCCTAATTTAATGTATTTTTTTCCAGATATACTAACTAATCTTATAAAATGTGAGCAGGAGGCTCTTCAGATGTACACTCAATTTTATTTCATGCCAATTATTTTGCACCTAATTCGGCAATCCAAACACAGAACCCAGATCTGAGAAACAACACAGACTCGTCTCGGTATTTAGCACAGAAGTCTTAACACTCAAACAGCATGAGGGCTTGTTACGTTTTGGAGAGAGTTCTGATTTTTTTTAAAACAGTGATAACGTTTCAACCATCCAGATTTTTTCATCCGTGACAGATATAGTATAGATCAAACAGTTCAGATCATAAATAATTCAAGTCTAATTTAATAAAAGTTAATGATCTACAATAGAAATCGCTTTAATTCTGCTTTTAACTGTTTCACAACACTGTCTGAGAATGAAAAAAAAAAAAACAGTCTGGAAATGGACTCAAAAACATGCAACCCCACGTGAATTTTTTAACATGCTACCTTTCTCAAAGAATAAATTTCAGAGCGTTTGCAAAATGATGGTTTAAAACTTTATCCAAAGAGGCTGAGAAGACTAAAACAGTCACACGAAGAACAAAAAGAAAATAAAAACTCCCTGTGTCCTTCAGATATACATTTTCTTGATTTTATTTTCGTCCTCCCAGATTGTGACACTCTTACTCTATTTTTATCCCTTTATATTTTACCTTGTCTTATGTGAAATTATATTTTTGAACATTTTTATGTTTAGAATATATCCTTTTATTATAAGGTGAATGTTTCTGAGTTATCTCACTTACATTACATTTCAAAGGAAACCTTAATAAAAGAACCTCCAGAATATTCATTTACTATTACATGATAAGGGGTGAACAAAAATTTGCCTTAAAGTATATTATTTCATACAGTGCTATATAAACCACAAAAATAAAACCCTCTTTACCTTTCTGTTTCAGGCCTATGCATATTTTGATCTGAACAGAGATAGAAGAGGGTAATATCTGTACTCAGCACAGAACAGTTAATCTCTTGGTATTAAAAAAGAGAAAGAAAGAGGCCTGTTGGTGTTCCTCTTGCTAACCAAAAGTGATCTAAAATATACAGCAGGGCAGTTAGACTGATAACTCACTATATTCAACATAGTTTCTGAAGGAGAGGATGACCATTAATCAAGCCTTTCTTTCTCCTTTTTTTATTTTTTTTTTTTTTTTGGTAACACGTGAAGGATTAATTTGGGTGAAATATCCTGTGTATCTAGGCATGGTGGACCCCACCCCCACCTCAAAAATAAAAAAAGTTTAGGCAGTTAGATGGTTGTGTTTTCCTGTACCAACAGGTGCCCATCTACCACCACCTGGATCTGAAGCTGCTTTTGAGAGTAAGGACCAGGCATGTAAAAATACAAATACAGTAAATAATAAGTACTTACTACTACTACTAAGTAGCATTTCAGTGGAATAAAAAGCCTCCGAATGAGGCTGTACGAACTCACAGACCTCAGTATTTAAAAGTAGCTCCAGGTTCAATTGAAAATTTGGCTCCAATTGCATTTTACCAATAGGGAAAATTTATCTGAAAGTTTATGAGGTGAAATGTTGCATTTCCTGCAATAACAACGATGACTAATTTGCGATTGTATGGCGTATCCTAACAGCTGTGATATATGTTGCTTTGAATTCATTTAGCTGTAACAATATTTGTTAATTTTTCCCTTCAGATGCCTGTTGTTGATATTTTCTAAATAAAGCCAAGGAAAAGAAAACGCCAGCATTTTGAAACGTAAAGCAATCTGTAAAATTAAAAAAGCTTTCGTACCCCCCCTTCCCCAAATGCATACCATATGCCAAAGCTACTCCTTAACTCGGAGCGACTGTTGTTACTGTAGTAATCAGTCTATGTCAGAGCAATTACCGCCAGCCATCCGTCCTGGTGGTCCTGCAGGGGCTGCAGCACGGCGAGAGCAGCGCCCGGCCTGACCCCGCTGCTGGGCAGCCCTGGGCAGGGCACAGCCTGGCTGTGCTGGTGCTGGCTTCACTGGGGACACGAGTGTTAGCAGGGCTCACACCCCCACAGGCTGCTGGTGCTGGGTACTGAGGAGGAAAATAAAATGGCAACAACACTTACAAAAATGTACGTCTGCCAAACATCATCTGATGCTGGGGAAGCCGGTAATGCTGAATACCTGCTTTGAAATCCTGGCCTTTAGTAGGCATCTTTACTGGAAAACAATTTGCTCTTGTTTCTGCCCTTTAGAACGAGCTTATGCAGTAGGAAAGAAGAGGCCCCCAAGCCTGCATCATTGTCTCTAACCGTCCTGAGATCTTTTATTTTTCACTACCCACAGAGAGATTTTCAAACGCTTGCTCACATTTCATTTTATTATCAAATGAGCGCTGTTAGAGGGGGAAGCCACACAGAATCAATTGGTAATTGAAAGGAGGTGTACACATTGATTTGTACATCAGTCATATGCTGTACTGATTGTTGCACATTATATAATGTTTACTGATTAGAGCTGTTATACATTTATTGCTCCTTACTTTTTATTATTATTGAAAATTATCTTTTAGAGTAGAAGGAAACACAGGATGTGTTATGGAGTCACAAAAGAAGCTCACAGACACTTGCAGAGAAAAGAGCACAGAACTTATGCAGAAGAGAGTTAGTCTGAAACTTCAAATCTTTGAAGCTTTTCTGTGACTAGGAAACAAAAAACCCTCAAACCCAGAAAGCAGGAATAAAGCATTCAGAAACTATAATGTTATTTTTGAATTCTCAGTAAGGGTTTTCTGCTCTGTTAATTACTTTTACAATACTTGGTGAGATGGCACCATGACTGGAGTGCTTAGGATACTGCAGTTGAAATAATAAATAATCACCTGACATTTCTTAAAAGGCTTGCTTCTTTCTCAGTAGTGCTGTCTTTTATCAGCCTGCCTCGTGCCTTTATCACGTTTGTTCTCATTCGGATCAGTGAAGGCTTTCATTTCCTCAACAGTCCCCAAAGCCAGGATTTGTAGCCTGTATTCAGATTCATTTAAAATCAATGCAGTACAAAATAATTAGAGAGACAAAAAAGGTGTTGCAGGTTCTTTCGTTGCCTTAGATCTTTTGACCACAAAATTATGACTGTTTTTGTTAGAGCAGCATTTTAAAATAGTGATTGCATGTGTTTCCTTGCATAAATCCTGGCTGCACTGTATTTTCGGAATTCTGAACTTTAATACAAAGAAATAAATGTGGTGTTTTTTTTTTTTTTTCTCAGCAACAGAAGCATCAATAAAAAAAGCCAATTAGAAGAGATGAATTTTTATTACATGCTGATGATTAAATCTACATTAATCATAAACATCCGCAGGCCACCAACAGGGCTTGTTTAATCATTTTCAACCATTTGTGTCTCTCTCTAGCCTCTATTCTGCTAGATTTTTCTACATTACTTCCATATTTGGTATTGGGATGTTAGAAAGTGCAAGTATACTCCTGGGTAATCAGGATTTCAGGCAATATGACTCAAAAAATCATTCACAAAAGAAATCTCCTGGAAGGTTTCTAAACCCTTGATTTGATGGGCTATGCAGTTATGTGACATTGTTTGTGGGGCTATTGTGTCAAATAGGGCACTCACTGTATGCACAGGGGTTACTTCAAGTATTAGATAACTTTGAATTTGGTATAGAGATAACTGTATAATTGATATAAATATAAAAGATATAATGGAGAATAAAAGGTCAAGAAAGCCTCAGGTACAATGACCTAGACAATGACTCTACTATCAACAGGAGAATTTTAAAAGAAATTTATTTTGAGTACCAACCTTTTAAAAAAAAAAAAGAACAAAAAGGGATATAGCATGTTGTCTCATTGCTAGAAGCAAATAAATAATGGTACAGAAGAGTTCAGACCTAATTGGAAGTTGGAATAATTATAGATGATGATAAGCCAGCCACCAGAGAAATGCAATATTCAAGATGTGTGGTAGCAAAAACATTGATTAACATAAGTCAGGACAAGAACTAAAACAGCTTAGAAATACTGCATATAATTTATGACCATGGGAAAAAAATCAATATCAACAATAGATATGAAGAGAAAGAAAGAAATATTTAGAATTGCCCTCTCTCTATTTCTTTTCTTTCTTTTTAATTTCACAGTGATTTTGTAAAGAGCATTTAGTGAACAATTTTTCTTTGAAGTATGAATTACATTGAAACTGAATGCAGCCTCTCCCTGTACCCTTCCTGAACACTCACAGAAATTTCACAACAGTTTTTGGGGATACTGATAAGTTTTTCCACATGAAACCATATTCCAAGTTGCCTGGTGCTGATCTCTTTTTTTTTTATAAGCAGACTTTTATTTTATGAAAAATGGGGAGGTGGAGAGAAGGTAAGCAGAAGCCATTTTAGCTTTCTCTTAGATAAATTAAGCCAGCAAAGATGCTTTTGGGAGATTTCTGATAGGAAAAAAACAATAGTTTCTGAGCTCTTATTCTAAAGCTATTTTTCATTCCCAAAAGCTTGAAAAAAGGCACATCTATGTTTCAGAGTTCCATGGAATTGTGTATTTCTTCCTTGCTTTGGAAGGGTTTGGAGACTGCAGAACCAGTGAGGATACCCTGGTGTCTGTTCTGGCCTGGGGCTGCACTCTGTCCCACAACAGGACCTTCCTGGGGAGCTGCATGTCCTTGTGGGGATGAGTGGGAACAGCCAGGAGCAGCTACCCCACCCCATCACCTCCAGCTTCATTCCTACTGTGTCACCCTAATGAATGAAAAGGAGATGGGAAGGAACAGCTCCTTAGCCAAAAAGCTATGTCTTTGGACAGACAAGGTAATTCTTTGAAAACTGTAGGATTTTACAGAAGTGCATGTCTGTGTAATATGTTTTTTTCTCTGGGGAAAAAGGGTCAGACTTCAACACAAAGAATCAGGTATGTAGTGGCTTTTGAGTGAGCTGATGTGATCACACCACCAGGAATCGCTCCTTATGTCTCCCAGATGCAAAACGAACTTCCAGTGTGCAGATCTGTAGTGGCAGAGGAGGTGTTCTCTGTTCTAATTTTAAAATGCCACCCTCATCAGTATATAAGAATATTCTAGGCTGAAAGCAATCAGTGGGAAACTATGGGTTTGTATTGCTTAAGCTGGCAGTTCAGAGAAGTTCTGTGCTCCAGACTGGTCATCTCTGAATTTCCCCAAGTACCTCTGTGCACGTATATCATCAAAATATTAACTGAAAACACTGTTAAAGGTAACATGGCTCATTGACCACATACCATGGCATTGCTGTCAAACAGTTATTTGTGGACCATACTTTGAGAACCACTCACTGAACCTGTCTAAAATGAAGTGTGGAAAACACTGTAAGAAACAAAGTCAAGGAAATAATATATTGGCAAGGAAATGGAATCTAGCCTGATCTTTTTCTGTCTCAAAATTGCAGAGATATATGATAGCTCTATCAATTGCAATGCCAGTCTATGTCAGAATATATGGTCAAGCACAAAGAAATAATTAGGAAACTGTCACAGCAGGCAAAAAGAACGTATAAGGAATAGTAAATGAAGCTAAGCCGAGATAGATTTAAAATGTCGAGAGCCATGAGAAAAGTGAAAGATGAAAGGTAGCAGCCAGTCCAACAACATGAATATGATGTAAAGCAGAACAGCTTTTAGTTAAGGTAGATCTCAGTTTCTTAACATTCTGTGAGGAAAGATTTGCAAAAGAATGGAGCAATGTGTGAAAATAAGAAACAGAAGGAGCAGAAGGAAGACAATATGGTAACACATGGTTACAGTTCCAAGACTTGAGAATATATTTCTTGTACTATATCCCTTTATGTTAAAATGCATTCTGTTTATTCTGGCTCAATGGCTCAGCTGGTATCATAGTGTAACACCCCACCACATGGTAGACCCGAGCTCAGGAACAAGCTTGAGCCAACAGAGCTTGGGACTGTCACAGAGGTGATGCTGTTATCTTCAGCATTGGATAGTGCTGCCCAGGGAAGGGATAGAGCTGTGCATTTCTCTGAGAACAGAAGGAAGAAAGGAAAACAATAAGCAAAATAGGAGAAAATGTATCCCACAGGAATAAATAGATCAAAATCTAGACCTCATGTAAGTTGTGCTTTCTCAATGAAGCAAGAACATCATATTTTCTCTTGGTTTTCTGCAGGACTGATACAAGATGCTCACTTCTGTACTGCAAATTTTACTCTTCAAAATAAATTTTGTTTTCTTCACAAATATTTATTGCATTAATATAGCTATAGGAAGTGGACTGAGATGAAAAGCAAAATTTTGGAGCTAGATTGATAATTATAAGAAAGTAAATGCTGTAAATACAGATTTTGTAGATCCCTACATGTGATTAAATATCAGGACTAAATATCTATCTCTGATAGATCATTCCTGCCTTCTAAGTTTTAGCAGAAGTTGGAAGGAAGCATAAAAGTTAAATTGACTCACTTCAGACATCCTTGCATTTGTTTGCAGAAATCACACTTGAAGCATTTTCTGTTTTATGAAGTCAAAAAGTGGGATTTATCTAACCTCAGTATCTATTGATTTACAATTTATTTTAGATACTGGCTCCAGAATGAGACCTCTCTCTCCTTTCAGACAGAAAAACCAATAAAATTAAAACAGATACATAATTTCCTGGTTGTTCTCAGGTGAGATGGAGCCTTCCCCTGGAAAACAAAATGGAACAGTTCTTCTCCATGCATTTGATGCCACCTGCCTTCATGACTCTCAACTATACCTTATAGTAAGCCTACCAATATAGACTGGTTTATTCTGTCTCTTTCAATATCAATGACACATTGATGATGAAGAACAAGTGGTTTCCCTCTGTAAAATTCATTCCTAAGTCTGTACTGTAGTACTTCAACCTAATGAATATTTTGCAACAAATCTCTCTTTGACAGAATGGTTCTGAATTGTAAATTGCTCTTTTAAAATCAGCTCAGTACCTTGCACATTGGTCAATAGCTTTTGATTTGTTCTATGAGTGGTTTGGACACAGTGTTCACACATATAAATACAAGTTATTCAAAAATACTTCTTATCACAGCAGTGAGATCACAGGAATAATTCTCCTGAAGAAATAATAATGCAAAACATTGCCTTTTGAAAGCAAACTCTAACTATTTCAGAAACTGCTCCTTTGTCCCCACTCCCAAACTTAAAAATACCAAGCAGGTATCTCTGAGTTATTCCTGAAGATAGTCTCTGTGAAATGTATTCAAATAACAAAAGCAAATGCAAGGTCATAAGAAAAAGAAATTGAGAACAAAGTTATAATTAAGAACTATTTAAATTCTACACACAATTAAGTTTGATCTGAATAGGGAAATAGGTACCTTTAGCCTGACAAAGATGGGTACATTTGCTTTGCCAGATTTAGGACAATGCATCTTTAAGATACTGTGCCATTTCTTTTAAGCGTTGCTTCAGAAATGTGGGAGGAGGGAGCATCTAAAGCAAAATTGCAAATGCAACTTTTGATTGTTATGATTTATTTTTAATTATCCTTTTCTCCTTTTGTCTTAATTGGACGGAGCCAGTCTAAACTTGTTCTGTGCAATTAAGAGCAGTTACATGCATAGAAAATTGAGACCTATTTTAAATCTCATTTGGACTGACTCATAGTTCAGCTTGCTACAGGAAAATTAGAGCAAGAAAATATATTTAAAAATCTAATGAGCTTTAGTAAAAATGTTCTCCACAAAATGATGTGCTGGGAAGTTTTACACATTCACTTCAAATCATATCAGACAGCAGATCAGGGGAAAAACATTTTGCTCTTACTAGGCTTCCACAGGAGACATCTAGGAGCATGTTATCAAATTCTCTTAAAAATCCGTTCTGAAGTTTGAGCTATTTATTTCCAAGGCAACTAAACAAATATTTTCCAAATAGCTCATACATGTGGCTCAGATGGGGGCTAATTCTGTACTTGGTAATTTTCTACCTCTTGCAAACACAATTGGCACCCAGTGTACACAGCAATGCACTTTCCAATAGTTAAGGTAACAAAAACCCTGTAAGGTGAAGGCAGTGCTAAAGCACCTGCATAATGCCCATTAGTGTTAATAGGGGCTTGGGAGAACATATCCAATACCTCCATAAAAGGCCTCATGCAGCTTGGAATAAATGTGCAAAACAATAATAAATTAGTGAACCAGTATGAGAATAATCGTTTGAAATTAACCCAAATCCAAATATTGGAAATTTCTGGAGTTTCATGTTACACATGGGCCTCATTTCTCAGATCCTTTGGCTAAGATGCTTGGGAGGGGGGAAAAGTGCCTGAGAAATCCCATCTTCCCTCCTTGTTGCTTGATTGCAACCTGGTGGTTCAGGACACGGGGGAAGTTTGGCATAGGAGGAGCCATCATTGCACCTGCTTGGAATAAAATACATCTTCTTGCTTTCCTGCCCACTGTCTGCCCTCCCTTTCCCTGATTCAGGTGCTGCATAAACCAATGTAAAAGCAGACAAAACTGCTCAGAGCCATGTGTATGTTTGAAGGCTGAACCATATGCTTTGTGAGAAAGTTTCTTTGTTAACAGTTCCTACAGGTCCTTTCCAGAGACTTAAAAAAACTTGAATACAGTTATTTTATATTTTAGACATTATTATTTATTGATGAGCACCCTCGTGTCCCGTATTCCCCAGTGAGAAGCAGCAGTAGGAGCACATAGCAAATTGAGATTTACCATTTGTGCATGAAAATAGAAAATTTCAAATCCAGGACTCTTAAAAAGAAGCTTGAATCTGCTTGATAAAATGTTTGTTTGTTGTAAGTACTTTCTCATTTCTAAACTCTCCTTTTCTTTATGGCCTTTTTTACCAAAGCTCCACGATGAGGTTCAGTTGATAGAACAACCTTGTTCATAAAGTGTGAATTTCCATCAAGTCAGATGAAATGTGAACTTGAACAATGGAGAGTTGGCTTCTCTCCAGTCCTAAATATAGCTGTGAGAGAACTCTGTGAAACCTGCCAAGCAGTCAGGCACACTCTTAAAGAAAATAAAGGCCTGAAATACTTAGGGTCCTCCAGTTTGCCTCATTCATTTCATGTCTTCCCACAGTTTTGAAGGTCTTTGTGACCAGTTAGACCCTGACTCTGTGCAGTTTTTTCACATTGCTGTGCTGTGGATATCTCCAGGGTATCTTCCTTTCTTAAACAGGGGTTTCATTGTGCCCTGAGAGTTGCCCTGGCACTGGAGTGAAATTTAAAGTACGTGGTACGGTAGGTAGGCAGAGCTGCTAGTTCTTGGTGATGTTGAAGTCCCCTGGGACAGCATGTTGGTGACCAGCCAGCAGCCTCCAGTAAGGGGTGTCAGAGTCCCAGGTGGGGCAAAAACCAGCAAAATAGCTGAGGTGTCAGCAGTGTCCAGGCAGCCACGGTGCTGCAGTGACATGGCTGAGCTCCTCACCTGGGTTTGGCTCACAGGGCACCTACGCTGGACCTCTGAGAAAGACTATCAAGGAGCCTCCAGGTGGCCACCAATGGTCTTGGTGGCCAAAGGACTGTTAGTATCACTTCTGTGGATGGTACCAGGGAGAAACTGTACCTTGGCAATGGCAGACAGCCCCAAACACAGAGCAGGGCTGTGATTTGCCCCAGTTAAATGAAGTCTGAGTGTGCAGAGTCAAGAGACAGTGAGTGGCCCATGCTTGACCTCTGCCAGGGAACATGGAAGTCAGTCACTAATGCTTTTTGAACCTCCTGCCAGATATCTTTCTTCAGCTTTCAGCTTCTCTAGCTTTTCCTCAAGACTGGTAGAGATTTAATAAAGAATCCTCTAGTTCTATTTTTGTTCTTTCTTTTAACTTGTTCAATGCCTTTTAGAATTGTTTTTGCTTGGGCTGTCCTCTGCCCTCCCTTTGGAGAGTTTACTGTAAAAATAGTGTTATGCAAACATGGTGCTCCTGCTAACAGAGGTTCCACTCTACCAACAAGCTTAGGATTTAAATTTCAGGCCAAGATTTCAGTAGAGCTCTCCTTCTAGTTTGTGAGAGAATTAAGGCACATGCAGAATGTACAGAAGTTGGCTCCTGCAGACTATTAATAAAAGAGAAGCATTGTGACTATTGAACATTTTAAAGGCTCTTATGAAAAAAATAGCTCATGAATAGCTTTCAAAGTGAGAAAAGTTATTCAGACAGATGGCCAGGCATTTCCTGGGACAAGTGATGGATTATACAGGACGAGAAAATGAGAGCTGCAAGAGGTGAGCACAGGTCACCTGAGAGCAAGAGGTCCTGGAGCTCTCTTGCTGTCTCTCACAGAGCCAGGGTGCAGGGGAGAGGACCGTGAGTGTCCCCAGCAGCCTGCCCCTGCCATCCTGCTGCCACCCCACACGGGGCCCATGCAGACATTGCATATTTATGTCTCACGTCTAAGAGTGCCAAGAAAGATAAGGAAGGAAAGGAAAATGGAGAGAACAAAGAGAAAAAGAGATACAGCTCCAGTTCTGCTCAGGCTCCAGGACATATCAGTGTCTGTGCAGTAGAATTTGTTCTTATGTACTACTAACAGAGAGAAAGCTCATTTTGGGGTATTTGATGTAAAGGAAACATTTCTGATATGGAACTCAGATCCTCGATGTGAAAAAATTACATTTTGCTTTCAAACTAAGTATCTTTCTTCTCAATTAATTTTAATTCTTCATTTAGTTTCTAACCTTAATTCTTGGGGTTAAGCAGGTTGCTTCAAGGCTGTGAGATTAATACATAAAAAGGCTCCAGTTTGAAGTCAACAAATAGACAATAACAGTGTTGATATTGCCAGGGATTTTACTTGTGGCTGATGTTGGATGCAAGCTCTGGATCTTAATAGTTAAAGGGTTAATTAAGCTATTATCATAGTAAGTCTCTAAAATTTCAGAAACAGAGGAATTTAGGACTGGATAACCGAATAGACAATTCTGCCAAACTTGCGTAAATTGAACAACTGCATCTTAAAATTTATCTGCATTTTTCTGATCTTGAAAAAATCATAATCTCTGATTCTTCCCATGAAAAGCTGTTCCAGAAGCTCATTGGTTTTATGGTTTGAATTTTTCCTATTTGCAGTCTAAATTTATCCTTGGCCTAATACTGTCCTTTCTTTAAATAGCTGTTATCTCTGCCTGATATTTATTCCATAGTAAATAGCACTTACATATCCTTTCAGGCTGTGCTTTGATAGGATGACAAACAAAATATTTTAATTTATCGTCTCTGAGATAGGATTTTCTTTCTCCCCACTACCCCTGTAACAGTTTTCTGACGCAGTTCCAGCCAGAACACATCAATCTTGCACATGGATGGCCACTATGGGTGTGCTGTATTTCAGATGAGGTCTTGCTGGTGCCTTGCTCAAGGGCACAAATACTTTCCTATTGCCAGTTGAAATACTTCACCTGACACGTATAGAATCTCATTTGCCTTTTTCCCTAACTGTAGCAGTTTTCTGGCTCAGAAAGGGAGTTCATCTTATTCATCCCTGTTTGTTTCAGCTGATGAACTCAAGATTGTAGCAGGAAAACTAATTAGTCTGGGATTGCATAACCTTGCACTGAAATTAAAAATGAACCCTTTAATCTGTTTATTTTAAACTTCTTGCTTCTTTGGGAAATTACGTGATTTCCTTCTTCAGACAGATACCCCTGGTGCAGTGCTGTCTACAAAATCATCTTGAGATTATACTGACCCAAATGTTGCTAAATTTTGGAGACATCATTTCTAGGCATAGCCCAGTTGAGCTCTTTCTGTCAAAATTTCATACTGTCTCACTTGCTGCTGATCTGCACAAGAGCAATCAACAAGCAAGAACACATTAAATTTTCTCATTGAACCAGACAGTATTCTTAGCATTCTTTTGTATTTTTGTATTGTATTTTGCATTGTTTTGTACCAGCATGTAAGCTGGTATGGGCAGAAATCAAACCTTTTATTAGGAGATTTTGCTGTGTGCCTCAAGGATGTGCTCTGATCCATTGTTGGGACTTCTGGAATCACAGAAAACACCTTGTAGAACCCAAATGAGGGTGTGACAGTTTTTGAAGATAATAATAAATTCCCAATACAGAACTGAATTTTGAACATTAATCAGTATGAAAGTAAACCAGACATTTTAAACCAATTTGAACTTAAACATACTAAATTTAAACACTGTTCACGGAGCAGGGATCTGATTTGGGACAGTATCCAGTAAAGAATGTCTTCTGGTTTTAAGAAAGTACATGGCTTACTAAGAGATGCTTTCTGCAATGGAGGTGGCCTTCCCTGAACTGAGATGTGAATTGCATGTGTGGTTTCACCCAAGATCCAAAATGCCAATGCCTTTGTTCTGGAAAGTGGAATTAATTTTTTAAAAACACCAGCTACACATTTTTAACAGCACTAAAGAATGTTATCAAAATGGATTTAATGTCTCCATTTCTCTGAGAAATTCAGATCTTTAATTCTTCATACTTTTTTAATAAGTTCTTAAATTTTCAGTATCTTTAATTGATTTTCTGTGGCCCTTGAATCCTGAAGCTGATTGTACCTAAGCTCTATAAGACAGCTACAGTAGAAATTTTGAGATGCCCTGATCACCGAAGCATCTCAGTGGCACCATGACATGATGAACCTGTTTGAAGTACAGACTTTCTCCCCTAAATAAATACAAAGCCAGCCTCAAATTCTGATTTCTGAATACAAAAAATACCAGCAGCAGAGAACTGTGTTCTCTGTTTGCAAGGGACTTCTTACAATAATTCTGCTAAAGCAGGGTTTCTTTTCCTTCAGGTTAAGTATATTCCCAGCACTTACTTTAATGAAAGATGGAAGACATCAGTTTCAGGAGCAAAGGTCATTATTTTTCCTCCAAAAATTACTCCAGTCCAGACCCAAAGATATAATTATGCTGTATTGGGGGCTTCTACGTGTGCCAAACCATGTAGGCAATAGCAAAGGGTATTTCAGCCTTACTTACACAGTTACCAGAGGAGATGAATATTTAACTGAGAGACAAGAAAGCTATTTTATTGCATTACTTAGGGGCAAAAAGACAAAGAATTTACTGTAAAGACAACCAGCTGTAGCTGCAGAGGCTGACACAGACTGTACAATTGCACTGAAAACATGGTGGCAACACTTTTAAATGATGGTTAATGGTTTTAGAGAGTGTCACAAATACAAAAAGGGGAGCACAGAGTAATAATGAGCCTATGCACAGTCAGTCTGGCTACTCTAAGAGCACGTGAATTTGGTACCACACAGGGCAAAATGCTGAGGGATCAGCTAATGGAGAAATCTGTTCTGTGTGTTTGGGAACAATTGGTGTTTAAAAGAAAAATCGACAGTAGCCCCATAGAGATGACTGGAAATTGCTCACAGCCCACGGTCAAAGCTGGGAAAGGTTATAGGACAGGAAGATTTACCTCAGCATTTTGCACAGGTACTTTTGCTCTTTGCTGGCACCAGTGCACCAAAGAACTACACTATTTCAATGTTTTTGTTTTCAGCCAGGATGACAGGAACATATTTGCAGTTTACAGCAGGTGCCCAGCTAAGTCAACAAAGTGCAAGCTATGCAGTAAAAAATAATATATAAAAAAGGTCACTTTGCCTGAGTATGCTGCTCCAGTGAGTTTCAGTGCCTTACAGGACAATGTCTGAATCCAGTGACAGGAATGATCCTTTGCTCACCATACCATCAGTAAAAGTGTGGTGTTGTCTCCTGTTTAATGCATGCAGAGACTTTTCAGATGCTTGCCAGCTCTTGTCCTGACAATCATTACTACACGTGTTTCTTTGAAAGAGAAAAAAACCCAGGCTATTCATCCACAACCTCCAGGTGGTCACCTTTGTGCTTGTGGCAGAAAGTCATTCTTCCTGGCAGGCTTTTCCGAACCAGACCCCTAATGTCATGTCACTTTACTGAAGGGTCTCACAACACATGGCTCTCTGGCAGTGATGGGGACCCGACTCCACGCCTCCAATGACTATGACTTCCATATCTTCCTACTGAGGCTGAAGGAGGCAGAATTACACATGCTATAATTAAGCAAAGGTGATACCACACACGGAAAACAGCACTGGTTTAACTTGTGGTTTAAACAGAAATGTAACTGCTACTCTCAGGTGCTCAGTGCATTAATAGTTCTTAATTGCCCATTGTCTTTGCAGCCTTACCTGGGACTTCACCCTTTGCTGCGGCCTCTGGGTCTCCCCTCCTGTGTGCGCTCAGGTACAGGGATCAAGGAGCTCATCCAATTAAAGACTAACTAGGGTGGGAAAAAGATTACTTCTCAGCTGAATGAATCTCCATTCTTTGCACACTGAAGACAGCATAAGGAAAGGGGCTCAACTGTGCAGTCTTGGGAAGGATGAGAACAGCCACTTCCTTTGCTTCCTTTGCACATGACAGCCTACCATGTACCTTCTGATCTCTCCTGATGCAGAACCTGGAAAGAGGACCAGTGGCAGCTTCTAAACATAAGAGACCCATAAAGGCTTTCAGTATCTGGGTTAAAGAGTTCACCCATTGTTAGCTTGACACACAAACATCAGCAGATATAAAAAAAGCTATTCTGTGACTTCTTATGTTTTTTGTCAGGAAAAAAAGTCTGAGAGTAATTTTGCTTATATTTTTACGAGTGCAGTTTATCATATGATGAAACTAGAACGGTGCCCACATTAAAAGGAAGCCTATAAGGTATTTTCTTTCATGTGGTATCAGAACAGTATTATCAGTGCTCGTTACTTCCGTATGATGTGCGTGGACATTAAACCTTAGGAAAAGCAGACATAGACAAGGCTGTGGTTCTTGAAAAGCATCCCACTGAATCAAACTGGGACATTAGTGGATTTGGAACTCCTGCTAAAGATGGCCTCAGTACAACATGCAGATTTATGGAAGAGGGGGAAAGATTTTTGTCTATAGGGTATGTGGAGGAAGAAAGAGAGCACTAGAGAAGAGGCATTTGGTATCATGCCAGACATTGCTGCTAATCCATTCTCAGATGGATTTCCTAACAAATGTCATTTATGGAGTCATACTCTGTGCGTGTCCGCCTTTCTAACTGCTGGCTCCACTGACTCAATTTCAGACAAATTTGATAAATGGCTAGAGGTCTCAAATACAGTAAGAATTTACAAGTTTCAGTAAAACTCTTATATATGTATATAATTCAGATATAAAGTTGCATAAGTAATCAGATTGAATAAAAAGGGCATATCATCACTGCTGCTAGGGGAAAAGTTGTATAGTGAACTCACCCATACTCAATATCAAAGAATTTACATGGAGATGCTATAAAACTGAGAAGAAGCTTAAAGTGGTTTTTGTGTCCTGGTAAATACCAGGTGAACACAAGCCATAGAAAGCAGGTTCACAAGTTTGGCATCTCCTGATTCCTTCTGTGCAGTAAATTTCTGTCATACCAGGGTTCTTTAAGGCACTGAACTATGGAGAAACTGGGTGGGTGAGTGTTTCTCTGGTGAGTAATTTCTAAACTTCTGCAGATGCCTCTGGGTGAAGTAAGTAACCCCGTTGCCTAAACAGGGAGATTGAATGATAAACAGCTGAGACACTGCTGTGCACTTCAACCTCTCTTAAATACCCCCAGTAAAGATGAATACCTAAGAAGGGAGTAGTCTTAGTAGTCATATGTAAAAAGCCTGACAAAGCATAGCTAGCAAAGGACAAGATGCTGATTAACAAAGGTGGATAAGAGGAGAATTTCCTCTCTAAGTATAAATGGTTGTTCAGCATGACAGATGAGGGTGAAGTGCAAGTGGGAAAACCTTTGCAGAGTCTTTGCCTCGGGAACAATGCAACATGCAAAATAGTTGATAGAACCCCAGGGCTTACATAGAAATCCTGTCAGAGTCATATTTGCAGGCCTTTCTGGGCACACAACAGACAGTATCTGTGTCCAGTCATGACTGCACAGGGCCCCTGCTGATAGAGACAGGCAGTGTTACTTCCCTGGCCACATGCCCTCTGCAGCCCCCAGGGCTGGCAATTCAGTCTGCAATTCTTTCCTCCAAGTGCCTTGGGCCGTCTCAGACTGGCAAAACCTATCATTGCTAAACTGCTTTCTCTAGAGTCTATCTGAAGTTCCTCTACTTACTAAACTTTACAATGTGCCCTGAAGGTCAACTGACTCAGACTTCCTTGGAATGGAAATGAGGAAGGGATTTCAGGATGGACCTTCAGTAAGGAGGTGATCACTGCAGCACACAGGTATTTTAATCCTTGTTTGAATAGCTCAGGTAGACCAAAGAGCTCACAACAGGTAGGAAAACTAAAGCATTTCACTCATAACAAGCAGCTAATAATTAAGCCAGTTTGAGACAAATATTAATTAATGTTTGGGTTTTTTTTTTTATTTCTCCAGACTTTAAACTGTACTTGTGCATCCTAGAAGAAAGGAGAGGAAAAAGTAATAGAGACATGATTTTTTTTTTTTTTTTTCATTAATTAACCATCTGGGACTATGGAACTATGAAAAAAATTGGAAATATTCTGATATAAAAACACAGGTTTTTTACTCCTGGTAAAAGTTTTTCCCTTGAGGATGGAGAACCATAGCCCATTAAAGCTAGATGAGTGATTCTGTGGGCTCTTGGATTTGTCTCAACACCTCATTTTCCAAGGTATACCTGGGTATGAGGCAGGTGGTAAGGAGACATGTTTAGACTTCTGGGCACTTTCAGTAATGTGGTGCTTGTTGAACTTCATGTGTCAAAAGTCTACATCCACATTTCCCATTCAGTGCCACTTTGTCACCCCACTGACCTCCTGGTGCTTGTATTTCAGTTCCACAGTCACCCAGAGCAGCATCAGTGCAAATGTCTGCTAGCAGTGACAGTCCCACCATTTGTAGTGGCACCTGTCTTTGAAAGGGATAAATTGCTCCTGGAGCAATCCCCTATCTCTGTGTTCTTTGAACTGTAGAGAAAATATAGATAACTGTCTTACACAGTGATGCCATTGAGGGATCAATGGGTCAAGGCCAAAGCCAAAGCTGTATGAGGTTCAATTATTCATCCTATGAGTATATATTTCCCACATAGACACTTCTGGAGAGGCCTGGTTAAAAAATGGGGTTGACTCGTATCCTAGGTAGCTCTAAATAACTGTTTTCCTATCACTATTGTGGAATAATCTCTCCCTTAAAACTGGAAGCTAAATAGAAGAAATATTTGTTGAAAATGCTGAACTTGTTGAATAATATTTTCAGCCTTTTCTTTAACATGTGCTAGGATGCTCATACTAGGAACTCTGCAACTGGGCCAGGAAATGTACTTTTGACAATACCTTTTATTGTTCCTAATTAATATTTGCTGAGGACCCTCCAACTGCACAAACTTTTTAAAAGAGGCAGGTTTCCTCATTATCAGCAGATATTTCACAGCTTATTCCAATAGCTGAAATGTCAGTCCAATTGCTCCTGTCCCAGGGTGGAAACACCCTTTTCTGTGTCTCAGCTCTGGGCTGTGTCATGTTGAGCTTGACCCTGGAGAGGTTATAATAGCAAGCAGATTGTCCTTTCATTGCTGGTCCTCCTTTGCTGCTGCCAACTGGAGAGCAGTATTACTGCCTCAATCAGATTTAAAGAAGATAAATTACATCTTGTCTTGATGTGTGAAGAAATGCAGATTAGGACATGATGGGGGATGTTGAAGTGGGGCAGAAAGATCTGAAGATGAGGAGTGTATTTAAAGAAGCTGAAACAGAGAGTGGGCTGGGGCAGCAAAGAGGAGGCTGAGAAGAGATGAAGCTCGCTGGCAAGTGGAGAGCAAGGAGTGCAGTAGGAGAAGAAAGCTGGTTGAGTCTAGTTGCAGAAAAAAGAAGGCATACGGGGGCTGAGAGTTATTGAGGCTAAGGTTTTGGAGGGGAAAGAGCACCTGAAACCCAACTAAAGAAAGGTGCCAAGTAGAATGAAAATTCAATGAAAATTCAACTGTCTAGGTAAGTGGATTATGGGAATATGAGGAGCTGACATGAGAAAGATCTGATGGGTAAAACTAGAGCTCACAGGGAGACACATTTGACTCACATTTGTCGGCAGAGAGAACCTGGGAAACTAGCGAGGAAAGTGGAAGTGGAAAAAGAGCCAGCAGGGGGGAAGAGCTAAGTGAAGCCAGGGACAAACTGGAGGTTTGGGCTGGGTGTGAAGGAGTAATAGGAACATAAAGGGCACTCGGGAATGTTTGGATAGGGCTTCAATTTTTGAGCAGACTCCTTTCTAAAGTCCCAAACAGAAGACAAGAGTCCTGACTTTCACTATTTGTCTGCCACCAGTATCAGTGGAACCTACTGGCCAAGGAATACCCACCCAGCAGTACTGTTTCTGAGAGACCTGCTGTGATGGTAAGCTACTCCCTTGGGGCAGAGCATGGTGATATTTCCAGTTTGGAATGCAGCAGAGCAGAGGACGATAGGCTGGATGTCAGAAATGGGAATTGTAACTTCTAGTGTGCTTAGTTACAAACCTCAGCAATTATACAACATATATTCAAATTGATCTAAAAAATTAAAGTTGCAAATAAACTTCAAGCCATCTTCTTGAGGTCCTTTAGTTTATTCACTAATCATCTTATTTTTGCACCAGATGATTCAGGGAATTTATTAAAAAAAATAACCATTGCAGCTGATGTCTCTCCATCACATTGTCTATCCTGAGTGCTGAATAAGGCAAGGTTCAGCAGAAAAAAATTACAGTAAGAACATATCATGTAGGACTGTATCACAGTCAAGTACAGACATGCTTTAAATCAAGAATTGAAAATACGCTATAAAATGAAGGAAGTCTCCCAATATTTTTCCCAAGGAAAATTCAGTCCAGGAGATTGATTTTTTTTTTCCCCTTCTAAATATTTATAAAGGTCTGTGAATGACTTCTCTCTTGGTCTTTTCCACGTTGCAGATTTATATTGAACTTAAAAAAACTAAGCACAACAAAATAATAACAGAAAAGAGTAACTGGGAGATTATTCTGCCTTATTTGCACATTCCCATAATGACAAAAATGTGAGAAATTCAAGTTCTTCCTAGTTTAGTATTTATGTGCCTTATTTTTTCAACAGAAGCTATGCACACATCGCCAGATTCTGCAGTATTTTCTGACACTGGCTAGTAATTTACTCATGAGAATCATCCCACTACAGACACTGTGATTGTTCACATAAGCATTGCTTAGCAAAAGGAGGGCAGAGTTGGACCCTCCTGGGGTCCAGTTCTATGCAGTTATAGAATCAGTCAAACATATGATGAATATATGGGAGTGGGAATGGAGAAAGCAAAATGAGTCTGTGACTTGAAAAAAAGAGCATGTTTGATTATCTTAGGTCTCCTGTGTACCTTCCTTCCATATCTGCAGTAGAGAGAATATTCTCTGGCAGCTATCATTTATTATTTATTTTTATGCTTTAATTATTTGTGGAAATCCTTGGCTTCTGCTTGTTCAGCCAGCTCCTCTGACAGTAAAGTTTACATGTTAAGATGTGGGAGGTGAAACTCTGGTTCAGAGGAAGGAAGGAAGGAAGGAAAGAATATTGCTTTGACTGCTGGTGATGTAATATTGACCATCTGCAACTTTTATACATTAATCTGGTTCTATATGTTTTTCAAAACAAAAACCCACACAGATATTGATTGCTTTCTTATCTAGCTGTTTTAGTTACTTTCTGAGCAGTCTTATTTGAGTCTTCATGCTACTGGTATGACTACTTTATGTTTAAATTTAAGGTTTGAGTTAGAGCCAAAGTATTTGACTTATCCAAACTACATTCATTCTTCTCTAAAACTTACTATTTTTCATTCCCCCCATTCCCATCTCATCTCCATATTTCTTATTTTCTTCTTCTCTGCTCTGCTGCCAGATGGTTCTTTTTTTCCTAGGCTACCATCTGAGTTTTCTTGGATACGTCTACTTTTTCCACCTGGCAATCCTGTCTGGGTGGAGTTCAGAGATTTTGGACAATTGTCAGAGATTTCTGGACATCTGGCAATCCATTTGAAACAGGATGGGAAATTTTATACGTGTCTCTGCCCACATGCAGATGATGCCTGCAGCACATGTAGTGGCTGTTGCACAGATCCCAGGAGCACTGGCCTGCGGAGTGTGTGCTACACAGGTGGTCTTGGGGAGGGAGAATGGTAATTCCAGCCTGTTTGAGAAGACTGGAGTCACACTGAGTCTGTTGGACAGTGAAAGTGCACTGGTGCTGCTGTGTCCCAGCCACAGCGTTGATTTAATGAACATATGCAGAGCTGCCCATCCTAAACAAAGTGGGCTATTGCGCAAAAAATCCACTTTCTTCTATTCAATACATTTCTGGGCTTCTCAGTGCTCTGGCCTTGACTCAGTTCTCCCACCCCTTTCTGCCTGGGAAGACAGAAGAATCCCCAATCTTCTGCCTCTTTTTGATACTCTTGGAATGGACAAAATGAACTCGTTGTAGAAAGGGAAGAGCTCAGAGACTTCTGCCACAGCCCTTCAAACCTGGGGAGAGGCATGGTGTTGAGTGATGTTTTGGCTAATTGTGTCCCTTGATTCTTCTCAGAATTGGTGTCTCTCATATGATAATCATTATTAGGAATAACTCCTAGGCCTTGGTGCCAGAAGGATTTTAAGTGATATTGAAACCAATTGAGCATTAAATACCTACAAGAAATATGGGCTCCTGGCTATGGTGTTTATGATCCCCTGGTCTCCAGTGGGTTTACAGGTGAGGTAAGCTTTATTCACAATTCAAACACTGGGAAAAAAGGGTAGTCCAGATGAAATTCTTTCACAGGTATCACATAGCTGGAGAAAGCCTCCATAATACCATCCAAAGCACCATATATTTGACCACACTCTTTCTCATGCTTCCTCTGTTCCAAAACATTTCTTCTGAGGGAGAGCCCTTTATCCTTGTGTGTTGGAAATCTCTGATGATAGATCCCTGGCAGTGTCTCTTCCACAGCTAACCCAAAATCTGAGCTCCTTCATAAATGCAAGGAACATCAGAGGGAAACATAAAGCATTTTCTTAGAAATTCTGGATACAGCACACAAGCCAGGATTCTGGGAAAGCAACCTCTCTGTTTTGATGTGATACAGTTGATGCCTAAAAACTCAAACCAAATGACTTAAATAAATTTCACAGACACTGCCAGGAAGTGTTCTAGATACAGTAATGGTACATGGAAAATCAATATTTATTATCATTTTAACTGAAAAATTAAAAAGATTTGCCATAAAATACAAGTGCTTTGCAACATTTTGCATGTTCAGAGCATGTCCTCTAGGGTGCTATTAATATAGTTTGTCAAGTGAATGATGCATTGTTTATGCAATTATAGATATGTAGCCAAATCTTTTTTCTCTCCCTCTTTCCCTCCTCTCAAGTGGCAGCAGCAGGTAGCTAGAGCTGATGGATCATTTTTAGGCCTCTGTGGTGCAGAATATATATTTTCAGAAGTAATCTACTAATTGGTTATGCAGGCCATCTCCCAGCTGTGTCTCAGTGCCTAAGTGCAGGGAAATCCAAGCTCTCAGGTCTGGAAAGGGTAATGAATAAAAACCTGTTATCATGTAGTAATTGAGGTCCAAGGTTTACAGCAGCATCATCAACATGATGCATTCAAATGCAAGAGGCCAGAGTGACTCAGGCTTAGGCAGGGGAATCAGAAGTTTATTAGTACTCTATGGCTGGTGCACTTGCTTGCTCAGTGCATACTGAATTTGGAAAGGTTTAAATGCTGATTTTAAATAACTTTTCACTATTTATTTTCCTTTAGTGCAGATGCTTACTGCTGTGACTTGCTGGGTTTCACCCTATGCTTGTTTTCTGTAAACATGGCAAATTCTTCCATGAACTTTTGGCTTCCTGTTTCTCTTGAAAGCCAAGAACTAAAACTGGAGCAGTCACAATGCAGGACCATTTACACACTTGGCACTTCAGCCCAGTTTCCCATAGTTTCCTTTAAAATAATGAAGGTCTGGATTCAGGCATTTAGCTGATGACCTATTAAATGAGAGGAGTTCTCCTAAGATGTCTTCCAATAAAGATGGTCAGAAACTAATCTTATTTTTTCATTGTAAGTATTGTGAAAGGATTCCATTATTATTCACAGAAATGTATAAAAGGGCAACAAAAACTTTCCAAATACTCAGACACCCAAGGCTTTATTTAATAACACAAGAAAAAAAGCCAGAAGAATTTTGAATTTACTCTGGTGTTATTTTGGGTTAATTGGGCAAAATGCCATAACACCTGGGTTCTTCAAAAAGCATACTGATAAAACTCACACTATAGCAATTTTTCTGTGATAAAACCAGGGATATTAGCCTGATACCTTCTGGTGTTCCAAGATAAAACTGAACAATTACACAGGAGAGATTTTTCAAACCTTTTTGAGCCAAAGTACAGACAAGGCTCACTATTTTTCATGTACTCTAGTTATTTCTGCAGATGTGTAGCAAATAATAGATTCGTGACAAACAAGTAAAAATCTGGCTGTAATTAGTTCTGCTAGAGATGTTGTAGAACGGAGATATCTCTTTCTGACTCTTGCACAGAAGCAGTCTGTAGTTTAAATTCTGAAAAATTTACTTGGTCCAGAACTGAGAACAGTTATAAATATTTGAATCAGAAATAGTCCATGGACTTTCACAAGTTACTTTTGATTTATTATAGAATGGAGAAAGACATTAAACCAGATTCATGTTTTAACTTTATCCAGTATTGTGTTCTGCTCTGAAGGAAGGAAGTTGCTGTATTTCACTAAGTTTTTGTTCCGTGAATATATACCACTGCCCCCCTGAAGAGAGTATTTTGACTTGTTCAAAAAGCGGTGCTTGTGTCAGCTGAAAGGTGTTTAAAGGATTATACAGCATCCTCTATTTAGCTAAAGAATATATGTGGATTGGAGAGATCATGATGAGAATTGCCAAAGGAGATGCCAATTTCTGTGATAGTGGCAATATCTCCATCCCTTCAAAATATGTTCAATAATAATTTTAGAATCTCTCTGCTCTTCATAGCACACACCTAACATTTTTTTAAAATTATTTCCACCTTAGCCTTTTTAGTCTTATATCTTGAAACCCACTTTATTTAGATGAAGGTATGATCAGCAGTAATAACAAGAAAGGATCAAGTTTTATAAAACACTATGGGATTTATAAAAAACTATGGGAGAAAAGCCTACAAATGCCGAGTGTGTGGAGCTCTAGGTCTCTGGCTACTTACACCTTTTAATAAAATAAAGCATGAATCTTGCAAGACTTATAGAATAGCTTGCTTTTAATCCTTTGAAAAACTTTTTACTTTTCTGTTTTTCTTTATCCACTGGGATCTAGCTATTTTCTTCAATCCTAAATCTTTTGAAATGTTTTTTTGCTTTTCTTACACTCCCTTTAAAAGGAAGATACCACTGGGAAAACTGTGTGCCTTCTGCTGAAAGTCTCATAGCAGATGATTAATATCTGTTACTTTGATAGGGAACCTTAAACTTCAAAACCCAGGAGTTCAAGCATTTTGCTGCCAGCAGTTTGCTCTGCTCTGAAACCAGTGCCCGGGACCGGCTGAAAGACTACCCCTCATCAGCATATGCTGTAGGTTGCCTACTGATTTAGTTCTGAGTAAAGAGAGGGGAGACTAAAGCATGTAGGCACACAGGGGAGAGAGCTTTAAAAGTAGCGAGACAATAACACTGAACACAGAAGATGAGGGGAAGGGGGTGTCCTCCCCCGATCCCCACTCACTCCTTTATTCTCCCTTCCTCTGTCTGGTATCTTGTGGAGAATAACAGAGAGGAAAGACAATCTTCACTTCAAAGACAGGACAAAATGGAGCACAGGACCTGGATTGGATGAGTTTTGTTCCTTTCCCAATTAATCTAACTGGCATGCTTACTTGGAGTCACTGCAGCCTTTTGTTTAAAGAAAGGTCTGTCTGCTACATACATGGCAAAACTGTCATGGCTAGAGGCACAAAGGAGATGCAAAAAGGAGCTAGTGAATAACAGGAAGAGAAGAAGCAGAAACTAAAGCACAAGGAGACTCTCTTCTCTGGGTGTTCAGTGTGACCATTCTCATTATTAATATCTGAATTGCCTTCCTGACAATTGCATGTTTATTAGACAAAAACACAGGTAGGTTATTTTCCAGATACTCGATACAACCTTCAGCTCATACCCACACCACCAAAATAATGCATTGTTCATGTTTTGACTGATGCTTTGACACACAGGGAATCATACTCGATTTAATGGCCAAGAAAACTTGAGATCTGAGTTACAATTTTCTACATTAGGTAAAGTTGGTATACAGATAAACACAGGCCACTGTCGCCTAAGATTGCCAGTAGAACCCATTTTCATCTCCCAAACACTTAAGCCCTACAATGATACTACAGGTTAGTAACACAGGGGCAAGAGAGAATTTAATGATGTGACAGCTGAGATCAACACAAGCTAAATGCCTGATTGCCAATTTCAACTGAGAAAGAATATCAAAACCATGCTTTGTTTAGGTAGTTCTTGAACTTGTGAGCTGCCCAGAATCCTCACCCTCACATTAATTTCAGTCTGAGTTAAGTGTGTTAAGGTCCTTCATGAAGGGAAGCAAAAGACAAAAAACCCCAAACAAACAAGAAGTAGCTTTTAAAACTGCTAGAAATACTTTATTTATTTTCTTTTCCTTAGCAAGGCATGAAGAGCACAGTTTGCAGCTTTCCTGCTGCAGAGCAGCCTCCAAGATTTGCCTGCTGATTTGCAATACTGGACTCTATCCAGCATAATGAAAATAGGGAGATTATTTCTGTCTTTTTGTATTGTTTTATTTGGTTTTTCTGTTTGGTTGCAATTACTAGTGTCTTTTATTAGAGCTAATTTTGTTACATGCTTCCAGCTCTGGCTCTAGACCTAATTACCACTTCTGGAAAGCTACTACTGCACATACTACACATCATATTCTTCACACCTCTGTAATTTCCTGTTCATTAAAATTTTCTAAATATTCAAGTTTCTGTCCAATCCAGGCCACAATAAAATAGTAGTAAGTCTCTCTCTTGCCCTTAACTTCATACACAAAAAAGACCAGTCCCATATCTATTCCTGTGAACTGGGAACTCCACTTGTGGGCCAGATGTGCAGTTGTTTCCTGACGTGCTCCTGTGGCCTGTGTATTAGAGGTTTCACTACATAAACTGTTCAATTTAGATGAGCTAAAGAGAATAAAATGATTGTGCCATGCTGTACCAAAAATTTACAGACTTGGAAATTTGTCTCAAGAAGAACCAACAGTTTTAGAAGAGTGAGAACTTTCCTACATAGTCTAGCACTGATATGGAACTAGCTTTGCTTTAAACTCTGAAATTAAACAGTAAAACTTGATATCAAGTAAGAAGTTCAAGTAAGAAGCCACCATGAAGGAGCAGAGGTAGAAGGCAAAGCAGGAAGAGAAACAGCAATAAAGACAGGTGCCTTTGAAGAAGGAGAAAGTTCTGTTCACTACAAACGCTACTTCAGCAGTGCCAGAATTATTCACTAACTTGTCAAACAGTTTCTGTTGAAAAAGTTTGGCCATGCTGACATCTTTTGTTTTCAGCATTTCCAAAGTGTTATTAAGGAGTGTGACTGCAAGACAAGTCCACGAAAGCCTGAAGAGGCTCTGAGGTGCTTTGCAGAATGGCAGTTTGCATCATATCTTCTTAGCCCTGAGGAGATCCACCTCTGGGTGGGATACAAAGTTATTCCCTTTCTTATGCCCTCAGATTGTATAACTGTACTTATATATTTATATGCTGTGCAGTTGTTCTACCATTTTATAAACCAGGTGTATAATTAGTCCCTGCTGCATTTGAGATGGCCATTCATGTTCCTGCTTCTTGCACGAAGCAGAAAAGTCTTTTAACTCTGTGCTTCAGTGGTTTGAGTAGCCATCTTAAACACTGGATAAAAGATAACAAAGGGTGATTCACCTCAGGCAATTCTTCACAGCTAAATCTGGAGATGTTGTTCAGCCACTGACATTAAGGATGTCTGGCTTAGGCCCTGAGCTCCCACGGGGTGTCTGGTCTCCCATCATAGCCAGGGGAGATCCCTCCTGTGCAGTCAGTAGAATTTGGAGTGGTGCTTCATCTCAGCTGGGTTCCTGGCTGGTTGTCTCAACAGCTCTCTAGGTCTCCTTGATGATGCTGACTAGATACCTGTGGAGCTTAATGGGACTTTAGACCCTGAGGGATTGATAGATGAGAGAGAATTTAACTTTATTTTCCAGTGAAGTCTGTCTTTATTCTTCACCTTCACAACTTGGAGTCTGTTATGGACAAGCAAATGTCTTTCTCTAGTCCGTTAACTAAAATATTAACAGTGAAACTTATAGCAACACTTGCAGTCTGACACTTTTTTTTTTAAAAAAAAGGAGTTACTTATTTTGTACCTGTGTTGCTTGTCTCAAAATGGACCTGAAGGACATGTTCAAGCCATTTGTGATTATACTTTTTTTCCTAATAGCAAATTTCCTATTTGTCTTTGCATAAAATAATGTAATTAAAACATCTGTCCTCACATTTTTTGGTGTCAAGTCAAACATTCTGCAAGAACATAGTTTTTTGACCAGATCTGATCCACTAACATGTATATATAGCTACCTTGTGTGGAGATTAAATGTGGATATTTATGCTGGACAGGCTAAATAGTCATTAAGCAAAAAATCCAACAGTGACCAAATGCAAGCCAAATAGATTTACTTGTGCAACCTGTCTATATCTTTTGGCAATAAAATTTTCACAGTAGTGTAGACAAGTCTTTCATTTGTACTGCAGTGAAATTTATCTAGGAAGTGATCCTCTATTGCCCAGCACTCACCTCAGACTTCATTTTCAGGAATTCTCTTTACCATTCTGGTGGCAGACACACATGAAAGATCAGACACAGTCAATGATGTTTTCAGTTTATTCCACCCCAACATCAAACATCTCTGTCAAAGTGACACTAGGATCATAGTTGAGTACTCATTAAAAAATAGAAAATCAGCTCAACATTGTGTTACTCCAATACAGATTACAGAGCCTTTGGTTGTTAAGTTTCTTGTAAATGCTAATCAATCCCAACCTTTTAATTCTTTATTCTGGACATTTTGTAGCTGTGTGCCTGTATATATCTGCTGTGCTTTGGGCTGAAGTGCGAGCAGAAACATTTTTATGGGTCTGTTGTTAAAAATCTAACATTATGAGATTCATCAAACTAAGTAACGTTGCTAACGTAAGAGTCTCTTCTTGCCCAATGAATGATTTATAACAAAAGAATAGACTTCTTTATTAAAAGGTTCTCATGCTCTAGAGGCTCTCATGCTCATACAGATAAGAGCTGCCACTGTTCTGTTAGAAGAAATACTCTTTTCACTGCGACAAAGGAAGCAGGGAAAGTGCATCAGTCATTTGCCTTCCATGATTTTCTTTCCCTTTTCTTCCCTGGAGATTAGTTTGCACAAAACTGTATTCATAGTTTTACCAGTAAATTTTTTGAATTTGGTATTTATCATTAATTTGCCTTTGAAAATATTAAGGCTATGTTTTGTTGTAAAACATAGTAGGGCACATTTTTAACACTATCTGATGACCTGATCTTTCAACTTCCAGTCCAAATCTTGTGTGCCTCAGTACTTCCAATCGTTTTGAGAAATAAAACCCAAATATTTCTAACTGCGAATTGATTGGGTCATGTGCTGAAAAATTCAAAGTGTGGGCACACAGTTTTTTCCTGCAAAAATTCTGAACTTATGCAAGAAAATTTTCCTCAGTTTGCTCTCATGAAAGGAGACCCTTAAACTGTTTGTGCAGAGAGTCTATCGGTTGCTATCAGTTGCTAACAGTCTATCAGCTGCTGAGCCCACTGACTTCCTAAGCTGCAACACAGCTAACTACAACCAGCTGCTAAATATGGTCTCAGTACAGCAAACCACTTTGGCATGTGCTCAGTTTTGGCAGGGTGAGTATTCAGATTAGTGTCACTGAGATTTTCCATATACCTAAAGTTCACGTGTTAGTGTCAACGTGGATCGGGCTTCTCACACATTTTCCTTCATACACACACATTGGTACTGTTGATATATGTCTTAATATGCCAGTGCATTCAGTATACATAAGCACTCAGTTCCTGCACAAACCTGGAATTAATTGGAACAGAAGAAATTCCTAGAAATCTCTTAACAAATGATAGGGATGTTTGTTCAGTTTTCTAGGAAAAAATGGAAAGTTATTGGTGAGCTCATTTATTTGTAGTGTTTTAAGTACATAATTGTAACAGAGTCTCATCAAATAGGTTCCTTATGATGATGGATGGGTTCATCAGCATTCTTCCAAGCTGCATAGGACATTTATGGATGGATTCGTGATGGATTCATATTATTATGTAGTAAAACCTATACAGTAAATAATAACTGGAATGCCATACACTAGGTACAATTCAGAAATGCTTCCCACATGATTGCAAAGGTTGTCATGCTGCAGGAAGACCACTCTGACAGTTATCTGGTGCGTCTTCTGGGAAACGTGTAGGTCTGCGCTGTGTCTCTGCCTGGAGTCTGTGTTATAGTGCTTAGGTAATATTCACCCTGATACCCCTTCTTGTTTAGTGTAGAAGTGTCACAGCATAATTGGGAGACATCCCAGGTTTAACAATGTTCTGTCTTTCTTAGCTAATAACCATGAAACCTGTCAAGAGAGCACACTGTGTCCTTGCAGCCACCTTTCCCACCTTGTGTCCCAGCACTGATTACAAGACTAAGAGGCTCGCGAGGGAGGTGCAGAGCCTGTTCATCCCCAGCCTAACTCAGTGAGGCTCCCTCTGTTGAGACTGCTGTGAGAGTGTTTTATTCATTTCTCATTATGTTCTATCATATCTGTCAAGTGGCTGTCACAGAAATCCATGAGACATTTTCTAGTGGAGTCCTCCCTCTCCAGGGACCAAGGCTTGAGGGCAGAAAGAAAAAGGCCTGGGAAGCAGAGGCCCTCAAAGGATTTAAAGTGGAATTAAGGAGTCAGAAGCATGGAAGTGAAAAGACTGTCCTGGGAAGAGACCAGCAACTTGAAAAAATAGGGAGGCAGTGCATAATTTGGCTTAGGAAACAAAAGGATAATAAAAAATTCAGAATTGGGTCCTCATGTTTTATTTTTCTTGGATTCCTCTCCCAGTCATTCAATACTGCTCAAACTTTGACATGAACAAAACATCTTCTCATGTCATGATAGTGACAACTAAGTATAGCATAAAGGTATGTGAACAAGACAAGTGAACGTTGACACATCTCTTACATAAAATTTATAGGAGGAACTTTTGTGGGAGATGACTGTTTTGGAAAAACCTACCCCATGCTCACCATTAATGCTTTGAGTGCCCTGCACCAAGGTGCAGGCAGCAGGTTTTATGTATTTTACTTCTCTTCTAGACACTGTGATAAAAGTGGTAGTTCATACAGCACACAAATGTAATTCTGAAATGGGCACCTCTCAAGCTGCACATTTTCTCTGTGACTGACAGCACAATTGGGACACATTTACTACACAAAGGAAAAGTGTGAGGAGTTCTCTTTCTGGCTAAGCTCACAGATTCATTATTATGTTCAGTGGTGTTTATACGCAAGACTCAAAGTGCCAAAGTGCACAGAAACATACTTGAAGTGCTACTCCTCAGAATCCGCAGTAATCACATTCTGTGAAAGTCTGAGATTAGGGGAGTCATCTGAACAATCAGCAGTGCATCTGTCTCACATATAATATACAGTTTGAAGTATCCCTCAATTTTTTTTCTGTAAAACTAACATCAGTGTTTACCTATAAACAGACCCAGAAGTCATTTCTGACTATACTCTGCTTTGTATACAATGCTATTATATAAAGAGCTCAAGCAGCACGTCTGCCTGCCTAGATGTGTGTGTGTTCTCCTACTCCAGCTGCCAACAACCTAAATTATTCAGCAAGCCCTGATCATGCCAAGTTTTTTAGTCAACAATGAAGATCCTGCCAAAGAGCTAATAATGTTTAAAAAAAAAGGAAGCAATGTTTGTGACAATTAACAGAGCCTGCAGCCTGCAAAGAGAGTTGGACTCATTTGTAAAGGAAAATTTAAATTATATGCTTCATTATAAATGGTCCCATGCAACACATTGCTAATCAACCAGAGAAGCTTCTTTTTTTTCTCCTCCCTTCCTATCAGATAAACCAAACAGCAGCACGAGCCAAAGTTCTTGGCCAGTGCTTGCTATAGCTGTAAATGTGGTGTAGTTATCTATCGGTATCATAATCGGCTCAGATCAAACTGAATAATTAGCACTAAAGTGGATGAATAGAGCCCCAGCCTCTTATCTTGTCTATTAATAATAAGTATAACTTCACAGCCAAATCAAGAGGTATGTTATTGTACCCCTGAGAGCCTGTTTGGGTAAAACCCCATGCGACCTCACCACCGTAAGCGGTGCAGATGGGACAGTGTGTGCCTGTAATGATGAGCTGCCAGCTGCCAGCCCCCACTCCAACCCCACAGCTCAAAGTGGAGGCGAGAGAAGATAAACAAACCATGGGCAAACATGAGACCCATTTGTAGGGACTCCTTCCTCCCCCCATCTTCATTAATCACACCACCTTGATTAATAAACGTTGCCTTGTATATGGTGGAGCTTTGCAGAGGAGCAGCCAAGAATAACTGGCATTTTTCACCCACGTCCACTACAAAATTTTAATCATGTTTTAAAGTTTTAACCATGTTTAAAGTGGTATGACTACAAATTGCTAAAATCTTAGGAATGACATCCAGACACACCACTCTTCTTATATTTAAACCATGGTACATATCGTATAATTATTGTGCAGGGTCCAATGTAATAATTATCATTATACTCTGTATTACATTACAATATTATCCTCATTTTAGGATATCTAAGAGTTTTAAGCCACATTTATCAAATTAGCTGAAATTAAATTTTGTTTATTTCAATGACTGTAGAAGTTAACTTGAAGGTTTCCAAGCTTTGCAAAGGAATTAAGTGCTTTTACTCACTGTTTGGGAAACATTTACTGCAGCCAATCTGAGTTTACTATTCACATTCACTTTGGTTTTATTGACAGAGATGACTGTAAGATGCATTGCTGTAAGCAGACTGATTATTCAGCTCACATCAATCACAGAAGCAGAGTTTTATTTATCTGAGGTAGCTGAATACTTTTTGTAATGTTTTCTCTGTGTGGTTTGTATCTGAACTGGGATGAACCTAAACCAGGCAATTGCTGATGGGATTTGCTTTTGTGTGTTCCAGAGGCTCAAGCTGTGCTTTCCCTTGTGATGTTTTCCTGTGAGACTTAGGTTATGAAAAGAGATTTGGCCTGCCCCGTTAGTAGAAGTGGCTGCAGCAGGGAAGTGAAGAAGGAGAGATTACACATCTTCCCCCTGCAGAAAAAATGTTGGTGGACCTGTCAGTGCTGTCTGGTGAGGGAAGAAGGCTTTTTACCTTTTATTAGAAACAGATGAAGGCTGCCTGTTGTTGTGATCTGGAACACAGCAAGAGGAGAGAAGTCTGGATTCATAAGAAAGCATTAGCATTAATGCTACAGTGTATAATGGAATTAAATGTGTTTTAGGGATTTTTTTTCCCCTTTTCCTCCTTTATTTTTGTTATTTTGTTTTAAGTCAGGTATTAAGCACTTAGTAATGACTTAGTAATGAAATTAATTTTTAATAATAATTTATTATTAAAGAAAAAAAATAAAGACAAAAAATATCCCCAAATGCCAAGCTCATTATATAGGACACAGATAGCTGTGTTTAACCATGGTAAGTGGACTGCACAGTTCCTTATAGACTCAAGCAGTTACCTGTGTAGCACTGAAGAAGACAGCCACAGAGCTTTCAGAGAAGTAACTCCCAATAACTATTGTTCCAGGCTGCATTAAGGCCACATTTGGGCAAGTACCTGTGTATTTTTGGTGGCAAGTAGCAGGAAGATTTAAAGCCAAAATAGGAGTCCTTAACAAACTGTCCAGGTTCAGCCCCATCGTGATTTTATGTCAAAAAAATCAATTGAAAATTTTTATTGGTTTCAGAGATTACCTGCCTGTGTTGTAGCTAGACTAAAATGCCAGTTCATAGTTTTATATCAAAATGGCTTTTCACCAAGTTGCCATATCCACATGGGCTTGTGGGAAGTGTTAATCACTTTGAATTGGTGGATGGGTTGTTAGAGGAAAGTCAGGGATACTATGCAACCAGATTTAAACTTGATTGTTTGATGTACTTTTCATATGTACAAAAAAATGTCTGTCATTGGCACCAATGGCTTAGAGTAAATATTTTTTTTTCAATTAAGGAAAACCAGCAAGGACTGAGGTGTGAAGGCAGGACTTGTGGTGGAAGGCTGAGCCCTGAATCACAATGCTCCACCTCTCATGACTGGCAGCAGGATTAAGCTGAAATGATCCTTTTTTCGGCTTGTTGTTTTTTTGAACTGACTTCTTTTGTGCCCTTTATAATCCAAAATGAAATGCTTAGTAAAGGAAATCAAATTTGGATTTGCATGTATGCCATCCAGCTTTGTTTTAATCTTATTCATTGTATTCAGAATGAGAAAAAGTCTGTTATTTCACTTAATTCAGTCAGTCACATCTCTGGAAAGTGGAAGCTTGACCTGAGACGTGTGCCAGTTCCACCTCTTGTCATCCCTGAGATAACAGGCCGAGATTCACCATTTCTCCCATTTTGCTCCTTGCTGTTCAGCTTACTTCGTTCTGAACATCCATCTGGCATTATTGTGCTTGCTTAGCAAAATTCAGGACAAATAAAAAAAATGGAAGATAATTTCTTCAAATTCTAAAGTAGCTGTTAAGCTACATCTGCCCATTCAATTCAGCCACCAGCAAAGACTGCCTCTGCCAGACATGCAGCTGTACTTGCAGCCGTGATTCAAGTCTGGAAATGAATTTCCAGACTCACTAAAAATCTACTGGAGAGACATACAATGAGTAATATTTTCTGTTTTGTGTATGTATGGATTTAATATAGACAGAAACTTGGCAAAAGAACCTGCTACACTTTTCCAGCAGCCTATCCCTGTAGACTAAGTGTTAAAATATATGTGTATACACTCACAGGCATTCATTTATACATACTGAGATACGTAGACCGCCATATATGTGTGTATATATGCATGTATATATGCACATGCAATCCCTTCTAATCAGCTGGACAGTTAGTAACACCAATTCTCTCAGAACAGGAGAAGAGAAAATTATTGGGGTTTTTTTCAGAATATGTTACCTACAAGTGCAGACCTGAGTTTAGTAATCATGCTTTTGTTGCACACAGACTGTGAAATATTTATGGAGACAATGTGATTTGGGTCAAGGCATTAAATAAAGTAAAAGTTGCTTTATTCAATATGTGATGAATGATATTCCATATTAAAAACCAGAGGGAAAAGTGTTCAAATGAAAAAATATGCTTAAAACAAATTCATCTGTTCAAAGTTCATAAATGTTTTAAGAAATGCAGAAAAACAAGTCTTGAAATCCATATTTACTGTACTCAACTGAAAAAACTAATAGTATTTGTTTAATCCAGAGGGAGAGGTGACTAAAAAATTTAGTATTTCATGATCAACAAAAAAAAACTTTGTCCTTGGAAATTACCATAGTATTTATTGTCAAGCAAGTTACAATAGAGTTACAGCTCTTCTCTTGATAAATTAATAAAGCTGTTAGGTCAACATTGATCTAGACAGAAAATATTTCCTCCAAGTCCGAGAGTATTTTTGAAGCTGCAATTCTACAATATTTCTGCATTAAAATATGTGGAGAATGCAAAGTGAATTTACTAGGCTGTGAGACTTTTGCTTTTTAAATAATAAAGATTTCAGAAAGACTGAACCCCATAAAAACTTAAGCACAGACTTGACTTTATGCATGTATGAGGTCAAGCCTGCCCTTCAAGTAGTGAGTTTGTAAAAGAAAAGCAACTTGGATGGCCAAAGATATTAAAGTGACCTGCAGGCACTTAATCCATGTAAAATATGAGTAGAATACAATATACAGATATGTGACTGTGCAATTCTTGCCCAATTGAGACTGAAAACAAACCATTATTTGTTTTCATATTGAATGGATGTCAGAGAAAATCTACCCAGCCTCTAAGACCTCACCAGCTCTGGGACTTCCTAGCTACCATTTTTCTCTTTCATCATGTACACCTTAATATTCAGGTTTTACTTCTCCTGCTGGCATAGTCTGTCATTCTGTCACCTTCTCTCTCTGAAGCTTTCTGAATTTCATTGTCCCTTATACAAGTGGCTCATAGAACACCAAATCTGACTTTTCTTTTTTTTTCTCCCCTTTCTAAACTTTACAGTACTTAAAATAGCAGCTGTTTAATTATGACTCAGAAATGAGTTGTCAAAGCTTGGAAGGTGCTTCCAAGGTCCCATAGATGTGCTGGGCCCATGCCATGATGCTCCAGGTCTGATGTCACACATGCTGTGAGCTACCAGTGGCACCACGGCTTCCAAAACCTGCTAAGTCATGAGGATGCAGCAGCTCATTGTATGTCCAAGGCAGTTAATTGTTGCTCTATTTGTTTTTAATCTTCTAAAAAATTAAAGACAAAAGAACCATGCCTTTTGTGACTTTTAAGCACTGTCAAGAGGATCTCAACATTAATTGGAACTTAATAACTAATCACAACAATTTTTGCAATCTGAATGCTATTTCTGTTCGTTTATACTTTGAATTAATTTGTTCAGGGTATTTTGCACTGCTTATGCCTTCTTCTCTATTCATTCTTAACACACCTGACATGCTGCTGCATAAATAGAAGCAAAAATGCCACTTAACCCTCACAAAATTCTTTGAAATAAATAGATATGTGTTACAGAAGAAAGTAATAAATCAGAAAGGAATTCAGCCTCTGTCTTATGCAAAAATCCACTTAAAGACATCAAACTCAATGCCCATTTGACTTTACAATACTCCCCCAGAGAGTCACTGTCACAGACAGAGTTTTCTTGTGGCAGTTCTGGTTTTTCCCTCTATGACAAAAATCTCTTTGGTGACTTTTAAGCCTGGATAAAGGAACAGGACACATCTTGGTGAACCTTTACCAGATACCTGCATGTAGGCAATTTGACCTATGAAAGGACATACTGACACTAAAGAACCATCATCACTGAGTGATAAAGTGGGGGAAACAATATTTGATTTAGATATCATTTAAATAATTTATGAATTTACTTTTGCTTTAGTCCAAATTCTTTCTGGGTTAATATTGTGAAAACAGTATAGAATCAGTTAGCTCCTTTTGCTTGATTCCCAGCTGTTATGAAATACAGTTCTGTTGTCACATTTATTTCCATAAAAAGTTATGCTGTCATGAGAGAGGGAGTATTTGAAAAAGTTTATAATAAACTAAACTCTCTACATTTTACTTTTAAAATATCCCAAGTTTATAAGCCTTTATATACATTCTGTAGACTAAAGCTACAGCAACTGATAAATAATTTCTATAGCTATAGCTAAATCCCCACAGAAGCAGACTGTCTATACAAGAATATTTTTGCCACAAATGGAAGAAATGGAGGAGGAAACACACTGAAAATAAGAATGCCTAGCTAAGGAGAGTCTCTGAGGTCCTTTTGAGACACAAACTGCTGTCTAAATTCAAGATAGGCAGCAGAAATTAGTTGCTATTATGCAAAGAAAGCCAGATTATTTTCCTTTTGTCGTAGAATGACTCTCAGACTCAAAATTCAGTAGGGCAGCCTTCCTTCTGTGTAACAGGTACAAACAAACTGTGATGTCACTTCTTAGGATCACAGCAGATCATTCTGCTTTCAACTTCTGTGTCACAAACCTTGAAGCAAAGAATATCCCTTTTTATACGTTTAGATTAAAATTTCTGTAAAAGAATCAAGGATTCCCTCAGCAATGCTCTTTTCCTCAGTTTGCAAACAAAAGCGAAGCTCAGACCCTTTTTCTCCATATCCCTGGAGCCTGCTCGAGGACTGATAGTTTTCCTTCTCCTCAGTACCTGAAGCACCCCCAATGCAAAACACAAAAAGACTTCAGACATGGTGGTAATGTCTCTGAGTTGGCTACCACACATCCAGCAGGGTTCAGATGGATGGGACAATTCAGCAAAACTGAGAGAGCTTTGACAGGTGTTATCAAAAACATTGTCATACCTTTGAGTCTGTGATAGATGTAATTCATCATTATCCATTTTGCTGGAAACTATGGTGGTTTGACAATTTGTGTCAAGAACTACCCCTCACACCAGTTACTGTGAGCAACCTACACAAGACCTGAAAGCATCCTGTCCCCTGAAAGGTTAACATAGAGGTAAACAGCCATCCATCAGTGTCCTTTATGTTCATGTCTGGGGATAACGGGGATTTCACCCACCAACCACATGTATTTCTTTTCATCTTGGTGCCACTGATAATTGCTGTTCTTTTTGTATCCATGGTGGGTTTCATAGGGATGCCAATGTACATGTACTTCCACTGTATTTATTAGTTCACCCTATGTTACCTGCTCCTGTATAAAGCTGGTACTGTCTGGCTGTCAGATTTAAAGTCTGGGATGACTAATGACTTCCCACTGCTAACTGGTAGAAAGACAGAAGCTTTTTTAATTGGGGCTTCCTGTCAGCTAAAACAAATGTCTGCTCTTCACTCTCTACTGGAAGGGTGTCATCTTGAACTCACTCATCCTATGAACAGTCCTGTCATTTTTATTGATTCAGGACCAAGTTTGATCCTCGTGGTGGCTGGGTTTCTAAGGCAGCATATAATGCTTGCCTTTCAGCACACCAACATGGCACATCATGACTAATACAGAGATTCAGATATATTTTCCATTTTTTCCTCAAGAGCATAGAAACAGTGTTTTTTCTGGCCTTCTTAAATAATCTGGTAAAAAGTACAGCTCCTGCAAATTTCATTCTCCACTTTATTATTTTTTCCCTTTTAAGATACAAGAAAATCTAAAATCTTCACTTATATATCAAATCTAAAACTTCCTGCCCCTACTAAAAACCTAAAATATAATAGTCATGAATCTAACTAAGTACACATTCTATGCCCTCTACACAGTGATTTTGTCACAGTCACCATTGCAATAGTGGCACAAAAGATGAGGATACCAGACAAAGCCAATTGATTTTTTTTTTCAGTGTTAGTAAGGAGTAGTCACTTTGCACTTTTGCCTCTGCAAAGCCAAGTCAGAAAGGCAGGGCCATACAGCTTTGTATGATGATGTATATTCAAGGTACAGTCAAGGACCAGCAATACCTATGACTTCACTGCTATCTGCTAAATTAAAGAATTTATTTAAATTATGATTTTCAATTATATTCCTTCTTATCTATTGATTTTTTCCCATGATTATATATTTTCAATTACACCGTTATTATAAGCTCAGTTTAAAATATTTTTGTTCTAAAAATGAAAACATACAAGAAATATAAAAATATAACTGCATTCATCTATCGTGACAAAGCCATATGAAGTAGATGTACTTGAATTGTAATACTGCATGGTATCTAACTCAAAGAGGACACATAGGCTTTATATTACAAAGGGAGCTGAGCTGAAGACTTGAACCACTTATTTCAAAAGACTGAAATAGTCTGTCCCCTGAGAACCTTAGACACCTCTTTCACCTTATGTACTAAATCTTGTTTTATATTCTGTAGATGCCAATCTTCTCTCTATGACTGCTTACTGATGTTCAGCCCTGCGGGTATGCTCCTTCAGGTTTTTCTTTTTACTGAGATTTGGGAACCATATTGTAAAGTTCAGAAGTGTTACTGTAACCTTGGCTATATTTATGTTTGAATTAACTGTTTCAAGGCTGCTTTTTCTGAGAGTAGACTTGTGGGAAGTAATTTTACCCGAGTAACATCTTGCTAGTTACTCGAAGCACATAATGCCCTTACTTGATTTATCAGGATGAGAATCATGAATGCAGGAGAAAATATAAAGAATGTATTAATTGCATCAAGTTAATAGGTAACCAAACAATATAGTAAAAAGTATCTAATTTCAATTAAATCAGTGTACACATACAAAGGGAAAATAGCCTTGTTCAAACAAAATCATAAAGGTGATTTAAAACATCAATACTTAAAAAAGCTATTGTGATCAGTTATAAAGTTGCTGTAGTGAAACCTAGTGCTTAAATATCAGTGGGATATAATGTTCTAATAGATATATTCTTTCACTACAGTGTTAATGTGAATCCTGACTACTGGCATTAGTCAAGGCCACCTGAGAGCATTGCAAACTCAGTATCTGACAGACAGAGGAACTGCCACATTAAAACATCTGAGGACATGTGCCTTAAAATTTGGGGGCTCAGATGTGTTGAACAGCTTTGTGTTTCTTTCTCAGTGAGGTGGGGAGAACTTGATCCTCTTGTTGTGAAGCAGTTCTGTGGGGATGGCGATGAAGGACTAATGGCACTCAAGTGGTTTAGTAAATATTCTCCCAAATATTCATATTCACTCAGGACAGTCTCACCTGCAGCTCCAGGTGCCCATATTGCTTGGGATGACATCAGTGCTAAGCTGGAGTGACAAACCCTGGTGTGCAGACATGAAGACTGGGGGCAGGATGCAAATACCTGCCTGGGTTAATTGGCATAAAGGCACACACCAGCCAGCACAGCCCACTGTCTGCTGACCTTTCTGTGCTTTCCAGCCCAATCTCATTCACACAGCTCCTAAAGAGACCGGCTGATCTACAGCCAACCAGAAATAAAGCCTCTGTATGAGAACACTTGTGCTGTCTCAATACTAGACTAAACAATCTGACACCCAGTTGCAGTGTGTGAGTGACAGAGTCAGGAAAATAAACCAAAGAGAAAAAATAGGGTCTTCGCCTCAAGCACTGTTAGAGGGGTAGATTATTGTTTTGTATCCAGTGCCAAAGATGTGAGTATGTATCTTACTTTTAAAATATTGCACAGCAATTCCTCTCCTTTCCCTAAAAATCTGCCTGCTGGTTAATTTCATAGTTATCAGCTGAAAGCTGAGTTGCCAGCTCCATGTAACCCACCCCAAACCTAACAGCTGTACTTGTGCACATGCAGCATCGAGCCATCTGTGCAATGTAGCACAAAGCACTTACTTGACTTAGTAAAGGACAAGAGCGAAAGGCTTTAGAACTGTTCAGAAACCTTTCTTCTGAGGAGTGTTTTGGCCAACTTATTCCTTGTTTCCTGGGAAGCACGCAGAAGCGGGTGTCTTGGAAGAGCCGCGAGGAAGTCTGGCTGAGCGGAATAGCATTCCTTCTGTGGGCTTGCGGTGTGTGCACACCACTGTTGGTGGAACAAATGGTAGCCATATGCTTCCTCCTGCTAGCTAGCTAGGCATATGTGACCACTGCCCTCCTTATACCAACTCCTCTGTGTTACCACTCAAAAATCCAGCACCCCAGGAAGGACCGATCTTGTTGATGTGATCTTTGCCAGGACCCATACCTAGGAGCAAGGAAGACATGGCAAAAGCATATTCCCTCTCCTTTAGTGGCTGACTTCAATCTGGCTAATTTGCCTTTGTTAGAGGAATGAGTGGGGGGTTGTTCTTTTTCTTCTTCTCTGGTGTCTGTGGATTCAAATGGAGACAGAGAATGATTCAGCAATCACTAGGGTGACAGGTTTGATGGATATATTAATACTTCCATTTAATTTGGTTTTGGTTTTTTTTAAAAGAAATAATGAAGCTCAAACACCTGACTTACCAAAAACATGCTGACTTTGTTATGCTTTTTACTGGCGCACCTCTTGACTTCCATTTGGCTAGTTACCTGTTGTGATGCTGGAAAATGAGAACAGTACCCAGACTGTGGTGTCACTAATTCACTCTGGGTACAGGATGTGACAGTTCACATTCTGTGCAAAGTGTCAGTTTCAAGTAACTTGAAGTTAATAAAATTATACAAAGAATTAATTGCCCAAGAAGCAGTTAAGTCCAGTCATGCTTCCATCAAGTTTTTGAATAGTGTACTCTACAGTCTGGGAAAGAAGGTAGGATCCTGATTCAACCGGTTTTGGTTTCCTTCTCTAAATAGAAATCACTTGTTGGAGTGAAATCTGGGCTATTTTTTACAACATCTTAAGTATTTGAAATATATTTGCTTCTTTCAGGGTCAATTCTAATTAAAATATGCATACTGCCCTGGGTTAACAATTCATTCAAAGCATTTTGCATTTGAGTCTTTCAACAACAATCAATGTCTTTGAAAATAGTGAAGTAAGCCTCACTTATAAGAATACTTGTGGCTCCACCCCTGAAAACAGTTATTGGAGGAATATTCTGTTTCCAATCACATGACAGTGGAAGTAAAGCTTGCTGGATGTGATCAAACCACTTTGGGAAACTGGCAACGTATTTTTTAGCTACAGGGAAGAAGTGAATCAATAAAGTATATTTCAAACTGCAACTGAGATGTACACAGATGCACTCTCTCAGCTGGTATTTTTTTGGTGGAGTAAAAGGCTGATAGAATTTACAGAAAAATAAGTCATAAATCATGTTAAAATGAGTTCAAATAGATATCTGTAAGAAAATAAAACCCATGGTGGATCTTTCTCATCGAAGCCTGAATGAAAATTGTGGACTGTTATATTTTATGTATTTTTTTCAGTAAATTGACTAAAACCCCTTAAGTAGAGTGAAGTTTCAGTCACAAGGAACTCTTGATTTGCTTTTGCTTTTCAGTGGAGCCTGCCCTGCCAGGCAGTTACTGCTCAGGTTGTTATTAAAGTCACAGTTCATAAACCATGAAGATAGGCATAAATGCTCCCAGCACTGAAATGCATAAATGAGCTTGAATTTTCTCTGAAATCAGATGCAGTTCAGATGTTGAACAGTTATTTCAATGGGAAGGAGAGTTTTAATTTCTTCAATAAATGAAATTAAGAGATCTAATGTTTGATTGGCAAGTGTGTAGGTGGATCTGATGACTAAAAAGTAGGAAACCCTCTTGAACAGAGAGGAAAAAAGTGGGAATTGATACTTCAAAATATTTTGGCATTAGAGACAGTTAGAGATTACTCTCTAATATGGATTTCATATGTGAAATTATGGGGCTGATGAAAAGTAGTCTTCTCATACTTTATGCAAACATACTTTTTACAACGTACAAAGATCTGGGAGTAATTTGATAAATTTTCAAACCTGTGAAATGGGCATATTTATACTTCTTTTACGTAACTCCCAAAGGACTATTGAAGACACAGAGTTACGTTGTTCTTCATGCAGTGCAAACTAATAAGAAAACTACATGTTTCAGAGTAGGTATGGTCTAGATGTATCTAAATTAATATATAAGCAGGATGGAGCAAAACAAAAATGGAGGAATAAGGGAATTTGGAGATTTGGCTGGAACTGTGTTATGTTGGAAAGCAAAGCAGCAGTTAGCATGGGAATTCTGAAGGTGACTGGAGCAGAGCATACAGATGGATTCAGCTGGACATGAGGATTGCAGCAATGATATAACAGACATTAATGTCTTCCATGTTCAGATGCAACCAAAGCTGAGATTTCACTGGTATGAACTTCTAGTTTGAATTAGACTCCTATCACATTATCTTTTGAACCCTCAAAAAGAGTATACTACATTCTCATCAGAGACTTAACACCACCCTTTTACTCAAGGATATCTGGAAATAAGCGGATATTTTCCTGCTGGAGGTTTTCACCCTGGCATCTTGTCCAGTTTTGTCTTGATGTGACTGAACAGATAAACTTCTATGTTGCAATCAAGAAAACATGCTATACAATTAGTAGACGTTTATTTTGTTTGTAATTATACACATCTTGTAGAATAGAGTTTGTACTTCCTATAATCAGACAAATATTGGGTCTAAAAGGAAAACAGCAACAGTCTGCTGCTTTAACAGGAGAGAAAGAAAAGCTGAAAATTAATTTAGAACCAGTCTCAGATGAAATGTCTGGTTGTGCTCAGAAGCAGGTGTTTTGATATAGGTCGATTCAATGAATTGACCTATATCAAAACAGTGAAACAGTTTGCTTTTTCTAGGGAAAAAATCTGAAATGTTTTGGTAGAACTGAATTTTTTTTTTTGGGAAACACTCCTATGAATATTTTATACTGGAAAAGAAATCATACAAAATAATTACAGCTCTGCCATAATTCTTGCTAGTATTTGTATTTTATTTTGTTAAGTAAATGCACAGGCCTTTGTAGACCTTGTCTTTTTATAACCTTTACAACTAAATTTTCACAGTGAAAGCTGGAAACTGAAGATCAAGTATCTGTTCAGTACATTGAATTTCATGTACATTATATGTGGAAACTAGCATGTTCCAAGAATTTTCTCTCTTCTCTTGTCTCAGCTTTTGATAATCTGAGAAGATCTGGGGCTCTACCTTTCTGCCATTCCTAGAAGGAATGAGAGCTAATACAATGGATTGATCTTGAAAGCAATGTTAGAAGATTAAGAAAACAGGTAACAGACTTAGCCAAACCCCTCTCTTTGCCTCAAGAAGCCACTTTACAGACCATTGCAAACTCACTCATAATCTATAAAATGCAGATATCCATCACTTTTACTGGGTAGTATCTGCACCAATAGCTGGGATAAAATGAGATTATGCATTGCTTGCTGATTTTTCACTATAAGTGCACAGCCATAAGAGCAGTTAGAGGAGCTCTGTGGGGTAAAGCATTCACACACATACAGACCCACAAGACCTTATTAAACTTAATAATTCAGAAATGCTATGAGCAGTTACATGAAAAATTAGAGGCTGGCATCATGCATAGATGAACAGATATTTCTCTATTCTTTCAACCTCTCTCTGTGATCTGCATAGGAGATGGAAGGTTTCTTGAATATCCCTGAAGTTATGAAAGAAGAAAAGAAAATATGAACTGATTTAAAATCTACCCCAAGGGAAAGTTCTTGGCCCTGCTGGGTTTAAAGAAGATTTCTATATTACCTTTTTCTTAGCCATCTTCATTTATTTGCCATGCTCTTTTCCTTGAGGGATTCAGGTGCATTCACTTTTGCCACTCCTGGTGCACACACTTAATTTTACAGATTACAGAAATGACATCTCCTGTAAACTGATTTTATTCATCCATGATGATAACAAACCTGTAAAAATGTTTGAGCTTGGTCAATACCACATGAGCTAAGAAGTGATGATCTTGACCAGAGTGTTGATTTTCACAATTAGCTGTGCTGAACACTGCATTCCCAACTGTTGCGTTTATCAGAGCCTGGAGGGGTTTGAGCTGGAGAAAAGGAGGCTCAGGGAAAGGGAAAGGCTCAGGGAGAACCATATCACTCTCTACAACTACCTGAAAGGAGGATGTAGCAAGATGGGGGTCTGCCTCCTCTCCCAGGCAACACGAGAGAAGATGACAGGACTCAAGCTGCTCAAGGGGAGATTCAGATTGGACATTAGGAGGAATTTCTTCATGGAATGGGTTGTGAAATGTTGGAATGGATCATCCAGGATGGTGGTGAAGTCACCATCCCTGGAGGGGTTCAAGAAATGATTGGATGTGGCTCTTAGTGCCATGATTTAGTTGACAAAGTAGACATCAGTCAAAGGTCAGAGTCAACGATCTCAGAGGTCTTTTCCAACCAAATTGATTCTGTGATTTTGTGATTCTGAGCTCCGTGTTTGCTCTGGGAACAACAGCTGGTAGGAACATTGCCTTCTCAGCACTGAGATGAGTACGTGTATTATTTTCTCGTCAAAGGAAAGTATGTCAGGCCAACTACAACCAGTTTAAGAAGAATGATGGCACCCAAAAGTATCCAGCTCCTACTTTGGGAATTGGATGAGGACTTTGATACATCCAAAGTCTGAGGCAAACCTTAGACCTTTCATTTTGTGCAAGGAAAAGTGTACCTGCTATTTTATGATATTAAATCCTAGGATCTATCTTCCTAAGAAGTTTTATGTTGTAATGATTTTAATTTTACAGACTCATTGGAAAAATGATTTTGCATTTTACAGCTTCTATTTGTCTTCTCAATCATGTGTTTTACAGATTAAAATAAGAACAGAAGACTGATATTTGTGCAGGCAGGGAATATTACAAGATCCTTCTTTACACAAATAGATTAGTGACAAATCTTAAATGCTCAGTCAACTCTACTAGCAATTTTAATTCTCCTCCTAATAGCTTATGATAAATACTTCTGAAAAATGAACTCTAATGTACTTCATCTGGGTGTTTCAGAGTTTGGAGATCTTAGTGTCAGATACTAAAGAGGGTCCATAAAACTACATTTACGAAGCAAGTAAAGAATGTAAGTGAGTTCTTTGTGAGATAAAGGCACTGCAGCTTTGACATATGGAAAGTGAGATTTCTAGTAAGTGCTCTTTGGAGTGACGATCCTATTAGCAAGCCCATAGCTTTATAACATGTAAGTTGTATAGTATGAAAAGTGACACTTCACTAAATTTGACAATTTGCACTTGTTTGCTTTTAATCAGTTTGTGAGGAGCTTGCAGTCTCTGCATTAACTGTGTAAATTGGGGAAAGCTACAACAATGCTTCAATAGAAAGTTTTCAGGATTTTCCAAGGTTTTTATTATTATTTTATTGTCATTTTATTATTACCTCAATTAACGGTAAGCATGTGTCCATGCATTGTGCTCCAACAGATATTCCCATTGAATATGCTACTTTACTAAAAAAGTGGGATTTTTATTTTAGAAAACAAATTTTAACAGAAGATACCACATAGATTTACTAATGACTTAAACATCCAAAACTACATCCTGGATAAATTCCAATTTGAGTAATATATTTGCTGCTTAGTTAAAGTTAACCTATCTTTATAATTAGATACACTGGGATACTCTAGTGGAACAACTTGAGGTCAGTTGGAATTATATTAATTTATACCAAGGAGAATCTGGCTCAATACTTTTCTTCACTTCTTGCCCTAGGATCTCACTAGGGAGGCTATTAATAGAGTGGCAACATGACAAGGGAAAGGAAATGGGGAAAGGGGAAATTGGCTAAGTCTTTAAAAATAAATTTAATCCAATCAAGACTACAGACAGTGTCAGAAATGAAATTCTAGTCATGCAGTTACTGTGTACACTCACCACAGGACAAAGTTCTTATTTTTTTTGCAGTAGCACTTTCTGTATTCACCTTTTTCCTTTGTTTCTGGCAGTTGGTGTCATATGCTTACACCTTACATCATTTAGGTGAATGCTTTCCCATTATTGTTACGTATTCTTTTGTCCATCCACCTGGATTGATCTGCATCCCCTCTTAGCATCTGAGCAGGGGGTAGGAAGCTCATTGAGTCCTGTGCTTGTGTGGCACCAAGTGAGCACATGGCCTGACAAGCAAAGCCTCAGAAAGGTTCATTGGTGCTTAGGGCAGACCCTGCTCAGCCGGGCTTGTTTCACCTCCTGCTGAAAACCCAGCTCAGCCTTCCAGCGCTGGAGCAGGAGAGGAGACAGTGAGGTGTGGGGGACTTTCCCCCTCTGTAGGGTTGTCTCACTCTGTTGTATCTCTGAACACCCCCATGCCTGCATGCACACACAAACTCAAATTACACCTGAATTCTCTGAATTCTTTGAAAAGTCATTTGGAAACAATGGAACATGATTTAAGTTATTGCTTGCTTGCTTGAAGTAGGTGTCAGACCTGCTACCATGTTGGCTTCCTCCAAGTCTGTTATGGCTCATGGAGAAGGAGAGTGGGAACTTCCAGCTTGATTTTCAGCTGCTCAAAAGTGCCAGCAAACCTTGTTCAAACACATGCCTTTATGTCTCATGTACATAAACGTGAAAAGTTTGTTGTTTCTGTCTGTTAAAGTCCAAATAATACCATTGATTCTAATGACAATAAAGTTTCATAAACACATATTTCTGTATCAATGTCAGTATAATACTTAAGTGACTTTAAGTGTATTTAGTATATGATTTATTTTAAGTCAAAAAAACAATCTACAGAGAGAAGACATTGCATGGCTTTCATTTGCATTTATTTTATATTTGCACCATTTGACATCAGATATAAATCTGTGCATATGTGCTGGTAAATACTGTCATTACTTTTTAAAAGGGAAAATCTTTACAGGAGTGTACTTAAACACAGAGTTATTGTATCACATCTTCAATCAAAGCTATGGACACTAATACTGCTTTTAGGATGACTTCTTTGTTTGTGCTATATATAATTTTTATGCATTATTATCTGGCAATGGACATGATGTTAATGACAATATACTTTCCATTAGGCAAGCAGTACAGTTGAATCCAGGCTGATTTATAAAACAACAACACAACAACACTAGTTAGGGCATTGTATTCTACTTGCCAGATGGTTAACTCCCATGGGTTAATGAGTATACCCAAATTCTAGATGATTTAAGATGTCCTGCGGATATTTCCTTAGGTACGAGGATTGCTGGCTGTTAATTTACATGTGTACTGTATTTTTCCCTCTCTCTATTGGTCTCATGAGGATTCTGAATTTCTTTTTCTTCATAAAATGCTAATAAGCCATATTTAACACCTTCCCCTTTTGCTGCTCTGACCATCAAAACATTGTTTTCAGATTTCAAACACTTCATCTATTAGACCAGATTAGTTCTTCACAAAGAACCAGGAACTGGAAATTTATATCTATCTATCTATCTATCTATCTATCTATCTATCTATCTATCTATTTATATATATATATATACATATATATATATACACATATATATACATACATATATATATATATACACATACATGTGGATACACTCTCTCATTCTCAAATGCATACATATATATATGCATACATATATATATATGCATACATATATATATATATAATAATATAATACACACACACTTTACTTCTCACCTTGTACATACTATTTTCGTAAGTGCATTTTGCAGGAATTTTTTTATTACTTCAACACAAGAAAATAGGTGAGCATATTAACAAATTTTTAGCAAATTCTGAAAGTCTAAATTATTGATTAGTCAGAAATAAATCTGCACTTTGTTTTATATGAAAGAAAAAGTCTATGTTGGTGTGTCACAGAGGGTTGTTATCATTCTTGACAGCTGAAATCCCTGAAAAGAATTTCTCTATAGTGGTGTTACCTCTGACTCTGCCTAACTGGCACACATTCAGCTTGAGAGAGAGGAGTTTTAGAAACAGCATGAAAGGCATTAATCTAGAGGGAAAAGACAAGACTTAAGGATAGTTGTTTTATTCTTGCACATGGGGGAAAAAAAAAAAAGGTGAGTGGAAACTGCAGAATTTCAATGTTAACTGAAATAGAGATAGGACAAGCTGTTTTATCAACATAACTGGCCATCAGCCTTGTTCTGGTTTCTAGCCCCTCTGAATTATCAGGTCACCTTATACCCCTCATGTACATTCAAAAAATGCAGAGGATTAGGTACGAGGAAAGCTGAGGAGGGACTGTTGGCAAATGAAAAGAAAGAGCAGGGAATGAGGAACAGCTCTTTTGTTCAGAAATCTAGGTGCTGATGTCGTGAAATAGCTCACAGTTGTATTCCTTCTGGCATCTGTTGCTGGCATTGGTTTGTGGAAGATACTCTAAGATTTTGTGGAAGATTCTCTAATAGCAAATTCCTTCCTTATTCTTTCACCCATGTAACGGACACATGTTCCCTTTTCCTTATATAGAGGTTGAATCTTCATTTTAAAAAACCCTATCAAACTCTTAAGATAAAAAATATCCTGAGGCAATAAGTTGCACAAGGTCAGCACATATATTGTATAAATAATTTATTTTTGGTTTAGATAAAGTGTTTTTTCTCTACAGAATGCTTAGCTCTATCCTCATTTTTGTTACATTGGTATTTTACTTTTCACTTTTCTATTCACTCCTCAGAGCATTTTGTCTTTTTTAATCCGCTCCTTTTCTATACATAGCTCATAACCCTTTTTGTACGTCTCCTCAGACCTGAGTGCTTGTGCAATGCTGCTCAAGCATTGCCTGTTACTGATGCTTCTACCACTCACAGTAGCAACAACAAACCTCGTATTTATAGAAGACTCTCCACCTTCTTAGAGATATTCTCTGACTTCTGGATTCTCTCACTTCTTCCACTTAGAATGGCAAATGTTTGAAGTGAGATTTAATATGAGGGAAAGCCATCATAACTGCAAAGAAAAAAAAAAACTATTTTGTGGCATTTTATATGCATATTCTCCTCATTTTTTTTTATACTATAACTGTACTAAACCAGAATGTTTTCCTTGAACTATTAATTTAAACATTTTTTCTCCCTCTGAGTCACCACAGTTAATTTCAAAACCAGCATTGTGAATGAGGTAGATGGTTTCTTCCCATCAGCATCACTTGATGAGAATTCTGTTCCCCTACAGTAAAACTGAGGTACCTGGAAATACCATCCAAGTATTTCAACAGCACATAAACCATAAGTACAGGAGCCATTAGAAAATGAGAAATGCAGCTGACCTTCCTTGTCGTATTTATATACCATTTCATATAGAGATATCTCCAAGCAAGTTTGGATTCACTGCTGCAGTGACTGGTTGGTGTTCAGAAAATCTGTCATATCTTAGTGCTCCAGCTTGGTTTTCAAGCTGGGGTAATGTGACAGGGACCCCGTGTGTGTGCCCTGCTCTGCTCAAGGAAGGAAGGGGCTGGCAGGCTAAGTTGCCATTCCATCCTCTCCACCTCCTGGAGCGTATCAGTAATCTGAGTCAAAGACAAGGAGTGTTGAAGACAGAGGAAGTGGAGGCACTTCTGCCCTGTTGCCTGTGATGATTTGTGAGCAAAATGCTGGCATGCACGAGGTACAGAGCCACCCACAGTGCCTGCCTGCATCCACACCAGCCTGGGCCAAGAATCTGCAAGATACTGCTGTCTGGCTCATACCCAGTTTAAAGAAACCTGTTTCTCTGACTGCAAAAGCCTTATTTCCAAACCTGGGTGAAATGATCAGAATCCATAACTTGAAGATTTACTTGGACCTCTGCAGTTAATTCGTACCGTGGAGATACACTCTATGGAAAGCCCTTCTGAGGCTGGAGATCAGCCTCAGAGAACTGCACAGACCTCTAGAAGAGTGCTGAGCCAGGTAAACAATGTTCACTCTGAAGGTTTGTGCACTTTTACCAGTTTCCTTGACTCATTGTTTGCTTCATTGGGAGAACTGCCCTCTGTCCTCAAAGCACACATGAAAATGGCAGCTCATACTCCATTTACCTGTTTGGAGACCTAAAAGCCTGGATGCTGCACGTGGGACTGCTGTCATGGGCTGAGGCCACAGTCACTGTGACCTGCCACGCAGTTATGGGACAACATCAAAGCAGAACTAGACAACAAAATGCCTGAGGGCCCACAGTGACAGAACACCAGCACTGCAGGGACTTTGTTTACAACCCTGCCTCTTCCACCTCAGCTTTTTACATATCCACAAATGCTGCCAGGTCTGGTCCCAGGGAGGTAACTAGCTCACAGTTGTGGTGGGAAGTAACTGTGGCTACTGTATTACATCTTCTCTGGGAACAAATAGGCTGAATGCTGTTGGTTCCTGATAAGGATCATCCTGACTGGTTTCTTACTGACAGGACAGCTGGCAACAGGAAAATGGTGAAGCGGGCTCAGGGCTCCTTAATTCACAGACCCCTGGTAACCAGACAAGACAGGAAAGTGAAAATTTTATATGTAGCCTATTTTCTGCCCAATGAGTAAGTTTTCAAGCTTAACCTCTTAACACTAAAAATATTTGAAAAAATCCTGACAAGACTCTCATTACAAAAGCACCTAATTCTATACTTGTGTACAAAATCTAATGATAATACAGTTAAGAAACCTATGGTATAGTGGGCAAAGAAACAAGCAGCAAACAAGAAAAGTATAGACTAAGTGAGCCAATACATGGAAAGAGCTACGGGCTGAATGCCCATCTATGGAAATCTAATCAGCATGGACTGAATACAACTCTGCCACCCAAACAGAGCATTATAGGATGCCAGCTGCATCTGCTTCCCCTCCTAGTTATTCCTATTTTTGAGCATAAACCAAGCTCTTTGGGAGCTTGGTTAGGGAGTAATAGCTTACCCAAATAAGCAATGCCATAAGAGGTGTTGTAAACCTTTAAATTGCCATTAGTTAATCAAAATTATTGTTCAGTGACCATTATATTTTACTAAATGACCACTGAATCAGAATGTTCTTACTGATTTTCAATTACAACGTAGAATGATTTCCAAGACTCAATAGCACCCATTAGCAGCACTGGGACCACTGCAACCTCTGATACCAGGAGGAAATTCAGTGCTTAAGAAGCTAACTTAATTTCTTCTTGTAGATGATAATTTCTAGCCATGAATATTTCGAAAAAGGTTTCCTAGCAGTGACTAATGTAGTTGCATACAAGTGTGTGACCCTCCTCTTCTACTTTCAAAAAGCCCGTCTCTTCTGTTTAAGGAGGTTTTAAAGGGGAGCAGCACAAAACATGCACATGGAAGGGCAGAACTTCTTCCTCTGTGAATGGAGGATTGCACCTCCTCCCACCTGGAAGTGGATGCTTCCCTGGCACAGGAGCATCTCAAGAAATAAAGTACTTTTAGAGAAGTTGAGCCATGACATATTAAATCTGCTATGTAATGTGATAATTCCTTTAAACTTCTATAATGAAAAATGTAACAGTAGCAAATATTTGTGAGGTCTTCCTGCAGTAATAGAGGAGAGGTATTTTGTGATTTACCTAACTATGGGGAGCATCTTTACAAAAGAGTAAAACACGTTCTATCTGTATGTGTGCTCCTGCAGAGAAATCTCTTTTCACTTAGTATACTGGTGAAGGTAAAACAGTGAATAGCCAGGTAGCAACGAGTTAATTCTCCCAAAGGAAACAGAAGCACGTAGTTAAATACTACATCACAAATTACCATTTTTATGTCACCACCTCACCATGACTTTAGCACTAACCCATCTCTGTCTTCATACTCTCATTAGGATATAATGCATATTCATGGTCCTGATTATATAGCCACTTTCTTGACTTGTTTTAATTGTGCATAAAGACATTGTGACAGGAGACCTGACCTTTTCAAGATCATTTTCTCTCCATTACTTTTCACAAAGCTATTAACTTGTCGCCTTCCATAAGATTGCAATAATTTATTTCCCATTAATAAAAAATTCCTGGTGCCATGCAAATTAAAATTTATTCAGCAAATAGAATTCTTAGGATTATTTTCTAATGGCTTTATATACTTCCAGCTTAGGAAGAAAAATAATATTAATGGATACAGGCTGAGTGGATAATTGCATACATTGGAGAAAAATGAATATACAACTGGTACTGTGGCTTACTGCACACCAATTACCCAGAAGAGTTCCTTTACTCCCTTTTTCAATAAATATATTAAATAATTTATTGGAGATATCATTATAAACTTGAAATTATTCCCATTATATAAAGGGCTTGGCAACCTGATACACAAACAACAAATGTTGGTGTTAGAAAATCCACACTAAGTAAAAATGCTTGTAAGTGTAAATGAAACTGAGAGGAGGAGTAATTTTGACAAAGTTGCAGCAGAACTGCAATAGAATTAGAGAAGGGTTGCATGGAGAATTGGTAGACAAGAGTTTGTATTTCTCAACATTTTCCAATAGGAATGAATTATGCTGAAATTGCATAACATGTTAATGACATAAAGGCTTAGCTTTTCTGAGAACTTTTCAGCCTGTGCAGTTGATAAAATTCTTAATATAACAGGAAAACCAGAGCATCATAATTCAGCAGTATTTATTTCCTTTTTATTACAGCTGAAAGTATGATATGCCCATAAACTTATTTACATAAGCTCCTATTGGGGAAAATAGCTCATGTACATTTCAAGCTATGCATTAGTGATATACAGTAACTACTGCACAAACAGATATTTCAGTGTTTAGAAGCTGGCACAAAAACTGCAAACCACGTAACAGCAGCCAGTTCAAGTCCCTGACCAACTACATGGGAGTGATGACGATAAAACTCAGTGACATCTTGTTGGAAGGTTTCAAGGCTGTAGAAAAAAGAAGCCATTAAACTTTCCACTACAAAGTCACAGAGAAGTGAGCTCAAAGAGGAACCTTGGTTACCTGCTCTCTCTGGCAAGCAACTCAAAGTAGCTCCCACTCCACCTCAGTGCAACTGTAAACATTTGGTTAGAAATCTTCTAAGAACAGCTGTATGTGCTATGCATTGAGTAGTTCTGCTAAATGTAGGACAGCAAGGTGTTTAATTCATTAGCAAGTTGGATTCTGATAGGGAAATATGGAGAGTTGCATAGAAAGACATGAAAGGAGAAAGAAGGAATGGCTGGGGAGGGAAAGTAGGCTAGAGTACAAACCACTGCAAGAACAAGCCCTGGAAGAAAGAGCTCTAAATGCCCTTCTAAATGCTCTTCTGCCTGCAAGCTCATGGTAAGGATTAAGTGATTAAACTATGCAACGTTCCCAGTCCTTTAAATATGTAAAACTGCTTGCCATGTGGACCCCACCTTAAGTGCTGCTTTAAAAAGAATCAGATTGCAAATCATGACAAAAATCCAGTTTAATTTTGTAGTTTATTTCAATGGAAGGAAAAGAATCAGAAACTTTACTGGGTTTTTTTCAGTTGGCTTATACTTGTTCAAATCCCACATTTTCTTTTCCTGTATTAATGTAACTAAATGAGTTTGTTAGCCCAAACTCATGGTTTATCCCAGAGCATGGGTGTTCTGACACACTTTAAATTCACAGTCAGAATTAATTTAGACATTTTATACTCCTGCAAATCTCCTAAGGAAGTGTTCAGAGTATAACATGAATGACAAACATACAGCAATAGAAAAAGCATTAAAATCTATTGCAGCTTTATCAAATCTCTTCCTTTCCTCACACAAATTACTTTCACAAGTCCACAGTGGTCATTACTGATCCCTGAATACTTACCAACAGTAATCACAGTGATGTGCATAAGCACTGCAGAAAATTAATTACAGCTTGTCTTTCACAGGATTGATGCCTCTTTCCTATTAGTAAGGTATCAGTACCTTTTACTTTAGAAAGTGAGAAAGAATGGTTTAAATGTGCAAACTAGTGAAAGTTGAATAATAGGACAAGGTAATTTCTAATGAAAACGTTATTGTAACCTTCTTTGTTAATAGGTCTTTGCTAATAAGGACCAGATTTGTACAGATGCTGAAAGTGTCTAGAAAGATTTGGCATTTCCTTGTGCAATTGCTTGCATGTAGCTGCAAGACCTATCATGAAACAGTTGTATTATGAATTTCAGTGGAAGTTGGAATAAATTAATCGGCAATTTAGGCTGTGTTTGTATTTGAAAAATTATGGATTTAGGACTCTGGGAGAAAGTGCTGGTCACAAAATGATGTTTTCCTTCATGAAAAAAGATGAGTGAACATGAACATTTTTGTTTGCTTTCACAAAACACTGTAAGGGATTCTCAAAAAGCCTTAAATCAAATATCGAAATATTTATTTTAGTGAAAAAACCCCAAACCAACAAAAACCCCAAAATCAAACTTCAAGCTGTTTACACAGAAGATTTTTTCCATTTCACTTTTGTAGGGAAAAAAGCAATTTTTTTCAAAAGCATTTGTTGGAGGGCTTTATATCATATGCCACTGCCCACTGACCCATGCTGTCCTCTGCTAATATTTAAAGCAGCAAAACACGCTGGACCACGTTTGTATTTGGGGCAACTTTGCAGCAGTGTTGCAATAAACGGAGGGATAACTGGGGGATTAACTTGGTCTGGTCTGCCTGCCACAAACCCAGCAGTTTAATTTTCCAGCAGTCAACAGTATTCTACATTTATTACAAGAATACAGCTCTTACTAAATCATTTCACCACATGTGTATCCCCACACTGATGCTCACTTACCATTAAACTGAGCTCTGCAGCATTGCAAAGATCTTCATCTCTTGGCCTAATTCAATGGTCTAAGCCAACGTGACAAGTACCTATTTCACAAGGAAATATGATGTAAAGGTGGGGCTTTGCTCCCCTTTACTTTGCAGATGGGGATGTTCTGCATGCCTCCCACACATCTCCATCCAAATGCACAATATGGATGTTTTATCTTTCACAACAGGAACCTTCTGTTCATGGATATGTCAACATTCCTGAGAATATTTCTGAATTTTGCAGGATGGGACCGTACCTGAATACCAGATAGTTTGTCCTGTGACAGTGATTCAATACAGAGAGGAAACTCAGCTCTCCCTAAAGCCCTAATATTCTATATGGTTATCAAGTCTAAGAACTTGGGAATCATTGCTGCTTATCAACATGAATATGAGTTTCAGCTTTTACTTTGACCAAGGCAAAATTTATTTGAGTCTTGATTTTTCAGCAAATAATTTATATGTGTGTTTTACATCTAGCTATGTAGCAAGATATATCTTGCATACAAAGCTGGTGTTATTTTCTCATTTGAGAAATTTTCTCATTTCTCATATGAAGCAGATGTCTGTAAATGATAATAAGCCACATTTTTAAAGTTGCCTCTGTTCAATTTTTGCAGAAAATACAAATATGCACTTTAAAAAAAAAAAAACCAACATGGCACAACTAGGAGGATGCACATAGCTGTAGAACTGATGCAGACAATATCTTTTATAATGTTCTGATGCACCATATCAAAGATTTGTCATTAAAATAAAGCATACAATCAAGTGAGAAAGTAGACTTACATTGCAATTATTTTCCTATTAGCTGCTGCCCATTGCTCCTGACAGGTATAAATTAGATCTCGCCAGGTTGCCTACAGATTAATGAGTTCCAAAACTGGCATTTAATTGTTTGGGAGTAAGAGGCAGAAAAGGAAGGTATCTGCAAAAAAAATCTTTATCCACCCGTGATTAGAAGATATTCTCCTTTCTTTCTGCTTTTCCTTTCTCCCCTGGCATCGCTTGGGTGATAACTGACACTTCTATCAGAGGATTCCTTTCGACGCAGCAGAAACTTGCAGCTGAGGCAAGGCCAGAATTAATAATCTGCGTGAGCAAACACACAGCTGCTGTTTGTGGAGAGAGATTCTATTAACGAACAGTGAATTCTCATAATTAGCTGAGCGGTTTCTGCAGCTGCCTGCCTGACCCCAGACTACACAAATTGTGGGTGGTGTTCAGCCTCTAAATCAATCTTACCTAATTACTAGAAGCATGTTCCTCCAGTCCTAATGACTGGGGGGGTGGGGGGGGGGGGACAGGGGGTGGGTATGGGGAGGAATAGACATTTCCTTACCCATTCAAATGTTCCTCTTATTAGATTCTCCTTTGTGCCTAAATTCGTATTTTTTCTATTAGCATTTCTAAGGGTATACAGGTGTGGTTACAAATCAGAAGCACAGAAGTATAATTCATGTCCTCCAACCATGTGCCAGTGTGTGTCTGCTTTGCAAACAGTAGCAAAATGTGTGCTTGTTGGAAGCATCTGCCTCGCTTCAATTCACAAAACATAATTTAAAACACACATGTCTGTCTGGATTCAGAGCCTTTTCTCTGCCCTGCTTCCCCTCCCCCCCAAATTAATGTGACAAAAAATGGAAAATCATGAATGGTGGTGCCTTCGTCTGGTCTGGAGCACAGTCACTGCTGTCTCGTCACGTGGAGCCCAAGAGGAGCGCGTTTGTCACTCGCGAAGAAAAGGGATGGATGACTTTGCTGCCAGCTCAGCGAGAAGCTTCGTCTTCCCGAGGCGGGATGGAGCCGAGGGGCTCACCCGGGCCCACCTGGCCTGCGGTGCCAAAGCTGGGCAGCTCCAGCGGGGGCAGCTCCTGAGGAGCGCAGCTGCGGCCGGGGTGCCCGGGCCCCGCTCCGGCAGGAGAGGCTGGAGCCAGCCCCGCAGCCAGGGAGTCACTCCTCGGCAGCTCCCTTCCTGCCCGGGCAATCGCTACTTGGCATTCCCAGCCAGATTAGCTATGTGTGTTATGGCCAATTCTCCCGAAAAGATCAGGCTCCAGAGCTAAATCCCTCACCCATCCCCGTCCTTTGTCTGGCGATGTACCCTCATAAGCGGAGGCTCCCTTTGTCACTTGTCTGACATCGCCGGGCTTGCGGCAGCTCCTCCCTGATGCTGAAACACACTGCTGATGTCTGCAGCCCTTTGCTCCTTTGCTCCCAGGTCTTCAGCTTCTCCTTTGATGTCCTTTTAAGGATTTGACTTGTTGTTATCTGCTTCTTCCATCAGAACTGGCAGCACCCAGAAGATCCGAGTTCTGGGCTCCCTTTTTGTTTTAGCTCAAAATTGGATCCAGGGCAAGTCATTAAGGGCCTGAGAATGAGCTAGCTGAGTCTGAATCAGTGTTGACCTAGGCAGTAATTGGATATGGTTAATGTGAAATCAGACATTTGCTGTAATTTTGAGATTAATTAATTTAGGAATGAATGAATGCACAGACAGCAACTTTGAGTGAAGCTTTAAGAATGACCGGAAATATTAACTCTTGAGAATTTCATGCAGAGATCCAAATATTAGAGAATTTCCAGCTTTCTTAGAAGAATTTTTAAGAGGTCAACATCTCCCAAATTATTTTATATATATTTAAGATGATGTCTTCGCTATGATTGTAAATCTCACAGGTTTTTAATCACCAGATTTTCACCTGCTGGTCAGTGACAACCTTGCTGTCAAGGGCAAAACTCAACAACGTTATACCAATGCAGAATTCAGATTCATGAAAACCAGCTGGGAGGGGCAAGAGGAAGGGACAGCTTATAGGGAAACCAAATTATATGGAGATAGAAGAAAAATACATCTTTCACAGCACTACCATTTGTGAACACTAAATATTTGTCTATCAACAGCATCTCAAGCATTACTCATTTTGTTTATAAATTGCTTTATAAAATATTTTTCCTTATAAACTGTTAGAAAATCTGAGAACATCCAGTAATTTTGAGATTTAGATTTAATTTTTCACTTTCACAATTATTTTTGTTTCTTTATTGATTGATTCCTCTTGGAAATGGCAGCCCCAATTTCAACTATTTCAATGTTAAGCTCCAGAATATTACTGGAAATTAATTTCTAAAATTTCTGTCTGAAGCAATTAATGGCTGTGGTGTATAATTTCATCTTCCCAAGTTCATGTCATGGCTAGTAAAGCTTCTGAATGTTTATACAAAGTATAAGCTGTAGGGCCACAGGAACATCAAATCTATTTCACAGAAAGATATGTATTTCCGATAATATTTTCTAAGGAAGGAATGATTAAAATAATTTCCTGTGACACATAATGTAAAGAATTAAAATATATTATACTGTCAACAAGTCTTCCCCAGATAAAGGGAATGAACCAAGTTTTATATGTAGAATCTTTCTTGGAACCAATGTGAAAAAAACACTTTTTGCCCAGTCAAATGCAACATTTCAGGTTCTTCATATTCATAATAGGAAATTTCATGTCATGTAACTTAATGATTAGTTCTTTAGTGCCACTTTTACTAGGTAATACTACACCAGAAATCCAAAATCAAATATCCCTGGGCCCTGAATTAGCAGATTAACAACATAAATACCAGCCTGTATCCTGCACAGCAACAGCCCAGCTGGATTTGGACCTTAGATCATCTTACTTGGATACAACCAGCCTCACTGACAATAATGCTCTTAGTCTCTCAAGCACAGCCCATATACAAAATTTTGTTGCAACAGTTTATAGAGGTGTTTGGAGGTAGCTTCAGCAGGTAGGCAATAAATGGAGACAGAATGCCTGTATGTTTTCTGCTGCATGTTTGTAATACACAACAGAAATGACTTCTGTATGTTTAACATAAAGGCTTCTTATATTATTAACAATAAAGCACTGGCTGAAATATGTTCTAAAGACACACATCTGTAGCAATCTATTGAATATACAGAATGCAGTCTCCACAACAAATCTTTTAAAGAAAGAACACATTGATCCAAATAACCCAAGTTCTAACAGGGAAAAGAACTATCTTTTCCCATTAAAATTGTGTAATAAATATATTGCAATTCTTCTGTCAGTCAAGGGAAAGTCACAATGTGTTTTGATCCCTTCTTATAATAACAGAAAACTAGGAACAAGACAGTGTTTCAGAACTCACCCAACAAATTGTTTTCATAGGCAGGGTACTGCAGGGCACTCTCATGACAAAGCCCAGCCAGTAAATAAGGATTTGTGACAGCAGTAAACAACTTGCTCTGTATGTGCAGTCAGTAGACACATTGAATGTACAAAATAGAATAGGTATGGATACAAATAAAAAAAAAAAAAGTGACAACAAAAATCATCTGGCTAGGTATATGGCATTAACTAAAGCACCTGAAAATTATTCATCTCTTCCTACCTCTGCCAGGGCAGAAGCTCTCATGCTCTTCACATAGAGTCTGGTGCAGCATCCCCTTGAATCATTGGCCATCTTTTCATCTAAGGCCCACATGCTCATAGATATCAAAAGGTCTTGTTTTCTCTTAAGCTTTTAAGACTTTACTCTCTTCAGAAGGAAACCTGAACAACAAAAGAATCACTGTCTCCCTTCCGAAGAGGGCTGTCCTTCAGCCAGGATCCAGAGGTGATGGCTGTGCACAAGGACAGAGTGACATGGCACATTCATGAAACACACCTTCATCCCCAGAAATGACAATTTCAGCTCACCAAACAAATCAGCTCAAGTGTTATAAGGCCTTGGATGCTGAAGTCCTTATATTTTCTTTAAAGAATGGGAAAGATTTTCCAACTTTTAAAAAATTGATCAAAGCTACCCTAGGACCCAGTCGTGTAAAGAAGGAGGTTATGCCAAACTGTTGCAGATCAGCTGATGGCAGAAGCCCAGCACAGATTTGTGCCAAAGGGTTTTTTCATCTTTCAAGCCTTCTTCAAAATTCAGTGGTGGGGGATCACTAATGATGCTGAGGAAAGTACCCCAGAAGAGTGAAAAGGCAGATTTTACAGCAGGGTTGTGTGGGGAGATGGGAGTTTTCACACAGCTGAGGACAGCCTGGAAGGGAGAAGAAAGAACAAAGAAACAAGTTACCAGCACTGTGTGGTTTAGTACTAGGAGCTGTAAATGAGCAAAATGATTAAATTAACTCACATCTGCTTGTCCATATATCCTCCTATCTGGGGAAAACCACTTTGACCCATGCAGCAGTTTATTACCCTGGGCTTAATACTAAATGGACCTATGAGAAACAAGGGTTCAGATCCACAACCTTTGGTTCACATCAAATTATCAGTCTCTTATTGCATCTGTTTACAAAGTTGTGCTTAGTTTTTCATCAATTCTGAGCAAAAGTATGCCTCCTCTACAAAAATCCAATTAAATTAGTAGACCTTAAGAAAATCACCTGGTGAGACAGAACAATGCTCCTCTCCTAAGGAAGTGCAGTCTGAAAGTCTGGGAGAACAAAAAGAACAAACCAGCATAATTTTTAGACAATGGAATAATGCACTGATTACATGTTATTCTTTATGTTATTCTCATCCTGTAGGCAGACCAGAAGTGGTGGTCAGAGCCCTAGGAGTTCCTTAGCAGGCAGACAGGGGCTCAGGTAGCAGCAGCTGCTGATTTTTCTGAACTGAAGCTTACTACTGAAGCAGAAGTGCACTATTGTGTGAAATGAACTTTGCTTTCTCAAAGGATGCCCTTCAATCAGGATGTTTGAAGATCAAAGTTGAATTCTCTTGTGCTAATATCTACTTTGAGAATATATATATATACTTCATGGAAATTATTTAAAATAGAATGTTATGTACACAGGGCTAGACTACCAAAAACATTTGATTTTTGTATTAGGTGATATTTTCAACATTTTGTTTATCAATTTACTTTACTTATTAGTATAGTCATATTTTGTCTAATGTGTAACTGAAACAACACACAAATTCCACTCTCTCTTTTTTCTAAATGTTTCATTACAAATCTTTACTATTTAAAGTGTGCACTTACAAAAGTTTTAAACAAAAAGAATTTATTCATTAGTACTCAACTGTATATACATGCTGTAGTTTATCCATCCAGCTGTGGCTGGATAACAAAGTTGCTACTGCCACCTGAGCAAATAGTGGGAAAAATCTGTAATTATGAATTCCTCATAGAGGATCAATCATTTCTTAGAGCACCTCAGAGAGGCAGGGAATTCTCTGATGTTTTACTCACACTTTCCTCTCTTTTTGCCATAGAAATTCGGGAGATTGAAGGTCCCACTCCAAATCCTGAAGTTCTGAATCAGCCTTGGTGTTTTCTGCCATTCTCTTCTGCTTTATGATTTCACTGGTATGTTCCCTTTCTGCAGACAGCTAACCCCCTTCAAAAAGCATGTATGAATGAGTCTCCCAACAGTCAAACAGGCTAAAGAGAACATATTTCAAAGCAGATATAGCTGCACACATCTATATTCTTGTCCCTTCTCTTAAGAGAAATTGAAATATGTCCAATTCAAACTGCATGTGTAGTTGTTCCACCTATAGGTATATTTGAACTCTTGATAACCTTCCCCTAAACTCTACTATAGCAGAGTCTCAACACATGCTTGACTCAAAAATGTGAAAGGAGGTATTTTTCTGTAGGATTCGTATTTGAGCACTTTGTTGTTGTGGGGCCTCAGTCCTGTAAAAGGCTGCATGTGTGACACCCAGAGAATAAGATACAGACACAGTAGGTGAGACACATTGTTGTGCCAGTGCACAGAGCCAGAAATGCACAGTACCAAATCAAGGGGTGCCTGGAAGGAACCTCAAAACTCGTTCTGTTACTCAGTCCCAAGGCAGGAGCAGCTCTTCCTAGAGCATCCCTGCCAGGTGTTCTATATAATCTAACCCAAAAAAATGCACCAAAGTCTCCTCAGATCCCTCTGCTAGTTTTACCACTAGAAAATTCTTCCTAATGTCTAATCTGAATCTTCATTGTCATTATTCCAACTCTTGTCCTAACTGTCCCTGTGCCATATGTCCCAGATTTTCCCTCAAACTGCCCCCAGCATAAATAACACAATTCAGCCTTTCCTCCCAAGTGATTTTTTTCCAAAGATTTTATAATTTTCTTCTAACTCCTACACCAAGATGCTTAAAATCAGCCACACTGCTCTAGCAAGGGGAATGGACAGACCACTTCAGCTGTCTCCCCTTACATATACTCTCACTTGCAAAACTCAGTAAGATACATTTGCTTTTTCTGCAGTAGTTGAACATCGTTGACTCACATTGTTTATAAGCCAGTGCCATCCCCAAAGCATTTCCTGCAGAACTACTGCAAATCAGGTGCTCCTGAGAAAGCCACACAGACACTTTTCTGTACTTCTGTTTTTTCTGCAGTCTGCAAAACAAATCATTTTGTGAGATGAATCGAGCATTTTGTAAGAGCTGAAGTTGAGATGATGGTTTACATATAACAACAGGCACCAGCTACCCCCATTTGCTGCTATTTTGACAATATCCCTGTTTCTAAAGCTACAAACAGAGCTTATGTTTTTTTCTTCTAGATTTTTAAGTATCCTAGTGTGAAGCCCATCGGACTCAGCTTATCTGAAAGCGTCTAATGAGTAGTCTCATCAACTCCAATGAGATGCATGTGCAAAGTTAAGCCTCTACTCAAGTGCTTTCCTGGATCAGGGCCAGAAAGCTCAGCACTGTACAGGCCGAAGCTGCTTTAAGTTTTCATGATTGGCAATGAAAACACAGGACTACCCAAAAAGGATGTGCCCACACCTTTCATGGCTCAGGAGCACAAAAGTTATAGAGCAGTGCATTGTATTCCCCTACGAAAATGTGAAGTTGTTTTCAGATCCAGAAGAGTGCCCAGACCCACTGTGCTTAGAACAAAAAAGTAGCCTCCACATGACCTATTAACCCATAATTGCTACTGATATAGCAGCCTTTTCATGCATCTCCAGTGTGCAAAGACCCCATGAAAAAATGAAAGAAAACAAACTAACATAACAGCAGTTTTGTGCAACAATTTGGGCAATAAGCAAGTAAAAGAATTGTGGTTTTGAAAGTACTGCTCTTTGTGGGAAGTCCTTGGATTTCTGGGCCACTTAATTAAAGACCCATACTTGCTGCAAAGGTAACAGAATCCAAGTGTAAATTTTAATAATTGCAGCAGTGATTACTTTTGGTTCTTGGCAGTTCATTACTGACTGCACAATTCCAGAGGCTCTCGTTAAATGGTCCATGGAATGAATCAGGCATGGAATTAACCTATTTTGAGTTCCCTGAAGCTTATGTCCCATGAAGGAGTATTCACATACCTCTCTTGGGGCCAATCCTGAAAGCCCTTCCTCATACGAGTAATCCTTACCCACACCAGACTGCTCTTGACTCCAGTGCCAGCATTTGTGCTAGCAGAGGCTGTGCTTGTGAGTAATCATTTGCAGGACTGGGTGCGTGGTTTTCATGTTCCATTTGACAAAAGCAAATTACTTGCGGGCACAGCCCCAAGTCTACATGAAAAATTACACTTACTTGTTTAAAAAGAAACAGCATTTCTGTTACATTCTTCCTTCCTTTCTAATTGCAAGCACATTTGTGCTCTGTCCTAACGGAGGCAAATGCCGGCGAGATTGGGAGCAGTGGTTGTGAATCATTATTAACTGCACAGCGCTGTTCAGATGCCAGCTGTGATGATCCGTGGTCTGTCTGCTAGAATTCCCCAGGGAAAAAACATCTGGGAAAGGGTAAAGCTAAGCAGAGGGCTAATAACTATCAAGAATCCCTTTCTCTTTCTTAAAGCTTCCCTTTTCAGATGTTTTGCTTAAATAAAAAATCAAAAAGAAAATCTGTTCCCCCCCACCCCATATTGTTTCTTTTAGTCTAAAGCCTGCAAAGATGCAGAGCCCTGCAGTGTTTCATTTCTCTTCCTTTCTGGCCAAAGGGAGTCAGTGACAGACTCAGGAGGTATTAGTGTGCTGTCACCTGGTGCTGTCCCAGTGCTGTCCACACCTTCATAGGCTGTTCATGGCATTGCTCACAGGCAGTGGAGGCTGGAAACTGCACAATGGGCACAGACACGCTGTCTTCAGTACAAAGAGCTTCAGAGCTGAGCCAGTGTAACCAAAATCAAAAGAGATCTTAACATGTACTGTCTGAACAGGCTCCTCTGCGTTGCTGTGAATAATCTGCATGTGTCTTCTCAACACTTTTAATGCACGACCTTTGGAAGCCAATCTTAAAACTGTGACAGGAATATTGTACAGAAGTATTATCCCTATGAAGAACAAAGCCAGTGCTTTAAAGATAAGCTGCTCAGTTATTTTTTCCTTATATGCCTGTTTTGGGCAACACCTGATTAAGACCTGACAAAATTCTCAGATTTTTTCTTGTACGAATAATGTAACAAAAGCCTCCTCTATTTGTCAGATGAGTGGATTATCTATAGTCAATGAAAGTTTTGTAAATAATTTAAAGAAATCTGTAAAGATTATTCAGACAGTAAAGTCCCCTTCCCTTCCCTTCCCTTCCCTTCCCTTCCCTTCCCTTCCCTTCCCTTCCCTTCCCTTCCCTTCCCTTCCCTTCCCTTCCCTTCCCTTCCCTTCCCTTCCCTTCCCTTCCCTTCCCTTCCCTTCCCTTCCCTTCCCTTCCCTTCCCTTCCCTTCCCTTCCCTTCCCTTCCCTTCCCTTCCCTTCCCTTCCCTTCCCTTCCCTTCCCTTCCCTTCCCTTCCCTTCCCTTCCCTTCCCTTCCCTTCCCTTCCCTTCCCTTCCCTTCCCTTCCCTTCCCTTCCCTTCCCTTCCCTTCCCTTCCCTTCCCTTCCCTTCCCTTCCCTTCCCTTCCCTTCCCTTCCCTTCCCTTCCCTTCCCTTCCCTTCCCTTCCCTTCCCTTCCCTTCCCTTTTCAACAGGTGTGGAGTTAAAATAGAAACCAGATGGTGTTATCCTAAACTGCTTCTCCTATTCCTTCTAGTAACTGGTCTGGGACAGCAATGTCTCCAGTTTATCTTAGTGGAAACATCATGTTGAGCCAGATACTATAAAGATTTTTTTTCTGGAAAATTATGACTCAGATGAGACTGGAAAATTCATTTTCATAATTTAAATTTAGATCTCCAAAAAGAAAATATCAGGGACTAATCTTTCAAGGCCTCTCTCCCATTCTTAGTCCTTAGCCCTGAGTGTAGAAAATCATTATTCAAAGCTTGCAGACCCGGTTATTTCACTTGGATATCTGAGGTGACATGAGGATTTTGAAGAACATGACAGCAAAGGTGCTAAATTGGTGAAACCCTTGCATAGGCAATGCCAAGGTGAAGCCTTTGCCTCACTTTTGGGATATGCAATTCAGTTGCCTGCTGACACTGAAGACGTGGCATTGACTGACTGCTGGTAAGCCCAGCAGAGAAGCTGCCACTTATCTCTCTGTATTAAACCTTATCAGAGAATTTTTGGAGCACTTAATTTTTGGAAAGCTTTTAAAACACTTCAGGCATTTGAGGACTCACAGCATGTAAAGCATCGAAAAAAAAAAATCTGTCATGAAAGCAGAATACTAGGAATAGTGTAAGGGTCTCACTGAATCGAATTACAGGTGTCTTCCCAAATGCATGAATCCAGAGCATAGAGACCTCCTGGTCATTGCTCCAGCTTCAGCAAAGGTACTTTTTAATACTTTCAGAAACTTGCAAGGTTCATCCTGGCATTGTCTGGTTTTTCCTCCCTCAGACTCTAGACTGAAGGGCTGTCCCAAGCTCCACTGTTTTTATTAGCTGGAATTTATGCATATGCTCCTTCTCTCATGGACATGTAGACAGTGTTCATGCCATAAATAACTAGAAAGCAGGCACAAAATCAATATGTGGAAAGCTGAGGCTTCAAATGTGGTATAACGTTTTAATGATCCCACGCAGGGCAATAAAGAGCTCTGGCACTGAACCGGGGACAAGGTAACCAGAAACTTGGCTCCTCCAAAAGAGCAAGGTGCTCAAAACAACCGACACTGAGGCAGAAGACAATCAAAACCAGATTGAGATTCACTGAGATGCAGCAATAGATCTGTCAAGCCCAGTCATGCACACAGCCAGCCCCCTAAACAACCTCTGGGTATCATTTTTGTTGGAGTGCAGCCACCAGCTGCTCTGAGCCAACAGCGACCCCACTGCGAGGCTCCGCTGCTGACCTCCAATGCTTTAATTCCTCTGCATGCATATTTTAACATTATTACAAAAGGTTTCATTTACAATTCACAGGCTGAGCAACAATGAGTACATTTCATGGAGGTCAGCCTCAACCATTCCTCCTAGTGATGGAATTATAGTTTAAACAGCTGGAGCATGGTCCCAGGAGAGACACTGGGATATGGTTCCTTTACAGCAGAATAAATCCATCAGGCATATTTCACGTGTCCGATAACATTAATAGATACCAGGGCCTTTTAATATTTAATGAACTCACTTCGAGGTTGTTTACTAGAGAAGGAGCAATCAGAAAGGTGATCACAGTCTTTTGATCTCTAATGACAACAGCAAAACCCAAATCTCAGCCAATGGGGTCAGCCTCCCTCTCTCCCCATGCCCTCCTACCGCCCCTGTGAGCTCTATCAGAAAAGCCACCTCATCCACAACCTGTTTCAGCTTCAGAATGTGCATGGGTGTTTTTAGTTTTGTGGTTCAAAAGTTAATAATTTCCATGTTTCCCACAATTTAATAGAGATGCCAGAAACTGTCAAATAGCTTTCAGTTTAGTGATGGAGAAAATGGGAAAGGAAAGACAACTTGCAGAGGCATAAAACAAATAGTGTAGTGCTAAGAGGAGCCAGAACGAGCCTGGGTGTGCTAATGAATGTTATGTCCATTAGCACAGAGATATCACTGAATGTGAGCTTTGGCAGTGACTCTCTTTACTAATGGCCTTTGGTCTTAATATTGCCATCATATGTTTCCTTTTTAATTTTGCTATAATATCCAGTTTATTAGAGATTAGAGGATTTCAGCTGAATAGCAGCTTGATTTTCTTTCTTCCCTCAATTTCACGTCCTCATTTTTAACATACCTAATCCAATTTGGTTAGACTGGGAACTGGAAGGAACTGTTTATAGAGGAGATGTGCAGTGATGTCTACCTCTTATTCAGAGGTTTCAGACACATCTTCCATGGCAGTGATTTTTGTGAGCATTTAGGATTAATTTTCTTTTTATCACAGCAAGTGTGAAGTCACAGACTTTGGCAGGTGAAAGATGTGCAACCTGCTTCTCAGCAGGACAGCCCCTACCAGTGTGAAGAGAAGCATGAGACATAGATTGTGTTCCTGCAGAATAAGAAATAGAAACTGGAGATAATCTATTCTGGAACCACTGGGATGGGGTGAGCATGCCACTTTTCACAAACAGATTCATGGCCTATACTCACTTAAATGTACAAACCCATCATGTGAGTCATCCCAGGGACATCACTGACCTTGGCCAAGGCAAACATGAAGAACATAGACCTGGTGTCTTAAGGAAAGATATGGAAAGAGCAACTACCTCCCCATGAGATATCAGCATGACTCATGTCTCCCTGTGATTGCCATTATGCAGTGGACTTGAATTCGAACTGAACATGTGCAGAGACAGGGCATTAATAGGATATGTGGAAGCAGAAAGCCTGTTGTATGGGTGGGAACAAGCTGCTTCCCCTTGCTTATAATCTAAAAAACAAGAACCTCGGGGGAACAGGACGGCTTTCTGCACTCTTGGAGGTGAGAGAGGGACAGTCAGTAAGTAGAAAAAATGTTTTCAGCTGGAAGATGCTGCTGAATGCTGAATAGAGAGTCCACGAATTAATAGATTTGGAAATTAAAAAAATATTAGAGGTTAAAAGCATATAAAGGAGTGAGGAGCTGGAATAAGAAGTGGTAAGAGTGAAATCATAACTTGCTTTCAAATGGACATTGATACATTTATATCACTTACACAAGTAATTGTATCATTGCCTGTAGTAAAAGTTTGCATTTCATGGTTTCAGAGACGTCTTTCAATCTCATCCTTGTGAACAAATGTAGATTTGGGATCTGTGTCCATGTTCCCTTCATCTTGTCCATGTTCCCTTCATCTTGCCTCCCTTCACTCAAAATCTTTATTAATAACTACTTCTGAGTTACAAACGGGTTAGCCCAGGGTGGCAGACTTCATTCATAATTTTTTTACTTCATTTGTCAGCATTCATCAGAACAGGTTGCATCTCTGGGTGAAAAACTTTTAGCAGACAACCCAGGGTTACCAGTTTAGAAGAACAAGTTGCTGTGAAAATTGGTGAACTATGCAGAGAAACACATTGCATGTGAAATCTATTAGGATTGTTCACTTGCAGGTTTTGCTTTTTTTTTTTTATTTTTTAATTTTTTTTTCCCTCCCTGTTACTGTTTAGTTTTCAGATTTTCTATTCCTTAAAAAAGTGGAGAAGTAAGCAGATGGTGGATTTCCTGAGAGCCAGGGATGCTCTACTGATGAAGTGCTGTCATTCTTAGTGAGAAAATCACCGCCAGCCTTCACCTTTTAAAAGAAATCATTTTCAGGTAGAAGCACATTTAAAATAATTTCAATCAAAGCACTAAACCAGAAGCAGATGTTCAGATATGACTTAGGAATATTTAACTACTTTGGCAATGAATACACACAGATTGTTTTTAACAGACACTGGGTACCTCTCCACGCCTGTCCCCTTTTCCTGTTAATGGCAAATGGTTAAATGAAAGGCTCCGCTGTAGTTTCATTAAATGGCAAATATAAAGAACAGGTAAAAATACCTGCTTGGTAAAAGAAATTATTTAGATTTCCAAGACGATCTCATGTCTGATGTTGATATTTGAGATGTGCCTGCAAAGGAGCTTCCATTGAAACATCTTATTGTACAGAAAATAACTGGCAAGAAAAAAAAGCTGTTCCTTTTTCTCTCTCCTTTTTTTAAAATTTTAAAATTTTTATTTTTATTTTTTTTCTGAACTTTCTAATTAATATGCTTTGGAAATATAAAAAAAAAAAAAAATCCTGAAGGACAAAGTACCAGCAGAGACCTCTCTTTGGAAACAGAATCTGCTGTGGAACAAAAGTTGAAAGCAATAAAAGCTGAAACGAGTTTCCAGATGGAATAAATTGGTTCCAGGGTTTCTTGAGATTTTGGCCAACATATTGCACAGCTGAAGCTGAACTTGCTAATTTTACCAAGGGAAAATGTCTCAACAGGGACACAATTCTCTTGAGACTCTGTCTGCTGCTTGTGCAGTTCTGTTTAGACTCAGCTATCTGTTTCTCCCAGTCTCCAAAGGCAGGGCACACATCTCACCCAGACTGTCACTGGCATGCTCACGGGGTTACTGCCTGGCAAGTTTTAACTTCCCTGCCTCGCTTCAGACTCACCTAAACAGTCCCTGAACCCTGTCAGCCTCCAAAGCTGGGCAGCCAGGCAAGTTTTATCTGATTGGAGCAGGGTGGGTCTGGTTTATTTATTGCTTAATTAAGTGTAATATCCTTGACAAGGTGCCTTATTGACATTGCAGCAAATTAAAGACTTTATTATGCGACAAACGCTGTCATCACTCAAGCAAAACTTAGTTCAGAGGAGAATTTTGCTGGAGAAAGGACCACAGTGTTTGAACTCACTGTTCAAACAGTATTGTTTTGTATACATTTGTATTATTATATCCATATATGTATGAATATATCCATGGTAGCATGTGGAAAAGTATTCTGGGGTTAAAATACAAGATTTGTCTCCACATTTTACCTGTTGCTCCTTTGCTGAGATTGCCAACACTGACTGTCCTTATGATACACACACCTCTCCAGAAGAGAAATCTCTTCTTTTTCTCAAGGCCAGTGTTCAGACATGGTGGTGCATGGCTGCATTTGTGCTTGAACCTGTGATATATAAGATATAGAAGGTTCTGGCTATCTAGTCAATGCAGTGTGCTTATTTTTAAAAGAAAAAAGCCCTTGTTAAGTACAGCAATATTTCCATGCCATGGAATTACATGGAATTACAGATCTTTCTCCTTTCCAAGAAGAGGGGGAAAAGGCCTTCTTAAAGCTTTTAAAAACAATAAAAACTGTTTGTTTAATAAGTGCTCTCTTGCAAGCTTGCCAACAGCATAAACCATATTATCCAGAACAGTCACTTGTTTAGGGTTTCCAATGTTAAACAAAACCTCAACCAAGCACAAATGTGAGGATAAGCTGAAAACACTGCACTCACTGGCAGCTTAATCTCCAGCACACAGGGATGGAGCTCAAAGATAGTTTACTGGATAACCTGGAAGGCCTTTATCAACCATCACTAGCATTCAGTTCCTGCCTATATGCATGATCCATGCTTTTTTTTACTTGATATATTGAAAATGAAGGGGAAATGTTTCTAGCCAAAGCATCTACCTATGTTATTTACAATTACTGTATGGCAGGTTTTGAGGTTCTGGCTATTACAAGGTGGTTCTAGGGAAGAGATGTGCTAGGCAGTGAGGGACTAGCAGGTTCCCTAAATCCCCATGGACCTGTAAAACCACAAGAGGGTTTACAAAGATTTGGCCTATGCTGAAGTAAAGTTAGAGAGTAACAGGTGGTGTCTTGGGAATTTTGCATGTTCTATAGCTCTAGGTAATTTATAGAGCAATCTGTCTCTGTGGATAACATTTTTCTTGGCTCAGAGCAGGTGCCTCTCATGCCACTCTAGACTATGGCCAGTTAGAGCTGAGGCTATCTACCCATGAGCACCTCCTGCTATTCTTGCCTTTGCATATTTTTGAAATTCAGCTAAGAACTGCCTTCTAAATATCTTCATCATATCCTAGTGGAGATTATTTTAATATCTCCTCTGCATAGCAATGAAAACCAGAGGTGATGTTTTTTTTATCTTGATGAACTAGCCCCCCTCTCACACTGCAGCAACATCACTGTGGCAGGGCAGCCCCCCCAGAGTGCAGGAGGGCTCACTCCACAGTGCTGGAGTGCCTACTCATGCATTACTTCTTGCTGGGGTAGAAGGAGGTTTTGTATCTCCTGGGACCCTCTTGCCTCTGCTAGCCCTACCTGAAGGCTTTATCACAGAGCAGTTCCTGGGGAGAGGCATACCAGTCAGCTGGGAAGAAACTGTATGTCTTCCTCCTCACATGCCAAGAGATACTGAATAGGAAGGACTCTGCCTCTGACAGAGTCTGACAGCCCTAATCAATAGCTATTGCTTAAAAAAATATACTAAAAAAATATACAAATGAATCTATAGCTTTCTTGTAATGATGCTGTCTCCTCAAACAAGAACCTACAGAATAAGATCCTGTCTGCAGCCCCCTTTCCCCTTGTAAAGCAAAGCAAGAAGGGAGCTTTGTATGCTTCTTCTTAGAGGACCAAATATCACACCACTCTGGAATAAATCATAAAAGCTGTGGGGTTTATTCACCTGCAAAAGCCATTATTTTCCAAACAGAATGGCACATGTCAGGGCAATATACATGTCACTAGGAAGCAAGAAGTTTGTTTACCTTGCTGAATATAGAATTGTTCCCAGTTTAATGGGTTTGTGTTAAAATGTTGCCCACAATATATATGTATTTTTATTTTCTCCCATGCACCACATTACAGACTGATTTTTTTTCCAGTGGTGAGTGCAAAGGTGATACAATGATCCACAATTTTCCCTCAAACATGCCATCCATTTTTTATTAGCCAAGTAAATTATTTAAGCATGTTCACTAACACACATGCCTCCTCTTATACACATGCCACACATTCCTGCCAGTGCAGCCTACCTAGATGTAATGAGATGCTCTTCTCAGGATCTTTTTGCCCAATCAGACTGTAATTAAGTCTATGAAGATGCAGGTAAATGTGCAAGATGCCTGTTTAATTAAAAACGAAAATGAGGGTTTAAGTATCAATTTGTGTTCTATTCAATTACCTGAAAGATTCGTAAAGCAACTTTACCTTTCAGTACCTTTTAATTAAAAAAAAAGTTAAAAAAAAAAGAAAAGCAGCACAAAACTGAAAGTAAGCCACCCTAAATTCAGGCTTCCATATGGTATGGCTACTTCTACATGCAGGAGAAACAGAAAATCCCATGAAAAAAAAGTTTGCATCAAATCATGGAGGGAAAAACCTAACCAAAACAAAACACATTGCTGTCAGAACACAGCAGACTGAGTCAATGTATAGCTTGCATATGGAAACAATGACATGATTGTTTACTTGCTGGTTTAATGATATTCACTTTCTCCTAATGGCAATGTTGAAAATGTGAATGCCAGATGTTAAGCCTACAGTGCAGAAGCGATGAACACTGCAAAGTCTATAGAAAGGAATTTATCCTGACATCAAAATATAGCGCAACTCTTCAGTTTATTAATGCTGCGAGTGGGTTTTTTTTAAAATTTATAAAAAGAAATAGCTTCATGTTTGCCATTTAAATTTCCATATTTTATAACACTTCAGCAACAAATTTACATATTTCCTGGAATCTGCAGATATAAAAGCGGTAAAACACTCCAGGCATTATTAGATAGTAGATTATAACCCATTACTATTGTTTCAATTAGCAATGTAAAAGTGACCTGCAGTGTTCAGATGACCCACTAATGGATTTAAATGCTTTCAAATATTAATGCAGGTTTTCTAAAGATGAATCCCAAACCCATTATTCCTGGAATAACCGTGAGCTGAAAAGCTGGCAATGATTGTGCATTATGTGGAAAGGCTCATGGTTAATTAAATGAATACCTAGCATTACACTGTTCACTTTAGTGCTACAAAATTATTTCTCATTGATTTTTACATTCTGAGCCTGTGATTCAATTTACTTCTGCAATTTGTGTTGTTGTGTCAATAAAACAGAACTGCTTGAAGATGGAAGCATTAGAGAGGGATACATACATTAAGGCCCAATGAAAACCGTAGTTTTCCTATTTTTTGCCCTGATGAAATATCACTTGTAGGCATCACTTAGTTATGTATTATTAATACAATTTTTGTTTGTTTCCATCTGCTCTTTCTCCATTTTTATATTCAGGAGCTGGAATGTTAGTGATTACTTAAGGGTGAGTAGCTAATTTTTCAGTAACAAGTTCTCCTACTATCAAGAACAAAAGCACCATCAACACAAGTCTGTTATTTCATGTTAAATGGACTAGAAGGATTCAATTCATCAAAGCAATCATGCTGGAGATCCAGGGAGTTTTTAATTAGGCAAATACATGAATGTGAATTTTGAAGTTATCAAAATTGATAATTCTGAGAATTTAATGTAGAATCAGAATAATTCCTGCATGGGTTTTGGGAAATGCTCACTCTCTTTGGTGTACAAAACTGCCTGGAAGAAGGGGTATGAAGTCTTTCCATGGAGATGCCCACTGAAGAAAATGGATGCAAGTAAGATCTCTTTTGGGTTGTAACACTTCACTGCCAGTTTTCTGGATACTTTTATTGTCTAAAGAGGGGCTTGTGTGGTGCTTCTACACATTTTCTATGACTGAGTTGATAAGTTTGTCAAGGATCCTTGGTTTTGACCACCTGAAATTGTTTGTAGAACACATGCATTTTATGGCATCTGAAAATATTTTAAATTAATTCCCTTTATGCTTGTCTTATGCTATGTATAAAGTGAATGGAGGAACATTTTCCTTACCTTTCTCTTGGATAACAAATTTAAGTAAATTTTCTCTCCAGAGTCAGAAAGAATTGATAATAAGCACTGTATGTCAAATTCTAAGCTGTCTGCAACCCTAGACAGATAGGGATCAGGCTTCACAATGAGTTTAGCTAATAGCAAGATCTTCACAGAAATGCACTTACAGATCTACTTCTGTTGCATTGTACCTGAGTCACCATTCATTCATGGATATAATTACTATTGTTATTATTATTATTATTATTATTATTATTATTATCATCATCATCATCATCATCATCATCATCATCATCGAGTTTTTTGAGTGGGTGTGCAAATCTCAGTTTTCTTACATTAGGAAAAATGAGGAGTAATTCCACTGGAGCCAGTGCAACTGTAATGATGTAAAAACCAGTGTAGGTGAGAAGATAATCAGGCCCACACCGTTCATTGTGTGACACAGTCCTGTAATCACTTACTTGCATGAGTAATGCTGTCTTCAGGAAGTTCACCGAGTTCAATTGGATTATCTGCATGAGTAAGTATCCCCTCATGTGTGTGCACCCTATTTTCATATGTTCAGTGCTTCCAAAAGGGAAACTAACTATAAACTGGCATTGTGAAGAAACTATAATAAATGTGTAAAAATTGAATTGAATTAGAAATATTAAAAAATGCACAAAAAAAAAAAAATCAAAGAGAACAAACTTGGTTTTGCTTCAGGGCACTGCTTTTCAGAAACCAGAAGGTGTGTCAGAAAATCCCATTCGAAGTTAGGATCATTATAATCTCAGATAATTAAATGGCTAGGGAGCTGTTCTGTGTTCACCAACTAGGACAATGCATTCCAAACTAAAATGCACTTATGTGTAGCCTCACTTAGAGCATTAGCCATTACTTGAACCTTGACCATGAGCACTCAGTGTGACAGTAACCAGTTTTGCATCCAGAGCCAGCTAAATGAGGATGCACGTTTGTGATATGGATTAGACAATTTTTATGATGGCTGAAAAAACCAGAAGGTTTGCAACTGGCTTAACTGGAAAAAGATCTGGCTTTCATTACTACAGGTAAGCAATCCTGAACATAATGAAAGATTTCCTGTAAAATGGGATCATTCTGTCAGGATTCTTACATGGGAAGAATTTCATGATCTATGATCTGTAGGCAAATACTATTTATGTACTTTTTATTTTTAGTGGATGAAAATGTTATTTATTCATTAAAAAATAAAAATAATAAAATAAAAAAAAATCTCCTAGCCACTCTATTCTTATAATGAATTCATTCTCATTTTATCACTCTCTGGAATGCTATTTCCTTTTCCTTCCACTTAGCAGAAAAAATGTAAATACGATTATTTTCCCCTTGATATGTTGTCCATTAAGCTATAAAATACAGTGAACAAGCCCCAGTAGTTTGGCTTGTAGAGAGTCGCTTCCTGAACCTGAAGTGAGGAAAGCCAGCTGTGCTCTAGTAGCACATCCCTCAGCTGTGAGGAGGTGGTGGTGGAGAGGAGATGCTATTTCAGGAACTTTCATGGCACAGAGACTACCATCCCTTCACAGATAGGATCGCTAAGACAGAAGTCCATCAATACCTATTTTAGTATCTCTTTTCACTAAGTGAGAAGTACAGGGCTTGGATTCAGCAAATTGGGATTGAGAGGCCTTAACAGAACTACCAAAAGTAGATAAAAGTACCAAAAATGGAGGGATTCAGGCACTTAAGCAGTGTCAAGAGGAAACTCAGGAAGTATATGAGCAAGCCATCAGAGTTTTGCAACCCCCAGGCTGGTAGGGCACCTGCTGTTATGCAGGTAAATGCTCCTGTAGTCATGCCTTTTCTTCTCTGGTCCTTAGTTTGAGTCAGAGAAATTTTAGTTCCTTTCTATTGAGCAGTTTAACTTCAACAAACAGAACCTCAAGCCCAGGTCAGCTACTCCTCAAGCTGGTGTACTGAGCATCAGGCTCTCCCTCTGCAGTCCTCCATTAGCCAACATTTGCACAGGACTGTGCCACAGTCTGCTTTGACTGAGACACTGCTTTCCTGGAGGGAATTTTAGGTCTTTAATGCTGGTCTTAATTAGAAATGTAAAAAAGGACTGAAATGAAGCGTCTGACTCAAAAAAGAAAACAGTGTTTTAGATCTCTCTCTCTCTGAAGTTCTCTCTTGTCTGAGCTATTTTGTCCCCTCTGCCTACCTCTCGTGGATCCACTGCTCCAGCTGGGAGCTGCTGTGTGGGACCTTAGGCCAGCAGCTGTGTGCCTGGTGGTCACCACAAGTCAGTAGAGATGGTGCACACCCATTCCCCTCCAGCCTGCACAGGAAATAGGGAGGGAGGAGGATTTTTTTCTCCTCTGGCTGTGCCCACAGGGGAGATGTCTTCCAACCAGCCTTCTTTGGTGTTGCTGTTGGCAGAGAGAGACATGAACACCAAAATCCCGTGCAGGTTCATTCACTCCTGGTTTGTAGATGCTGTAGACCCTGCTCAGACTTTGTGCAGCTTCATCTCACTCAGGTCTCCGGCACTGAATTTCACAAAGTTTGATCTAACTATATGAATTTAACACTGAGCATCTTTCTTGGCTTTTTTTTTTTTTTTTTTTTTTTTTTTTGGGTGGGGGGAGGCTGTTAGATGTTTGTTTATTTAGCAGTAGATATTCCTTCAAAAATTCCTATATTTCCTACTCATTGTTTTAAAAAGCGAATTTTACCAAGGTGAGACAGAATTTGGTCCCTTTTAGATATGCATGTGATGTGATTACAAGCATTCAAGATTAAATTACACAAACAGAAAAACAAATATCCTGTGTAAAAGCTATTCTGTAAAAGCTATATAGTCTAATTAGAAAGACAGAAACAAAAATCATTATGGCAATAAAGAATTAGAGCACAATAAAGAATATAGATTTTAGAAATTTATTGTAGAGTACCAACACCTTGTAGAGATTATAGAGCTGTGAGGACATAATTTGGAGAAATGTTTACTTACCAATAATACATTAAGTGTAACTGTTTAGGAGCTTCCTTTAGAATTCTGAATCTTTAATAAAAAATAAAAAGAAATCTATTGTTTGAACACAAGACATAGGGAATTTTGCAAATTTTACAAATAGATAGCAGTTACATATCCAAGATTTATCATTAAGTTGGAAAAATGTAACTGAATTTGGAAGAAATTCTGGAAAAAAAAGCGATAGGTACAGGATAAAAGCTTTTTTCATACTAAGATTAAAAAATCTGAACGGCATTTTATGCAAAGCTTGAAGTGAATTCAGATCCTTTGTTATGGTTCACGTATTTTCAGCTTCCCACATTTAATCATAACAGGCTCCTTGTGGTTTAATTATGATCAGAGTTCTGAAGATGATTCAACCACTTGCACCGAGAATTTGACTTGCATTGATCAGAAAAAAAAATATCTCCAAGCCTTAATTAACCATTTAACTGAAAAACATTCCTTTTCTGAGACACTGCTTTATGCTGTGATAAACTAAAGGTGTGTAAACCCTGAATCATAACCTGGGAAATACATGTAATAGCTGCTTAAAGGCTATAAATAAGATTGCAATTAAATATGTTGGTATGAATTTAACCCCTTTGTATACAAGCTTGTACTTGGGTTTCATTTGGGACTGGACCAGTTTTGGGGAAGAAGTAGTGAATACCTGCTGTACACATTTAGTAGAACTCAGGTGTGGATATTTGCTATAGGGCAGTAGGCCCTGCAAAAATAAGCGTGGGTTTTTCAGAAAGGCGAATGGTGTACTGAATTCTGTGGGTCTAGAGGGAGGTAGTTGTTGAATTCTTGTGAAAATCCCATTCCCTGCCCATGAAATGTATTCACCACAGCATCAGTGGGAATGCAAAACCTCTAGGTATTCTAATTTGCCCTCAGTATTTCAGTCTAAAATGAAGAAAGTCTTTTAGCTGGGACAAATTTCACAGTTACAAGAACAGATCCTAAGACTGCTTACACTTCTAGCTCAATGACCAGTTTTAGTGACTTGACAGAAACAAGTGTATCTCAACTTTGCCTTTGACAGAAAAAGAAAAAGCCTTTTTTTCCCCACTTATGTAATATGATAAAGAAAGGGTCAAGATGACTGAATCTATTTCTAAGATCATCACTTGCACTGAAAGACCTTACTGAATAGATTACTTGGAAAGTGAGGGTATGTATATATATATACACATATAGAAACCTAAACCAACAAAAAATGCACAAAACTCCTCCATTTGACAATTAAATTCTAGTTCACTTGATAATTTTTGCTTTAAATCAGACTAGATTAGGAGATAATAAAAACATACCTGCTTACTCACATGAGGAAATTCAGGAAATGAAAGCAAGAAATTTACATAAACATTGGATGAGCTCACACATGCATTGACCCAAACTTTATATTAAATAGAATGGCATATAGATGCATAGTACAGAAGTATAAAACTGAAAAATCTGTTCTTATTTGTATGCTATTAGAATGAAGCTTTTTAAAAAGATTGCTGCTTCTGCCAGTCCGTAAACCGTAACAATACTGGACAAAAATTCCTGTGTACGCAAAGATCTGTTCTTTGTTAACCTTTAATTTCTTCAGTTTTCAGTCCTGTTATAGATTGTCCAACGGAACTAATCCAGAGCATTTTGTACTCAGAAGTAGCTGCTGGACATCATCACAAATTCCCACCTCTGTGGATCTCTCAAGGTGTCAAGTTTTAACGACTTAATCAAGGACAGATCTTGAAATTCTTAAAAATCATGCATGCCTTTGAAAGAAGGCTGAGAAATATGAATTTAAGAAGAAAATGTAAAATTTGACACAATTCCAGAAAATATTTTTTAACTTAAAAATGAAATAAAAGTCAGCTGAAAATTTGCATTGAAATTAGTGTGCAGCAACCTTGTTTGAGATAAGATTAAACTGCTGCAATGCTGAAATTTGTTGTTGATAAGGAAGCTTAAATGTATTACACTATGCTGTATTTTGCCTCCCTTTCACTCAGAAAGTGTATTCATTATAATAAATTCACACTTTACTATGTAAAATTCATTCGTATAGCCAGAAGCTTATAAAAAGAATATAGACTAAAGAGCAAGTTGCATAATGAGATCTAATCTATGTAAAATAAGTCCCAGAAGAAATGTCCTTTACTTTGATCATATCCCTTGAAACAAGATCCCCTGCTGGAAACCACAATAAAATGAGAGCTTGGGAAACTCGCCTGGCAAGCAAGTTAGGTTTTTAAAAACAAAAGCTCGCCAAGCCCACCGACCTCATGATCCCAGACAAAACGTAATTAAGGCTAATAAAATCTTTCAGACTCCCTGAGGCTTAATGGGAGAATAAAGATTTTTGGGGGCTCACGGTAGGAATCCTGAGCTCTCCTCTCTGCCTCTGTGCGCTGAAAGCCTCAGCTTGCTGCCATATGCAGGAAAAGACCCAAAGTCCATCCAGAGGCAGGTGGCCATGGGGACATCCCTGCTCAGCTCACACATGTGCACAGACACACACTCACACCCCCCTGCATCAGAGGACTCAGCAGCCCCTCTGGCTTCCAGAGTGTTTTAGTGCTGGCTGATGCCTCTGATGCACAGGGACAATTTCCGAGTTTTCTTTGCCACCAGCACAGTGGGTGAATCACCACCGCTGGGAGATTAAAACGTTAAATTAATTTTTTTTAAGTGCCTTGCTCTTGCAGGATGAAAGGTGTTATGCAAATATAACATGTCCTTGTCATGAACTAAGAACTTAGAAGGACATGTTGCAGCGGCCATCAGTGTAAACTACCAGCAAATAGCACCCTGTGCCTGAAGGGGAAATGCAAAGAAAACCAGTCATTTCTTCAGCAGCTGTATTTCCTTTATATTGTACTTCAATATTCTTGTATATTGTATCTTGTATATTCTTAAATCTAAGAATAATGTCAGTCATGAAACAAGATATATAAATCATTGCTTATCAGGGAGACACTAACATCTTAAAAAGGAAATTAAATCATTAATGCAGAAATGTATTATTTTCTTCCTGATGTGGCAAGCAGCCTGAGAGTGTTATTATAGAAACACACTACTTGAGCACCCTCAGTGCACCCTCCAAGGTAATCACAGGTGCTGGGTGTGCAGCAGGACAAGGAGGTGAAGATGGGGGGCCTCTACATCAGAAGTAAAGATGTTGGAAACAAAGGACTTGCTTTCCTGCACATGGAGAAGAGTGCAATCAATTTATTTTGTTTTCTGTAGGAACGGTGAGCTGAATTACTTTCCAGTCACCTGTCTGCTGTGCCTTGCACTCAGGACAGATCTGAGGGAAGTGATTTGTCCTGCTGTCCTGGTTAGGCTGAATTGGTCAAATTTCCTGCCTCACTGTGGTGTCCCAGCATGCTTGGATAAATCCTATTCAAAAGCTGAGCACAGCAGCAGTTTTATCCTGTCCCTCTTCTTCCTCTGTCCATCAGGAGCTCTGTGGGGTGAAGGTGTTTTCCAGCAGTGAGTTAACCATTGCCCAAGCTCGCAGTGCAGCTTGAGCTTCCTGGTGTGCCAGTGAGCTGGTGCAAGTGCTGCCTAAAACGTGCCACTACCCCAAGCCCCAAGGACATCAGGGAGGACAACTAGCTTCTGGGGCCAGCAGGAGTCACGGAATGCAGAAGCTGGGGAAGGCACCTTGGCTCGGCCTGCAAAACTTCCATAATTATTTTATGAATAAAATTTCACAATGCTGCCCCTTGTTTTGGTCCATTTTGGGTCAGCAGCTGACCACCCACAGAAACAGCTTATGATGTTGGAAGGCGACTGGCAGCACCTCCTGTGTCCTGCTGGGATCAGCATGTGGTGCTGGGGCGAGAGAAACCCACTGGCCCCACCACTCTTCCCCAGAATTACTTCCCACCATCCCAAAAGGACCAGCACTGCATTAGCAACCTTTCAATTAGCCAGCCTGTCCCTGTCCTTTCCCTGTCCTTTCCCTGTCCTTTCCCTTGTCCCCTTAGAGCAGAGGAGCAGGGTAGCCACAAAGGAACAGAGAAAAGGTCTGCACTGTCTCTCTGCCACCAGTACACATGGGCAACATGCTCTGTCCATTTGTGCTGAGATGATGAAAGGTAATAATTGTTTCAGTATTTCTCTAATAGCTCTTTTCCCCATTTGGCTTCATTTCATATATACACTAACCAGTTTACAAATATTACTATCAAGGCTGAGTTATGAAAAGTTTATCTAATGTATGACTTGCTTTAAAGACTGTTAGAAGAATTACTTCTGCATAATAAAACCTCGGGAATACACAAGTGATCTTAAGAAATACAGTATGACTGCTGTCTGGTTTCCCATTGCCTTTGTAGTTGCTGAGACACTATAACATTATTTAATTAGCTAAAATTTCCTCTCTCTTGAGGATGGAAACTCAATGAAATGTCAACAATGCTGTCAGTCTGCTTCGGGCTAAACTCATTACACAAAGGCTCACGATAAAAATAGTCCAAGACAGATTATTTTGTTGCAGAACATAGGCCCACACAACTTATGCCTCAGAAAACAGATGTGGAATTCACACAAGTGCTGCATTTTGAGGGTTAATGGGACTGTTAAGTTCCACCAGACAATTACAAATGTTATGTGCTTCCACTGTTCTATATCCAACCAGTAAAAAAAAAAAAAGACTAAATCCTGTCAGTGATTTCTCAGAGACTGATGAGGGATAGTCTTACATTGGTCAAAGGATGATATGAAATCTATATCTTTCCTCTAAAAATTCACCTTTTCCCATCACTGAGAGAGTGAGCAGATATTGCATTTTAAGGAAAACCTGACAAGGAGCAAAGAAAAAAAATGTTTCATTTAATCTGAATTATAATTGATATTTCAGAATACATGTGCTCATTACTAAGCATAATAAAATTCGGCATTTTCTATTGTCAGAGGATTTATAAAGGCTAAATTTCTTGATTTATTTAAATAGACAGATAGGAAAGAGCAAACTACAAAAACAAGTGCTATATACTGAAGGCATGTGAATTACCTCCTTCCCAAGGATAATGCAAATTAGAAGTATGTAAAGCTTTGTCTGCACCTGGGATCTTTAATGAAGATAAAGAAAAATCAGACGGAGATTCTCCTGGGAAAAGAGAGGATCGTTATTTGAATAACCTGCAGTGAATTCTAATCAATGCAACGTGACTTTGAAAATGAATATGGTTTTTCAACCCGCTGTACATGAGCCATAATATTAATCATAACTTCATGGTACAGTAAAGCCCATGACAAATGGTTATTCAGTGGACTAACAAAAAGACCATTCATAGTGGGAGGAAGGTAAGGGCATATATAGAGTAATTTATTTCTGTTTTGTTCGCAAAAGCATCTGTCTAAATATACTCATATACCTATGCATTTATGTGAACATGCACATACGTACTTGTACCCACATGTGTGTGCCCCCAGTTTAGCACATAAGCATGAAATAGGTTAATTTTCCTTCAGGAGTAACATGAACAAGCATTGTCTAATCTTGTTATTCCTCAAAGAGTATTATTTAGTATTACAGTAGTTAACACAAAGCTTGAGATAATTTTTTTGAACCCAGGTTTTCTGGATGTTTTAGTCATGTATCTTCTCGTGTTTGAAGCCTCTATTGTGCCTCTAAAAGGCTGGAGGTAATTTGTGTCTCCTTTCCACTACTAAGCTTTGTTCACTCTCCTGGATGTGTAGGAAGGGTTTAACATAAAGCATGGTTCACTGGCTGCAACATAGAAACACCACGCTCATTTATTTACCTAGAGTACAGAACACAACTTTCATGGTTTTTTTCCATCTCAAGAATTCAAATCAATAAATTTTTTGACTTTTTCACTATTAACGTGTTTATATCAGTGAAACAAGCTGTGTCAAAAATCAGACTTTCAAAGAAACCCCTCTGAGGGAAATCAGAGGCATTTTGCAATGTTTTTTAAAGGGTGAGTGCATATTTTAGCCAGAGGGTTATTTTTGTGGGATACAGTGAAGTAAATATATCTTGTTTTGTTGATGTGATGTGGTGAGGATGTTCATATATAAGCAGTAAAATGTGACAAGCCATGCCATAAAATGCTATGCACTGACATGTGTGATGAGATGTTTTTTCTTCCTCACTGTATCTATCTCCCACTTGCAAGTGGCATTTGTCACCTTTGCCTGTGGGTGGATGTTCACTCGAGTTCTGGCCAGGCAGGGAGCTCCAGTGGGGTGACCATGACCTCCAGCACCATGGAGGGCTTGGGGTTGTGTGGGGATGGTGGCTGTGTCTGTACAACACGTGTGTCACCACATTAATAGATTCACGTTTTTACTAAAGCACAACTGCAGCCTGCAGCAGCCCTCAGGCAAAAGCTCAAGAAGAGCGTAAGGGCCTCGAAGGTTAAGCTCAAGATCTGTCAGTCTTGGGTAAGAGGCAGACTGTAGAGCTAAAGGCCTTCCACTTGCACCTTACCACCCAGCCTTGGACTATAGACTTATATAGGCTTAGGCTGTAGGCTGATAGCACACACCTATCATGTATTGGTGATCTGGGGCAGGAGAGGCTGTCTTTCCTATATCTAAAATATCAGTAGCACAAAAAAAAAATAAGAGCAGATCTATGAAAGAGGGAGTCATTGTGGCCACCTAGCTGAGCGTGTGCTCAGAGTGCAAAAAACCAACAAAATCCCTGGATGGAAATACTATTGGGACACCTAGAAGATGTGACATCATAACATTTATCTTTGCAGTATTATTTCTTTTGTAAAATCGTGTTTTAAAAAACTCCAAAGCAAACAAAGAGCCACAAGGTAATTTGGATCTGTTAAAGGAAAGTCGTGGTTGCAGAGCAGCTCAACCTGAGTAGCTTCCCAAAACAAAGGGAAAGGAGTGACTTGGTCAAAGTGCAAATATTTTTTGGGCTGGAGATTACTTGAAGCACAAGGCTGTTGAGCTTAAGAATCATCTAGAAAAGAGTTTAATTTTTACTACTTCTAAAGAAGACTGGATAGCTTTGTAGAGAAGATGCCAGAGTTCCTTTGAACAGTGCGGGTGTGATGTAAAAAATATTTGGTTAAATCTTATATTCTGTGTTAATGAAGTTGTCAAAACTATGCACAGGTTCCTTTAGTACTGTTTCTGCCTTTGCCCATTAATACTGACCAGTTTGATGCATATTCTGTTTTAAGCTATATCATGGTGTTCCCATAGATTTGGTCTTTCCACAAGATTTCTGCTGAAGGACAATGAAACATAAAAGTCATTCAGTGATTGCAGAGAGGTGCCATCACCAGAATCTCCCAGTACTTCTCTTGCCCATTATCCTTGGTCTTACCTGGTTTGAACCTGAAGCTAGCCTGCTGTGGCTTGCTGCAGCACCTGGGAAGACATGGTTTTGCTGTGCTTTATTTTACAAAGTTCCTGATTTAGCTGCATTTCATGTTGTGAATTTAAACCGTTGGTTTTCTGTTGCTTATTTTTTCTTATGTAAGGCTGTCTATAAGAAGAGAATAAATAGCTGAAGTGGTGGAACAAGCTGCTCTCACACTCCTCTTGAAGAAGCTTGAAGCAGCAATATGGACATAGTCCTAAGCCTCTCCTAAGCTAGCCAGATCTGAAACCTGAAGTCACAAGGAGTAAACATTCACTCTTGGGGCTCAAACTGACTGTCCCATTTTCATATTCCATGTCTTGGGAAGAAATGTTTGGATATCATGACAGTGCTAACTTTAATAAGTGTACTAATTAATGCCATTAAAAAGACTCTAAGATGACTAAACTATGATGCTCACAAGCTTGGATCTATCTACGCCTAAATAAATGAAAGGTTTATCTAAATGTGTTTTTGTTTTTAACTATGCCATATCTTTGGATGCTTATGGTACTCAAAAAACATCTGATCTTTGGTTATATGTGTCTTCAAATATATAACTGTATAACTAAACTGTCTTGTTTCTTACTGTTAGTTTTACCTAAACCATTAGGGAAAGCTTCATTGGGAATTAGACTTGTATTGTTGAAAACTACCTGATATTTAGAAGAAGGAATAGCAAGAGTTGTGCATATCTATAAATCTATATATCTTAATTTGTGCTAGTGGATTTATCTTCAATAAACTATAGAATTTCCTTCTAGAAGTTTATTTTCAAAGCAGTTTTAAATGCATCCGTTTAGGAGTGATTCCGGGAAGTGCTTCCTGTGTATCTGCTCATGTCCATGTTAAAAGCAAGAATCAGCACAGCATGAAAATTCATTCAACAAAAAATAAAAATTTGAGCCCAGTGAAGTCACAGACAGTACAGACACGGAGTTTAGTGGAGTCAGCATCACCCACGAGTTTTGGTTGCATTTTCACACTATTTGAATGTTATAGGAGATGCTGAAGTTACACAAAGAGAGGGAATGCAGCCACTCCCACATAACAGAGAGGGCAGAGTGGAAAGAAAGTTCACCTCCATCCACCAGAGAAGAGAGACATACTTTAAACTTCTTTTGTTCCTATTTCATAGTGATTTAAAATGCATAAATATTTTTCAAATTCCTTTAACAGTTGTAGTTACAAATTCACAGAATCACAGGATTGTTGAATTTGTAAAGCCCCTATGGAGGTCATCTGGTCCAGTCCTTAAGGATGATCACCCAAAGCTAGTTGCCCAAAGGCTTGTATTCAGTCTCTACTGGATTCACCAGTATTCAGCCTAGTTAGCAACTACCTTTGATTCAGAGGGAAAAAGATCCTGAACAGCTTTAGAATGCAGAAATGATCTAGTACCTTTTCTCCAAACCACTCTTCATTTTAATTTGGTTATTTGAACTCATTTCAGATGTTCTTCCTTCTTTCACCATTGCAGTAGATCTGCAGCTTCTGGCACATTGCATTGCATTGCATTGCAGCTTCTGTTTCTGGCACAGATCTGGTACCAGAAAACCAGAAATCAGTACAGGGGCAATAGTAGCCAAAGGCCTACTCAGCACTGCTCAAACTTCAGCCCTGCAACTATTCTCTGGTATTACTGTCATGGTGTGGGTGTGTGCTCAAAAAAAATTGTATAAAAGTGGAGGAAATCTGTGATACCTATTTTTTTTGTTTCTCCACCATGAAACAGTGTTAGTTTAAGCACAAAAGCAAAAACAGAAATTATTATGGGGATAGGATGTCACATGGAACTAGGTTGATAATCTATATCCTGGTAAAACAAGAATACTTAGGGTGTCCCCAGTTTCTCCTAATGTTAAAAGAAATGGCTTCTCATAAACGTTGTTCAGATAACTTGATAATTGCAGCATGAAATGGAAAACAAACTGTCGTTGATAAGAGATATGATCCTGTTCCTGTTAACGGCAGAAAACTGGCAAATTCAGACCCAAAAGAAAGAGTAATACAAAGATTGTATGTCTGATTTCAGTCACATAGAAGGATTATTGATTTATCCAAGGGTTACTGAAATGAAGATCTGGCTCGTGGTTCAGGTGAGGATGGGAGTAAAGTGATTACTGCTTTATTACAGGCCTTCCCTGTAGATATGGGGTGTGGAAATAATCAGGGCTGATCTTACAGGGAGTGCAGCAGATGCACAGCATCTGGTCTCTGGTCTCCAAGGCTACATCTATACTAGTAAACTAAACAGGCTTAGGACATGTTTAAGCACTGCTCCATGAGATCTATACTGTTTAACCCTTCCCCTTGTCTCTGGAGTTTGGCTCTTGCCAAACAGCACTGTGCAGGTGCACAGGTCAGCAACTGCTCCCCAAACACAGTGGGAACAAACCCCCTTTGTTCTACGGCAGAAGAGGGTGAGACAGGAGCAGAGTGAGCTGAGCTGAGCAGTACAGGGCTCTAGGTCAGAGGATGTGCCATCATTCATTCAATTTATTTCAGAAAGGGTCTCCTGACAACTACTTTCTGATCATGCTTACGGCATCTCTTCACTTTCTCATTTTCTCTTGAAACAAAACACATAGCCAAAGTATTTTTCCCAAAGAAAAAACCACATACTTAAACAATTTCCCACTCTCCTAACTATATGAATGAAGAACAGTTTTCATCCCAACTCTGGTCTCTATATGTATAAGAAAACTCTTGTCTACAGCCAAAGTCCTACAGCCACAAGGCAAATTCATCAAGTCTGGTCCCTAGCCAGCTGATGACAAATTTCCCTGCATCCAGTGCCTAACATGGACTTGGCCACCATTTGTTCCCTGATACATAGTGCTGGGACAGTATGAGTTTTCATCCAAAATGTGTATCAAATTCCTGCTCTGACTTCAGTGAGCCAGACTTCACCACCGGCCTCCTGAAATCCAAATACGTAACTCTGGGGGTGGGTGGGCTTAGCTTATTATTATTATATTGTAGAATTTGGTCTTGTTATATTTCACTGTAATCTCCAAGCATCTCCCATGTTGAATAGACTAGTAAAAGGGAAGTCCCTTGTGGGTTTCTTAGTTTTTTTGTGTCTTCTTCTTTTTGGGGTTAATTTAATCAATTTTTAAATCAATTTCTTAAAAGGGATAATTAGATTTGTACAACTTTTTTAGAGGCAAAAATTTAAATGTATTTCCACTTTGAAGAAATTTGGAAGGTACCCAAGACTTCTTTTCAAAGTAACATCATCAAATAATTTTCTTGTGTATCTGAGATTTAACATTTCAGATTCTGTCCCCTGCACCTTTTATTGTTCCTATTTACAGTGCACCTGAAACACATTGTGTAATTGGCAGAGAGCCCAGATTTTCCATTTAAGAACAGTTTGATGATTTCACTTTTTCTTTCTCTCTTTTTTTTTTTTTCTGAAAACAGCAGGTGCTCTACATTGTAAACAATGCCAGTCGCCATAATATTATTAGCTTTTGTATTTTTATTACATTTTTGCCTCCCTACATATTTTAAACTTCATTGCAAGGCATTTTTGGCAACAACTCAGAAAGCTTCTTATTTCATAAGGAAGATGGATACTAGTGAACATAGTGCTTTGTTGTCATGTATAATTAGAAAGTCTAAGATTTACTTAATCATTAAACCACCCAATATTTGCAGGTTTGGTTCTCATTTTCTGTGTGATGCATCCACATCTGTCCCAGACAGCGCATTAATTCCCTTTTCTGTAATATGGATTTTTCAAACATTTAACCATTTTCATACATTTAAACATTTGTATGGCATCAAAGTAATATTTTATAACATTGCTTTTCTCCTCTCTGTCACCTTGCCTAAGATCCTGTAAACCGCATTTCAGATTTTTTACAGTTTGATGGGTCAATAGCCAGAACTGACATAGCCCAGTGGTTCTGCAATTACTCTTGTTGTGTTCTGGGAGTTTATATTCCATTGGTTATTAAAAATGTGTGCAAACAAATGGAGTTGAAGAAAAACGAATCAGAAATTCATTTTAAAGAAATCTTGGAAAAACAAAAAAAATCAGCAAAGGAGCAGATGAATACTCCAGAAATGCAAATAATGCAAGGCAAGAATTGTCTTTGTGTACAGTTTGGATTTTTTTTAAATGTGTGTTTCTACATGATTTCTAGATAGAGGACATATTACTTGAAAACAGATTTAGGCAATGTCATATGCAATAAATATTTATTGTTAGAAGTATTTGTGGTTTCAACGAGGTCTTCATTAGCAAACAAAGGAAAAAAAAAATCAAGCTATTTTCATGTTTATACAGCAAGGATGTCTTTTGCTAAACTGCATTTTGAGCTACATTTTTTTTCCAGATCAATTCAATAAGAGAAAGCCCAACAGAGAACAGATGCAATATAAGAGCAATAAAGGGAAGTAAAAAAAATTAAAAATCCTTTGTTCTCCCTGCAGTACATCCGTAAATCTATTAGTGTTATTTTCCTTTCTTCTCTTTTTTGCATCCCAAGCCAGATCTCAAGTTCTCTGAAGCAATCCTTAATCAAGCTCCCCAAAGGCCTACGACTGCATGCAGCAATTTCTCCCCTGCTCTCAGCACAGATGTTTCGAGCACATTCCATTACACCTACATGCCATTACAGCTAATGGCTTATTCTGATGAAGAAAGCTGCTTTCTGCTCAGTGCAGCAAAGGGGAAAATAGCCTCCTGTACAGTTCGTACACTGCAACAATGAAATGTGGGGGCAGGTGGTACAACAGAACTCTCTAATGTTAATTACATACTGTATTACCCCCAAATTTGGCTGGTCATTAATTATGCTAATTTACCTTCCTGAAAATTAGCACCACTCATGTGAACATTTGAGCAGTTTTTAGCAAAATGAACTACGGAATAGTGGTTTGTAAACCTAAACCTTTTGAACCACCCGAATGCAGGATTGCAGTGGCTGCCAGACGTGGAAGGGGGACCCAGCAGGCGGGCGTGGGACACGCCAGCACAGTGGCCCTGTTCCACCCTGCTCTGTGGCCCCAAATTGTGCCTACCTGCTCCTGCCTCAGTTTCTCTCTGTGGAGAATTATACCTACATCTCACACAGCCTAAATCTCCTCGTGTTTGAAGAGCAGCATTTGATTCATGAGCACCTAAAGGGCGATGATCTTTTCTGCTGTGGAACACTGAGCATCAGATTCCTGGGAAAACTGGAGATATCAGATTAATGATCAGAATGTTTTGCTCAGGCAGAGAATATTTGTCCATTTTTAATTAAAAAACGCCCTCAAACCAGTAAAAACCTTCCTTTGGAATAAAGAGGGAAAATGAGCTAAAGATTTCTGTGATTCTATAGTGAGTGTAGATAAACTCCATGACCTGCTAGAGAGGATGTTGTTGCAATTGCAAAGCTTAAAGAGAAAAAATTTCTTCTAAGTACTTAAAACTGTCCAGGCAACTCTGTAATGATTTTTATATACATTTAGATTACATTAGGTCTCTACAAAGAGTGATATAGTAGCTTCAAGTGTGCCTATAGCTATAGATTGATTTTTTTTATTTAACTGTTCATAAAAAATTAATCTCTGTCTTCTTCCAACAAAACCTAAGATTTTATCATATTGATTATGGGCCTAACAAAGTAAGGTATCAGATTTAGATTCAATTTGTTTTCCTATGAATTAAATACATTAAATCACTTTTTACTCATGTTGAAATTGATTGAGCTTCAGAGTTAAACAAAATATCTTCTCTACATTGTGAACTGTCTCCATTTCTTCCTCAAGGCTGCTGTTTTCTTCTATCCATCTCCAAGAAGCCATCATCATATTAACATAGATGACAATCTGGCAAGGAGGTGCTGATCAAAGATAAATTTCACACTCGCACTTCGCATTTTCTAATTACACCATCTGTGTCAGACTCTTTCGTGGCAGTTCTGCCCAATCTGTCAAATGCTGCATGCCTATGGGAATGCAGAGGAGCTGAGAAAATCGCCTCCGTTTCCCCCACCAGCCGATCCATCACCCCAATCGGAGCTGGGTGGATATATTAGTCTAATTGGTACTGGAATGAAGGTTCCAGACTGCATATGAGATGAGGTGTTTGGGGGATGCAAGACATGAGATTTACAATTTGAATCATATTACAAGGCTTGCCCCAGCTTGTTTCATAGCAAGCTGAGAGCAAGCCATGCATGCAATATCAGCATGTGGAGGTGGAAAAAAAAAAAAAAAGGAAGAAAGAAATGAGGAATATTTAAAAACAAATAATGAATGAGAAGGTGTCTCCTTTCATTACTTTTGGCTTCTTCCAGACATGCTAAATGTAAATGATTACCAATAAGTTCACATGAAATGAAGTTATCCTTTTATTAGAATGTAAGAAAAATAAACATAAAGCATTATATGCCCTGAACTACCAGAGATGGCTAGATGTATTCTAATCAAGTCCTGATCTATTAAATCCAGCAGCTCTATCAAAATAGGGATGGTCCTTTTACACTAAAAGTGTATTACTTCCTATCCATGAGGCATAAGATTAAGTCACAGAAGGTGAAAAGTTGCAGCTCTTCTAGGAAGGCTGACATTTAAAATTATCTACTTTATGGGTCAACTTTTTTTCTGAGAAATTAATTTCAACTTTGAACCTGTGTGTAAAATATTGCAGACTGCTATTGCTGGGTGCAATCAAATCTGGTGTAGTAACTCTGATTCCCTGTGCGATCACATTTGAAAGTGAAAATGAGCTGCACTTTGGGTGCATGAATAGTGGTGTGCTTGTTTCCTCTGGGGTCTGCAAACTCCCAAAAAGAGCAAGTGTAAAAAATGCTGTGACAAATCTGGTAGTGCAGCAATGCAGGCTACATGCAGAAATTGTGAACCGCATCTAGGATACGTGTTCTTTCGTGACATTCATTTGTACACACACTATTGATTAAAAACTTCACACTTCTTTTTTATCTAGACAAAACACACACCATGGAGACATACTCAAGTTCATCTCACACATCTGTGATGAAGTCTGGGTTTGAACTCAGGTTCCCATCCTTTCTGGGTGTTGCCTTCAGCATAAAATGGGTCCAACTGGGGGTTATTTAATGCTTTTGTATTTAAAAGGAGAGGGAATAAAAACTTATACCAAATTAAAGACCTCTATTTTCAGATATGAATTTCAGTAGGACACAAGAAGCAAGATGCAAGCACATTATCAAGCACATTTTTTGTGCTCCTACCTTTGGTTTATTTAGGACAGTGCCAAAGGCGTCACTGATGCAGGAATGTTGTTGGTGGGCAGCCTCCGCAAAGCAACGCTACCAGAGTGCGATACTTTTAACACCCTTTTCTGCATTCAGAGTGGGCTGAGGAAAGAGCTGTTCAAATATTCATAAAGGACAGAAGACAAATATTTGGCAACTCCCAACATTTCAGTGCTAAATCATTTAGTAAACACAGGCTAACAGCATTAACACAAGATCAGACAAAACTGCCCAGCACCACTCAGGGCTAGGTCAGCTAAAAGTAACCTTAATGCTGTAAATCAAGATTTTACTGCCACGTATTTGACTGAACTTGTGTCTTTACTTGAACTTTTGAATTTTTCCCTTTCAAAGAAATGTATAAGACAGCCTCAAGGTGGAATATGCCAGAATGACTCCACTTCAGAGGCACAATCAATGAACAGCAATTATCTCAGACATATTTGAGCTTTTTATAGACAAAGACCTTTGTCTGGGTGGGTGCTGTGTAACATAATGTGTCTGTACAGGCTACTTCTCTCTCCCCTGTGCATTTTAATTACACTAGCAATTTTTTCCCCCCCAAATAGCTATGAACAGAATTTCAATTACACTTATTCATGAGTGTGCAATGCTCATCCCTGCTTCTGTGAGCCTTGTATATGGGCTTTGAAGAGGAAACTAGGAGCTGCTGAGAGGCAGGCTGGTGTCTGTCTGTGCTGGGGATGGCACAGGGACTCGCTGATGCTCTGCAATTAGAGAAGGGTCCGCAGCCTCCACTTTGCAAGGGGTTCAAAGACAGTAAAGGCTGTGATTTGTGCAGCCAGTGCCTCATGATTTGTTACACACCTCAAGGTGTCTTCCACGTGGGTCTCTGGGAGTCTTGTGTGGGTCTCTCAGGCTGCAGGTGTCTTCACTGGGTGCCCACCATGGGAACCCATGCATGAGTGCTGGTGGGAGAATGATTAACACGCTCTGCCAGGGTGACAAGCTTCTTCCTATTATGTGGGAAGGGCTGCATAGCAATAGTAAAAAACCCTAAGTGGGAACCCAAAAGCATCATGGTCAGAGTTCAAGCTGTGTTGCACTGCATTACACTAGTTCCATGTGTTCTCCAGAGCTCTCTGCACAGCCCTAGAATAACAGACTTATAGAATCCCTAAGGGCAGAAAAGACCTTCTAGATCATTGAGTCCAACATTTCACTGAACATCACCACATCAACTAAACCATAGCAATAAGTGCCTCATCCAGCTACTTCTTGAACACTTACAGACATAGTAACCCCACTTCCCTGGGCAGCCTGTTCCAATGCTTAAAAAGCCCCTCCTGATGTTCAGCCTGAACCTTCCCTGGCACAGCTTGAGGCCTCTTCCTCTTGCCTTGTCTCTGGTTGCCTGGGGGAAGAGACCAACTCCCACCTGGCTACAACCTGCTCTCAGGTAGTTGTAGAGAGCAATGGGGAGCTCCCTGAGCCTCCTTTTTTCCAGGCTAAACAACCTCAACTTCCATTGCCACTCTTCATAAGACTCAGTCTCCAGACCCCTCACCAGCTCCATTTCCCTCCTCTGGACACGCTCCAGCCCCTCAATGTCCTTCTCGTACTGAGGGGCCCAGAACTGGACACAGCACTCGAGCTGTGGCCTCAGCAGTGCCAGTACAAGGGGACAATCCCTGCCCTGCTCCTGCTGGCCACACTATTGCTGAGCCAGGCCAGGATGTCACTGGCCTTTTTGGCCACCTGGAACATGCTGGCTTATGTTCAGCCAGTGTTGATCTGCACTCCCATGTCCTTTTCTCTGGGCCACGTTCTAGCTCCCCATGTCCCTCATGTCCTTTTCTCTAGCACTTTCTAGCTGCTCTGCCTGGGGTTGTTGTGACTCAAATGCAGGACTTGGCCTTGTTGAACCTTACACTGCTGCCCTCAGCCCATCAATCCAGCCTCTCCAGATCCCTCTGCAGAGCCTTCCTACCACAGGTCAACAACAGTCCTGACCAACTTAGTGTCGCCAGCAAACTCACTGAGGGTGCACTCGATCCCTTGTCCAGATCACCAATAAAGATATTAAACAAATTGGCCCCAATACTGAGCCTTGGGGAACACCACAGTGACTGGCTGCCAGCAGGATGTAGCACCTCTTATCACCATCCTCTGGGTCTGGCCATCCAGACAGTTTTTAACCCTGTCCAAGCCTTGGGACATCAGCTTCTCCTGATATCACCCTGTCCTTCCTCAGGGCTGACCCTATGTCACATGCTGTCTCCTGTCCCTGGCTCTGAGTGCACATACCTGTGGTCAGGCAGAAAGGGTGTGGGCTGAGCTCACTCTGCAGTCTTTCCTCTCTGCAGGGTCCTGCTGAAGTCTTGCTTCTCCTCCTGTCACCATATTCCAGAAAATATGTGTGAGTTTCTTCCCTTTGAGACAGACTTTGCTGTCTTGGGTTACATATGGCCAGTGGTTCAAAAATCATTGATGATGGTCAGGCAGACAAAGTCAGTGCAGTTGTAAAACAATGAGGAAAAAGCATCTACAGATAGAGAAAATCAGATTAAAAAACCTCTTGCTGGAGAGCTGCATGACAGTATTGACAAGGTGAGAGTATATCAGAGAAACTGGTAAGAATGCAACCATCATAAACAGCACCAGTTAAACACCGCGGGGTGAAGCTGCGCCAGTGCACATAAGCAAAGAGCAACTGTTTGTGAAGTGGGAGAAACTGAAACTGCCTTTTGTATGAAAGGTATCTGCGCAGCCAAGGACATATTGACGTGTCTGGAAAATCCCCCTTTTTTTTCTGCTAGGGAGCCCAGGCTCAAACTGTCTGCAGTAGGAACGCCAATGAACCTTCAGGCAAGTCTTTCAAAACTAAACAAACACAAAAGAAGAGATTTGCTTGGCTGCTCTTTTTTTTTTTTTTTTTTTTTCCTTTTCAAAACCTGTACCTGTTTTTTTTTGTTTTTCTGTTTCTTTAAACAAAATCTAGAGGAAAGACCCTGGTGTCATCAGAGTGCTGCTAGCCCATCACTGACATCCTTCCCCAAAGCCATGTGATGGTGGTATAGGGGAGGTATCCTGATTTCCTGAAAATACATGATGTTCTACTCCAGAGAATGGAAAGCAGATTTACTCCTTCTGTGAACTTGGAACAGTCTGCTCAGACAAGTGACAGAAAAAGCCATTTCTACCATTTTCTCTTGCTACCCAGGCTGGAGGCTCAGTCATTCATGTGTTTTCTCAAGGAACACTGGCAATCCTTACCCCTTCCCATTGCCTGAGCCCAGGGGAGCCCATGGTTTTGCACAGGTGCCATTAAGGACTGTCTCTGGAGACAATGGGCAATGAGGCAACTGAGCTCCAAGAGGGCTTTGTTGCTGGTGATGATGATGACAGGTAAGAGAGAACAAGGGCTTACAATTACGGAAATCACTCTTTATTTGTAAACCAAACACACTTGACATGAAAATCACTGGCACAAGAGACTTGGCTGTTCTGTGCAGATCTTGCAGGCTCCTTTCAAAGTAGGGCTATGCTTTCAGCAGAGACAGGTTTTTAGAGCTCATACAGCTTCAGTCAGTAAAGTGTATGCATCACTGTGGTTGAATAAATAAATATCCACTAAAGGAACCTGGTTCAGAAGAGTAAAATAATTAAGAAACATGGAAAACATTACTGCCCATATTCAATTAACAGCTGAAGTATTGTTAGAAAGATGGATCAATCTGGAATGATCTGACTAAAAGCAAAAGTTTAGATAACTTGTCTGATAATGGCATGAGCATATCTCATAAATGCCCAGCAACTCTATATCATTAAGCCTTCAAGGACAAGCCTGATTGATGGCAATGTACCTGCAGGAAACAGCTCAGATGGAAAAACTCCAATGTGTGCCAGCAAAGTAATTACCTGGGATGGTGACTATGCTCTGTGGTCAGATAGGAAGAGGACAGATAATGCAGTGCTCTGAGCACTGCCCTGGTTCCCTCTGCTGAGAGGCAGCTCCATGCATCAGCTACTGAGGCACATGGGGTTCTTTGCTCACTCCTCTTCTTTACTTATTCTACTGAGTCTTCAAGGTCACTGTGTCTGTCTCGTTTCAGTATATCTGCACTACTTTTATGTGGCAAGGGAGTACTGTGCCCAGCTTTATGCTTTGTGTAGCACAATATGAACCGCTCTAGATACAAGCAAATTTCAGGTGGACCAGAAATTTGAAACTGAAGGGGTGCCATCTCCTATTTGTAGAGGCACATGAGTTGTTTAACAGTTAACATTTACCAGCAATTAATCTATCCACCTTACTTTTTTTTACATCTCTGTCTCCTGTTACCATTCAGCACAAGGACTAAAAATAAGTATGTCACAATCATGTAACCCAATCCAAGTAATCAAGCACTCCTATTTCAGTAATGCTCTTTATGTATAAATATTTCAAGAATAAAGATTATTTTTGAGCTCTCGAGTGCTGAAATGTAATATTTACACTTACAAAAGTAATACTTGGGACAAGAATTCATCAAGTGAATCATCTTTCTCAGTTTTCTAACAAATGGAAGCAGTAGTTTCTTCGCCCCCCTCATGAAAAGAATGCAGCTTATGGAGAGGAGGGTAAGGGTACAGAAATGCAAAACACTAACAAATCTATGGTGGTGTCCTGTTCCAATCCACACAGGCTGAGCAGCCCTCACTAACAATCAACTCAGGTCAGCTTTGTTTCCAGTAAAGTACATAAAAACAGGGGAACAAAGTACAAAGACATGTCTGTACATGTACATGACTTACACTAAGCTTTTTACAGATCAGGTCTTTGTCTTTAAATCTCACCTCTGTCCCTTGACTTACCAGAGTACTTCTGTCTGACAATGGGTTTGGAAATTCAGCAAGGCTCATCTAGAATCTCGGTACCACTGAGATTCTTTAGGCTAAAGAAGGAAGACACCTCTGTTATGGTCCTTTGGCAGAGGTGACTCCAAGTCCAGAGGCTTATAAATTTGGCTTAAGTTAGTCTGAGCTTCAAGGCATAAGAAGGTTTTTTCCTAAGATGTGCCTTATACACAGAATTTAAAATTAAAGGACCTGTTCTTGATCTAAACAAATTTACTTGTTTTTAATTTGATTACCCCTTAGTCTTTTCAAACACAATTTTTACATTTAAATTGTTGACAGAAATCCCCTCCTGCTGATTTTGCTGGAAGTGGGATCTGTCCCAAGGAAGACATAAATACACTTGTACTTTATGGGCTACATAATATCTGTCCTTTAAACAAACTGCAACAGAAAGCAAAAGCTGACCACATTCAAGACTTTGAATGTGACTTTGTGTCTTGGACCCATACCTAAAAAAATTAACACGCAGACTGAACAAGCAAATTAAGAACCAGTAATTTAAGTTGTTATTATTTACAGCATATAGAATATACTGATGTGAATATTTTGCTTCAGAAGATTATTTTTCAGGGAGAATCAGTCATATATTTATTAGCTGTGTTCTTAGTTATGGCAAAAATAAAAATCAGCAAAACAATTCTAAACTTGCTTAAGCAAATTCAGACAACTTCTGTCCTGAGCCATCTGATATTCTATATTTACAGGTCACTAGTGACAATCAAGGACTGCCACACAAGGGTGACAAGAAAAGCTAAGGCTCCATCTCGGACCTTGTTGGTCCATGCAGTTCCTACATGTTCTGACTTAACCAGAAATCTGGAATTTCAGAAACCATTTAATGAAGAAAAAGAGACCTTTTGCTTCTGGGACTGACTTTCAGATGCAGAGACAACATTGAAAGAGCTGGATGTCATGTGAAGGATTAGTTGTGAATGTGAAAGAGATGGTGAGTGAGGCATAGTATTTTGCATCAGATTTATAAAATTTAAGGTCAATTCAATGCTCCAAGATAATTCAAGAAATATAGCATGCATAGAATATAGTAAAGAAATCTAGATTACCTTCTGCCTCTTTTAAAAGCCACAGCAAAACACCCACTGGGTTTGTGGGACAGGACCGACAGAATGTGATATCCATCATATTCACAGATACCTCATGTAAGACTCTTCATACAAATACTGAGATGATTTCTGCTATAGTGTAGGTGCTGCCTGCTTCAGGAGAAGTCCAGTCATTGTCTGAGTGAACATACACAGTTTAGCCCACAACAGGCACTGTGCTTTCCACTGAGGTGTATCAGGTTATCTTGAGTATCGATACCAGTATCTACTTTGTCACTCTAGGAAAAGTAAGCAATTGAAACACAAAGAGTGTTTTTACAAAAGAATTTTAAGGGAAAAAATGGTGCAGAAAACTCTCATGTAACTGTTTCAACACTTTCATCTGTCAGGGTTTGTCATCCTACTTCTTCTTTCATTTGCAGTGGTAAAATAGAGTGTGTAAAAGAAAAGGTGGAATGTACTGTTCTGAAAGGTGCCGCATAAAAATGAGTTTATGCTGTTTTATTTTGCCTTTTAGCACTATCTATATTTCTCAGACTTGCCCTGATTGGCTTGCCATTTGGTAAAGAAATTATGCTACTCTTACTTATTGTTTCATCAAGGGCAAAAAGAAAATCATTCCAACTGCAGAAACCATAAATTATTAGTGTAGAGAAAAAGATTGAACTTCAATGTAGTCTTCTATACAGGATTTTTGGGGTTTTTTACACTTAAAAGCATGAAAACTGCTCAGAAAATCTGGAAGCACGGTAAGGTGATGCTATCTTTTTTCCGTGACTGAAGGAAAATTATACAGCTATGTTTGATAGTCTTCTGGTAAGATTTTTGATGCTGACATTTGGCTCTTCATTCCTGTGAGTTTACATATTCCATGTTAAAAATCCTTAATCCTTCAAGCCAGTGATTCAAGAAAGTATTAAATTAAATTAAGAAGTTTTTCATAACGGAAAAGAACATCCAAGGAAACATTTCATTTGTAGTATTTGAAGGAGAGGAGCCATCTGTTTAATGCCTTGACACTGATAAAGTGGGGACAAACAAATTCGATGGAACAGTTCACATGAGCTGTTATTTACATGCTTAAAAGTTTTTTTGGGATGGGCCTCTAGAACATGACTGGATTTCACTGCACTAAAATCATCAGAAATCTCAGTAGTGATGTCAAGACAATGAGCATTACATTTGAAGTTTTTTCCATGTTATTCTCACTATTTTTCCTTGTGACAGATTTTATTAAGGCTATTTATTGTTAACACATGGTTTGTGAGTTATTAATATTGTGCATATATATGTATACAATTCCTGAGTTATTGCCCAGCATAACTAAGATTTCACTGGAAAGACAGACTTGGAATTTTAAATATTGAATTCCAGATGTCTTCTCAGTAGACCTTTTCTACACAAAGATGCATTATGCTTTTACAGTTTACTACCTGGAGAGAAAAGAATTAATATAGGGGTTGCACATGTCCAGTTTCTATGTCAAGCTCAGCTGAGGAAATCAGTTCATACCACAGCTGGTCCAAAATCTATCACTCTTTTACATTTTTGGCAGGATGTCACCTAAGGCACTGTAAATGGTGTGTGTGTGCTATATAATTATATTGTCCATGGATTTAAGCACCTGTGTTGCATATTTCATTACATTTTCTTGGCCTACTTATTAGGACTACATTTTACATTTCTAATAATACGATTCAAATTCTACCAAATATGAAACACTGACTTTCAAGCAGAGCTAAATGAAGCTTAAGTAATTTAACATGAACCAGCGAAAGACAAAAGAATTGCTCCACTCATAGGCAAGGTCACGAGGTTCCTCTTGCTGCTCTTCCACCCACATTTTCTTTCTTTCTGTTTGTAGAAAAATTTGGACCAGAGAGATGTAATTTTAATCCATTTATTTGCTGACAATGCAACAGAAAACTCATTCCTCTTTTTGGAAATAAAGTGTTAACAGGACACTTGCAGGAAATCACAATGAGCTTGGAATCTTTTGCGGAATCAAATCAGAGTTCATATAACAAATATCACATGCATTTTGTTGTTTCTAAACATCAATTGGCCGTATAAAAAGTGTAATAGAAAAATTAAAAATTTGTGATTACAATGACACAGAACGTGTGCCAACAACTCTGTGGATGGCTTTTTATCTCATTCCCTTAGTGAAAACAGTTAACTAGGCACTGGTGAGATATTCTGTAACTGCGCAACAAAAAGCTGGCACAACTGCCAAGTGTGGCATGCCAGATGTGTGAATACATTCTGGAGAGCAGTATCAGCAGCTCCAACAGAAAGCCATAGCCATTAATCTAGAGACCTCTGGGAGTTCAGGATCGTGCTGTAAAACCTAGACCCTGCCAAGACTGCATCAGATAAAGCCATCAATGCATTGTAAAAAAGACACAAAACCTATTTCATGGGCTGCACTGATCAAGCAATTACAATCATTGACTACATTAAGCAAAGAAACAGCGGGGTGCCCTATAAAATTGACTGCCAACTTGAATAATCAATAGACTACATGTAGAGTAAATTAAATAACTGAAAAACTATTTGGAAAAGCTGAAGTTAAAAAGCCAATCTGTAATCCCTCATCCATGGAAAAACAATCTTGCATCCAAAAGATTCTTTTGCTTGCTTTCATTGTTGTCACTGGGAAATACAGCAACAGCAAACTAAGAAATTCTTTAACTCTCTCATTCACCAGTTAATAATTGTTCATTTAACCCAGGCATTCATAATCAATGTATGCATTAGTATCATACCTCCCAACCTGCCAGGCTTCAAACACGGTCCTAAATTGCAGGGCTAATACTCAGAACAAGGGAACCCAGAGAAATTGTATGTACTCTGGGAGGCCTAAAATGATACACTTTCCTTATTTCAAGGCATACTCAATTTGGGCTGACTTTCCTGATTATTTCCAGTGTAAACCATTTATAGCAATAGCCATAATTTTGTAATTGATAGTAGAATAGGTTGGAAATGTTACAACAGAGAAATTTTTTTTCCTCTCCAACAAAAGATGCTGATTCATCAGAAACAATGGTCCTGGAAACAGAATGCGTTGACTCAACAGCTTTTTTAGTCCAGGAGGGTGGTTAACAGAGATCTTCCCCTCCCTCCTCACTGCAGACATGTGCAGGTGGAAATGATGTGCTCCTCCACCAAAGCTGCCCATCGAGTCAACATCTGGAGCCTGTGCCAGCCATCCATCACTTCTCCAAGAGAGAAATCTGAACCCAAGTGCTGAGCAAGGACCACCACCCTGGATTTTCTCCCTTCTGGACCTCAAATGCTTTTCTGAGAAATATTAACGGCTTATGAGTTTTGAATGTAAAGAAGACTCACAGATTCTGTTTTGCTTAATTTTTCAACAATTTTTCAAAATTTGGAGAATTTTTCAAGTTTAATTAAATAGCTGTACAGGAGCAGCCTGCAGTGGTGCTATGGAGAAGTTCCTGTAGATCTCCAGCCCCCTGCAAATTTCTGGAGCTGGACAGGATTTGTCTTTTGCCTCCATTGCATCGTCCATGGAGTTAATCCAGGTGACATTTGGACAAGGACCACTGACTGCAGGATCATGGGTGCTCCTTTTGAGGCTGGTTCTTCCACTGTGGCATTGGCACAGCCAGGGACATATAAAACCCAAGTTACTGCGCCCTAACAGGTACCATTCACACTGTTAGGACTTCCAGGTCACATATGCCTGCAGGAAAGAGCCAGCTATTGGCACATGAAGACTACCAGTATGTAAGAGCACTCATTACTTCGTGCCTCATCACCAAGAGGAATACCAGCCTAAGCAGAAGAAGAGTGCTGGATTTTTACTGCTGTCTGAATTGGTCCAAGGACAATTTCACATGTCCACAGGTTTGACTTTGTTACCTGAATTTCAGCACTTGGCAAGCAATATCCTGCAGACAGGACATGCCCCAAAAAACCACTTCAACTGTATCAGAACACTCCATATGTCAAGAAGGAGGGACACTTGTAAAACCTCAGTTAATGCCAAGCATTCTGATTTCATATCTCAGGGACAAGGAGTCCTTTTTAATTATTGTAGCAAAACAAAATAACGCCCCTTTAAAAAAATTGTGTCTTTTCATGCCTATGCAAATTTTCGCAGTTTTCATTCCCTTGTTTTGAAAGAAAAGTCCCTTTTTGCAGTGAAAATATATTCTTTCTTAAAAAAAAAAAAAAAGCCTTCTGTTTTCATTCTACCAAACTAGGAAATATCAAAGGCAAAGCTGCAACATATTTTGCTTTTCAGAGAATCTGAAGAAATGTGATTTAGCAGTTTTTCCAGTGGTGCAAATATTTTTTACTCACCTCACACTAACATGTTTTTTTGTATGTGGATAAATTAACACGTAAGCAAGGGTGTTAGGCTCTTTACCTATGTTAATAGAATGAGCTGGGTTCTTCACTGGCAAATGTTTTCTTATTTTTTTAGCTGAAACATAATGTAGAATTTAGGATTCTTTCAGTCTGGTCTGCAGATTAAAGGCAAACACAAGAAAAATTGAAATTAACTCTTCACTGTACACAGTTTGTTCACTGGCTTGAAAAAGTGTTTCTAGAATTTATTCAGTATATAATCAGAATAAATCTGGGAGCTGTCATCATTACTGAAAAAGAGGTTTATAAATTAAAGCACCTGGGAAATCTATAGGGCATTAATTTATTATTTGTGGGAGTTTTGTACAAGCATTTTTCTTTCTTGGTACACAATAAATAAATTGACAATAAAGAGACTGGGATAACATTATGCACTTTTTCACCTGCTTAAAAAAGCTGTGGACAAACCCTCTGAAAACGTGCATTATAAGAGAACTCACAGTAACTACATACCAAACAAAATGAGATATGATAAACTGAAAGTGATCATCTGTCACAATAACATTTTCCAACTTGTCTGCTGATTAGATGGTAATGCTGCCCATAAAACCGAAGGAGGGGGGGAAGCACTGCAGAGAACCTGATAAAACATCCTACTGAAACCTATTGTATTTACTACTTATTAGATTCTGAACTCAAATAGATCTTGATTGTTGAGAGCTTGTGTATTTAAAAGCCTTAAGATCATCAATTACATTACTCATAATTTCCACATCTGCCTGTTCCTCAGCAATTCAGAAGGAGAGAGAGAGATAGCTGTTATAAGAGTCTTTCTGCAACCTGATTACTATGAGTCTGTTACAATGTGCACTTGAAATGCCTTTAAGGATTTGAACTGAACAGTAATTTGCAGCTTCTGGAACTCCTACGTGGATCACTTTTTGGTGATAGGGAAAATCAAATGAGTGGAGCTGGTCCAAATTACCTGGAAGAAAAACAGGTTCTTATCCACTCAAAGGAACCCCTACAAGCCTGCCAAAAGCACAATAAATGCACTCTTCTTTCCTGTGTTGTCTGGAAAGTGAATATGTATTTCAAATTAAACAGAAACCCTGATTAGCATGGTTATTATGAAGCTAAACAGCAAGACTATGTTTGCAGAAGCCATTTACAGGCTACAGGGAATGTTACTTCCCTGTTGTGTCGCTCTTCTTAAAATGAATACTTTTTTAACAAAACCTTTGCTTTTTTCAAAGCACTGACATCCTGATCCTACTTCCCATTAAAGCCAATGGAGAACTGCCCATTATCTCCTGTGGGAGTTGGATCACACTAATGGAGTGTACTTTTCTCATTCACAAGCATCCAAATCCATGCCAAGTGAAGACAGTACAAGGTGTTCTTACTCTGAGATCAACCTGACTCTAGGAGCAGAAATATGCTCTTTGGTAACTGCACCAGCTGCTCCTTCGTGTGCTGTAGAAGGAGGCAGGCATGTGCAAAATGGATCAATCAAACAAAGCACTGCCATGGAAATAATGTGGAGGCACTCTTAGAGACTGCACAGAAATAAATACATAAAGGCATTTTCAGAAATTATTCTTGCAAAGGACAAGTGTAGAATATGCAGCTTCCTTAGTTGCCAGAGTTTCAACATAACTTGCTTCTCACGGAGAGAAAAATGCTCTCACTGGTGCTTCACAGAAAGTGTCTTTAGAGAAGTACATAAAAACCCAGTTAATATAACTTTTTTGGAATTTACTTTAATTGTTTATAGAACCTGGCTTTTACTAACTCCTAATGTGATCTTCCAGAAAGAGAGGAATCTTGTTTTAAAGTTTCCCTCCCTGTACCTATCCATTGAACAGACTCCTGAGGATTTACATGCAAAAGGCTAAATGCTGGAATTAAGGCTCCAAACATTTAGACATGGGCAACTTGGGATCAGACATGGGTTTCCCAAGGAAGAAAGGATGAAAGAAAGCTAAGGAGAAGGAAGGACAAAATAAAGCATGGGCATAATAGAGGAAGCTATAAAGTCACAAAGCCAGAGTATAAAGATGATGGAAGGGGCCATAGCAGGAGGAAGATGGCAAGGAAATGCACACATTGCTAAAGTAATAGAAGACATGGCCAGGAAGAATAGCTTTACCATCCTTTGATAAATGCAAGCGGGGATGTTGGGGCAAAAAGAATGATAACTATCAGACTCTATTTTGAATTACTGTTCATAAATCTACTTTGCAAAACCCTGCAAACAAGTATGCTGATGACATGAAGACTTAGGACTGCCTCACCCAAGGCACCTGCAGGAATATACACCAAGGAAATGTTACTTTTGTCTAGGTAGCAGGGCAGATTCTGCTCTCACCTCATTGACACTTGTGGGTATGAAAGGTGAGGCAGGCTTTCCTCCTGGAGAAATGTGACATTTCAAACAGAAAGCAGCAGTGCTCATCCTGCCCTATATCATGGTGCAACACATTCTCTAAAGACTTCCTTGGTGACCCACAGAACCTGTTTTGGTTATACTAATTCGGGGTTTAGTTATATTCCCTTATAACTATACAAGAAGACTGAGCCCTCCTATTTCATAAAGTACAAAAAGGCAGCATTTTGTATCTTTCAATGCATAATTGATGTTGCTTCTTTGGGTCATCTCTGTGTCTGATGCTCTACCTCTTAATGATTCCCCATTGATCTGTGCACATAAATGGATTAAATGGTTAGTATTAACACCAGTGCAACAACTTAGATTTTCTCAGGCAGAGCAGAGCTAATGGTGAATGTTTTTTACTGGATACACCACTACTACAGCACTTCTGTGGACTTCTCCAAGTGCTATTTATAAGTAACTGCATTTATATTCTGCTTCTTTTTGTGCACAGCTCTTGATACAGATTTAGATATTGACTTTCTGGGAAGCCTAAAAGCATGGAAACGTGTTTTCCTTCTAACTATAGAAATTCTGAGAAGATGGAAAATAACAGCACTGAACTGTACACTAAAGCTAAGTAATACTTTCTCATATAACTTAACTTTAAAAAAAAAACAAAAACACTATCAAATGCATTCACTAAGTAAATATGAAATGAGTATATTGCTAAAAAATACTTTGGATTAGAGGAGAAGCTGTTCTATGCACAAATGGGACTACATTACAAAATGTAGGGTATCTTAAAGTGCTGAAAATGGATATAATTAATACTTTTCTCTTAAAAACTGAAATAGATGTAAACAGATACTTAGAATGAGACTTATCTTTCTTCATCTCCCTCCCCTAAACATTAAGACACAAATTTAGGTTAATTGTTTGGGGTGTCTTTGTACTTTATAGACAAAAAGGATCCACCAGAAGCTGGATCATCTTATGCCCCAAACCCATTTCAGATCAATGAAATGAATCAGATGAAATAAAAAGAACCTTCAGAGGTTCTTATTCTTTCCATCAACCATAGCAAATGCCCTGGACCATGCAATCTAATGTTCCAATGCCTGCAGTTAGGTGTAATTCTTGCTGCACAGAAGGGAATTGCATTCCTCAGTCTAGAGAAAAAAAACAAAAACAAAACACTTTGAAATAAGCTGAATCATTACTATATATAGCTAAGATACTATAGTTCAGTCTACTCAACATGGGATTAAGGACCAATAATAAATATGGCCCATAATGTACAGATCCACGCAGAATGAGACATTTCAGCATTTCAATAGCCCACGACTATTCTAAATATACCCCATCTAAACTATTTGTGGGAGAACATTTTGAAGAATGCAGTTTTAGACTTTAAGGTTTGTCTTCCCACTCTAAGAGAAAACACCACATTAAAATTTTCTTTTAATTTTTGGAAGTTTATACCATTGTGTTAGAACTTAGATTTTATCGAGTGGGATATTTTTGCTGTGAGTCTAAAATGTATGGTGAGTTATTTTCCTGAACTTTTTCATAAATTCATATCTTCTCAGATTCTTTATTATTTACACAAACATTTTAGGAGTTCTCTCTGTTCTCACATATTTTATGACATTTGTTGTTATGATTCCTTAACAATGAGGACAAACCCATCTCAGTCACTCTGTTTACATACTAGAAATCCTTTTGTACTGCAAAGAATATGTAGATACGTACAGACCATAGCATTTTCTTAAATTAACTTTGATTGCAAAGAAAACATATCTGCTGAACAAGTATAACAAATTTCTTGCAGATCTACAAATTCCTTATCTCTCTTGCCACAGCACTGCAAGAAAAAGTTTCTGAGAGAGTGATTGAGACAGGTCTCAACAATAAAATAAAATCAGGTTTATGCAAGGAAATATAAAAGACTTTAATCAGGCATGTAACTGCACCCTGAAAGTACTCTCCTAAAAAATTCAAAATACAACAGCAGATATAAATATCCATGGCAGACAAACCTTTGTTAATGTTATGGCAATAGGAAAATTAATTGCTCAATTAAAAATAAAATTAAAAGCAAACAAGATTCACATAACCTAGAAGGCAATAACCAGTAGAGAAGTGTGTGATACAGTGCACAAGGAACAGTCCAAACAGATTTAAGGAAAGGTGGAAAGCTGCTTTTTGGAGCTAAGCTGCTGGATAGATGGATGTAAGCATGGGCTGTTACAGAATCAGTAAATTTTGTCATATTTTCTATCTGCCACGTTGAACAAATAATTGATCTGTTTGATGAATCTGGTCTAAATTGTTTCAGTGATTTACAGAAAAAGATTTAGTTAGGAATCCTGGGGGTTAGTTAGCTGGGTAGATTTTGGATTAATTCACATTCATGTCCAGGTAAATGCCTGAAGGTGGATTAATACAATATTGATGACAGGCAGTGGCATAGACATAGCCTAGGAGAAAGAAACAAATAATATGAAAATAGGAACTTTTTTTTTTCATTCAGTCTCTTCAGCCTCCTTTTCAACTAGCTGCACAATAGAGTCATTATCACACACCATGTGTGATCAAAGGGTGTTTTTTAAGCCTATCATTGTTTGAAAAACTTTGTTTGGAATCCATGGCTTATGTAAAGACATCAACTTCTTGCCCTCCAAATCTCTTGAGTGACAGTCTGAGAGATGCTGAGAAAACTCCCTTGGACCAAAGCACAGCAAATGCCATGCCCAACCCCTCTGAACCTGAATGACAGCACCTACAGCTCAGGAATGTATTATTATGTATTCAAAGTTGTTAAACACAATTCATCCTAAAAGGGAAGTACATTTTGCAAAGGAGAAGAATCTTTGTCAAAACTTTGGAAGAAAGCTATTAAATATTTACCTCTATGAAGAGCTCAGATTCAGATAAGATCATACTTCTGAGTAAATAACCAAGGTCTGCTCTGCAAAGATGTTCAAGGCAAAGATAAGTCTCCCAGTAACTATGAAATTGCCACTGGAACTGCTATTTCATAGCTGTTCCAACTGTCCAACTGCCATAGAAACCAATATAAACAGGGGCAAGTAAGTCAATTTGCAGAAAGCCTTGTGCATTATTTTGCTGAGTAAAAGAAAGAGCAGATCTGTTTCTGTTTGGGGAAGTCAGCTTCCCCAAACATGCATGAGCACGTGCCCCTCTGTCACCAGCCTTGGGGGCATGGTTCTAATAGGACTAAGATACAGACCTCATAAAATCAAGTGTAAACAACTTCTTTCAGTACCATCTAAATCTTATGTTGAGATCAAGTAGCCAAATTAAGTATTTAGTAAGGTCTTGTGGTCAAAATATTAATTGAAATCTCAAGAATATTGTTATTAAAAACAGGAAGAGAATTAAATAGAGGATGAGATACTTAGACAGCAACATTCAAAAGCATATCAATGTAAAGCAACATTAAAGAAGAATTTTTAATTGATAGGAACATAATCTCAGTGCTCTGAAGGAAATCAGTGCACCCAGCATGAAACATATGAGTTTTACAAACATAATTTCAATTTTTTTTATTACCTACGAGCATTAGGATATACTTCCTTGACTCTATAATAATTGCTTGCAGTTAATTACAAATGAAACAGAAGTGCTGGTAATATTAGACTTGCACCCTGCATAAAGCTAGAAATTACTGCTATTACTCTTATTTGCTAAGAATATTGGGTCATAGATGCTAATTAGCAGTTCACAGCCCCCTACAGGAAAAAACTCATTATTATGAAAATCTGTCTTGGTAGCCAAAGCCATCACCCATGTAACTGTGAACATTTTTGTCAGAGCAATTATAGGTATAACAAAACTTAAGATTTACTTTTGTATCCAGAAAATTATGAAGGTTAAAAATACAACATGCTAATCTAAAAATTGCTTGCCATATCAAGAAAAGTGTTTCTGAACTATTTCATCTTGGTAAAATCTGACTGTATATTGGGTAGAATGACAACAGATTTTTATTGAGTATGTACACAAACATAATTTCTTTCAAACGTACATAAAATGCAAGAAAAGCCTCTCCATTGCCAAATAGAAAAACAAAATGAGACTTAAGCAGCTAACTGAAATGAACTTTGCAAGGTCGTACACCTAGAGCAATGAACATGATTTATTCATCATCAGTAAGGGGGGAACATTCAATTTTTCTGTAAACGAGGACCCGATTCAGGAAAAAAAAAAAAAAAACAAGGAAAAAAAAAGAAAAAGCCTTGTTTACCCAAGTTTTTTGCAGAGTTTATTTGAAAAATAGAAGCAGAAAACATTGTTTTCATGTGATTTATTAAACCTCTCTTCCACAGCACAAAACCCTGACTTTGAATGCTTGAGGGGAAGGTGAGTAAAAGAGCAGCTAATTGCAGTGCCAGGCTGAATTCAGCTTGTTTACTGAAAAGGAAAAATGGAAATGCCACACTGGGATGAAGCAGTGGTTAGGAGTGGTTCTAAGTCACAAGAGGGTGAGGGGGCTCTCATCACTCCTCATTTCAGCCCTGTAAAACCAGGTAGTCAGCATAAAATGCCCGGACTCCCCATGTTGGCTAAAAACACAGGGAGATATAACCAGCCCACAGCAACCCCTCTGGTGTCTACAGAGCAACCCTAAAACTTGAGTGAGTACAGGTGAGAAGTTGAGCATCCCACAGCTGCAGGTGGGGAAAAGCCAGTCTCAGCTGTAAGCAGCCTAAAAATACAAACCCATCCAAAGTAAGATACACTCAGCTACTTATTGCTACAATGAGTACAGCAAAGTGATGAAGGAAAAATGGGAATTTGAATGACACATAAATGCTGTTTTAAGATAAAGAGGGGGACCACATGGATTGTGCTGTGTTTTAAGAAAAAATGGTTTCTCAAAATCATACTTTACCTTGTCTACATTAGGCTGAATTTTGCTTTCAGCATCTCTATCTGGATTTCCATCAGTGTAAAGGAGAATGGGACTTGACTACTAATGCAACCCCACTGCTCACCTACTAATGAAAATGAGTTCTTCTTTCATGGGAGGGGACTATGTTAGTTAAACAGAACAATGCATTATTTGAGGACCTCTAACAGCATCTAGAAAGAGAAAAAAAAAAAAATCCTGTCTTCTAACTGAGAAATGAAGTTCTCTGTACAGAGAATTTGTTATGCATATATGCTGGCTCCTTGTTAATCCCATGAAACTCTGGCATGAAACCTGGAACAATAAATAAAAGCAACAAAGTTCCATCTTACCCAAATATTGCAGGCCTTGTTTCAAAAATGGGAGATCTGTGTGAGCAGACAGAGATGGGGCTTTTTGTGTTAGGAATGCATAAAACAGTACACAAGGATTGGATTATAAAGAGCTAAAAATGTTTTTTTTCAGAGATTTAAGAACATGCAGCTTCCCTACGATAGGTCTCTTGCCCTGGCCACTTGTAGTTGTCATGCTGCACATTACCCTGCTCTACCAGTGTCCTTTGGCTACAACCTTTTGGACACACATTTGATGTTATTGGTTAGATAATGAGCTAGACAGTGAATTAACAAAATTAATTGAGAGGTGCAGTTTTAGCAGGTTTATGGGAAACAATTGAACTCTAGAGAAAAGTGGATTTTTTACATTGCTGTATCATAGAGGAGCAGTCCTGTGATCTTCCCTTATACGATCACCCTTCATCTGGATGAGGGGAAATGTGGCAAAATTAGGTGCTAAATTATTATCAGAAGAGGGGCTTTTCTCTGACAGCCAAGGTCAAATGTCACTCTAATTCAGGCAATGAAAAGCCAAGCTATGGGTCTAACCAGCAATCACCAGGTACATGACGGTGTGCGGATCGCAGTGCTCAAAAACGAGAAGCCAGTGGAAATCCTGTGTGTATTCAGTGATCTTATGCAAAGCCAAGATTTTTCAGGAATCACTGGGGCAGATCCAGGGTTGGGGCTGGTTGCCAACACTCTGTGGAGAGTCTGGGGGAGACCATCAGTGGCCCACCTCCTCTATCCATGTAGATGTAGGCTGTGTGCTGAGAAGCACAGCTCTGCACAAGCCCTTGGCTTGCACCAGGGGTGGAGTATGAGTGTAACTCCCCACTGTGTTCACAGCACACCATTCTTTGTTCTTCTCATCCAGAAAATGCTCTGGGCTGGCCAGCTGAAGTGGGTGATGTTATAAAAGTGTCTATTCTTTGCTACAAGCTACCAGTGTCACAGCTTGATTCCAGAAATATGAATGTTTATGTTTCTACGTTTAAATGGGAAAATTTACACTACTTAATGTTGTATCTCAGGAAAGTATAAACAAACAATGATACGACACTATGACGCAGGTAAAAACAAAATATTGGCCAAAAAATCTATAACAAATTCCATCCTGATATGAATTGTTATTACTACAATGAAAATCAAATCAGAATTGCTTTCAAACTTCTGGGCAAGGCCTCCTGTATATTACTCAAAGCATCTCTCTGCTGAATCCTTGAAGACATTCAGCTAAGAATCAGTACTGCTCATTGTAAAGCAGAGCTATTAACATGTTTCTTGCTTTCACCTGTAGATCTCTTTATAAAGATATGTACATGTCATTATCACCTTTTTATAAATCCCATAGCTAAAATCAAATTACATTAGTATGCATGAGAACGTTTCCAGCCTAGTGCATGCAATATGGTTCTAATACATTGGAGACTGGAGCTCTGCTGATTTACCTCCCCCAAATTTCTTACCAAGATTCATCAATATTAGAGTTCTTAACCCAAGTTAATTGATTTTCATGTAATTCATGCTAGGTAAAAAAATCTGTGAAGGCTAATGTAGCTACTTCACAAACACTTGTTGCTCCATGAATTCAAGTTGTATTCTATGCAATTATCTCAGAATTTTCCTTTTTTTTCAGATACCCAGAGCAGGTCATGGTAGAAGCTGTATGGATTTTCAGAGCTAAAGAATTTTGAAGGTCATCTGGAGCAAAGAAAATAAGGAGATTTTCTTCATTTTTTCTGTGTATTTGTGTTCATGATTATGACAGATTCATATGAAAGCCTTGAAAATTTTCCAAGACCAAAACACATCCTTAACAAATCAAGGAAATGGTGTTTTTTTGCCAATTTTAAAGAGGTTTAATGCTAAAAAAAATGTACTGTCTACTCTAGAGGACAGCATGTTAGCTGCAGAACTAGTCAGATAGTTATCTCCCAAGAGAATGAAGAAATCTGAGCAACACGGAAACCAGATGTTTCTAGCTATATTTTCTAGATTCTTCACTTCTCATAACACTTATTTAACTCCACTATGAAATGAACACTGAAGAGAAATTATGTCTTTGTTAAAGATTCAATACCCCTCAAGAGCTCCAAATAAGCATCTGAAATTCCCCAAGAAAGTCCTTCCACAAACAAAAAGTTAATTACATTTTAGTGGGTATCTCTAGGTGAAGGCTACTTTCCTGCCATGCATTGACAATAAGAATAAGTTGAAGGTTTTCGGAATTTCAGGGGTTTGATTCATGCATTCATTAACTCACCTTATCAAAATGAGGAAGAATCAAGTTTTAAATATTTTGTTAATCATTTGTATTTTTCCAGATGTCATTTTTTTATTGTTACTTTGTCTGATAGACTGGTACCTCATGGCTTCAGATACCAAAGTCCTTTTTTATCCTGGTTACAAATGAGGTTTGAGTGTTCACACAGTTGGGATGTATTTCTTCCTGCTTGTAAATTTTGAACTGTTTGGCCATTTTCAACAAAAATGTGTGGAGTTGTGTTATAAAGCATTTGTTTTACAACAGCTTCCAGAAAATTAGGTGGCCAGGTAGGAAAAAGACCCTATTTATCACCCAGTGCAGGAGGAGGCGGCAGGATGAGCTCTTTTTCACACGGAGAATTCATACCAAGTTCACACAGAAAACACAGACAAGGATTTACTAAAAGCAACACCTGATTAGATAACAGAGAAGCCTGAGAGATGCACACCTGTAGGAAACCAAGCCATGCTAGCTCTGACACACATCAACCTGTTTTGGGAAAGAAATTCCCACATTACGTGGGTAACAACAAAGCAGTTTATATGCTCATCACTGATACAGCTCAGACTTATTTAAAAGCTACTTCTCAGATAACATTCATGTGGTTCCCACCTTAGAAACTCTGGCCAGGATGAAGGAATATCAGCTGGTGTTTGCACAGTGTGAAGTTCCCACGTGGTAACCCATGCCTATGGGTAAAGATTCCACTTAGACCTGGAATAATGCCAGTCACCATCACCTCTGCCACAGCTGGCAGTTTAGTTTGCAGTCAGGGTCCCACATGGGCCCTCCCTGTAGCCTGATGACACTTCTTCAGGTTAACATATCTGTACAGTCTCACCTGATGATTACTCTAACATTAGGTACAAAGCAGACAGGAAGAATTCTTTTTCTCCCCAGGAAAGGCCTGGCTTTGATACATCCATGGGAAAATGTACTCCTGCTGCCTGTGTCTGTAGAGAGGAACCTGTCTGACTCCTTCAGTCACTGAAAAGCAGTGAAAGCACAGATACTCACTTTCCAAACATCTCCTTTCAGTTTTTTTTCTATTGTTGTTTTTGGTTTTGGTTTGTTGGTTTTTTTTGGCTTTTTTTTTCTCCCAGAAAGTACCTTGGCATCCAGAAAGATGAAAAATGCTTTTGTGCAGGTAGCTGCAGAAAAGTCACCCAGAAGGAGAGATCACTGTCCAGGAATGGTGCAGGTGATGAGTTTGAGCAAAGGAACAGAAGTAAAGGGGTGATGATAATCAGGAACACTGGAACAACATAAATACCTACAGGAATCAGAGCCCTCATGTTCTAGGAATGGCAAAAATTTACAGGAGGAATAATCTCCACTCTCTTTCATCTTAATTTAAGTGCAAAAGATATTATTTAGGTAATAGTCATGACAACATCCTGTTCTGCACCAATTAATTGACTCTTTTAATGGGGTGGCCTAGGAATGCTTGACATTTGACTGGAACATCTTCAAGGCTAGAGCCAGAAACTCTCAGCTGGGGACATTCTGGAGGGGACTCCCCTCAGACCACTCAGCATACATTTTCTCCCATTTTCTGGGAGCAAGTGGCTTGGAGAAGGTCCCATCCTTGTGCCAGCCCCTGAACAGCTTACTAAGTTTCAGGAGTAGGCAATGTCAGTAAAAATCACCTATTTTCCAGATCAGAGGCTCTGATTGAGAGAAATGCTTCGATGTGTGTTTTCAGATACAAAACAGAGAAACCCATTGTACAGTGATATCCTGCCCTGCATGGCAGGACTGAAGTCCAGCTGTGGTGGATCTCTGTGAGGGAAGAGATATGTTTCCTAAATATAACTTTTTTTTCTTGAAAAAAGCTGAGAATTGAGGGGAGGAGGAGAGGGGAAGGGGGAAGATGGCTCTCCCTTTGAAGATATTAATAAGATCATGTTTTGATGTTGCATTTTGAAACAAGAGGATTCCCTTTTTAATTCTAAAACTGTGCCATAAAAATGCCACCACTATTTATTGAATAGCATTAACGAAGACTTTACATCTCCTATTTCACAACTGAAAATATTATTTATTATCCGCCACTCTCTAAATGGTGTCATGCTGAAATTGAAATCTATGACTGTCTTCTACCAGCTTAAGCCCACATCCTTCACTTTCTTAAGGATCATGGAAAAAAAGAAAGGCACTAGTGTAAAATACTTTATCAGATGCTGACCTTCTGGCAGGAAGTCAGAACCATCTTGTGGGAAAATGAATAACTCCTAGCTCTCAGTCTCATTTTTCCTGATGCTCTCCTACCTCCATGATTTTGCTGTGCTTTTATTTCATGCAGGACTTGCAGAGGATATCGGGCGTCCATTGCATTTATCCCCTTATGTTTTTACAGATACATGTGTAAATATACATATATAAACCATCAAATCTAATAATTAGTTCTCCTTACAGCAGCTTGAGCACTTGTTCCAACTCAGTCTGCTGAAATCATTAAAAAAGTTTCTCTGCCAAGTGAAGGCATGTTTAGAAAAACCTTTCCTAATATATCTAAAACAAAACATACACAGAAAGTACTTAAGCCTGAATGAAGTCTCCAAACACTAAAAGAGAAGAATCATCCAGAAGAAAACAAGTCCTGGATTTTATTTTATCACAATATATCATTTTTCTCCTTGGTGGATGAAAGTCTCATCAGAGACTCAAATCAGATTTATAGGTTTCCCACAACTGTATAAGCAAGTGAGCAGCACCAAAGCAGACTCTGTCTAGCTCAGAACAGCAATTACATTGCTATTCCTCTACAACTGTAGAGGAATAGGAACTTAGTGTAAAGTCATTATCAGACACATATTACAAATTCAATGTGTTGCACATAAAATATGTATGATTTCTTCTTACTGTATATCATGTATCAAAATATAATGTGTTTCTGAGGCACGAATGAATTTAAAATGAAATATTTTATTGAAAAAACACACAGCTTTCCTGATACAGGTAAGTGGAATTTAAAATTGAAAATGTTTCACAACCATCCATTAAAGCACATTTTGAAACATTCTTAGAATCCAGATTTCCTGCCAAGGAAATGAAGTAGAGTTAAATATCCCAAGCAGGAAGCTTGCCTGATAGACACTATCTACCAGTAGGAATTTTTATGACATGAAAAGATGAGACTTTGCAAGGTAAACACTCAACCTTCAGTCTCGAAGAGAGCAGATAGTCTGTAAAAACCTGCAAGTTTGTTGTGGGCTTTTTTATAATGGAAGTACAAGTCTGTAAGAGAGAGGATGATGGGAAACGAAAAGGACACAGACTTGGAAAAGTTTGATCAATATTTTGTGATTGTGAGGGGTATTTTTTTGTTTTTATTAAAATTAAAATTTTTGGAGGGCTGATCTGTTTTTGTTTTGCTTCCCACTCTGGCAGAGTCTGAGAGTGGGGGAAGTGCACTGCCATGTGCAGGATTAGTGGATGCCCATTTCATGCTACACCTTCAGGGAGAGATCACACTGCAAGCTGGGCTGCAGGGAGCTGACTGAGCCATGAGTGAGCACAGGAAACACCTCAGCTGCCGTATTTTATCCTGAGGGCTGCACTGGCACTCATTACAAACAGATACAAGTGCTGCAAAGGGAGACCTATGCTGCCTCTTGTAAAGCTGGAATTAAAAATCTAGGACAGAGAAGACAGATAAGTTGCCCTAGGAAAATCCTTAGCCCAAAAGCATGAAAGATATTTCTTAGCGGGCTCTACCATCCATCTCTGTTGTGCAGGAGAAGCATGCAGAAAAGAAAATAATCAGAAACTAGCCTGAGACAAGTAGAAACAGGAATAATTAAAGTGGCCACAAGTGAATGGCAGAAAGTAGAAATTGAAAAGTGCATTTTCTCATATCTGCCTCTCCCAGTCACTGAATCACAGAGTATCTCAAGTTGGAAGGAACCCACAAGGATCATCAAGTCCAACTCCCTGCTCCTCACAGGATTACCTAAAACTAAACCATATGGCTAAGAACATCATCCAAATCCTCTTTGAACTCTGAAAAAGGGTTTCTACCAAGTTCTTCCAAACGTGAAATGTTTACCACAGCAATCCCACAGCTCTGTTCTCCCTGTCCACAGTGCAGGTGTATTTCTGGGGTTACCTGCGAGTCTGAGTCCCTTCAGTGCTGTCTTAGATGGGTAAGCACACAGCCACTTGCTGCCCCTTCTTGGAGTGAACCCCATGATGATGGATCCATAACCCAAGCACATTTGTCCTCTATCAGCTTGGAAAAGCCTTTGAGTATCATATTTTGTGAAATGCATAGGTCGACTTACCTGGACCTGTGTGTGTCTGCCTAAGAAAGAGTGCTGCCTACGTACAGAGAAAGTTAATTTTGTACAAAATAATTAATAGCAATTTACTCAATGCATCTATATACTTGCAAAAATAGAAATTGCATTTGAACTGCTCCTGTTGGTTTGAGAGAGCCTGCTTTAACCAGTGCTTTTCCTTTCATGGGTTGTCAATCCAGGGAAGACTTTGCAGATGGGAATCTTCTCAGATGAAATAACATGGCCACTGAGCAGTATTTGCCTACACTGACTTGTAGGTGAAGATTTATAAGCTAATTGTGTTTTAAGGATAAGCACATAGGTTTACGTGGCTTGACAGAAGCAAGACAGGCTCTGCATTGCAGGGAGCCCAGCTGTGTTTGCTCAGCCAAACACCGACCAAAAGTCTTCCTTGGTAAAATAGGAAAACCCACATTTGCCTTGCTGTCTCCAGTTCAGAAACTAAAATTCTTGTTTCTGAATACTTTGCAACCCACACTCCAAAATTTATTCAGGACACCTCAGATTCCCATTGTTCAGGGCCTTTGCAGGATACTTCAAACCCTTTAGTATGACTATAACTCATGAAGAACCTGAGTTACAGCAGGGATGTCAGGCCAGGCAAGAGTACATCTCTCACAAGGGGTAAGAATCCTATCATTTTGTCATGAAGACTGGGACACATAGCTGAAAAAAGCCAAGATAAAAATGTGAGTAAACATTTTCTGTGAGAAGGGACTCCCCTCATGCCAGAAATATGTTTGAAGGGAGAAGTGAATGTATACCCATTTATAGTGTTGGCTGCTTGAGTTTCTCTGCAGATCCACCTTAAAATGCAATTTATTTTTTTTTATTCCCTTAAAGCTGCACATCCCAGCTGGCATGTCCCAGTCCTATAAACGTCTCAATATAATACACCATCATTGTCTGATGTATGGGCTTCCATTTGGTGCACCATGTCCAAAGAATATTTCTTCATGCTTGAATGACTCATGTATGAGGAGATTAATCTCTCTGGGGGAGAAATTGGTGTCTCTCCTATGGAAGCAAGTTGCTGTGTGCACATTAACTGCTTATCTCACTCGTGTTCTTAATATTCAGGGTACAGCTTCTATCTGCCATAAAAATCCTTTTGTCTTTCCACAACTTGATGCGCTTTTCCAGCTCTGCTTGCAAAACAAAAGGAAAAATTTAAAGTTAACCACTAAAATAGTACAGTGAAATAACATACTGTTAATTTTTAACTTGTAATTCTGCTTGCCATTCATTCTAAGTGCCAGGTAGTCTTACGCTTTTCTTTAGCCTGTAGCTCTTAACAAGAGGATGCAAATAGCTGGCTTTATTAAGTGAAGAGGGCATCTGTTTTGATTTAGATCAGCTCCCTAGATTCTCAAAGAGACAAGGTTTCAGCCTATACCATTTTGATTGCTGGCAAGAAAATATTTAACAGGCAGCTTCTGTCTTGGAGAGGAATGAAAGCACAACATGCACGTATCACTCGATGTACATTATCACTTTCTTGTTGGCTAAGAACTAAACTTTATGTTCCAAATGTTTTCATCAACATGAAAACTTCTTGTGAGCTTTCCTATTCCTTGCTTGTTTCAAACTCCACTTTTGCATCCAGTGAGAAACAATAGAAAGCAATAAATACATTAGCATTATAAGTCAATTTGCAAATACCTTAATTCATACTGTAAACTGCAATTTGAAAGATCAAGCAATGTGTCTCCTCAGAAAGGAGACCTTATCCAAGCAGTTACATTTATATTCAGAGACTTAGATTTATTCAGCTTTGTCTTTTATTGAAACATATCAAAAACCTGATGCTGCCACAGCCAGTGCCAGTAAAGCAATCTAGAGCTATTAATTAGTACACCCATGTTTTTGCCACAACAAACATTTTAATTTGTCCTCTAGTGTTCACGATATCAGCCCTTTACTCCTGTTTTATTTTTGTCTGTGTGATATACATTACACATGAGAGAGTCCTACGTCCATATGTCCACAAACTGCAGTGGACATATGGCAGCATACAGAAAAGCGGTCTTTTACATTTTGCATACTATTATCATGGAGGCATTACGGCATCCCTTTATGTCATGTTGCTATTTAGTCAAGTTTGTGTCATGTATTTGAACCTTCTCAGCTGGCTTGATTTATTCTAATTGTAGGCATCGGGTTAGACTATTTGTAACAAGCAGTGTGCGGAAATTGCCCCAGTAATGACTCCTGCAACAAATGTAATTTATTTAGCTGATTACAAAGAAATGTTGACTATACTTGAAGAAGAGAACAATAAAATGTTTTCTTTTTAGACATTTATTGAATATTATTTGTCATTAGTTTTCTATCTAATGAAAGGATAAATACATGACCGAAAGATTGCAGAAGACAATGGAAAAAACAGCCCACAGGAAGGATTTATGCTTTGTTTTGAATTCTAGAAAGTGGGATAATCTCAAGAAAAATCTATTGAAAAAATTATGCCCATTAAAGAAGGTTGGTTTGAAATGTCCAGCCTTTGCAGTACAAACTGCAGGCATTTCACATACACAGGGTGTATTGTAGAGGGGATATATGAAGGTGCCCACTTTCTGGCATTCAGATTAAAAAAAATGAAAAATTCACGGAGAATGAATTCTTCCCATCCAGCTCAAAACAGACACCATTGTTTGGAGTAACACTAATTGATTCTGACAGGCCAAGCTCAGAAGAGATACTTGTATGAGCATAGGACTTACTGGATGTACACCCACAGAACCTCCTGTCCAGCCCCAGTGGTGTCACTCTCAACATTTTCCATGCTTATTTTTTTCACAATTTTTTCCTCAAAATATTCTAAGAAAAAGTGATAAATAAGTAAACCAGGAGAGGAAATTATAACTGCACTGGATGTATCTTCTAATGAGATAAGGTCTAAAAGCTTGCCTCAGATCAGCTGTCCAAAGGCATGGCCCATCCACTCCACGCCACTGAATGGGCTCTCTTTCAGGCACCTTCCAAGGTCTATTCCACTGTTAGGAATAAGTTTCTGCTGGAGATCTGTGTCTCTCTATATATGGCAAGAGTGTAAGTAGGAGTCAGGTTAGGTAGACACATAGCTAACACTGTCATTTTACTTGGCTGATATCAGACAAGAGTAACTACATTCTTAGGTTGAAGTTTCCTCCAGACAGAAAATATAGTGCAGAAGAAAATGGAGCCTCCCATTTGCTGTAAAGCTTTACATTAGTCTTTTATCTAATGTTTCAAGGATCATAGGCCATACTGCCTTTCCATCCCTCTGAAATAGGTGCTCTTCTGTTGGATGTTCTGCACACAGAGCTGATGACAGATTCCTTGTTGCTGCACAATGTACTGGCTGCCAGCATTTTCCAGAGCCAGCAGCAGCTGATAGTGCTCAAGGTTTATTGTACCATGAGCTGGTTCTCCCACTCTCTGCCTGACATCATTTGTGCAACACAAAATTGAGCATGGTGAGAGAAAGGCAACAGATCCCTTGGCACAAATAAACAAAGATAGGTATAAAGTCTACTCCTGTCAGTCTAAACCAGCTTCTTCTCACACCATGGTAGAAATTTAACAGAGGCTGGCAAGAGCAGACCCCTCTCCTGGTATTTGAATTATTACTGTGAGATGCAAAAATACATCTGCAGTTTTATAATTTGTAATAGTAAAGCAATATATGGGCTCAAGCAGCACCAATAATTTCTCTGTAAAGACTTTTGTCCCAATTGGGGGACAAAAAGCTGAAGGCTAAAACTCTTCTTCAGTTATCCTGAGCAAAGCTAAGTCATTCTGCTGTTTCTGGTGCTGGGAGAAGTCAGAGTAGCATCAGCACACACCTTCCTTCCAAGGTGGCACAAGGGAGAAAGGTCTGAGAGCCTTAATAGTGCTAGAGCCCAGTGCAGACAGACAGACTGACGACAGCTGTGTGCCTCCCACCTTGTGGCTACCTACTTGTGGAAGGTATAACCAATCTGTTTTCCTCAGGCTAAGCAATAAAGGTTCTGAATATAAAGGTTAAGCAATAAATACAAAGCAGAGGGGAACTATTCCCTCAATTCTTGAATAAAACATTCCAAGAAAGTGCAGCACTAATGGATTTGAAAAAATAAGCACAAAGTAGCACCATGTGTCCTCAAGTGCACAGAACATCAGGCACATTGACTGGTTTTATTTTATGCAGCTTTACCCCACATATTTCAGATGAGAGCAGTAACCCTTCAATTCTGCATTTCCTTGTAGCAGCAGGTACATGGGGCTGCTCTTTTCCTTGTGTTCATTAAGTACCTTCCAAGCAGATGACAAAGACAGTTGCCAGCTAAACTAAGTGGATTAAAACTGCTTTTCATGTGCTCAGCTACAATAGTTACTTGCCAACAAGTATTCCTTTTCTTTCTCTCCCCAAACTGTTAGTTTAGGCAAAAAATGTGAGTGCTAAACTAATTTCCACGTATGAAATTCCTTCCAGGATGCATTTCTTGGCTGGGATGGAGGGTGTAGCTCCCTCAGCTCTGTTCAGTTCCACAGTGATTATAATGGCCCAAAGGTCTGTCCTTCTCCCAAGCTCCAAGTCTATGGTATGTGAGAAAAAAAGCATGACAACTAGAAGGCAGAGGGATAAGTGATCAGGAACAAACACAAGGGCTTGTTAACTTAGAGAACCAGTTCAATATCTCTAGTACTCAACAGACTTACCCCAGCACGTGGCTGTCTGTCATGTCCCTCATTCCTGGTGGACTGGACTTTATCTTGTTGGAATGTGAACTTACAGGCCCATTGAATTTGAAAAGCACGCAGCTCCACCTGGGCTATCCAAATGATAAAGAGGCCCCCCAGTGAGGTCACAGCTCTGCAGGGTCTGACATGGCAACACACCTGCCTAAGGATCCATCCCCAGAGTACTGTTTGGTTTCTCTAGTCAATCCACATGCTTTAGCTAAGAGAAATTTGAGGTTTGTTTATTTTTAAAGTCTATCATGATTTTAGCCTGCTTCTAAAATGTGAGGAATATCACAGTGCAAAACAACCACAACAGCAAAAGGACTCTAAGGCTGAATAGGCAAGTTCTGCCTAAATCTGATATCCCTACTTTTAAAAAATAACTGAAAAACGGAAAATCCTTCCTATAGCAGACTGAGCACAGCATATACACCAGAAGGATCCTTAATGCTTTGGGAGTATGGGACAAAACAGGCTGTTTTATCTTCTGTCACATCATAAAAGTGAATTTGTGCACAGTTTTAAGTACAGAACATACACATATGAAGAGCAACAAACAGCACACTCTTGGGTCCAAGCTTATTCCTCTCTTTTCACAAGCCCGCAGCTCCTGCTTCAAGTTCCAGAAGACCTGAATCAGGAGCCTGGTTTTGTTGCAGCATTACCTGTACAGATGAGGAGGGAGGCAGAGAAGAGAGGCAGACAAGGGACACTTGGGGGAAGTAGGCTTAAAAGCTTGTTCATAACCAGTCATTCCTCATTGGCAGGTATTTAGATGACTCTTTATGAACTCCAGCTTGGTCCAGTGAAAGCTTTCCTTACCTAGGTCTGTACCTGTACCCCACATCTCTTTTAATCAAAGTTATTAAAATGACTGAAGCTTCCAGTTTTCATCTCCTGCTCTGCCCACCACAAATCAGCAGAGCATTCCTTGTCCTGGTCTCCTATGGGTGTTCCTGTTTCTGTAGTTTTGTATGTTATCTTCTCACCTCATCTTCTGCTGTCTTCTCTTGTATCTCTACCCACCCTTACCAGTGAGAATCCCTCCACTGCTGCTACCCTCATCTCATGGACAGGCCTTGTGGGAGGTATGGACAAACCTACAGCATACAGCAGGTGAGAGCAGATTGCCAACAGGCCTCCACAACCTGGTTCTCATTGCCATCCTGACCCCCAGGAAACGCTCAACACCCTGAAGGCCAAATGCCTCCAGCATGGAAGGCAGGGCAATGCTTTCCCAGGCTCTGCAGAGTGCAGGGAGAAAGGCAGTGCTGCAGTGTAATCAGAGGGCAGCGACCTCACAGCTGCAAACTGTAACCTTTTAGAAAGTGTTTAATGCAGTCTTTATGGCAGCCATTACTTTTACAGTGTTTTCACTTTGAGAAAGAAAACAGAGTAAATGTTTACAACAGCTTAACTAAATAAGTTCAACAGGTGAGGTGTGGCCCTCACCTGGGCCAGTACAGCCCACCCAGCAGCTCACAACCCTCAGTGTCTGGAAATAAAAGGGGTGGTTGAAAATGGACCTTCACTCAGAAAGGAAAAAGTTTCTTTCCCTGCTTCAGTTTTTGTTTGTTTCTTTAAGTAACAGACTGTTCCAGAAAAATAAACACACAGAAGGGCTCAGGGCAAAGATACATTTTGTATACAGCTTTAATGAAAACATGTTTTTCTTGTTAACACCTTGTTATATCCTAAAATCACAATACAGAAAAAACTGTGAATAAGGCTGTGTGCATAGACATCTCAGATTTTTAATGAAATTCAGAAACCAACATAGCTTCCCCCACACACTCTCCGCTACTGCAGCGCTGGCAGCTCTTGGCGGGCAGGACCCTGGCTGAGCGCTACCTGTGCGCTCTCCCTGCACACACTGTGCTGCCAGGTCTGCACTGCTAAACCTCTCACCACGCTGAAAAGTGCAGCAAGGAGTTACAACTGTCAAAGACACAGGCCCAGAGTATTATTTTTCACTAGAGCTCGCTTTCGCAGTCTAACAGACAGGCTGCCTTCATGTAAGCCAAAAGCAATTGTCCACAGACTGGCCAAAATATGAAAGGAATTACTCTGCACAGCCTCTCTGAGTTTGGGGTGGATTTTTGCTTCACCACATTATGATTAATACCTCGCCAAACACATACGCTATCAGAAGCTTTTATCTGAGCAGCTTCATAAGGCCCTTCAGTACTCAACATAGCGTGTTCCACCCAGGAGATAATATTTCCGTTTCAAAAGATGTTAGCTGCTTCTTTCCAAAAAAATTTCATAATTTAATTCCCTGCTGAAACACGTCAGCTGAAACTGCTGGGTTGCAGAAGTTAGATGGGATTCAGAAGACAACAGCTGCCACACAGAGCTGGAGAGAATATGCCTTTTTTAAAAAAAAAAAAAAAAATAAAAGGTAATACTTTTCTCTGATAATGACCCCAAAGTGACTCTGTTCCCTGGTAATGATCCAGAGCCCCATGTTTCTGCGATCTGCTGGGCCACCATGAAAGAGCAGCATATTGCTGTAATGAGTGATGGCAGTCAGAGAAAAGATCTTGGGACAATGCTGATGCTGGAAAGTGGGCACTGCTTGTTCTGCAGGTAATGAAATCTTACTTGTAACAAGGAGACAAGAAAAGATGGTACTGGAAATTGCCAGTGTTTGAACTCTGAAACTCAGTGGGAGGGAAAAGAGATACAGTTTTTGTGAAATACCTTGTTCTCAGGAGATTCAGAGAAAAATCCATGCTTTGGGGCACCTGAATGCTCACTCAGATCAACTCTTAAAGAAAAACCTTGAATTCCCTCATATATTTAGTGACAAGAGGGGGCCTTAAAGCAGAATTTAGACCCACTTTATGCCACATTATTAATACCAAGAAGTCATAAAAGACCTTCATTGTTATTGCAAATCAGACTTTGAATCCCAACCGAGTACAAAAACTGAGTCTGCACTAGAATATCAAACCCAGACTTTGGTAAAGTTCAGAAATTAATCTCCCTTTAAAACTATTACTGAGTTTAGAAAAATAGATCACTCATCTGATATGTGAGCTGCAATTCCCATTAGCTTTGGGGAAATTCTCCTATTGATCTGGACTCCTAGCACAACTTAACTTCTGCATAATAATTACTTCCCTTAGAACATCACTACTTTATTATTTGTAAGGACAAAAGAAAACTACTGCAGATTTTATAGGAATAAAGTTTTTTGTTTCTCAAAAGGGTATAGGCCTATCAATCCTGAGAGAGAGAATAGCCTCCAGTGCAAATGGGTAGGTATGAGATACCCACTCACTCCTGCTACTACTTCAGAGCAGCTACAGTAGCATTATTTTTAGCAGAGCAGGTGTAGAAAAGGGTGGTTTTGAAGGAAAAAAATAATAACAAAAAAAACAACAAAAAAATTGAATTATTTATGCAAGTTAAATCAAAATATGCCCCATATAAATGTTTAATCAGGTTTTCACCAACTTCTCTCCATATGCTCTGCCTTGCTCAACAGCAGATTTCTAATGGAATCACTAAATATAGTTTAATAGCTTTGTATTATGCAATTCAACTTCTGCTTACAGTTTTTTTTTCATTCAAAGCAGCTTCAGTAAAATAAGCACTAAAATCTCTCAGAGTTAATATGTAAAGAAAAGTAGTAAAAACTATTGAAGGATTTCCCTTCTGCAGCCTATTTATCACAGAGGAGTGTTACAGAAGGTGAAGTCATGTGATATAGACAAGTACAATCAATGCACATTGGGGCAGATAAAAGCCTTTGTCACATTTGAGAAATAACAAGTTGTATTTATCAGACAACTTGCTGGGACAGCCAAAAGAGAGGGCACTGGCTCTTAACTTCAGGGCTCTAGAAGATACCAAAAGCTTCCACTGCTCTTTTTTTTTTATTTTATTTTATTTTCATTTTTGCAAAGCATTCAGTTGAAATCAGAGACACACGTTAACCACAGCTTGCTCAGTTACCATCTTTTACCCTACCAGGCCATCTTTTTGGGAGTGCCTAAGAACTAAAAGCCAGTATCCTGGGTGGGCTGCCAATCACCACCAGCAACAGCAGCTCCTCAGGCAAACCAAAATACCTATAGAGCTCTTCTTCCTTTTCCAGCACACCAAAAGGCTGATACACAAGTGCTCTCACTCCCCCTTTTCCCAAACTTCGCAATTCAATACCCTCAGCTTTCCCTCAGCACTAGCCACTCTGTTTCTTGTCTTCCTTTTTATACAAAGCAGCTGGTCCCTGCAGATTAACAGAGCCCAGCTGGTCTCCAGCCACTTAACCCCTTCTGAGCTAGTTCCACAACCCTGCAAAGGAAAACAGCACTGTCAGCTTTCCAGGACTCTTCCCCGGGCTTGCAATAGGAGCATCCCTACAAGCAAAGATAGTATAGGCTTTAATCTGGGGTGCAAAGCTTGCCATGGTCTGAAAAGACTTTTATATAGTGTAGTAAGCCTGACTCTTTATAGAGCTTAGAGACAAGGATTGAGAGAATTACATACACTTGAAAACAATAATGTCACACATAAGTGTATTAAGGATTTATGAATATTATTTATAATTTCTCGAGTTTTGTGTGGAATGATCTTTACCCTATAACTACGTTAATTATTTTGTAAAATACTCTACCAGTATGCTGTTACTTTTCAAGCATGGTGTGTAGTGGTTAAAGCATTTAGACAGAGCCCACATTCACAAGGGTTTATTCTTAGGGCTTGTGAAATCCTCAGAAATATGAGGTCAATATTATATAGGTATTTGTGATGGCTGAAATATTTATTACCTGCTGGGGAAAATCACAAAAATTAAACATGAGTACTTCTGTTGGAAACGTCTATGCATGAATTTAGCTATATTTGCAGTAAGAATTTCTTTAAAATTTTACACTGACTATTTTTTCACCAATCTAAACTTCTAAATAATCATTTGAAATTAGGAGTAAAGGTATTTGAATAAAATGTATTTGAGGAGAAGCCTTCCCTCTTTCAAAACAAAGTGATTTTTGATATCTTTAAGTGCAGAGCAACTACCAATACTTTGCAGAGATGAAAAAGGGATAATGGAGTTTAAAGAACAGAGACCTATGACCTTTACGGTAATTATAGATCCAGTAACCTGTTGTCTCCCATTCCTTCAGGTCGGTTTCAATTAATGAAGTTATTTCTCCATCACTGTAGTCAGCTCCTGCTCCCATCAAAGAATTTCCTCTTTGGAAGGCTGTTGTATCCTTTCCAGGCAGTTCTGGTGCGAGAACAAAATCTGCTTAATATTAGTTATATTGTCTTCCAAACCCTCTAAAAGACACTCAGGATTCATGTAACTGCAACCAGAGCTGTTCTCCAGTTCCCTAAATAGGCACCCAGACAAATCTGGACATCACCACTCATCTTTCCAGACATTATGTAGGTCAACTTTTGCTTTGATGGAAACACTTCTTGCTGCATCTGTGTCCCCCTCCTCCAGCCATGCGAGGAGCTGAGGCTGACCAACAGAAGTAGGCAGCTGCCTGCAGCTCAGTCCAGCCACTAAGAGAAGATTCTCTTTCTGGGAAGATAAAGGTGTAGAGCAATAACCCTTTTACCCCACCTCAAACTCATCCAGTGCGCTTTCTCATCTTTGGCTGCATTTTAGCAGCTCCTTTTAGTGGGCCTTCATCAGGTTATCTCGTATCCTCTGGACCAGAAGGTTTCTTCTAAACTTATATGAGCCAATATTTTTTCCACATGAGAGTTGTGAAATTTGTTGCTTCATGATGTGCTTCTGACCCTGGGAAGCCCCCGAGCTACAAGAGATGGAGACAGCTGTTAGTCCAGCAGAAACTGCCAGGTTTGCAAAGACCTTGCGAGGGACCCGGAACATCAGCAGAACTGAAGGGCCCTGGGGGAAGAGCAGACCTTACCTCAAGTCAGACCAAAAGCAGAGCAAAAGGGGAAGCAGGAAGGGAGAAGAGTTAAAGTGAGAATAGCTAAAAAGTCTAAATCTGAGCCAGGAAGGTCAGCTGGAGAGGTGCTTGTTTGTGCAAGGGTGATAGGTGAGGTGGTCTAGGGCTGGACTAAAGCAAGTGTGAGGCAGAAAAGTATGGATCTGGGAAAAGTCAAGCTGGGAAGGAAAGGGTTGAATACAGGCATGTATAAAGTGAGAAGGTATTACAGAGCATAAACTTTAGAAGCTAAGACAAACATTTCTTAGAAATGGAGTATTATTTTAATTTTGAGTCCACTTCTTCTTGTACCACTTATAAGAAAACCAACAGATTTATTAATATATGATGTTGCCCTAAAGTTCAGGGACTGTGTTTTTTGCATAAAAGAGACAGGGTTTTCTTGATGGGGAGAGGAAGGAGAGTGAGCACGAAGGATTTCAAAAATCCCAATCTGATTGTTCTACTTATTTCCGAGTAGAAATCCAAAACGATGTGGAGCCAGCGGGGTCTCCATTCATTGATTCCCTGAAAAACAACTGCTGCAAAGGAAGAGATGGTGGGTTTTAGTGGCTGAGAGACCCTGCCACTTGCTGGAGAGCCTAAAATCAAACTGCCCACCACTTCCTACAGCCAGTAATCAATCACCTCCTAGTCTCCGGTCATTTCTCATCCCATAATATTCAGATCAAAGCATTCTTACCATACCATCCCTTTCCAGGGTGTAATGTAAAAAGGTTAATAGTTGAAGGTCACCAGCCTGCATCTCTCAGCACCTTGCCTGTGCCCTGCCCTGCAGAGTGCAGCTGCTGTGGGGCTGGGGCGCAGCCTCCCCCTCGCCCGGCCAGCAGATGCGCCGGGCCCGCTGCCTCCATCAGGGTGCACCTGTTGGGCTGCCACCATCTGCTCTCCAAAATGGGAACGAGCCACACCCAGCGCCGGCTGGCCAGCTGGGGACAGCCTAATCTCCTCCTCACAGCCTTCAAACCGGCACACAGCACGGGCCACACAAAGGTCGTCTGCATAAAGGCGCCAAGCGGCTGGGCTCAGCTTTGGGGGGCACCTAATCTCTGGCGTGGCGGGGGGCTGCCGCCTGTGCTGACAAGAAAGGGCTCTCTAAATTAATCCGGAGAGCTATTACCTGACAAGAAAGCGTCCTGTAAACTGCCCTTTTTGAAAAAAATAAAGAAAGGTATTAAGTTAACATGTATACTAATATTAAGTAAATTAAGCCACAGTGGTATTTTTGAAGACTATTTAGCGATGCGTAAGCATTGTGAAGACGCCGCCAGTGCTGGTCCTTACTAATGGGGATGACTTGTGAGCTGCATAGACTGAACGCTTTGGAAACTGGAAACTCTGCTCAGCACACGCCACAGCCGGCTCCTGTAAAGAATTACCTGACTTGATGGTGTGAGTCCCAGCAGCCGGTGTCAGCGCTTCCCAAAAAACACACTCTATCTGGAACCTGTCGCCACAGTGCTTAGAAATGCCTTTTTTATCAAATTTATAAGAAAGCCAGAAATACATGAAACATGGACAGGATTTATGCAAAAAATAAAGGTTATTTCTGAAACTTCACATTCCAATCTCTCAGCCACAATGAAATACTGCAGAAACCAGGACGTATAATTGCATGACCTATTCAGGCTCTGTTTCAGTGTTCGTTTTTGACGTATTTACCAGCATTCCATTTAACACTGAGGTGATAAAAGGGATGAAAAGACAACCTGCCAACACTTACCCTTGTCCTGAGCCCTTCTTGCAGAGCACCCTTATTTCCCTTAGGCCACAGCATCAGCAGCAGCACCATCAGACTTCTTTATGAAGCATGTCTGAGCTTTTTCTGAGTGTTTTTCCCCATTAATTGTAGAAAGTTGGCACCTTACTGTCTCTTAGAGAACCCCCTGGTTCCACAGTATTCTAGGATTTCATTCTATAATAGCTCAAACTGTCCAACATTCCACGCTGCTAATGCACTGGCTCACATCGTGCTGGACAGGATCGCTGGTCCAGATCTGCACAGCTGATGCTGGAAACTGAGGGCAGGAAAGCAGTAAGAAAGCAGAATCCCCTGTGTCTGAACCGCTGAGCACAGATACTTTCTGTGTTCCATCAGCACCCTGTACTGTTTGTTTGCTTTTTTTGTCCACCTGTGTATTTATGCCCGAGGGCTACACAGCGAGCTCTGGGAGACAGACTCGTTTTTGTTATGGGTCACTGCACGACAATGGGACTACAATTTTAATTTTTATTATTTTTTTTTTTGCATCAGTTCCCATCAGGTACATTAATAGAAATGTAGCAAAATAAAATTATAATGACAATATTGTAAGAGCTCCTCATCACCCTTAGGCTATGAAGCCAGAGAGAATTATTTTGTTATGGTATATATTTAAGGAAAATATTTGAAGTTTCATCACTTGAAATGTTTTAACTTAGAATTGATAAGGCAGTAGAGAATAGGGTAATGATTTTACCTCTGGAGGGATTAGGACTTTTCTATCTTCAAATTTGCAGCTGCTATCTGAATGCAAACACTGAATAGAAATATATTAAATTACCGTGAGCAATCCAAATTTTTTAAGGAAGTTAAATATTAAAATATATTAAAAAATGACAAGTTTCCCCCTTAAAATATGCACAAGGTAATTCAGAGATAATGTTTGAACAAGTCCATCTGCTAAATTAGTTGCAAGATACTGGTGGCTACTTTTCCATTTACACTAATGATGAGAAATGTAAAAGGCCAGCTTCGTAATTCAGGGTGTTCATTTAAAGAGGTTCCAAGAACACTTATGCTAAATGTCTCTGTCTACCTAATCAGCCAGTTTCTTCTTTCCTTTAAAGACTGGAACACAATTACAGAACCTGTAGTCCCAATTTTTAATTTCCCTGGCCCCATACTAATATATATTTCAATGTAAGGAAAGCTGGAAGATGATAGAGTTGAATTAACACCTTTAAACTAAGCATATTGCATTCTCTTAAATCAATGGTTTCACTTGTGCCCTCAAGCAATATGTGATTTGTAAATTTGAGACATGCTACCTTTAGGCAGTAAGCAAGCTCTTTAAAAACACTAAAGTAGGCAACATATGGTGGCACTGTGCAATATGAAATTGTTCTAAAGATACAAGTTTCCAGCCTCAGTGGTACAAGCCCAATTTTAAATAAAACATAGTGTATCATATGGTTCCTGCTTAAACACTGCAGTAAAAAAAAAAAGCTGGCTATATGGTCATCCTCTAAACGACAGAGGGAACAGTTTACACACGTACACTTGGAAACCCACTGTCTACAAACACGCCGTTACCCACTACCTTTCAATACTTGTAAATACTGAAATATGACAGCTTGTGTATTTGCTTATAAGCTCATGGATTTCTATCTTCTTACTCTTATTTTTGGTTGAATCACACAAACAAAACCACGGGTATTTCTTGTTGTCAACTTGTATGTGTGTCTCATAAAACACACATTCTATGTTCACATTTTTCTACCGCAGAGACCAGCTGGGTCACATTAGTCATGTCAAAGCATGTCAAGGATTATAACATGTAATTCAGTCCAATGTTATGGTGAAGGTGAATCTGTTCCATTACCCATGCAGAGAGGGGATAGTGGTATTTTAGCTTGGGGACATGACTTTTTACTTAAGTCTGCTCTTATTGACAAATGTACATATAAATTCCCAAAACACAGCACAACTATTTTTTTTCCATTGGTCACAAGGATAGGAAAGAAATCAGAAGAGGGAAACACGTTTTATTGTTAGTCATCAATTATCTGATCTAGCAGCATTACAATTGATTTGAAAAGGCATAGGACTAGACTTGGAAAAGAAATTATTACTGTGCTGGTATGTACATGGCCACAGCCCAACTTCTCTTCCAATTTTTGGCATTACAAAAACTGTACAATTATTTTGGTCTGTAATTTAACCTAGCATATATTGTACTTCGCTGTTCCCATCTGGAAAGTGAAGAACTCTTCCTCAGGAACTATTTTTTTTTTGTAAAATAGGGGTAAAGAAGGTTAAATAAAGGCTTTGTACACTTTTGTCTTGTCTCTGTAGACATTGCACATTCTCTCTCCCACAGATGGACTTCAAGAAGGGAAATCTGAATGCTCTGGCCACCTCTGATCAGTCATTCATTATACAGGCCTCTTGCCTTGATTGGGTTGTCTCTCAGGCTCAGTGATGTCTATGATAATCTGTGGGCTCTATGTTGGTAAGTAAGCAGTGAAAGAGCCATTGTGAGCAAGGATTTCTTCTACATAGAAATTTTACAGTTTGTATGCCACATTATTGATGGTGCCAGATTTGTCAGTTGTCCTCAGCCAAAGATACTAGAAAGGAAAGTAGTGCTGTGCTCCTTTGGAAAGCATGGAATTGAATTAATCAAGACCTCTTAGAGAATGTTTTAGCTTATTCCTGTGGCAAACATTCCTTACAGACAAATGACCTCTAGGCTACTGCTTTGAAACTGGATATTTAAAGGTGCTTAGACATTTAATATTCATTGACATCAATTAATTTAGACACATTTCTTTAAGATTCTGACTCTTATCCTTGTAACTATGAAAGGGTTAGGGCATGGCTTGCTTATATCTGGTCTCCATCCCAATTTGATCACCTTCTTCAGGGATTCAACAGATAATCACATTCAACAATCAAAAATTCAATCACAGATAATAACAATGAAAAGTCACAGATGGACTAGAAGTGTTTAGTTAATTCAGGGGAGTTTTCTTTTTCTCCTGGTGAAAAGCTCTGAATCCTGCTGTGCTGGGTGTTTGTCAGTGCCCCCAAGACAGCAGAACATCACTACACATTGCCATGCCTCTTCTGTTGCAAGGGGGACTCCTCAGGGCAGATCAGCGATGTAGTGGCCTCATCTTGTCTAGAACATTGTGCCACTTGGAATATTTAGGACAATTACACCAGTTCTGAGGTCAGTATGTGACTTGGCAATAAAATAAATATATTTATTTAACCTTTTTTTTCTGGCCATCATCTACATTCAAATCACCTTGAGACATGCCTTGATGAGTACTGCAACCTCTTCCTTTCGGGATTCCAAGTTAAATATGAAAAGCAAAACTCTGTTTTCTGTGACAGGCTTTTGTATGTGGGTTGTTTTGCTGTGCATCTTCCCTGTTTTGAAAATTTCCACAAGATATGAGTTAGTGTGTTCTACACTAAGGGCTAATTTTATTACCAGCATACTTACCCAATGTTTTTCATCTGCTGCTTCTACCTACTTTTGCTTGTTGTATTAATATGTTGTGTAATCATTGCATTTGTGACTTCTAACTGGATTTTTGGAAAGACAGATGGACTTCTTTTGCACAACAAGGTATAGCTGTGCTGAAGTGTAATGAGCTGGGAGCTGTTACAGGAGATATTGATCTTACTCCAGCTTTTTACTTGTTGTGGCACTAATTGTCTCAGGGTTGTTTACCTGAGAAACAGAAGAATGAGAATACACATGTGGACTGTAGTCAAAGTAATGATGCCAGGTAAATATTTTGTCACTACTATTAATAATGGCAATTATGAAGTTCACCTCAGCAAGAGAAAACTCATGTAAAACCTTACAAAAGACACATTTGCAACTTGAAAAATTCAAGAATAAGAGCAAGTTAGATCTCATATTACAGAGGAGCCAGGAAACAACAATATGATGTGACTTTTTTCCATGACTTTGTATCAACAGTGAAATGCTTCTCTGCATGGGGTGCATTAAAATGCTATATGGTGGAACAAACAAACAAATACAAGAAAATTGAAGGAGTTAAATTATGATCCTTACTAAAACTGGAAGGCTTTATTGTATTTTGACTTCTGATCTTTCTTCATAAATAATGTATTTTTATAGAAAAAAACACAAAAATGCTCAGTGATAAAAGAGAGTCAAGCTTCAGTTTTAGTTTACAGAGCCCTTTTGCCAAGAATTGAAATCCAAAAGGAGTTTTTGCTACCTTGCAAAACTTGGACTGTAACTCAGTTTATTTTTTAAATTAATTAGAGATTCATTCCACACTGCCAATCTAGTATTTGGGTACATGTCTTTGGAAAAATTCCAAAGAAGTGACACTCAACTGCCACGGTTTCACCCACAAGTGTATCAAGTCTACCTGGAAATGATCAACCACAATCTTGACTGGTCCCCTGAACATACAAATGCTGTGACCTGTGAATACAATGCATTATAATGATGTACAAAAACTATGTTTGCTGTGAATAAAGCGAGATGAAAGGATGCATACAGGATTGTAAAAATCCTGGTAACACTGTCAGACAGGGGACATTGTGACAGCCCTCCTCTTGCTCCTGCCCCCTTCTGCTCCCATCCATTGAAACCTAGAACATTTTACCTATTGGACTGTGCTAGTAAGATAAGTGAGATGTTTGATTAGGTTCTCAAAATTCAGTGCAGGTTGGCCTGCACTTACATTTTCACAACAGGTGACATTTGTGGTATTCCTTGGCACAAGAAAAGACCCGGGTGAAAAGTGGCAATTTAAAATATATATTTTTACCAGAATGCTGGAGCTAGTGAAATGAGAAAAAATCAAACAAAACAGAGATGTTTGCAATATTGCAACAGATACACATAAAATTTGCATGCATGTTTATTCAGAAGTAACTTTAACAGAAATGCTTTTCAGTACAGAAAATATTCCTATTCCCATACAGAACTTCCCCAAAGATCCAAGGTACGCATATCTCTGTGTGGAGAATACAACTGCAAAGAGTATGTGATAGATTTGGCAAGTCTCTCTTTTTTGTCTCTGCCTAATGCAAACAGGATTCCACATGTGATCTTTTAGTCAGACCTCTCATAAATACAAAGCAGAGGAAATGTTCTCATGAACCCCTGCAAAGAGAAGCCATCAAACTTCACCTCTGAGTTGTAAAACAGTATCATATGCTTCAGGTACTATGATAAAATCCCACTTGCAAATGTCCTTGTGCTGTCTGGGTTTCATAAATCAGATTGCAGAACAATAGAAATTTGATGTAGAAGGAGCAGATAAACCATCCTGTTCACCTCATTTCCACTGCCGCATGTTTTGGGCTGTTTTGCCAGCCCTTGTTTCAAACGGGCCAAGTGGCGAGGCTTTCATAATATCCCTTACAATTTTATTCCATACTTTAATACATCTCATAGTCTGGGAATTTCCTCCTCTCGTACAGCTTGAAGTTTGTCTGCTTTAATTTCAGCCAATCGTTTCTTGCAATATCCCCTCTGTGCTAGGCATAAATATTTAATCTTTCACTTGAGGTTTGAATCGTTTCAACAACAGTCAAAAGGAATTGAGTATTTGCATGAATAACAAAAATATCTAGAATCATTATAGCTAAAAAACAAAGTGGGTTTTGGAAAGGAGATAGAAGCTATGTTTGAGAATTTGGACCACCTTTTTAGAACCAGAAATTATAAAATTACTTTTTTGAGTGTGGAGTTCATCTGACTGTTCTGATCTTCTCCAGGTCTCCCTGTTCCCAGCGCCTGCCATAGGCCATCCTTGGGATGGAGTGCTTGGAGTATTCTGGGAATTTGGGATTCACAAGAACTTCAAAGCCTGCAACTGTCTGATGATTGCTTCATTCTTAAAACAGGGGAAATGTGAATTTCACAGCAATACGAAACACAGATCCTAAAAGTTTTTCAGTGATCAGCAGTAAACCTTATTTATTGTGTTTGGATTTATGTGGGATAAAGGAAGGAAAAGCATTTAAAGACCATTCTACCTTTCTTTAATAATCTTCTCTATTTAAAATATGAACATTTTCTACTATTTGTATCTGCAAAGGTCTGCACTAACTTCAGTCAGTGCCAGCTGAAGCCAGAACCTTGACATGTGCTTGCTCACTACTCTGAGTGCTAGAAACTTGTGGTGTCTTTCCACACTTGAAATTCTTCCCCACTCTCCACAGTCCCTAATAATATCCTGGACATGTATCGTCATCTTTATTCATGAGAGTGCAGATGCAGCCAAATTAGTGGCAGCAAAGCACATTTTACACAGTAGAAAATACAATCTGTCTTCTTTTTGATTTTTTTTAATAAAAAAGTTTTATTTAAAAAAAAAATATCAGACAGTAAGATTTAAATTCAGCACCACCCGTTGCAAGAGTCTGTTTAAAAATGCACAGCTGGCTTGATGATGAGTGACAAATCAAAAGTCAGAGTGAAACTTCCCAATCATCTGAGCCCTTGCCACCCGATTAGCAGAAGAAAAACAGGGCAGATGGAGGGAGACGCAGCAGTTCGGAGGGAACAGATGGCCACTACGAACTTGATATATGAAATTAATAACACTTTCTCAAATACAATTAGTAGCAGGAATACATTACCTGAATTTTCATAACTGTGAGCAAGCTGACATTAAATGAGGTTTTTCAGATTAACAGTCAATATAACATTGATATTTGGAGAGAAATAAAAAATTATATGGAAAGTAATAAGGACCTTTCTGCTTTTTGTGTTATAACTGATTATGAGTGCCCAGCTGTACAAAGCCTACATGATTCTATAGTTCGAAACTCCCCAGATATGTGCTTTCATGATTAACTCATTTATTTCTTAAACCAAAGACAGGCAACATGAGGTTTCACACAGACTCTCACTGTCTGTGTAGTGAGAATCCATCTTACAGTGAAGGTTTCTTCGATCCTTAGAGCCAAGGGCTTACAAAAATCTGGAATAAAATTTTCAGAAGATTGGCTTTGGAAATCTAAACCAAGGTGTCTTACCATGGTGTGTTTCCACACCTTCTGAAATGAAATCAGGCCCATTTAATTTGTCTTTAATTGGGCATCCAACACAATTAGTGTGCTTTGAGAAGGCTGATTCCTTTTACAGACTGTACAGAGGGGACAGGATTCAGAACAAGAACAAGGGAAAACATGTAATGCATTTCAAAGGCTGGCTCAAGGCTTGGGAAGAAACAGCATTATAACACTGCACATAAGCCAGCTCAGTGGATTGCACAGACACACACGCCTGGGTGAGGGGGTGACAAGCTCCTTTACTTGGTTCCCTACAAGTCCTGGCATACCTAGGAGGATGATTAAGTAGGTGTTTCTTTAATCATATGTACTGGCACTTTTTCATAAACCAGAGGTGGTAGAATCAGCTGAGAGGTCATTTTCATTACAAAAAATATTAATAAAAACAAATGCTGGCACTCTCCTAAGTAAACAGAGGTAAAAATTTTTGTTTTCAAGTTAAAACTGGCTTTTTTAGACTGTGAGCATAAATGTACATAAACACACCAAAGAAAGCCTTTTATTTTTCCTAATATGCAATTTTTTACTGCAATTCAACAGCTGTCCCCAGAGAACCTTAAATTTGGTGTTGAATCCTTCTGTCATTCATACTGGCTTTTCAAACTAAAATTCAGATGTATAAAAAGGACATTCTTGAAAAGTCAAGACAGGATTGGAAGCGCTAGAGATGGGACCGAAAGTGCAAATATTATTGTATAAATATTTTCCTGAAATGGTCTGAAATAAACAACAACATTTTTAGTCTGACGGAATTATATAGCTTTTTCTGCATAAAACTCTCTTGAAAGTTCTAAGGGAACCTTTCAAGCCCTTGCTACCTGATACCTGGGATGATATGGAAATGTAGTTGAGTTTCTTCCTTTCACTGTCACACAATTATCACTTTTTTTCTCCCTTTCCTCTCTGTTGTTATTTTCTTTATTGTTGCTCCTCAGCCATAGTCGACAGATGCAAATGTAATTTGTTTATGAATCACAGCACATATTTATGTGAATATACCATATGAATATGCTTGCAGTATGATTTCAGCTGGGTGAATACTGCAAAAGATGATTTGCAAACACTGCTATGAATAAAGGGCATGATACAAAGCTCATTGCAATCCATGGGATGACTCCTGTTGGCTTCCAGGAGTCTGGCTCAACCTCCAAGCCAAGACTTTCCATTCAAAGGAATACTTGCTTGCTGATTGTCTGTTGTTCATGTTTATCCAGGCAGAGCTTTGTTTGTGCAAATACTGGGAGGAAGCTTCTACTCGGGGTAACGCACATTTCTGCACAAATACATGAATTTTCTCTATGACTACATATGGTCATATGGAAGTGTTATCAACACAAGAATCTATGAGTAATCATTTTTAATAATGATTTCAATGAACTATGGAGAGTTCAGGAGTCACAGACACACACATTCTATCTGGTTTCTCAAACAAAGTTTTTTCTGTCCCAAACAGAGCTGTCAGTCTGAGATTGGGAGACAGTAGTACTGTGTCTGGAACAAACAGGTAGAGCTTGGTCTCAAGCTGCCCAAAAGCAATAGCACGTTTGGCTTCAACAAAGGCAGGTTCAAGATTGTTCTCAGCACTGTAACTTAAAAATGAACTTGGGTTTTAGGTTTCAGAGTTTTTAAGTATTTTCTTAGTACTTTAAATTTCAGTTCTGCAAGGTGTCATTTCGATGGATGTTAAACTCACAAGGACCTTACAGAATTGGGTTTGGGTCACTGCCAGAGAGCATAGCTGTAATTGTTTGGTGTTGTATTCATAGACAATGTCTATTGTCTTTACCCAGATAAGCAGGTTTTGGCCAGAAGTACCATTTCTCACACCAGACACACAACAACATGATTGGCATCAGACTCTAATGAACAGTAATGAGAAAAAGTGTTCCAACAACAGAATGAAAATGCCTTTTAGTGCAAATGTTAAAGCATCTCTCTTTTGATTTCCACTGCCAACATTTAAGTTGCAGAATTTGGTAATGTTTATTCTTCAATTCTAGAAACTCTTTGCAACTGCCTTCAGTCTTTTCTTTTTCACTTTCTTGCATGGCAGAAAATATCTTCAAATGACAATACAAACTGGCACCAAACAAAATCTTTCTATGTATTTAAACTTTTGCTGTTCACTTGACTCACTGACCCGGTGGTATTGTCCAGAATTGCATTAACCAGTTCCAGGCAGTGGAGACAAAAATTCCTTTCATTCATCAACAGATAAGGAGTTTTGACAACTATCCCTTGGGAGCGAGAGGAAAAAAAAAACCCAACAAAAAACGAAGAAGAGATTACAATGTAATAATGTAAAAAGCACAGTCAAAGAGCCAAAGAAAGACTAGAGGAAGCTGTAGGGCTGCCTGGGCAGACAGGGAGACTGCTATCAGAATTGAACAAGAGAAAATCCAGATCCCCCTTCCACTCCTCTACCTGTTTCTTCTCAATGTCACTATCAGTGCACACAGTGATATAAAACAGGTCCAACAAGTATTCCAGTAACTCCTCAGGACCACCAGGCAAAACCAAAAACATTCAGGGCTTGACACTTAACCAAGGCAACATGCCAAGCTTATCACATGTGAAAAAGCCTTGTAGAGGAAAATAATCATCTTCATGTTCACAGGGTCTGGGTGTTAACTCTCCAAAGACTCTCCTGTATTTTCCACTCCTTTGACTATTGCAGATGAGGGGGTTATTTGCACAGAAATTCAAACCTCTGAATAGATTTGTGTTAACTACAGAAGGAGCCAGAGAGTTCTCTTTTTTATCTTAGTACTGATTATAAACAGGGCACTTACTTTTGCAGAGACTTGCATGGCAAGATGGCCCAAAGGATGGTCGACTTCTTGTGTGAACCAGAAATCACTAAAGGAGCTGAGCAGGGGACAGCAGTTTCATTTTCTCACAGTCTTCAGAGTTCCAATTTTTTTTCTCTTTATTGCAGTGGAAAAATAAATTTTTCAATAACATAAAAATGGCTTGTGTCAACAAACTGTAGTGACCCCAAACCAGAAACGGGGCCCCTGCCCAGCTGACTGCCAACATTTGCTTCATGTCTTTCTTCACCTCTCACGCCTGGAGACTCTGAGTCCAATTCCAACATGTTTGGTAGTGTCGCCTCAGTGAAAATGTTCTTTTTGGCTCCTACCTGAGAGGATGTAGAGGACTGGTTAGCCATGAACAAGGAAGACCTAAATTCCAGTTCCTGTTCTTCCAGATTCAGAGTATGAAACATGAACCATTACTCTAGCCTCCTGAGACATTACTAGGACTTCCCTTGATCTTCTCTCCCCAGATCACCCAGAGCTCTGTTGTAGCTTAGTGTTGTACCAGTGGTTATTGCTCATGATGAAAGAACAAGGCCTGTTGAGAAGCCTTTTTTAGGAATAAATCAGGGCATACTTTGAGTTCAGCATCTGTTATTATTTGAAGGTAGCATGCAGTTCATTTGCACCTGAAGATGCATGATCCTGTGTGATGCTGAAGGCCTCGGATCCTCAGCCCTTAATCATAAATAAGTGTTAAGCATTAATCAACGCTAATTACAAATATCATACTCATACACATGTAGCCATTCAAGAAAAATATCACTAATTTTATTTGGATGCTTCCAAACATATTAAAATTGTGTCTTCTTTCATTGAACGCTACTTTATTTCTCCTCATTAGATTCCTGCTACCTGTACCTTAAGTTCCCCTCCAGTGTAATTCATAATTCCCTTTGTATTTACTTTCTTTTGAGTGAGGACTTGAATATCTGAAATATCTGTTGTGGATGTGCTGAGCACTTGCTGAATACTCAGCTTTCCACAATTCAGTGATGCTGAGCTTCACAGAGTATCAAATACTATGGTACTGGGGAACTCATAATAATTAGGGAGAAAACTCCAAAATACTGTATAATTTTTTACATTTCTATCTGCATTGTGGCTGGGCAAGTGGAAGAGGTGGAGGTAAAGAAAATCATAGTGTTTGCATATTCTGAGAAAAACTTCCTGAGACTTCTTTCTGAGGGGATATGGGAGTTGCATACATTATTTCTACCTGATGCTGGAGGGACATTGAAATATTCATTTAATCAGCATCTAACATCAGTGGATTTGAGAGCATAAACTTTAATTTCTCACTGGAATCAAACTGAATGACACTGACAACTACAAATAAAAGAGATACAGATTCACAAGCTGCCCCTGCTAAAACCATCAATTGCGTCAAAGTAATTTTTGGTACTGTCAGTTAAAAATAAATAAATTAAAAGAGAAAGCCTAATGAGTATGTTTATGACCAATGGGAACATCAACAAGCATCTGTTGATGAGAACCTAGTAGAATTAGTGCTGAAGAAATATGACTTGGTTTACTACCTGTAGTATCTCTGTTACACTGGTGACATGCATTTATGAAATGTTCTTTTTCCTGCAGGTAAAGAAAACATTTGACTGTTATTTTTCTTACCAATCTATTAGAGAGGCTGCAAATGCTGAGGGCACCTGTGATGGCTCTGTAGAGATCATCTTGGTCTCTTATTCCCATCATGTAGCCTTTAAGCTAAAGTGCCACAGCTGGGGCCTTGAAATGGCTGTATTGTTCATGTTCAACAACCATGGGTTTGCAATGATGTATTATGCAGGTAAATAAATACTATGGTCCTTACAGGTAAGTCAACAAACTGAATGAAACTGATGGTTCTGTAGGTGAAAAGCAAAAGCATTAAATCCTCATTGTTTCCTTCTGACTGGTGTTCTCTTTGCCTAATTTCTCTTTCTGGGGTTTCCATTGATGGTAAGTACGCTCTAATGGAGTGCTCCTTTTCCTGGAGCTGGTCTAAGGATTTCTCTTCTGACCTTACACTTTCTCTCCTTGCCTCTCAGAAGAACTTGCTTTCCTGTGTTCCAGTTTTCTGGCCCATCTGCTGCCCTCCCACACATGGCAGAGGGCAACAGATGGGTGATAATCATGCGGAAAAAGGCAAATGGAGGCCATGCGGAGGGGAAATGCAGCTCTGTGGCATCGTGCCCTGGCAACACAAAGCCACCACTAGTCATCCACTGCACACACACCGTGAATCCGTCAGTGACAAGTAAGGCGTGTGGCTGGCTGGAATAGGAACAGTTTGGGACACTGCCAGTGCTGGGTGGCTGGTTTCCATTGGTAAACATTGTCACTTAGGGTACAGCACTGCTCAGGAGTAAGCGAAGCACACCTTGTCCACCTCTTCAAGAAAGGCTCATCTCCATTTAGGATATCAGAGCAAGACGATATTTCATGGTGTCTCATTTAGGGCTCCCTTAGGCTGCAGGCATAAAGCTAATTTGTGGTGTAAGACCAGTGAGCTCTGGTGCTGGGTGGAAGGAGGCAGGCACATAGCAATCACCAACATGTTTGCACAGGTCTGAATCCACAGCAGCTCATCTGCTTCTGACAACAGCTTGCTAGGACATGTAAAGTCACCGGCAGGAGATGACAGAAGAAATGGACTTGGCAATGTCAGTCAGCCACAGATGACTGTGAGCAATCAATATGATCCTGAAGGAAAACAACGTAAAAAAAGAGGCAAATATTGTATGAGGGTATTATCATGTTTAAAACAGCAGAAAGGGCATCTTTCTGGTATGTTGGTGCATGGCTACCCCAGAAAGGCAAATAAGAAGAGTAAAAAGACTTGCCTACATGGTCCATTGGTGTACTGCAGCACAAAGATCATGGACTCAATAGCCTTAAGGTTTCTTTCCAGTGCAATGTAACTCACATTTCTAGGAAATACATGCTGTCCCATTAGCAAAGAGTACCTTTCCCAAAGAAATTAAGTTACATCAGTCAAACAGTCTTAAATTTTTTTAAAATGTTTTAATTGCTTACAGAGCTGTACAACCTTACAACAGATACAGAAATACTAACAGGTTGAACCTTAATATTCTGTATAAATTTCTTTAAGAAGCATAACTTTTCTACTATGGTATGAAATGGTATGTTGTCACCAGTGACAGGACTTAAGGAAATGTTTTGAAGTTGTGCCAGAGGAGGTTTAGGTACCATACTAGGGAAAGGTTCATCACATAGAGGGTGGTTGGGCACCCCTGGAACAGGCTCCACAGGGAAGTGGTCGCAGCACCAGCCTGGCAGAGTTCAAGAAGCATTTGGACAACGCTCTCATGCACATGTTGTGACTCTTGGGCTGTCCTGGGCAGGGCCACAACTTGGACTTGATGATCCTTGTGGGTCCCTTCCAACTCAGCTTGTTCTGTGATTCTGTGACATCCCATGTGTTAACTAGCAAGCCGGAATACAATATACAGATGGGGTAAATATGCTGAGCAGTTGTGCATGTTGTATTACCTTATGTTTGAGAAGCCAAATGAACAGAGAAGTTCTGAACTGCTCCCTTCCAGCACTGAAACACTCACAGAATAAAGCCAATGCTGCTAGATCAGTAAGGCAGTATCATCTGGAAAACTGCAAATAAAAACTCCTGACTGTTCAGACAGTACACACAACCTTCAAAACTCTTCTTGTTTTTAAAAAATATTTTTACTGTTCTCGTTTCCTATCTTATAGAAAGAACTTGTTCATATTTCTACCATATACATACATATACACTGTATTTGAAGAGTTCATTTTTCCATTGTTTCTTCCCTCATACTTTCTCATATTTTACCTTTCAGTTACCAATCTTTTAATAACAGTATTTGAACACTAAAGAAGATATTTCAAAAGGATTTTAGGAAAATTATTTAAAAATTATGCTTTCCAAGGCTTTGGATTACAAATAAGTAATATTATGGTTCCCAAATAGTTTCTACCTACACTGAGATGCTCCAAAGTGAAGTTCTGAAATAAAAAATGTATAAAATGAGACAGTGGAAAGAAAATACACATAGATGCTAATGACAAATGATTATATGATTTGTTAAGAGATAATTATGAGCTAGTCTGAAAATCTGCTTGTTCTGTAAGGCCATTTCATAATAACCAATACCAATAGGATTTTACCATTGTTCTGTGCAGAATCAAGGCAAGGATGAGCAGTACCAATCTATATTGGTTTTAGAGGACTGGCAAGGTAAAACTAATTTGATTTTTTAATTTCCTTGCCAGACATTTCTTGTCCAAAAAGTAAACCCTCTGCATTCCATATTATTTTCCAAGAATAACAGCTTTGGATGTTTAGTTTGGCTAAATTAGGAAAGTTGACCACCTGTTTGTAGAAAAACAAGACATTCTTGCAGATGGAAGTTCTGAGCTATGATAAGGAGTTCTAAAAGAAATCTTGTTGGGTGCAGAGAGTGAAGTAGGCAAAATACAGACACAAAAAAACCTCTTTGTGGACGATTTTGAGTGTAGGGTAGATGAAACGGAATAAAAATCTACAAATATTCTCATCTCCAATTTCATAATAAATAGCGACAACATCATATCTTGAATTCTGCAGAAATGTACAGGACAGTATTGATTACTGTAAAAGGAACAGCCTTGCACTAGCAAAGAGATGGATGAGGTTCTTTATATGCTCCTGAAGATGAGTGTCCCATAAAACCAGAAATTTGCAGTGTGTATATGGTCGTTCTTATATACAAAATGGTCTTTCAGCAAATGAATTATGATGTGTCAAAATGACTCATAAGGACTTTGCCACAGTGAAGTGTGTTTGAGAAAATTGCTGCCACAGAGTAAATATTTTTTATGTTGATTAACAGTAGCACAGCTGGCCTCTGACTTTGTAAATTTAAAGGAAATTTCAGGGTTAATGAATGAACCTAGTCCTCCCTTGCTGTCTCCTTGTTTCACTTTCTCACACACGCACAAATGCACACCAAGTTTGTACAAAAAAAAATCTGTTGTTGCTAATGAGAAACATCCAAGCAAATCAATATACCTGCACTACACAGGTACCAAAGAAAAGTAAAGTACAGAGGTATTAGGAGACTCATTCGTTCCAAAAAACCACATTCTAGTGAACTGCACTGCCACATCACAATTAATATTCTGCCTTATCACTATTAAAAATAGTGCATGGTAATTAAATAATGCAAATGAATGAAAGAGACATTGTGGGGAAGATTAATTCCCAAGAGAAAGGAAATTAATGGATCAGAAATGTTCCTGATCTCTATAACCTGGCACATGAGAGGAAGGAAAGGCCCTTGCTTTGGTGTATGGCCTTAATATCTCTGCTCATAGAAAGATTTTACTTGAAATCTTGCAAGGTCAACCTTCTTTTGCAGGTGTCTGGGTCCTCTTTTTATCAGCCAGGCTGGAAATTTCATACTTTATGTGATGATTTTGCTTGGTTTTCCTCCCTGCACTGCCCTTGTTTACACTCCTGTGCCAACAGCCGTGTTGGGCAGGGCTCCTGCAATTGTTCTGCAAATTCCCACTGTTGTAGTTGCAGATCCATCACCTTTAAGTGTGCATATTCTGCCATAAAGGGGACTTAATCCCACAGAGGATCATTCTCAGGTCCTCAAACACTTTAGTTTGCAAACAGTGTTGGGAGATTAAGATGTAGGTAGTAGCTCTGCAGCTTTGGGTAGGGATATAAGATATCATCCTGCTTGTCAGGGAATGCCTGGGGACTGGGGATGGATGGTGTGTGTCATTTTCAACTCTGATTTCTCTGATCCTTAATGCTATCCAAGTTCATTAAAACACCTGAAGAAAATTATGTGCTTCCAGAGGCAATATGAAAAGGAATTTACCTGCTGAAGCCAGCGAGAAAATAGAGCAGTGCTTACAAAAGCAAAAAGCAATCTTACAAAAAGCAAAACAAATTACAAATAAATATATGGTTAGAGAAATAAAACAGCACACCTCTTTTCTCAGACACCAGGCTAGAACACAACCCTCGCAGCATGCTTTAGCCTGGTGGGCATTAATCAAAGTGCTTCCTATTCTTTTCCTTTCTTCCTCCTGATCCACCTCCCCATACTTTTATTTTCCTTAGAACAATTCTATAATAGCCACTTACTTTAACTTCCAGAAAAAAGGTTTACAGAGTGCAGGGAAGTTTGATTTGCAAATTCAATCAATTCTATATCCAGGAAAAATAAATAATAATGATTGTAGAACAAACAGATACCACTGACTTACTGAAATTAATCCATTCTAATAATGCTGATCTCTTCCCAGATAAAAAGAAAGGTTGGATAATTACATTTTTTTCCATTCATACAATTACATTTTTCTTGCAAGTTTCTTGAGGTTCAGCTTGCAAAGGTTTTAGAGGCAGTTCTGTATGCCTTACTTTTCCACTCTTCCTGAGACAATATTAAGCAAAATTTCCACAAGACGAGATTAAGTTGGCATCTATGTAATTTTCACGCAGAAGTCCCAGGAACACTCTGTGCATTTGGTATGCCTAAAGTCGATCAACCTGGTCTTTGATGGTGGAGCAGACTTAAGGTCTTTCAGCATTGGCATGGCAGAAAATTGAGAATGGTCAGCATACTCCTGCCACAGGAAGAATGATCTAAAGAAGGTGAACTGGGATGGAGACCAGCATCAGAGAGTTAGGCTGTCTGGTCCTTTTTGCTGCTGAGATCACAGCAGTCAGCTGATGATGCCTCAAAGTAGCCAAAACTCGAGGCACCCCAACTCTTCCTTCTCTGGCAACATCAGGAAACCTGACTGTGAACTTGGCTATGGAACAGGTAAAGACAGATTATTCTCCTGAATGGCAATGTCCTGGGCACTCTTCTGAATCCATACGGTCATGAAAGCCCACTAGCCAAAACTTAATTTGAAGCTCTAAGGTTTGAACGATGAATGAAAAGTTTTACATGAAAGAACATAGGAAATAAAATGAAAAAAACCCAGTAGCACTGTCCTATAAATAGTGCTTGGCAAAAAGTACAGTCTTTTATAGTAGTCTCCATTTGTCTGGAGATATGACTTCCAGTTATTATGGTTTATATGTTCTTAGAAACATCTGTATTTAGTTCTATCCAAGAAAAGAAGTGACATTTGTCGTAAAGGAAGAGCATAAATAGCCTAACTGGTTTTACTGGAGTGGGATATTAGTCTAGTAGGACCACTACAGAGCAAAGCCTTGCCATTCATATGAAGTGTAAGCTCAAGTTCTCTGAATGGAGCTTCACAGCCCTAGGATCTGAATCTGCTTCAGGGATTTTCCTTCTGTTTCAAGCCCTTAAGTATTTTCCAGATTCATCTCAAATGTGAATGAAATCTCCTAGAGACATGTTTAATGAAATATGGTGGCATTTTTATGATTCTCTTAGCTGACAGGAAAAGTCTGCTTTCTGTTGAATCTCAGCCCTTCCTCAATCTCGAACCCAAACCCAGTTTCTAGTAAGTCAGACTCAGCACTTTTTCCTGTTTTGATCATTGTGGCACAAAAGAGCCAGCAAACAGTCCAGGAAATGATACTGTTAAACAGAGGGGAAGACTATGAAAGACCAGAGAAGCATCTCAACCCCCTTGCCATTAGAAGATTTAACTCTTGCAGAAGTGTTTCTAAGGGTGTCGGTTTGATCCATGAGAAGCATTCAGGCACATCCCCACCACAGCACGGATGATTTGTACACACAACTCCCACTTCTGCTTGTAGGGTAAATCCACATCATTTCCCTCAGACATACAAAAATCAAAGCAGTATACTTCACATCTTCCCTTCCAAGAGCAGAAGACAATATTCATCTGTGTGCACAGGGAAATGTATGCATCCGACTATTTAGGTGCTTCTCTGACTTTCTGGACACAAAACCAGAGCTGATGAAGTACACTGTACTCTACATTTTTTTTTTCTTTTTTCTTTCAGTCCATTCCTCTTTTAAACTTACAAAATAAAAATAATTATCCCAGGAGAATGTTATATCTGTGTAATTTTTTCCACTGTATCGATAATTACTGTATTTCACATGCCCCTTTTAATTACTTAATGTCTGAGATTAAAATTCAACAGCCTCTCTCAAAGAGAAAGTGCTTTAATATCTGAAGTGCTGCTCCTGTAAATTGGCATCTGAAAGATAGGCTAAAAAAGGGGCATAAATACGAACATTCCCATCCTTCCTAACTGACTGCAATACCAATGAGCTGCACCGACTTTACACAGACCTCCCACATTCTTGATAGGATGTTTTCTAGCAGAGTGATCTACAAATATTATCATTCAATGACAATACAGTTTTATCAAGGTACGTCTCAATCCACAGGATGCAAGCCCCACACAACAGACGGAAAATTTGGCGCAGTGATGCGCACACTGCGTGTGTTACTTACTGGTTATTGCAGTGGTCATACCGAGTCCCGTATGGCGCTACATTAACGAATGGCATGCAAGCACCTTCTGTTGAAACATCTGCGACAGGGAAATTTCAGGCATTTTTCCAGATATTTTTTTTGTGCTCTCGACCAAATTTTCATTAGGGCTATAAAACCTGGCAGGCAGCATTGTTGTGTATGATTTTTTAATAAACTGGGACATGCCTTTGTTAGAGGAGTGAAGAAAAGGGCTCTTTAGAGACTTCTTCCTATTACAAAAAGTTCAGAAAACATATGACAGCTCACCAAACAGTGTCTCCTAACTTTTTTTCTGTCTCCTCCAAGACTAAGATTTCCTGCTTCTTTAGATGTACACAAAGATTTACAGGTTCAGAAACTAAACCAAAAATGTAGATTTTTTTTTTTTTTATCTATCAGATGAAATGATTCCAACAGTGGCATTACTAGAGAATGCATTCAAAGAAAGAGCACATAGCTAACATAGATTTTTAGCATCTTTTTGATGCCTGCTGCCAGGAATCTCACAAAGGATTTTCACTTACTTAACAGTCACAGTCCCTTAGAAAAAAAAAAGGAAGAAAGGAAAGCAAATGGACATGTGCAGATCAGACCTGATACACAATGCAAGCCTAGAACATAGCCTTACTCCTTTTTCTTTCTCTTTTCCAGAAACATGCCATCGCCTGCTCTCCCTTCTCTGCTCCCCCGCAAGACAACAGCCACCAGGCACAAGCTGAAGTTCCATTTTGCAATTCTCCCTGCCACACTATGAACACTAATGCAGAACAAACATTCTTGGCAGTAAATATGTACATTATCATTATGTAAATAGGTATGTTATCATTATAGCAAAATGATGATGTTCTTTACTAAGTCTATATTCCCTTTCCAAGAATATTATGTAGTTTGAAGTATAATTTCCATTATGCCACTGGGACTGAAAAACACTTCAGTTCAAAAATAATTAGTATACTGTATATAACAAAATGTTTACCATGGATAAAGATGATGTGCAATCCTAAATCTTTTTGGACAAACAAACAAATGCAGTTTTACATGGTAGTGTTCAGCCTGAGTAACCAACAGAAAGCATTTTCAGACTAATATCCATTCTCACATCCAAGGTGAGCATCATATTGACATTTTATACCAACAGCACCATGAGCAATAACATTTTAAATTGTATGAGGTGAATGATCTACTGTTAGCATGAAGGTGACTTCATTTCTGAACCTTAAATGAACTAGAAATGACTGCATGTCACAGGCTGCTGGCACTGTTAACAGTGTTTACATGAAGTCCATTGCTCAAGCTTGGGTAAGTATATCAGCACAGGAAAACCCAAATCCTTCGGTTTTATTAATTCAAAAAGTTCTTGTGATCAAAGAGCAAGGCAAGGCCAACTCCTAAGTCCAGCAGCTGTAAGCTACTTGTACATACCTATATACCCCATGCTATTACCTGAGAATCTGAGATATGTGTGTCCTAGACTGAGGTAAAATAAGTGCTGACATCTTACAGAAAAAACAGAATTGCTGGCATAAGTAAAATTGGATGAAAGTGTTAATATTTTCACATATTCTTTTGAGGTGAGTAAATGTAAATACTTGTCTCTCATTTTCCCTGAAAAAGTGGATTAGTTATTTAGAAGTATGTAAATGCATTCAAAATGTCTTCAGTTTCTTCTCATTCCTTTGAATGCTGCTTTGAACTGAAAAATCAATTTTCAGAAAGGAAGATATGCCAATTAGAATAAAAAAACCCAAAACAGAAGAAAGGAAACTAATTTATAAAGTATATAATGGCCATATTCCCACTGTTCTGCTGCCCACTTCTATCACATACCCCATTGGAATTGTGAAAATATTGTATGAAAATATGCATATGACTCTCAGCATTCTTCATTATGCACCAGTTCCCTTCACTTTTTTCTGGGAAAAATTAGATAAGGAGGATAGCCTTTGAGGACTCTCACAGAGATTGTGCATGGCGATTTCTCCTTTCCCAATGCCAATAATTAGATAATTGTTTTGCATCTTCAGGCAAATATTGTGGAAGAATAACAAACTACAAACTACTTTTCTCTGCCATTTCAATTCCCTTGTTACTTCAAAGCCTCTGATACCCTTGTGCTCACCACACACGTGTGTAATGTGTTTCTGCACACGACACAACCACACGCGTGACACTGAGTCAGTGCTTTTCTTCTCTGACATCTGAAAACAGCTGCTGATGTTGGGCTGCCCAGTGTCTCTGGCCAGGAAGGACCAGCACATGCTGGCTGACATCAACAGCTCCCAGCCAGGTCCTGCCTGTGAAGCCAAACCAGTTGAGAGGAAGAAGCAGCAGCAGGGAATTATTTCCCACTTCCTTTGGATATTTGTTTCAATTTTTTTTCAAACTGATCAAACCATGGGAAAGTCTAATTTCTTACTGATCCTCTCTAAACTTAAGCCTCCTCAGCACTCCTTTTGTGTATTACAAAATGAGACAGTGGCTGCTATAAGAGCAATATTTCTGTCTTTTAACCTGTTTAGCAGCACCACTGGTTTCCCCTTATTCTTTTGAGAGAAACAGTGAGCTCCCTGTTTACATTCTCTGACATATCCATGACTTCATGTACCTCTTTCATGTTATCTGAACATGTTTTTTTAAGCTGGAAAGTCCTACTCTGTTCAGTGTCTTTGCATATGAAAGCCATACCATACCTATGGATATCTGCTACCCTTGTCTAGGATACCTTCCCTACTTTTACCACACCTTCTACACACAATATAAGACATAATATACTGATGATTTATAAGATAATCCAGTGATATTTTCAGTAATTTTCCAGTACAAGTGGAACAGAAAACTCAGTTTCACATAGGCAGTCACAGCTTGAACTATGCAAATAATTGAATGGGAGAGTTGCTGGTCAAGTGGAAACAAGCAATCCAAATGAAAAATTCATTCCAAGTCAAGGGGAAGTGAACAACACCAAAAAATAACTTATTTCTGCAAAGCAAACAAAGTAGTTCTAAAAAACCTTATCATTTCCAGATGAGATGAAAAAACTTCCTTTTATTCTAAGGACTTCAGCATATTTAAAAAAACCCAAAAAAACTTATGGAAAAGTTACGCTGAAAAGCTTATTTTTTTGAAATTTAAGGCAAAACAGGTGGCTGGAGCGAATCATGAAAAGAAGGAGCAATATGAGCAAATGGATTTAAGCAGGACTTTATAAATCAGACCAGAATGCTCCAGGTTTTCCTCTCTAATCTAAGCACCACTATCAATATATATGTTATTCCTGTTGCTTTGATATAGCCAGTTAGGACATGTACCTGGCAGATTTCCACTGACATTTAGCATCAGGAGTCCAGGTCATTAAAGGCAGCATTGGGCTGCTCACACAATATTGTGCTGTTGGAGCTCAGACCACTTCCTATGTCTGTAAGAATTAAATGTAGCACTTGGACAAAATCATCAAACACAGCATCACCTCCAAACACAACCGTATCCAGTGGCCAAGTCTTTCCAAGACAAAGAATGAGCAGAGGAGATGTCACGGTGAACTCTAAAGAAAGCAAACAGAATGCAAGGAAGAGACTGGTTACTCAGACTTGCTGTGATGTGGACAGTAACTGTCTAAGTGTTGAAGCCTCTCATTTCTTCCATGTGAAAAATGCAGCTGCTGTAAGAGATTGGCACATAAGTTTCATGTAGGTACCTGCATCCTATAGCTGTCTAATGGAACAATGATATAATACAGCCCAAGCCAAACTGAAACAAAGCTTCAAATAGTGGGAACAATTAATTCCCAAAAAATATGTCCATGGAATAAGATGGCACTGCCATAATTCTGAAGTTTTACACTTTCTGGAGTTAATACTTCTGTTTCTCCACCTGGTGATATTTTCCCAATTTTGTGCCTGGAAAAAGTCTCTCTCCTCTCTTCAGATAGGTCAAGAATTATGTTGAAAAAAAGATTTAAGGGTCTAAGATTTTGTAGCTGAAGAATCCAACATGTTCCAGCCAGTAGTGGGGAGAAAGATGGTGGAGGGTTTTCTGCTTTTCATGGATCTTGGTTACTTGTCCTGCACCAAACAGAAGTTGCTATAAGACCAACTTTCCAAAAGCTGGTGACACATTATGGAGGAGGAGTGTCATGGTGGAGCTGTGCTTTGTTGAAGGACACATGTCTGGGTTACAATACACCGGTAACTTTTTAGAAGAACAGCGCATAAAATGTTGTGGTGCATGCAAGGGGATCTCTTGATATCTATATTTTGCATGCTACTTTGTGAAAAGAAGAAAACATGCATTCCTCCCCTGAATACAGGCAGCTCTGCAGATTGATTTTGGTCCATGCCATGAGGTTAATGCACAGCTTGATCTGCATTGACATGAAAATACCATCTGCATAACCCCAGCTTGCCTTGCTGGGAGAAGAGAAGATACAGGACTCAGCAGCTGGTCTCAGCTACTCTGGGAAAATGTTCGTCTCCAGACCAAGTTTGGATCCAGCCATATCTGGCAAAAGTATTATAACTATATCACATGCATACTCCAGAGAAATCTTAAGAAGCTTAATGGAAGTTCAGTTCATATGTTGAGGCTGTTACATGAAAAGCATCAGGAAAAGCATAAACTGTTCCTATTTCAAAATTGTACAGGGAAATAGTATATGGTATAACTTCACAGGACTGATGAGTTACTCAAATATTCCTAACTCAACATACATAAATTCAAACCAAGAAATTTTCTTTCTCTTTGGTTAATATCAAAGCAATAGTTTTCACCCCTGAGCTGTGCAACAGAAAGCTGACTTCCTTTTTGGTGAGCAGGACATAATACTGAATCGTGCCATAAGCATGAAGGCACAATAATCTGTTTTCTGCATTACACGAAGGAAGGACTACATTCAATCTCCTGGACTTTCTGACAGCAAGAGTGCAAGTTAGAAACAATGCTTGTCCTGGCAGAAAAAAACTTCCTGTATCAGGTCCTTTCCTATTACACCAAAGAAAAAGGCATTTGTTTGTTTGTTTGTCTTGTGTGAGGTGAGGTTTTTGTTGGTGGTGTTGGCTGGTTTTTTTTGGCTTTTTGTTTCCTTAAATACAAGTGTACGATCTGCTTATTTGAAAGTTAATTGAGCTTAGTAAATTGATGCAATCTTTCATAATGCAACAGATTTTTAAAAATACCAAATTTGTAATCAGTTTAGTGCATTGCTCTACCAGGACTGCTTTCACTGGAGGGAAATAAAGGCAATTATAGAGCCACAGGGTCACATTCACCTCAGCTAAAATCAGCATATGACTACTCTTCTGTGCTCCCCACATCACATGGCAGCCCTGTCGAAGAGTGGGAGCAGAGCTGTTAAAAGAGCCCTTGCCCAAAAGCATCCCCTCAGCCTTGGGCAGCGCCTGCTCCTCGTCATGCCCATGGCTGGTTGGGCGTTGGGGCGCTCTGTCCGGCAGGGCTGGCTCTGCCTCCCGCCCCTGCACACACGCGGCTGCGGGGAGACTGCGAGGTGACATGGTCAGCCTGATGAAGTACACAAAAGCTTTTGGCACTGCATATCTGCAATATCATGGACAGTCAAGGAGGCGCCTGTTATAAAAATACACAGTGAAACACAACTGGAGGACTGCTCTTTCTCAAAGGCTAACGTAATGCATTCCTTCTGTTTAGGCTCATTTTCCACCCTTTCACATTCTTTGTGAACAAGAGTTATAAAACAAGCCTGATGCAGTCCAATTATTTTTACTTTGAAGGCCATTAATCAAGATTGACTAAGAAAATGAAGACAGCTAAGCAAAATTTCATATGTGACTAGAGTGAGATTAAAATAAAACCAGATGGGGATGGACAGAGACGTTAAGCTGCTTTCTCTCCCCCTTCCCTCCCCTTTTTTTACTTTTTTTGACTCATGTAATAAATGTCTTTTACAAATTACAGCACTCTTATTTTCTTACAGTAAATCAAATTGGGTCATAATGTACAAGTGGTCTCATTGCTGAAATGTCAAAAATAGAACCCGCCTTGTTCTTCCAAAGCAATTCCTCAAATCTAAACCAGCAGTGTGGCCTGACAGTCTATAAACCATCTACCTGGATGCAGATCCCTTTTAAGGTAACTGTCTGTAGCTGATAGAAGAATTTCACAAGCATCCAACATGAGCTGTACGCAGAGATCTATAGCTTGCTGTCATTTGCAGGGGTCTGAATCACAAAGTCTTACACACATTGCATTTCTACAATTTTCAGGGAGTTTATGGAACCAGGACTTTTTTTCTAAAGATCAAACAACTTTGAGGTAATGCCAACCAGTAGGCCTATAAAAATTCTGAAAAAGCTTGCATTATTTTCACAAAACCCCTTTTTAATTGATTAGATGAAAGCCAGTGTACACGCTGAGGAGCTTCTTTAGATATTTCAGAACACAGCAAGGAAAACACAAATCACAAGGACAGGTAAAGATCCAGAATGATGGTCACATATCATGAAAATTTTCTTTTTTAAAGCGTCTGCTACAAACTATCTCAGGAAAGAAAATGAGAGTCATATACACATTATTGCTCTTTTATGAAAAAAAAAAAAAATGGATAAAAAGAAGGGAAAAATTTTCAAATCATTTTTAAACTCACAATTTAAAATAAGCTCTTCTTCAGAACCAGATTTTGGTAAGTAAGTTCAAAGTTTACTTTGGTAAGTAAGCTCATAGGACTTACTCATAGGACTTGGATAGGTCAGGACTTATAGCAGTCCTGACCTATCCAGAAGCATATTTGACTAAACACAACTATCACACTGCCAAGGGGAAAAAAAAACCCAATCAACCCACCAAACAAAAAACCCAAACAAGTAGTTAATCAGTATCTCATATGGCCGAGACATCCTAATTTAGCAGAAAGGTTAGCTGGTACAGTCCAACAGAGAGGCTACATCCCCAAATTCTACTGCGCTTGAAATGTTAATTGGGTCATAGATTGGCCGCTATCACTTCTGAGATCATCTTTTTTTTAAGAAGGGAAAATCATTCACATGTAACTTGAAATTTTGTAAGTTCTATGGGTGAATAGTTCTTTCCCAGACTCTTTAATGAATCACCTGTCCTAATGAATTTAAACCCATCGCTTTCTTCTACCCATTCACCATAATGTTGCAGAAATAAGCCTGGAAGGCATCTCAAGGGATCATTTAGGCCATCCCCTCCACCAAGTCAGGATCAGCTGTTCCTAAATTATTTTTGACAGATGTTTGTCCAACCTCTTTATCAGCCCTCATACAGTGAAGTTTGTACAGTCTTCCTACCCAATCAATCCTGATACTATCACAGAAAACATTTCCTTGTGTCTACCCTTAATCTCTTTTCCTGAAAGTTAAGCCTGCTACTTCTTTTGGACATTCACAACATTTTCTTACTTTCCTCTTTGCAGCTACCTTTTAAACATTTGAAGACTTATCATATATCCCTTCAGTTTGCCTCTTTCTAGACTAAACAACCTCACTACCTCACTGCCTTGAGTCTTTCCTCACAGGTCATGTTTTCCAGACCCTCAATCACTCATGCTCATCTCCTTGGACTCTTTCCAACTGATTCACATCTTTCTTGAAATGCAGCTCCCCAAACTGGACCCAGTGCTCCAGATGAGGTGAGAAAGCAGAAGGACTATTTCATGTTCTTAACATATGCCAGTATTGTTTATATAACCCAGTATGATGTTTGGGGGTTTGGTAGCAGCCTGACCTTCCTCTCTCATGTTCCTTTTGTGTTTGTTCTGGCCCCCAGCTCCTTCACTGAAGAAAAACTAATTTGTCATCCCCTTGCATCCCCCATCGAAGCCCAAGCACACTGCCTGCTCTTCCACACTGCATTGCACCCTCTCTGCTTTAGTCCACTGTCCCAGTTCTTCAAGATCCTTTTCATCCTCCAAAGCCTTTACAGTCCATCCTGACTTGGTATCATGTGCAGTATACTATCTAGGTTCTTAATTAAACTAAATAATAGAACTGGGCCCCAAAAAAAACCTTGAAGGATTCACTCTTCTGGTCAGACAGTGGACTGGCAGTAACTACATTTTGTGTAGTTTCCCACACAGTTACATTCTGACAATGTATCCTTCACTTATTTTTATTGAACATCATGTGAGACAGTGTCAAAAATCTTAATGAAGTCAAGATGCATGACACCTATTTCTTTGCTTTATCCAGAAGTCCTATTAACCTTAATTCCTTCTGCAGTGTTATCTGGCATGTTTTGTTTCCTTCCACTTGGTAATTTATTGCTCTGCTATCTTGTAGGTGCTCACAGGCATTTCGTTAGATGTTTGCATTTTTTCTGCAGAGGAAGTGAGTCTTACTGACTTTTAATTCCATTAGCCCACCTTTCTTTATTTTTACATGAAAATTATATTTTATGTACTGTTTTTGGGGTTTTTTCCCCCCTTTTTAAAAAGAAAATAATGAAGTTTTTATTTCTAGGAGCAGCAGCATATTTTAAAGCAATAGCCTACTCCATATAGTCTTGAAGACCGTATTCTCTTTGTGTTATATCTTCCCATTCCTGGTTGGGTCACCTGTCATAATTTATTTGTTTATCTCTTTCCTCACAACACTTGCTCTATGCCAGCCCATTTTCTCCTTCAGTTCTTTCTTGCTGTCTCTTTTCTGACTGATAAATGGAAAAGTAGTTCAACAACATTCAAGTGCAATTTAAGCTTTTGAACCCGAGGTATTTGAGGTGCTTTAGTATAAAGGTTAATTCACCTAATTCCTGATTTTCACGTTCAAATATCCTTATGAACAGTAGATCACATGGTTGTCTCTGAGGGAAAAGCAGCTTAGGAGCCTAAAAAAGCTGTGCACTCTGCCTTGTCTTTTCTCAGATCAAAGAGATTTGAGTGGTGCTGATAGTAGCTTTCAAGTGATGTTACTAGTGGCAAAATTCAGTAGCTGTCTTCCTGGATGCTTGTTTATCTCTTTCACATTCCCCTTCCTTAATTTAGCTAAACATATACCTAGGTCAACCTCCCATTGTCTATTGCCCTTGATAATGCCTTTACTCGCCTCATTTCCCATGTCTCACTTGCTGAGGAATAAAAATGCAGATGTATTATTATTACAGTGTACAGAGAGGGATGAAAGAAAAAACAGAGACCTGTTTTGACCTCTGCAAAGCCATAATGTTTTGGAAGGATGGTTTTGTGGCATTGGATTTTAGATGGCCTCCACCCTGAAAAAATAAAGCAAGCAAAATAATTTTTTTAATTATAAGGCAAACAATAACTTAAGCTTTGCCGTTTGCTTGAAGGTGCTCTGAACTATTCCTCTGAGGCTGTGACTCTATTTCATTGTATCCATTTTATATAGGGCTTTCTGAGAAGCCCAGACTTTCCTGAAACAATAGCAGTGGAAGAAGTCTGAATCCACTGCAAGAAAGCATGCACCCTGCCAGGGCTCTGCTTAGCTCACCTCCCAGCACAGGCAGAAGCCAAGAGCTGGATCTCCAGCTATGCCAGTTACCCACCACCTTCCCAGTCTCCACTCTCACATCTGTCCTTCCAGCTCTCTCTGATGCTTTCAGACACAAACCACCTTTTTTTTTTCATCATTTTCATCAGTGCCTTGATAAATAAAGCAGCAAATACATCCTCGCATTGAAGGAAAGTGTTTATCTATTTTTGTAAATAACAGCTGTGTGGAATTGGTGAATGTTCATTTCAACATATTCCTATGGAAAGCTGCAAGTATTTATATAAATAAACCCAAAACAACACCACCTTTATTAACCTCGTCTACTTGTTATGCTGGTCTGCTATGGACTGTCTTTGAAGTTAATAGAAATCCAGTAGATCCCTTCAATCTCCAGTTCTGTGGAACTGGCTCACCAACAGAATAGAGCAAGCATCACTGGAATGCTGCTCTAGTTCTTCACTGCTTTTGGTACATCAAAGTAGGAAAAATTTCATTCTCTGAGTATCTTCAGCTTGAGACCAGATACTTCAGGATTCAGCTATCACATTCAAAACAGAAGATTAATCCATTTTCTTACATTCCTCACAGAAGTTCAGCATCTCTCCCCTGTTGCACCTGACCTTAGGTTATCAGAGCACTGCACAGGAGGTGCACTGCCATGCTCTGCTAAAAACATTGGTGGTCTGTGGCTTTCCAGGTGCCTTACACAACTCAACCTGTTCCCTAGACAGCAACACCTGCTTGTGAACTCTGCTTCCCTGCTCAGGTGTTTTCTTTGTCACATATACCATTAATGACCTGCAGATGGGCTGAACTGCTGGCTAGTTCATCACTCCAAGGCTTGACTCAGGGAGGAAAAACTTAATCCAGATGGGATTTAAGCCACAGTGTGTTTCACAGGCTGTCCATTCAAAATTATTTTGCCCACTAGCATAGAGTAAAAAAACATTTTCCACGGTGTGTGGTGAGACACACTGACACTGCAACCCACTGGCAAGCAACTAAGAAAATAAATAGTCTGTACTCTAGTACTCACTGACAATTTATGACAGAACAGACAGAGCCTCCCGATCCTGCTCTTTTGCTTGGTTGGGACTAAAGATATTCTCTGGCCTACTCACCAGACACATTTTATAGCCCAAACAGTGCAACTCAGTGAGGTGTTTCAGCCAATGTTAATGAAGTGGAATTTATGGCAAAGGTTGAAAGACGGAATAACAAAGCAGGTAACTTGCTCTAAGAAGTGTGGGGTTTGTGGCCTGTTTCCATTCCCAGAGGTAAGGTGAGGAAGGAAAATCTAACAGGTAATACATAAGAGCCTCAAGACTTGAGATTGATTCAAAGTGGTGCTTTAAACTTCTTGAGCAAGCCAATGTATTTGTGCCTCATTGTCTCAGTGAGCAGTTGGAGGTTAAGATCATGGATGGTGGCAATGAGCAGTGTGGAAAATCCTGACATGGAAAAACACCTCAAGAGGAAGCTGTGAAGTTATTTCCTAGTAGTTTGGGGCTGGACGGAATACAAGCCTGTATTTCATCTCAAGTGCTGGCATCAGACTGTTGTGGGAGCTTTTCAAAGACCCTCTGTTGAGTCCAAGTTACAACTTGTTTAGGACACTCAGGAAGCCATGAAAGCTTTCAAACCATAATATGAGTTACTGTTAGCTCCTATATAGAGGCTAAAACATTAATACGGTGTTTCAACAGCATCCAAGCATGTCCACTTGGACAGAAATCTGCCTTCAAACTTGCCTTGCTCCATTTCTCCCCAGCCTTCTACCCCACATCCTCTTTGAGAAAGCCCCACACTTTATAGAGAACTGGGTTTTGCTACCTGTGGTCTCACCCATTCCAAAGACCACATCATCACTATGTCTTAACCCATGCTTCCAGGATTTCTTGCTAGCAGAAAGGAAAGCTGGACCGTGTGGTTTCCTAGGGGGACACTTCTAGTAGCCAGGCAGTGCTATCATCAATTTTCCATCAGGAATCCAGTCAGCAGCCCCTTCAGCATACGGTAACATCACATCATTTTGATATGGTCGTACTATAGTTTTAAAAACATTTCTAAGATGGAAATTTAAATGACATTTTATCTGCTACTGTTTAAGGCTATCTGAAACCTTCAACTACACCATTAGGCAATAGCTCTGCTCCTGGGGCAGATTCTGATGGCCGTCCATACAGAACAGTCATCTCTATTTTGCTCTATTTAAATCTAAAAAATCTCTATTTGCTCCAGATTGGTAACAGTATATGAACAACAGTTTCTGGAGCCCTTCTAGCTCTGAATTATACCTTAACTCCTTGTACTGTGTCAAACATGTATTTGCGGAATTTACTGTCTTATCTTCCATCACCAGTTACTGATATCAGTGTTTATGATTATGGCTATTATATTTACCAGATGTCAATGAAGAGATGCATTTGACTCTTTAGTGAAGACCTTATTGCAAAGAAAAATGAGGGTTTATTCTCCAATCACTACCTATTTGGAATAAACTCTGAAGGAGTTAATTCTGTTCTCTTCCGGATGGGTGAATTCACATAAAGAGAAAAAAAGAATTATCTCTTGTAGGGAGGTAATGCTTCACTTTAGGATAGGAGATAAAAAGGATTATGGAATTTTAGAAGTAATTTCTTTCTTCCCTCCTGGGCTACCCTTGTTTTGCCTACGGTATCATTCCTAGAATATCTAGGCTGCATGCAGTGTTGAAGTGTAATTTTCTGTCATTACAGTCACACAAAGTAATATATGCATATGCAGTTCTAGTTAGGAAGGGTATGGTCAGAGCCTTACCTGGCTACTTTAAATGCTTTTGCCATATGAACTCTCACACCAAAGAAATCATACAAAAATCTTTTTCATGGTGTAGAAGATGATGACCCATCCCACACTAAATTCACTATTTTCAGTAATTTGGCATAATAGAGCATGAAGCTCATTTCCAGTGTCTTTGTGCACACACGGTTCAGTTGTTGTTCAAATATCTCTGACTTACTTATAGCATGAACCCACAGCAAAGGAGGCACTCCAAAGATTTAGCTGTCTGCCACTTTTTTCTCAAATCTTACTATTTTACTGAAAGCTTTCTCTTCCTCTGGCATATTCTTGCTCTCACATATTTTGTTGGTTTGTTTAGGGTTTTTTTTCTACATATAACTAAATTACAAAAATTATTTATTTGAAAGCCAAGTATCTGCAGCAGTGACAGTTTGAAGAGTTTAATGTGGCTGGCATGGGCACATTTTGCCTACCACTGTACTTGAGGCATGCCAACTTCTCTAACTAAAAGCACAGAGACAAATGGGTGGGTTTTAACATCCAGTGGCCAGTGGTTCTTCAGCCTGAACTGTACAGTCAAATGTTGGCTACAGCTCCACTGACAGGGAGGAAACCTCAGAACAGATCTGTAGCAAGGTGTGAATTCGTGCCTCTGGTCTAGGGTACAGTAGTTAAGGCAGTTCACTAACACCTCATACACACCGTGAGAATATAAATCAGTATTTTCAGTCTGAGGAAACAACACTTTTGAATTAGGTCTACTTCTTGTTCATCACCACCCTAAGAGAATTTTTGCTCCATTGGACTGTTTCAGAGCAAGAAATTAACCTCTGAGATTAAAGTGAGAAAGTGAACTGCACATGAATATATCAAAAGAACAAGGAAAAGAGCAAGCATCTGGAAAAAATCAAGTTCACTCCCGCTTAGATTATTCCAAAACAAGATTCTTAAAAGTTTTATTGGGCACCTGAGAAATGTCTCACAGTCAGGTTTTTCACCTGGTGGAAAATGTTGGAGGTGCCAGTTCCAGAATAGCCATCAAATCTATCACACCTACTTATTTTCTTGTTCTGTAAGGGAGTAGTGGACTGATATTTCTAGAGGCTTTTCATATTTGCTACAAATTTCATTGTATTCTCTGCTTGTGCCCCACATTTTCATCAGGACCTATTTCATCTCTGCAGTACTGACACTAGCTAAGTTGTCTATGTGAGGCAAATTATGGACCACCCAGGCACCTGAGGAGCTGAGGCATCCGTGTTCTATCTCTGTGCTTCAGCAGGATTTCAAATACTGGAGAGCTCAGTAACATACACTGACTGCCTAAGAATTTCTAGGCAGAGATGTAGTTGCCAAAACTTTAAAATACTGTGGCTGAGAAACTACTATGATGTTAGTTGCTAGAATCCACTTTATTTCTGTCAGATCTGCAGCGACTGAGTCTGTTTGCCTTAGATTAGAAAGTTTAACTCCCCAAATCCACTCCCCTTGTGCCCCCAGCCTCCCACACAACCATTTCCATCTTGGGCAGGAAAATTGGTGCCAAAATCCTCATCAACTGTACCAGTTTACCAGCAACCTCATCCCCTTTAGCACACACTGACCAAAGACCACAGGTACCACACACTGGCTTGCACAGTTAGTCTCCTCATTTTATGCTGGTTTCTGCTGGGCATCAAGGTGTTTTGGTTTTACAATTCAGCTGAGACACTTGAAGGCAGACATAAAGAACACTTTTAAGACAAGCATTCTGGCTTGGCAGCCTCTATTCCCACTGAAGCAAAAGTGAATTTTACAGGTTTTACTGAAGACACAGCTACACCAAGAACAAATATGTCCAAGCACCTCACTCCAGCTGTCTTGTCTTGTAGGTGAATGTTCTTCCCTTTAAAGAATATGCTTAAGGGGACTAAACATATATGTAGAAGGATTATCTCCTGTGACATCTGTGACATCTAAGATGAATGAACAGTGGGTACTTAAATTGAAATTCAAGTAAGCATTGAATGAGTCAGAGCAATTAATTCAAGGTCTGCCAGACCAGTTAGCCTATGACCCCTTAAACACTCAAAGAGAAGTAGACACAACATCTGAGTTAAATAATTATAATGGCAATCTTACTACTTCCATTGATTCTAGAGGGAGCCAGGCTCTGTTAGTCTAGGGAAGAAATCTAAATCAATCATTGTCCTCTAGAACAGAGACACTGATGTATACAATCCCAAAAGATTCCTTCATCGGTTTGAAAAGTATGTGGATCAAGTTCACACCTCCTTTACACCCTTGGCAGACACACTGAGTCCCATGAGATTTTACAGCTATAATAGAAAATAATTTAAAACATTGAATCAGAAAGACCACATCTGCATCCCTTTCCTTCTGCCTTCTCCCTCTTCCACCTTTTCCTTGCATCCTGTTTTGAGATGCTTTGAATATATACACATGAAAATTGCATGGGGGTTGTTCTGTTCATCTAAATTAATGTTAGCATTGCAAATTAAAAAAAAAAAAATTAAAAATGTAAAAATTTATGTTGTACTAGGAAACTACTTTTCATTTCTTATACATTTTCATAAAAGTTTTTTGTTTGTTAGTTTTCTGTATCTTGGATTTTTTTTTTTTTTGTCTCCAGGAGAGCATGTCCTATATACAAATTGGTACAACAAACCCAAGCAGATCCACAGGCAATCATTTAAGGGAAAATGTTTGCCTTATACATATTCAATGACAAACCAAAGTGTTCCTGTATAACAGCTACATAATATATATATCAATAAATTATTTAAGTGTGTATTTATGCAGACGATCTGAACAGCACTAAGAGCACCTTTCTGATGCATGGATGGGCGCTCTAATCTGGAGGACAAAACAAAACTGATTTTGCTAAGTAATATTCTAGTAGACCAGGGGTGCAAGCATCATCAGTCCATACCCTTTCCCAAGGACAGCTAGCTTCAAAGCTGCTGAAGGATTGATGGTGCCCTGTGTGCTGCCAGGACACTCCTTGTATCTCCATTTCCCCTTCTCTTTGTGCCAAGGTATCTGTTTGCATCTTTGCTGCCCAGCTGCCTGCCTCACCACTCCTTTTCACTGCACTTGGTGCTACATGAGTGTTCCCTTCCACCCATGTGCTCCCAGCTCTCCCCACTATCATTACCGATTATTTTTCTGAGAATTAAACCATTCTGCATGTCAGCACATTCCACAGGGAGGATGGCACAGATATGATACAGATTACAGAAGAGCCATGCAAACTGAGTGCAGGATGTTGCAGGTGAAAACACTTAAATAATAATAAATAAGCCATAAGCCAACTACATCCCTTCCATGATCTGTCTCAGTCTCATGTTCTTCTGACATCAGATGAACAAGACAGGCTTTATGATTTAACTTTGCTTTTTCAACTTTTTTTTTTTAACATACAAATCCATGACACAGATTTTACTTCTTTCTGCCAGTCCCTTCTCCATTATTCAACATTAGTTAGAGAGATAAGACTTGTTAACTTAAATGTGTGCAGAGTAGAATATTTAGATTGATGTATAGAGATGTTGCTCATAAAAGTATGCACAAGGCCTTGACAAAATCATGCAACCTGTTTTCTCCAGGCAGTTAAAATATTTTCCAATTTAGCCAATGACTAGACTTATCCCCTATTTTATTCATGAAAACAGTGTCAAAATGCGAAATAAGGGCATTCTGCTTCCTCCCCTAATTTGAAATATCATCTTGAATTGGAAATGAAACAGTTTTTAAAAAAACCTTGCATGCCTCAAACTCATGATTTTTTTTTACGCCGAGACATTTAATTCCCTCCCCTCTTTCAAACTGTGATTTTTTAGACAAGTGAGGTTTTTTCCAAATGCCCTCAACTCCCATGAAATAGTTCCAAGGCATCCTCTCCAGTTATGTCAATCAGTTTCAGGCAGTCTGCAAAGAGACATGACATTTCATAACAATGACATACCAGCCTGGGAAATGAGTGGTGGGAAATAAGTGGTTTGCTTAAAATAATCTCATTCATCTACACAAATTCATATATATCTATATATACATATATATTTATAACATATTATCTTTCTTCAACTTTACATAGTTAAATGCAAAAAATATTAAAAACTGAATTAAAAATTGAAAGGCTTGCTACCTGGGAAAAGATTCAGGTTTCACAAGTAATGAGTGGGAAGGAAAAAATGTCTGATTTCTCTGCTGCTCATGGGTATTTTGATTGAATTTAACACATCTCAAGCTGCCAAAAGCCAATGCTACTCATATGAAGCAGTACTGCTTCTCCAATTAAAAAGTGGAAGCACAGCTGCTTCCAGGCAAGTGGAAAGGAAAGTTGGATTGAGTGGCAGCAAAAGAAGAGGAGAAAAAATACATACATGTGCTAATTTCTTTGTAAGAAGTTTATTATTTGGTTGTTTTTGCAAACATTTGGCTGCTGTGGTTGTAAGAAGCCAGGGCACAGGTGGAACGGTTGTTATCATATGTTATGAAAGGAAACACTGGAACATGAACCCCTTCCCTGACCACACCTTGTTTTCTATTCAATGTTTTTACCAGCCTTGTTCCCTCTCTCTTTTCCTTTCCTGCTGGGAAAAAATTTCATATATGCAAAATACCCTTTCAGTTCACTTCTCAAGAATTAAAAGATGAACAGAAATTTCTTTTTGAGAGACCTCAGGAGTAAGAGCTGTATACATGATGTGTATTCTTCCACAGTGTTTGATCAAATATAGATTGTTTAAAAGGGTAGAATCCAATCCAGCTGGAGTACTGGTGTTTTCTCATCCTTCCTGTTGAACTGATGCACAGACTAGGTCTAATACTAGATCATCTGTCAATATTGTGCTGCATATTTTACACAAGAGCTGTGAAAAGCAGTAAAACTGTCTTCTGTTGCAGGATAGTGCACATACATGTCTAACATCCAATCGTGCAAATATTATTGTTATAACATTAATTAGCATACCAATAACAAAAAAAATTAGAAAGTAATCAGCCATCACACTCTTGTCTATTTTTCTTCAAACCTGTGTTACGCAACACAAATAATCAATTAAATAAATACTGCAGCCTAAAAAGGAAACCTGCAAACAGTTAAAGACAAAAAAGTAAGGCATTCTCAGATTCTAGGATACATTAGACTTTGGAAAGCACAAATTGCTCTGAAATTTTCCAAATATCCATAAATCATTACTGGGTAAGATTCTGGATCTGACAGCACACCTTTTGGAAGCATTTGGAAACCAGATGTAAGTTTGAGAGTGCATCTTAAGAGCTGAGATATCCTCAGGTAACCGTGCGATACCAAATCACTGCATATTAACTAAGCCAAGTTATACACATTCTTTCGTTCTTAACCCAATGTGAAGCAGTTTCAAGAAGTTTAAAATAATCCCTCTAACTTTGCACTCCTTGTGGCCTTTGTACATGGAGTCTATTCACATAGAGTTTATTTATCTCTCCTGACCTGTAGGTACTTGTGATAATAACTCTGTTTCCAGAGCTGATTTTTAAACTATGAATATAAATATAAATATATTAATATAAATAAGAAAATAGACCAAATAACAAGATTTATACTACATAATTTCTGGTAAAGAAGATGGATCAAATATTGTCCCTCCCTACTTGGTTCAAAGTCCAAGAAAGGAGGCAATATATGGACTTTACCTAAATGAACTGTCAGATGGACTGAACTTTCAAAACTTCTTAGTCAGAAAATCACACAGGAACTTACACTGCATTTTAAAAATGTGATATTACTGTCCAAGAGACAAGGTTTTCTTTTTTGGCATTTCACATTGTAGGTAGATATCAAGGGGGATTTCCAGAAATGCTCAAACATCACTTAAATCAATGGGCCTGAAGTCAGTCCCACTGAAATCAATACTCAATCAATACTCAAATGTTATTTTGCAGTGACAGGAAACCTTTCCAATGGCTAAATGCAATAGGGTTGAACACTGCGCCAAGTCTCTTACGCCAATGATTGTTAAATAAAATAATACAGAGTATTTAAATAAAGTTCACTGCTCTCTGCCTTTCAGGTGTTCTTGGAATATTCTGCTTGCATGCACTGAGAATAAAGTTTTGGACAGCTTAGTGACAGGCATATGGCTAAAGCAAATCATACTGCTGCCATGTCAAATAGTTATTCTTAATAAATTATTTGTTATTTAAGACATTTTAGACCAAATAACAATGCAGCTCTCTTATCTGGAGGAGTACAATGGCAACTAAAGCTTTGTGGAGCTTTGCTGTAAGGAAGATCAACAACAAAAGATCTGCTTAAGGCCTTATAAGGTCAAAAGAGTGAAAATGTCAATGCTATTGTCATCCTCTTTGTTAATTAGGTACGTATCACCATAAAATAATCTTCATTTTGAGAAAACAACAACCATACACCAAGCAAAAAACCTCTAGCAGTATTTCTGAGTTTACTTTATTTCAGTTTGAAAACCAGATGAAAAAAGCAAGAACAGGCTGAATGTACAGAAAAAATTTATTGATAAGTAATATACTCACCATAAGAAGAGACTTGAATTATTTCTAACTTTTAATTTAAATGTCATTCTGAAAGAGAATATGATGAAAAAATAAGATTAATTGAAATTTAAACACCTCCACCCTCAATTTTATGGGTTTGGCTAGTATTTTGAAATAACTAGATTTTTCAGTTCACCTCCCATGATATATGGCAACTTAATTTTATTAGTAATACATCTTATGGATCTAATTATTTTTGTTTGCTGAAATGCATAAGGTTTTCTTTGATTTGATCTAAACCAAAGTTCTGTTCCTAAATTTTCAAATCTATATCAAAGTGAAAAAAAAATAAAAGCTTGAAACCTGAAAACATTATTTCTTATCCCCAGTTAGTAATTCGTAGGTAAGGGCCAGTTTTTCAAAGGTGTTTGTACACTATGAAAATCATAGTTCACAAATTTGAAGGCTTCATTCTTAAGGCACTACATAGAAATGATGACTTGAAAATACCTTGTCTGAAGCAATCTTTTACAAGTAAATTTTTCTAAAGTACCATAGTGGAGTGATGCCCAAACTTCTGAACAGCAGGTCCTATGCATTCATTTTATGGACAGTCACTTTCAGATAAAGAAATTTTACCAACCTGGAAAGCTGACTTCTGCAGACATATATTGTATCTCTTGAACTGTTAACAGGACTTGCTAGAATCCTGACAGAGCCAAATGCAAACCTGGCTTAAGACCCACTCTCAGGAAATAAAAAGATTTGCTGGTGAAGCTCCTTCTCCTAGAGATCCTTCCGGCACAGATGTGATGCTTATTGACAGGAATGCCTCACCCGTCCTTTGGATGAAACAAACTCTGCTGGCAGGAGGATCTGATGTTTCAACTGAGAGCATGCTAGGGAATCTAACCTAGTAAAAGTGTCATAAAAAATAAATTACACTACCAGGTCACACAGCTGTATTAACAAAAGTTGTTAAGAGAAGATCTGGCTTGTGCAGGGCAAAGGATCATTTGGGCAGGGGCAGGAGAAGCTTTTGAGATAACTTCAGGTGAAACTAAGCAGACTTCAAGAGCTGTGACCTGGTGCTAGGCAGAGCTGCATGTTTTTCCTCTGTGAAGCAAGGAGCACTAAGGCTTCATGCAACTTCATTAGTGCTGGGATTACTATCTGACCTTGCTCACCAATCTGAAAGCAGACTCAGACCCTCACTGTTCATCATTATAGGCAAGGTGTTACAAGATTTAAATAGGTACCCTCAAAGGAAAAGAAGATCAGTACATCAAAGCATTATCTCTAGTTTATTTAATGTGGAATGGCCAAATGGCAGGCCTTTTTCATGTTTGAGGCTAGAACTGTAAGCAATTATATCTGTACCATTGTAACTGATACAGGCAAGCCTGTATACTTACCAGGATGTCTTTCATCCTGTTTAGTTTATATAGCATTATCACCCCTAGGAGCTCACATTGCTTTCACAGTTTTCTAATGTTTTATAGACATATTTGGTCTCTAGGGATGAAATGAGGTACAGAAAAATAATAGTCAGTCCCATCTAGATATGGGTATCTGCCTTTATCTGCTGCTTTAGCACTACTGTGAAATACAGGCTATTTTTACAGCTTAAGAAAATATCTGTATCAAAGCAACACAACAGTAAAGCAGCAAAAATACCTCATAATTCCATATTCCTGCTAAGCCAGATCTGACAAGGATACACTAAAACAGAGCTAAAGAGGGCAGAAGTAAAGATCTTCTCTGTGGTGTCTGACTGTGGATTTATTGTTGTCCCATGGCTTGGGAGGCCTGCAGAAAGCTAATATTATTCAGTCTCCATTCAAGCTAGCTCTGCAACCAAATCTGAGCATTTTCCTTCATCTCACCTAGCACCTGAAATATTATTAGCTTTCACTAAAAACCTCTTTAGGGGCAGCTGTAGGGCCTCCTTCCCGGACACAGCGTCCCTCCTGCAGTGTGAAACACAGCCTCTCCTTCCAGCTGCTCAGCCCTTATATTTCCCTCAGGCACCATCCCGCTTGTGAGGAGGGCTAAATGTTTTCTCTGCAGGAGAACTTCAAGTGAGTTTAGCAAACCAGGCTTGTGACACCCATGGCAGAGTGGAACACAGCCCCAGAGAAGGGCACTCAGGGAGCGAGGAACTCTGGACACTGGTGAAGAGCTCTGTTTTCCCACAGAGCTTTTAACAGCATTTCAGACATGACTGAAGCGGTCTAGTACCCACACAGCACCTTCTGGAGTAACTTCTCCTGTACAGAAAATGTTCAGGGGAGGAAAAGACAGGGGAGAAGATGAAGTGTCTGCTGTGGTGAGTGATGTGCCACCACCAAGTAACAGCTTTTATCCAACATCCGAGAGCTTTTGCCTGAGGACTTTCAGTTGAAGACTTTGTTCTGTGAAACTGGGGAGTAATTTGTTCATGGGAGAAACAGCAACGAACAAGAAATGCTGTTCAATATTTCGAGAATGTCCCCCTCTCTTCATGTGACTCGATCTGACCCCAGTGACACCAATTAGAGACTTCATCTGCCAAAATGGCATTGGACTGTGGATGCCTTTGGCTCTTTATATACTGATGAATGTGTAAATATGTTCTACTTAGGTGTGCATAATTTGTGGTAGGTTCTGCTGTGGGACAAATTGCTTATTATTTATTATTTATTATTTGCTCTCTGTTCAACTTAGCCTGTCCTCAGCTGAGTTCAGGGGGACATTTGATTTTCTTTCTCCTTTGCCTACCTCTCAGTTGAAGCTGTGGTTCTGGGATATGATCCAGAAGGCTGAAGGTGCATCTGGAGGATCAAAACCCAATGTAAACTAGGAATGAGCAAATGTAAAAGCCTAGGTGGATCAGCAGAGATCTATGGATGATTTAGTAAAGGAAGGGGTTGTGCCTTTAAGTAAAGCAACTGGAAAAAAAAAAAGACCTTTTTATGATATAGTTTGAAAAGCTTTTCAGTCTTAAAAAGACAATTATTATCATTAAAAAGAAGGAAAAAAGCAGGTATACATTTTTTTCATTTTAGAGGTAATGAGTGTGCTCTATAGAAATACTGGTCCAAGACACGTAACAATTAAAAATGTTCTCGAGAGCATTTCTCATAAGGGATGTGCTTCCCACGTATTTTATGTAGCAGACTGATTGGGATGGGCTACCTTTTTTCCTCAGGAATTAATGACCATATGACTTGTAACACAAGCCAGCACTTCTGCAGCACAGCTTAGCACTCTGATTTCTCCAGACAAGAGAAATTAATCTTGCTACACACCTCTACAGGGGAAAACTCATCTCTTAGTCAGATTGTTTTTAATGTGATGGTAAATGCAGTCACATCAACTTAGACTGCTTCAGAAGGCACTGGATGGGAGGTGGGAAACAGGAAGTTTTTTTCAACAATGAAGAAAAGAACTAGGATTTTCCAGGACTAAATCCTGTATTCTTATTCTTCTGCAATGTTTTAAAACCATTAACAGATAACCACTGAAAGTTCAAAACTTCTTTCCTGGTGCCAAATCCTGAGACATCTAAGGCAAAGGAAGTGGCAAAATTAAATAGAATGGAGAAAAATGGATTTTTCAGGAGCCTAAGGGAGCCACAGCATATGGGTGTCCACTGGAAAAAACAGTCCCTTCGGGATCACAGAACTTAATGAACAAAATTCGCTTTTTTTCTTATGAAGACTATATCAACAAATTGGCATGTGGCTTTTTTATATTGGGTTTTACATTTGCTCTTTTTAAATTTCACTCAGGATAACAATGAATTTTAGGATAAAGTTACATCTCACCACCTAAAACAAGTTATTAGCAGAGCAGTGTTGAATGGTAGTCTCCAGCCTTCCCATCCCTTATCTTCACTCCTTGTCCTTGCACAGGCTCTGAAATTCAGCCCTGTGCTGGGCTAGGCAAGTTCCCTGGCAAGGCAGCTAAGGTGACCAAAAAAAGCGACAATTTTCCTGCTGGCTTCACAAGCTGAACCAGTGAAGGCCTGAGGAGCACCAGACGTGGCCCAAAAAAGGAAGAGGAAGAGCCTGACTGAGAGAGGAGCAGGCAAAAAGAAGGACCTCCCTCCTGGCAGCAGAGAGTTGTTAAACTACCCCAGCTTCACCCTCAGAGAAAGGAATGTGAAAAAGGGCAAAGTAAACAAAACAGCAGCAAGGGTTTAAAGGTGCTGGTAGAACATGCTGACAGGGGAAGACAGACCTGGCTGGGTTATGATGACCTGTTGTTTTTCACCCTGACTCTTGCACTTGGATGGAGAAAGAGCTGCTGAGAGCTGCAGCCTCAGAGGGAGCTGAAGGAGGAGGGGAGGGAGGGAGGAGGAAGCAGGAGGGTCTACTCTGGCAATACTGATTCTGGATAATTTCTCACAGCCTTTGATAGGGAAAATAGCCTCTCTAGGGAAATACAGAGCTTTTGATATTTGATGAAAGTTCTCATGAATATTTTGATATTTCAACCTACCAGTGACTCCTATGGACAGGAAATGTCTTATGGGAAGTAGAATAAAGCAACTTTTAGGGCAATCGTCATCGTATTTCAAGCACTACTAGCTAACAGGACTCTCAAGTTACTAAAAACTTTCCTCTGGCTAATATAGAGTCTATTAGTGAAGTATTATATAATTTGTCAAGAATGCTTTATAACACTGCCCATGCCTGCCTATATGAACTAGAAAGCCACAGTCAGCAGTTTGCTAGTGAGATTCATATTTAAATGCTGTTCTGTTGCTTGCAGCCTGGGACAATGGGTTAAATAAAGTCTTGCAAAGGAAGACACAGACAACCAACCATTCAGAGTCTGAATGTGGCTTGGTGAGGTACCAAGATGGTTTGTATTCTAGTGATAGCACTATGTAGAAGCACTTGCACCATTCTCCTCTGGGGTATCTTAATTCTCCATCTACCTCTGCCTTACGCTCATCTATTCTGCAAACTAGAGTCTAGAGTGGAGGGAAAGACCAACATCCAGAATGTAAGTATTTATTCTTTAATCCAACCATCTCCCACTCTAAGCTTATACACTTATTAAGCTTGATCTTCCTCTCTCTGACCTGCTGTTTGAGAAAATGCAGCCATGGGTATGTTTTTGTTGTTGTTTTGCATATTGCCTCTCATCTTTTGCTTAGACATAACAGCTATTTGTGTAGCAAATATTTCACAGCAGCTCATCTTCTAGTGCAACTACAAAACCAAAATACACAACACAGGAGAAATACAAGGTCATAAACTCTTTTAAAGCTTTTCAGAATGTTCATAAGAGTTTTAGCAGGAAAAAAGCATGACTAAACTAATCATGAGCACTGAGCACTGAGCATGACGGCACATGACTTTCAGTTGTCTTGTTATTTAGTAGAAAGCATTCAAACTGGTCTGGAAAGAAAAAAAACAGTAAGAAAATGTGGGAAATCAAGGTTCAGCCCATGATCTCCTTAAAGGACTGTGGTCAGACAAGTAAAGATGTGCTACTCCGGGATTTTTTTCAGGAATGACCAGAGAACACTTTTTTTGAAACAGAAAAGGGAAAAATGAAAATGTTGCTTCATCAGACTGATTACACCACTCAGCTACAAGAAGGACAACTGTGATACAATCCCCGCTCTGATTAGTGTTAAAATTGTAATGGATCTTAAGTAATTATTAAGGAATTATCATAAGGGAGTATAATTAATGACTATTATTTGTAACAGGTATCATGCATGTGGATGATTTGGGAAGATGAAATCATCAATCAGAGGTAAAAATCAGATTTTGCCCTCTGAGTATCCAAATTAATCATGAAACCCTTTCAAATTCAGGTGTCACACCTGACTTTAGTCTGTTTCTGGGGTCATGTGCTATGCATTTTGTTCTATAATCTGCTGCTATACAAAGGAAGAACTGTCCTGAGAATCATAAGTGCCTCAAGTGGCCTTGTCTGACCCATCTGGGAGTGATGAAGGCACCCTCCATGTGCCCTCCATGGTGAGGATGGCAGGAGCTGGCTGGGGGCCGAGTTCCTCTTGGCTGGAGCACAGAAAGCAGTGCAGGACCAGCCTTGCAGGACGTGGGATGGAGGTGTGGTGGTTTAAGATCAGCAGGAATAGAACTTTCAAATAAGCCCCTTCTCCCCACCCCTTACATCCAGTAAGGGAGGGACAGAAACAGAGGCTATGGGTTGAGACAATTTACTGAAAGCAAAGACCAATGGAATAAGAAACTCACAATAACACCAGCAATATTAATTACAAAAGTACACAAAAGGAGAAGGTGTTTATCCTCAAAAAAGGTGCTCACCACCAGGAACAAAATCAAGATGATGGACACTCCCTGCAGGTCACAGGCTGACTTCCCCAGACAAAGATATGATGGAGACCATTCCTGCACACTGTGACACGTGGCATCCAGGAACAAAGGCACTTCAGGGACTGCTCCTGTGCATGCTGGCACATGGCCATCATCAGCAAAAGCAAGATGGTGAGGAGGTGATCCCAAGGCTAGGGTTCTGCCCCTCCCAGCCCAAATCAGCAGAACACAATGACAAACCCCCAAAAGCTGCATCTTCCATGTTGGGCCGTGTTGCTGCTCTGCTGGGCTCAGTCTTACATGGGTGCCTGTTCCAGAGTTTTATAGCTTCACCATGCTGGAGTTCAGTCCCACAGGTTGCTGGCCCTTTCCTTCTGCTCCGCTGTGCTCCTTCCAGCTGGATTGGCTGGATTTGCCTCAGCTCAGCTCCTGTGGGCTGGGCTCCCTTCAGCTGGACTGGGAGCCACCCCCACCAGCCCATTCCCTGCTGGAGCTGCCATCCAACACCCATCGATTTGCGTTTTGCCGCTTTCCTTTCAGCACCACATCCTCCAGCTGTATTATGGAGAAAAGTGCAGAGAGACCTGCAGGGCAGCAAAGGGACCAGGCCCACGGGGGTAAATCCCAACACTCTGCCTGCCAAATGCCAGTTTCCTAGAAAGAGGAGGCAAAATGGCACCCAATCTGAGGGGGTCAGGCTCGTTTTCTTCATGGGGCCACGCCCCCAGTGGTGACATCCTGGTATGGAATAACTCATGGCCACGCCCACAGTGCACTAAGCCCCGCCCCCACCGCAGGGATGGTGCCTTGGTGTGTCAGGGTGGGGACAGCTGGGGTCCAGTTTAGGCACAAAACAGCAGAGCCCTTCACAGCTGAGCAGAACCAACATGAGCACAAACACTCGCAGAGGCATCTGAGCCAGTTTGTTCTCCACCACTAATCTGATCCATGGGACCCTCCAACAAAACCTAGAATTTCTATTTTTTTCTTTAACATATGGCCTTTGTTGTAGCAATTCACAATAAAAAATTGATGGTCTTTTGCTTTTGATTAAATACTACAACACTAAAAAACATCCGTGGAGCTCATAAAGCTCCAGTATTTTGAGGCAAACACCTTTGTCCATTCTCAATGTTTGATTGCAAGAGTCATATGAAAGGGTTATTGAAAATGTAGCAGGCTACAGTGGTGAGAGCTATTGAATTGTAAAATTATTTTGTCTTTTCAAGTCTGATAAAACCTGTGGCTTCATTCAAAGATGCATTTCTGGTTTTCTTGCATGGGTCAAGAGCTGCTTCAGGGGACAGAAGGCACTTTCCCAAGAACCAGGTATCCCAGGGCTTCCCTGAGAAGCACCAAAGGGTGATTCTAATTCAGCAAGAAGTTTCAGCTTGAAAAGAAAAAAGTATTTTTTTCCGTTTGATCCCTTTTCCTGATTCAGATTTCTTTTCATCCTTATGTTTGTCCCAAATCAACAAGAAACCCACCCCTTTCTAAGAGCAGCAGAGAGTACTTAGTTTTCCATTGAAATTTTAATAATTCAGTTGCAGAAGTATTGCAAATGGCCAGCTCCTTCTTTTTCACATGGTTATGAATCAAGCATATTCTTTTCAAATAGCCTGGAAACAGGCATCTGTAAATCAATCTGGACATATTAAAGGGTAAATCTTATTTATTCAAATATTATCTCTTTTCTCTATGTCTAGCTTCTGGCAGACTGAAAGATAGAAAAAAAAAATAAAATCACATATCTAAAAAAGCCAAGTTGTTTTAAAGCTTGAGAATTATTACTTTTTCATGTCTCCCCAGGTGCTTGGATTGACGAGAGGTTTAGATTTTGCCTCAGAACTGTTGTAAAAAGTTAATTTAAGTGAACTGCTATATTCATGAACAAAGTGACTTTTTACACTCAGTGACGTGGGTCATTAATTGGACATCTCATTCATCACAGAGCATTACCAGAGAAAACAAAGAACAAGAACAAAAAAAAAAAAAAAAGAAAAAAAAAAAAAAAGAGTTTAAGGAATCTGCATTTAATCAAAACATGCAAAACAATCTCCAGATACTGTCTGGCAACAAATTTAGGATTTGCGGAGCTGAAGTGTTCATTTGCTTGGCTATAAATATTGCATTGATGAAAGACAGCCCTAACTCTGTCTTCCACCACTTCACTTCTGATAGGGAAGTTAAGGTTTTATGTGTTTGCTTAGAAACCCATTAGATCTAACCTTTCCAGGAGAATTACAAAGGGGAATGATAAATGACCATGTATCATTTCAGGGGAGGGAGAGGTTTCATCTGGGGTACTGCAGGGGTAAGTAGTCAGCCTAGGCATATTTGATGTTATCATTCATGATGTAGCATATAAATGAAAATCAGAGATTACACTAAGGTGGGAGGAACTGCTAATGCTAGAGAAAAAAAAAATTTAATATGACATCAAGTGGTTAGGAAGAGGAGCAAGAAAACAAGATAGAAAGTGGAAAAATGCAAGATATGCCTGTGAGAAATTGAGATTTAGTGGAAAGAAAAAAACAATAATGCAAGGGCTGAAGTGGAGCAGAATATAAGACATAGACTTGCAACAGGGAAAGACGACAACAACAACAAAAGCAAAATGAGCTGTTTCGCTTTCACAGGCCTTAGCTCACAATTGTGGAATTAGTAAACCTTTTCCATATGAATTGGCAGCAAAAAGACATTTAGAGAAAGGAGATGATCTGTGAAGTGTGTGAGCAGAGTTTTGTATAACCAAGTCAGAGGCTGCTGACTCTTGCTGACTATTGGGTTCTGCAACATCTTGGCAGAAAGATTTTCAGCTACCTATGCAGGCAGAAGGAACCAAGAATTTGGAGTTAAATTTTGCACAATGGCCTCCCTACCTCACTGCAGAATTTAGACGTGGAAGAGAAATATACTGAGTTGCATACAAATTAAAACATCACAGATAAAGTCTGTTCTGTGGACTTAGCACAGCATGGGCTGTGCTAATTCCTAATTTTTATTTGAGGATTTATATTGGGCTAAAACAATGTCCTTTCTGTTGAACACTATCAAACTGCACTATTTGGTGGTAGAGTTGGAATATTGTTTTCAATGCAATTTCTTGGAAAAATATGCAGCAATACAATAAAACTTTATACAGAATTTTATTATGTAAAGCACAAAACCTTTTGAAAGAAGCATCATACAGCAGAGAACAGTAAATAATATAAAAAGCCCAGGAATCAGAGAAAAATTGTGTAAAACCATCTTATCATTAGTGGCAAAAAATGTATAAATGTCACTATTGCAAATGTTTGCTAAAATCTGTGCATTAGCAGAGCAGAACATTTAGAATACACACAAAATTTTATCCTCCTTAGGATTAGTGGCTCTTATTAAAAAAAAAACACACCAAGAATAATTTTTCTCTACTCAAACATAAATTTTCACACTTTGTCTAAAACTTTCCACACATAAACTTCTGGTCATGTTTTACACCATGTTACCTGTTTAATAACTGCTCACAATCAACCTGGGAGAATAACACCAATTTATCAGGAACTGGGCTCAGCTCTCAAAGATTATCAGAGAACACTATAAAAATGCTGCTGTTTGCAAGAGACCACTAGGAACAGTACATTGTGCCCTGCAAAGCAGCCAGGGCAGTTTTATTAAGGTCAGATGGCATTTGAAGACAGAATCATGGAGAAACATATTAAAAAGGGCTTTTATAGAATGGTCTCATTGTGAAAACACCTTAGGGACTTAAGTGCATGCATACATATGTTAGTTGATTTTATTTCTGTGCCTTCATGTATAGTCACCCAGTTTACCAGTCAAAAAAACGTTTTCTTTCTTGTCACTTGTGTCCCAAGACTTTACTGTACCTGGTGTGAAAATAAACTAGGCTTTTTTCAATCTCACTGAATATTAAAAAAAACCAAAAAAAACAGATCAAAGGAAAAATACTTAAAACACAGATTAAAAAATAATATGTACAAAATTAATTATTTTCTAATTAATTAATTTTTAGGATGTAAAGACAGGAATTTCTTTGCATTGGTGTCCCTTTGAAGACAGACACTGAACCCAGAAGTCCAGTGTAGTCTCCAAGGAACTGAGAGCAAAAGCAGGGAGCCAAGTTTTAGTGCAGCAAGACCAGGAAGGGGGAAGAAGTGCAGAGCAGTACATCAGCACACATCCTGTTTCCAAGCTCTTTTCTCAAGGAAACAGCTATTGATTCTGCAGTCAGAGGTAGCCTTGCAGGAGGCAAACAATCCTATTGGTGAAGTCTTGAGTCAGACCTTCTCCCTTTTCTAGGTACATTGAGAAGCACATTTTTTTAAAGCTGGTTTAAAAACATGCATGTAAATGAAAATGTGAAGACAAAAACCATTCTATAGGGTGTTTTCTTACTTAAAAGCTGTATTTCTGACTTAGCTATTGTTCAAAGAATTGCAATAATTGCATCATTTTTTATGTTCATTAGATTAAGATACCAAATTATTCCTTAAAATTGCCTTCAATATGCAAAGGAGTTATGGATTTTTAAGAATCAGTGCACTATAGAACTATTCCAGCTAGCAGACTAATTTTGCACTGATTCTCTGAATCTTCAAGCTTCCTTTATGAGGTACAGTCAATGGTACTGGAGTGACATATCCAGCATTAATCACAGTATTGTCATCAAGGTGGTAACATTCTAAGTTCATATGCCCCAAAGTGGCTTTACATCATGCTGTTATTTCATGCAGATCTGGCTGTTTGTACTAAAATCCCCTCTATCTTTCCTAGTCCTAGAGGACATGTTTGCAGGAGGAAATCCTATTTTAAGATTGGTTTCTTTGTTCCTAGAAGCATGACCTGACATCCACCTGTGTTACCATGAGCTCATTTTCCCAGCATATCTTATCAGTCCCTGTCGTTATTTTCTATTTACCTTTTATTTTTTAATCATTTGCTAATGTTACCAGCAATGATTTTATACTGTTTCTTTCCCATCACCAATGACAGTGTATGTAGACAGAGAATAAATCCCAGAGGGACCCACTAGAAACCTCCTGTCGGACAATGATTTCAGGTTAAAATTGCCTTTTACATTCTGTTGGTAACTAGGCTTAACCTGTACAATATTTGCTGTATGTACCACACATACTATATTATACCAAAATATTGTAGGAGACTAGATTCTTTATGGGTATTTGTTATTTCAGCACACTTTGACAAAACTATTTTTATGCAAACCTAGCTGAATATCATTAATATTTACATTTTAATTTTTTTTTTATTTTCAGCTGGATAGCCTGGATCAACATTTTCCAGGTCATGCTGTTTACCTTCTTGACAGTAAATGAAAAACAAATAAAAGAAACTAAATGCACAGAGAAAGATACTAGATAAAGACAAAGTGTATGAATTTATATTTTAGACTTTTCTGAAATTATCATTATAATGAGATGTTCAATTTCATTAACTGGCAAGACTTTATCATATGATTTTAGTACTATAGTGTTTTATGTAGAAGTAAAAATAAGATTTATATTTTCATTTATTTTTTTGTTGCTGCTGGGAAGAATTTAATGTGTGTACATATATTATTTAAGTAAAGTACATATATTATTTAAATAGAATTAGAACATAGCACACATTTAACATCCACATTCTTTAAATATATTTATTCTATTGGAAGATAGAGACTGACAGTATTTGCCAGATGACGATCTTTACACATGATTTGTTCATGTTACTTAGGACAGGACTTAGAATTCAACTACAGTACACAAAGGAGGATTCAAAATGTCTTTATTTTTTATTAGGTATTGCTATTTGCTTGTGCTGAGCACCATGAGAGAAGAAATAAATTTTTAGGAGCATTTTTTTTCTTATCTTAAAATACATCTGATTTAGGAAATGTTGTTTGTAATTAATAAGTCTACAGCATCAAGAAACTTCTTTACGCTTCATCACCTAAGCAGGACTGTCATCTTTGACTTCTTTTGGTTCTCTGCAGTCTTGAGACAGCTGCAAATCCCTCAAGAGTGTCATAACTCTGAACTGTGAGTATTTGACGGTTTTGTAAGAAATGGTCACAAGTACAGAGTGATTTACAGCAGCACTGTTGTAAAGAATACAGCTGATTGAATAAGGGTAAATATATCCTGTCAAGGAATTATTAGAAGGAAAAAAAAATATACATAGTGAACAGAACATATGAATAGTATATGACAACTTTTAAACAGTACCATTGTAAATGAAAAAAGGAAATACTTTTAAATATTTGTAGAATTGAAATAATGGAAATTATATTTTTTTAATTTCCTCTCAAACAATCCTAAAAACAAGCTTTGTACAAATATAAAGTCGGTTTTCAGTATTGGCATTATGCTACACACTGTTATAATGAAGGAAAATCACTTCTTTGGGTTAATCACCGACTAACCACAAGAGAAAAAACCTGCAAACCTTGGGGAAAAAAAATTCAATCTGAAGCAAACAGGAGCTTTTTCTATTGTTTTCAATGTACTCCAGAAGCAAACTTGGTTGGCCTTCATATTATGTTTGATTTCTTTTCAGTCCATTATTTTCAGACAGATTTCAGATCCAGGTTCAGTTGCAGGGTCCCAGGTACAAGTGTTCTCACTGAAGTCACCAGTCACAGATTTCACTTGGTGCAGGACAGAAGACAGGTTTCCTTGGTGCAGAAAACTCACCCATGCCTCTTTTGGCACCGTGACAGACTCAGACACTGAAAGTTCAGGTAAAGTTTACGTCAAAATCCACAGACAGCAGAAATACACTGATGTATTTTGGGCTAAAGCAAGTGGTTCCACTGCTGGTTTTTAGCATCATATAAGACATTGTTGAAAGTTAACATGGGTATTAAACATGCTTGCAGTTCCAAGAATTCTTACAAGATTGCTTCAGAAATCTGCATTTTTTTAATTCAGTCTATCACAATTCTGTCACAAGCTGGGACAGAATGACAGAAGTGTTTTAAGGTGAACTACTTTTAGTGGTGCCCAAAATGTTTGGAAATCTTAGTCAGGATTCTTTGCATTAGGAACAAATGGTCTTAGTATTTTGGAAAAAAAGTGGCACTTACTCAGATGTTTATTCCCAGTGAGCATTCAGACAGCAAGCTAGAGTTTGTAATACCATACACAGCTGTAAAAAAGACCAATCAATCCATAAAACCTTATGTCTTAGTGCCTTCTGAAAGGCTTTATAGTATGATGTAGATCCTAGAGAGTTTATTCCCAAGTCAGAAGTCAAAATATGTTTATAGTGCCAGTGGGCATTGAAAAAAGATGAATACAATCTAAAGCTCCAGAAGTTTTTCCTTGTTACTTTTATTATTAATACTGTAACCAAAGCAAAGACTATAGAAAAGTGTGAGGGGAAAAAAATACCAGCTGCCAGATAATTTTGGAAGCTGATCAGACATTTCCAGTTTTGCTGTGCCTTTTTTTTTCCCCCTTTCAACATAAAACATTGCAAAACGTAGCAATTGTAAAGAGCAAAGTGAAGGGAAGGTAATGCCAGCCACCAAGAAACATGCCCTAGATCACATAGCAAGATCTTGGAAGGAGAGAGGGAGAAGTACACCTCTGAGATACAGAGATTGTGTTTTTAAAAGCAACACTGAAAAGCAAAGGACCAGAGGCTCATAAACAATGAAATTATGACAATCCACTTTAGGCTTTCTCTACATATTCAGATACTACTTAGAGTACACCTGCATCTACTTCATCTGCCAGCTGAAGTGTATCATGTTACATAGCAGTTACAGCTCAAAATATAAATTAATTTCAAGGTCTCATGGTCTGGACAATTTGCAAAGAGATACCCACCAGCAGCTGAGTTACAAGGTGATGTCAAGGCTTCACATCATAATTATTACAGTTCCAGTGTCCAAACAAGCCAGGTGCCTCTTCAGAAGAAATAAGCATAAAACCTAGGCCAGACAGACATGGGAGATTCTGGAAACAGAGAAAACATACTGGCATTTTGTCTTGGTCTTTGAAGACTTTATTACCAATAAAATCTGTTTGTTTCCCTGGGACCTTCATCAGCATTAGACTGTCAGAACCAGCTCTGGTGTGGCCTCTCAGGGTGATGATTCAAGGCAGAAATGGGGGTCTCATGTTCCCCTGTGCTTTCTGGGGCTGAAGGACTGTCACCCATTCAGGAGAAGGCCATCTACCTTGCACTGCAGCCATCCAAGGGCAAAATAGTTCACTCCTTGCTGGTGACACAATTTATTTTCATGTTCCATTGTTTCAGTGGGAAATAAAGTTACTATGGCAAGTGACCATTTCTGAGTGCAGCCACCTGTTAGGGTTCTTGTCTCTTGTCCACAAACTGTCATCAAAGCAGGGACAGAGGAGCTGAGAAACCAGTGCCACCTACAGAAATAGTTAACTAAGTCACAAGACCATTTTTACACAAGGATTTGCTTGAAAAGGGCTGGATGGCTCAGTCCTTCAGCAAATTCAGGAAGAATTCTGAAGGAAAACTGCTCAGTTCAAAGCTTTATGGCAGGAATTAACACATCAGCTTCTCCACCATCTCTAAGTATGTGCCAAAGGAACTGTTAAAGACAAAAATTCCATAGGGCAGTTGTGCTAAAGTGCAGGGAACAGATCAACTTTTGCATTTTGACTCAGCTTGTGCCTTCATAGCTGTGAGCAAGTCTTTCAATCTCTGTGCTTTTATTCTTATCTCTAGAAATTTTCTTTTTCTGGTCAGACTGGTTTGGTGTTGGATAGAATTTCACCCCAAGATCTGTGCAGTTCCTTGGCAATAGACCTGTTAGACATTTATATTATGTTAATAAATAGCAAAACATGTAGAAATTTAAAAAGCAGATTTGAGAAAACAGGAAGGAATAATCTTTACTTGCTAAAATATGTACAACCTTTCTCGCTAACTTCTTATTTTCTTTCTCTGTTTAGCACTTTGTGATGAAATATATTGTAAACAGATCAACATTATTATTCCATTCACATTTTTCAAGTGTTAATAAAGTTTTTATTTTCATTTTGCAAATCAACAAAATAAAACTGATTTATAAAATCTTTCAGAATAAAATATAAGGACACTCAGCCTCACAAAAACATTTGGTTGGTTGATCTAGCATTAACAGTTATGTTTAAGAAACAACTTAACAGCTACAAAACAAAACCTTGTAAGCATTAGGCATAAATGTTACATATTTCTACTGTAATTAATTTCCAAATAAAATATTGCATTGTTTGTACATAATAAAAATAAATAATAAATTGTATTCTTTACCAAAACATGGTATCACAAACACTCGGGGAAGAAGGAGGGCTCAAGGTTTATCCACAAAATTAGGGCTGAAAAGACATTAATCCTCCACAAATTCTCAGCCATCCTCTCCAATGGCTCAGCCATTGCCTTGGACAATGGTCTAAGTACTGCAGACTGGATGCCATGGAGCTCAAAAGAGTGCAGAAAATAAAATTGTACTCTACAGTTTCCCGACAGAAGTGATAGAAGGTAAAAAAAAAGGTGGGCAAGATGTTTTATGAGGTAAATATTCTAAGTCATAATAGGGTTCAGCTAAAACAAAAGTTGTATCCCAAAATGTACAGAAATATAACAATGAAGAAGAACTTCTCAAAAATATGTGTTTCAATTCCTAAAATTGATATGATAATAAATTTTTCATTATAGCAAGGAATAGAAAATCAGGAAAGTATGTAACATCAAATTACAATAATCTAAAGGCAAATTGTTAAGTGTAGAAGGTTTTCCTTGATTTAGCTTACAGGACTTTCAAATTGCTGTGTGTTTGCTGATCTTGTCTGTGAAAATTTTCATAGTAGGCCATTCTGCATGGAGAATGAGTAATTTCCATACAGACAATATTTATTTTGACTCAAGGAAACGTTGCTTTGACTTCTTTAATTAACCAGAAATCCCTCACACCAATTGTGGAATGCTCAGTTTCATAGGATACCATGTGAAGCCTGATCTGATCAACAGCCCTTGCCTTACACAATCAAAAAGTAGGGGCTTCATGCCTTGCATCGTGTCCTTGCATTGTAAGAGTTTCATACCTTTATGAAATCCCATCTCACCTACTGCATGTGGCAGAACCTCACCTTTAGGCTGGGTTCTAATCCTTCCTATTGTGCATTTCTGTGTGGACTATATTTTATATTAAGAAAATATCTGTGGAAAGCAAAACAAGAAATGCTGTGAATCCTCCTGCCATGTGAGAAAGCTGCCTCCAGTGTTCATGCAGCACACTGAAAGAGCTGTCATGGATGTTTTGTAAAAAAACCAACCAAAATCTCTTGAACTGGCTAGCCTGTGACAGTGGCAATACATGCCAGCTGTGCCTAGACTGAAACATGTATTTCTGATCACTGGAAGGATTTCTTGTATGTGTTGTGATGCCTTCTACAGGCTCTCAGAGATGTGCATATGATCCATGTGGAACTGTAGCACAAATGTAGGGAATATCTCCATATATCTGCCTCATTCCAAAGCAGTTTCAAACACAGTGGCCCATTTATACCTCCTTCAGTTAAATGATCTTTGCTAAGTATTTACAAAATATGTAAATTCAGAGAGAGTCCAATGAAAAAACCAAGCCCTGCAGGCAATTCCCCAGCTTTCCACTGGTTCATAAATAAGTTTACAACAGCAGTTCTCAAACTATAGTCCGCATTCAGCCAGTGGTCTGATGATCTGGTCCACAGAGTGATGCCAATTTTGTCCTGGTTTTCAGTAAGTAAGGGTGCTGGGCAATTTGTGGAGAAGATGTGTTCTTGGCATGGATCCGGGAGCCCTCCACTCCTGCTCTCCCACAAGAACAGTCCCCTTGTCTGTGCTGATAAATGGTTCTAAGGGACTCACAGCAGAACACAATGCTGGGTTTCATCTCAGGAAGATGTTTTCCAGAGACCTGAGGGATGTGCCTCCCTCAGATTTGGCTGGCACTTGCATGCCTGTGCACCCTGGCTGAACTACAAATGGAAACGTCTTGATGGAGCACACTGACAGGGAAAGCCAGCAGCAGTGGTTTGACCTGGCTCATTCAGAACATAAAAATTCATAATCATCCCAGAGCATGTGGAATCCAACAAATCATCTCCAGAGTTAAAATGTGTAAGAAGGCATTATGGACGTTACAAACAAATTACCAGACATAATCAGCCAGATCATCAGCTGGTAGAATTTGGCAGAAATCCACTGTAGCGACATACGTTTTGTAAAACTAACCTGAATTACACCAGCTGAAAGACTTAGTTTATTTCTTCTGCTATTGTGCACATGGAATAACCTGGGTAATTAAGCCTTTCTTGGTTTGGGTTTTGGGGCTTTTGTACTTTTGATTTTTGTATGAATCTTGTCTTTATATACACATGTATGTGAATAAATTAAAGGGTCAACTCTCTATTCCATCTGCTCTACAGCAAACCATTTGTTGCTCTTTAAATGACAGCTGCTTGGCCCAGGAACAAACTTGGCTGCCACTGTGCAGTACCCATGTGTGCTGCTGGCACAGAGGCTCAATCCCTCAGCTCCACCCTGCCTGCTCCTGGCCAGGCTGTGCCCTGCCCCAGCAGCTCACCTGCCATGCTCAGGAGGCAGCACTCAGGTGTCACTGCAGAGCCCCCTTGAACAGGAAACATTTCCTGCTCTTGTCTGTGCTTTCCATGTTATTATAGCAAGGGCAGGAGATCCTGGTCTACAACCCTGCTTATATTTCAAAATAAGAATAGCATAAGGATTGTCTTAACATAGGTCCACGACTAGTTCATAATTTCAAGTTTAGGAAACTCTAAAAGCTCTACAGAACTGTAGTAATGGTGCCCACAATAGGGGGCTTATCAAATTTCTGCATTAGGAGCTTGCCATTAAGTTTTATTAATTAAAATTATCTGCTCTCACCCACTTGAATTAATAAAATGCGGCTGGCATTCACTGCAATATTACAGGCCATGGCTGTTCTGAAAACACAGTTGCTAGGATACCTTCATAATTTCATCCTCACATTATACTGGTCTTTCAATTAATGAAGAAACATTCAAGTTACTTCTCAGCACTTCTATGCATGTGTTTGACCTGTGCCTTCACCCTTCTTGTGTGACAGTCCTCCATGTGTTTGCCTTCTAAACCCAGTGTGGGAAACAACAGAGTGACCACAGCCATTTGCAAACTGAAGCAATGGTGTGACTCTTCTACTTGGCCTTTTCATGTCTTTGTTAATAGGAGGACAGAAAACCAGATGTCTTTGCATCCAGTATTTCTTCACTGAATGGACCTGAGAAAATAATGCTTTTTCAGGGGCAATTTTGCAAACCTACGCTATCCATTATCCATTTAAAAGTTTTTATAGCACAACCTCAGCAGTATAATGCCTATTAAAGAATGAGATCCTGCAAAATTATATATTTCTCAAGGCAGTTATCTAATAAAATACATGAGGTATTCTCATTAGATAGGAGGAGGCAGCCAAGGCTCTGGAAATACTCAGTCCCAGGACTGAATTTGTTTGAAAGTCTGATGCAATCTGATAGACTACAATGGAAACTCACCTTGGATACACATGCTAAGCATTATCCTCTGCAGGAACACAGCCACTGCACAACACAAAAAAAGCCTGACACAGTCTAAATAGAAATAAAGTAGGAAACAGGCATTATACAGACCTTCTATGTACTGAATTTCACAAGCAAGGCAAAGTGTGCACCCTTCATGTCATTCCCAGAGTAGGACCGGATATTTGGAAAAAACTCTGGCTGAATATTTTGTGAACACTGAGGGACAAAGAATAAACAAAAGCCATATCTGCATTTCAAACTCGTTTTAACGATCAGACCAAATATAATATGAAAATCAAGTGAACAAACAGAGCAGCTACTGACACTTTCAGACAGATCACCACATCTAAACAGCTCATCTATAAATAGTCTGCTCACAGTATTGCAGCACATGCTGACCACACAGATGTGATCCTGCAAAGCAAGTACCAGAGATTGTACACAGCTGTTTTCACTTGGTTAAAGCCTGTGTGGTCTTTTCTCCAGTACAAAGAAATCTCAATACTCTCAATTTTTTTGAAAAAAAATTACAACTTCTACTACATGGACTAATAGATTTTTTTATGTTAAATAGGCTCATTTTGTCCTAGAAATTATCAGTGGCTCAATAAGCAAATAAAGTCTCTCAAAGAAACAAGCAAAGTAGTTTGCATAAAACATTAGGAAAATATTCCCAAAGCACTCCAGAAATTTCACAAGTTATTAATAATTTGACATTATTATGTATGATTTGTTGAACACACAAACACGCTTGAGCAGACAGAGGCAACACCTACAACTGCCCAAGAGGCACTCACTTCATCCAGGAGCCTGACTTTTCAGGGTGCTTTGTGTGAAGAGGTACTGAGTATTCTTGGCTCTCACTGAAACCCTGGGAAGTTGAGGAGGCTCAGAGCTTGCAGAAAATGTACAAAGCTTTGCAGAAGATGCTCAGCATTTAAGAGCTCTGGGGGCTGTGGGCCAGACTTTGGGTGATGCTATTCTCTCCCTAGGAGCCTCAAGAAAAATGTTTTCACTTTTCCCATGCTGTCTGGGAGCAGCTTTAGCATTCTTCTGTGCCCGTGCTGCAGCTGGGCTGTTTGCTGTGGAGGAAAACCAGAACCTGACAAGAAGAATCCCCTCTGTGCTCAGGGATCCCACTGCAGTCTCATCAGCTGGTGCTGTGTAGCAGTCTGCTCCTTTCTCTCAGTGAGCCCCAGCCCCTCAGCTTGTTCTCTTGTGGGCTGCTCCTGAGGAGCCCCACAGCCCGTGTCAGCGTCCTGTGCATGGACATGCTGCAGACCGGGCAGGTGCACTGCTGATGGAGCATCCTGGTGTCGCTGGTTTCCCACCTGAGGCATGGCAGAAGAAAGCTGCTGTCTGTGTGAGCTGTCCCAGCCCAAAGCTCTGTTCCTCTGTACAGCTGCTCAAGCTGAGCCTTCACTGCATGTTATGCCAGCTCATAGACTCACTTTACATGAACACGTAACTGTACTGGGGAGGACGAAATAGTGCTTTGATCCACATGATAAAAACTCTGTTTATTAGCAATTGGCACATTTGTTTATCTGCTAGATGACGAAATCTTCATCAAGGAGAAAAATATATATGTGATTTCTGATTTCAGTTCCTGCAGTGTAAATAAGTTGCACACATATTTGGCTTTCTTCACAAGATTCCACTTCTTCTATTTGTTCTCTTTATCCTATTTGTATTAGGACATTGCCTTTCATTGTTATGTTCTCCACCCTCCTGTTATAACCAAGTCTTCTGCCCTTTGTTTATGTCATGCCTATTTTTCTTTCATTAGACTTTAATTATAGCCTGTGACTATAACTTTCTGCCTTTGGCTGTTTACAGAATTGGTTTTCTGCCTCTCTCTCATACACACACTTCACCCCTATTCTCCTTTAGATCTCAACTTCTATATACAGTCATCACCTTTTGAAAGTGCAAAGCAGGACAATTAGTCATTGTAACAAGTTTTCCAAGGCTGGAAGGTCACGTTACAACTCTTAAACTTCAGTGGTTTAGATGTTTGGAGATGCAATGTGAAAAATGTCTTTGATCTTTTTATTGCCTTGGTAAACTTTTTATGGGGCAATCCATTTACCTAGTCCATTAGAGAGCTCAATAAAATATTCTACGTACAAAAATACTGCACTTCACCAATTACATATATATATATATATTTTTGCTCTGTAAAACTTACATTTCTGTGCAAAAGTCTAAAATATTTTAAGAATAGGAATTGTTTTACCTTCAAAGCCCACCATTGCAGAAAATTAGTTGCTACCTTATTTTCTCATTACTTTTAATCCACAGTATTAAGCATCCTGTTTTGAAAGTCATACCAACTTACAGAAAATGGAGATTTTGACCTGGCAAGTGTACATCTGATGGACTTGTAAGTACAAGTTAGCTGCTTGTTTGTGAAGCCAACCAGGTCCATATATTTCTGGTCAGCTGTTACCCTATTTTTATGCCAAATTTTTCCCACAAAGGTGCTTCAGTTTGCACACACTCCATTCTAAGAAAGCAGACTTCAAAGATGAATGCAAACTCACAACACAAAACACGGCTGGAGCTGGAGTCACCAGTTCGGACTCCTCACTGCCAGACCCAACATATACATTAAAAGTATAAATATATATATGATACTGGCAGTGTCATCTTCTCTCACATCCAAAATGATCTGCTTTTGACTTCTAGACAGCAGAAAAGAAATTGCTGGCAATTACAAAACCGTGGACCCTGTTGATGATGGCCCCTTTGAACTAGCTCAGCTCCTTCCGTCTGTGCCGCTTCAACGACATGAAGTAATCACAAAGGCAGCTTCTCTGCTCACAGAAGGTTCCTCTCCCAGACTGAGTAGCATTTTCCCACAGTCAGTGAAAGAAGCATGGAAAAGGGCAGAGACTGGATTACGCCTTCTCAGAATGTATGGTAATTTGGTTTTGCTCCTCAGGTAGGACTTTTCAAGGATCTGGACTAATCCAGGATCCTAGGACTGGAAGCTGCAGAGTGAGGCCAGTGTGGAAGAAAATTTGCCATTTCTGGCGGTAGTATGAAGAAGGGAAAGGCTGGGCTATATTGGCAGGAGAATGCCCTCACCTTCAGTAGTCATCACAGCCCCACACATCCAGGGACTTTCCTGGTGGCAGCACCCATGGCAGGTCTAGAAGTGAAGTCAGGAAGGTCGTGGCTGTTTTACTGCTTCAGTAATCATTTACTGTAGGCAGCTGCCTACTGTGTTTCTTTGGCAAGTTTGAAATGAACAGAAGGTGGATACAGCCTCAGTCAAACATCTGCTGACATCTTTGGAAGCCAGTTCACATTTCAGTAACACTATGCTTTAAAAAATTGTTGAGGTGGCAGAAATCTATCGCTGTCCTTGTTGTGTACCAAGGTTCATTTGTCTCAGGCTAAGAATGCAGACTTAGTTTCCTTTCCCTTTTTCAGCTACTGAGTCCAATGAATACTTTTCTCCCTTTCTTCCCTGTCTCTCATTTTTGCCTTTGCTTTGCCATCATGCCTCCACTCCTCACAGGTCTATTTTCCTCTCTTCTCCACCTTGACTTATTTGCTCTAGAGATGGACCTCCATATAAGCTCCCTACCCATGGTCACTGTGCCCTACTGCCCTGTGAGCTCATTCATCCACTCTCCATCCTCTTCATGGGATTTTGGTCCTCCCAGGTTAGAGTCATGGAGGCTTCCCAGCCCTCCATGCTAGAGGCAATTGTATGCATTACGATTCACCTGGCTCATGGGGTACATCCCCTTTCTTCCTTCTTCCACTGCTACTTCAGAAATTGCCCTGCACTACAGAGGCATGTTGGATGCAAGAGGAAACATGGTCACACCAGAAATCATTAAATTGGCTGGGTGAGAGGATGAACTGCAGGCACCTCATATGCTCAACAGATTTTGGGAGGCAGAAATCCTATGGAAAGCATGATATCTTCTGGGGGTCACAGATTTCACAGTGTTAGTGACTTAGAGACATGAGACTCTTATTCCCAATGCTGCCAGCATCATAAACCTTTACAAACACAAATTTACTAGGCAAACAAAAGGAAATAACAGCAGCCTAAAAACAACAACAAAAAAAAAAAGTCTATTAAGTAATGTAAACTTACAGATATACCAGAATCAGTGACCTAACTTCTGTTTAAGCTATGAAGATTCTGTGGTCCAGGAGAAATTAAACAGTTCCCCAGTAAGAACAAGCAGCAGCATGAGACCACTAATAGAAAGCCTAGCTGTGGTTCTGCAGTACACATTGTGATTGCATTAGGCATCATGTAAAATTATTTTTATAAAGTCAGAAAGGATTTGAAAAGCTCAGAACCACATGATATAAAATTATAGGATAAAATTTGCAATACTTCAGATACTATATAAATACAGTTTTAAGATTTTTGAACCAATTTTCTGCATTGCACTATCAATGTAGGAATGGATGAACTCATTGATTTCAGTGCTTAAATTCATGTTCTCTTAAAACAGAAAACAATGCAAGATCATTCCACAGTTGAGAGCATGTATACCAGATTTATCTCCAGTCGCCTTCAGAGGCAATATCCCTATAAAGAAATTACTTACACTCAGCAGAATCGTCAACATTTTAATTAATATAAAATGAATCTGATCTCTATCAATCCCTGATAGGATCTAGTCAGGTGAAAGATCTGGAGAAATGTACCAGCATATATCAAATCAGTTAAACTGATTTTTGGCTGCAATTTCCCCTCCAGCTCTGCCCACTAGCATTAAAATATTTTTTGTTAGATCTTTGAAGAAAATTTAAAATACTGCAAGGGGCGTTACTAACATGTTAAAACAATTATCAAGTCAACAAACCTTAATCTATGTCTCTATCTGATATAGCAAGAGAAATAGAGGGGTATATCTCGATTTCTTTTCCCTTAAATCAAAGGCTAGACAGAGTGGAAAAAAACTTCTGTGCAGAGTGGATGCAATACCATGGCATGAGGTGAGTTATAAGCATTGTTTTCAGGCATCACACTGCAAGAGCAATAGAGGGAAGTCCTTGATTTTATGCATGCTGTTTTGAAACAAACATCTTTTTCCAGACTTATTTAATGTCAATGCAAGATTTACTCATTCTGGGAGTGTGCTTAGATTTGCAGAAGTCATTCTTGATTCTGAATTATGTACACTAAAATTGATTTTCCTTTTGTGCCTTGATATAGAACTATATTATAGGATTGTAGACTCATTAGGGCTAGAAAAGACCTCTAAGATCATCAAGTCCCACTGTTAACCTCACACCTCTGTGTTCACCACTAAAGTATGACTGACCATGAATTAGCTCTGAAGTGCAGACACATGTCAGTGATGGCATGTGTACAGATGATTGAGGCATGATCTAACCCACTTCCTAGTCACGATCTAATTCTCCACCACATCCTTGAACACAGCCTCTCCCCATCACTGCTCTTTACCCCAGAAGTGAGTTTTAGCCTTGGTCTTTGACCTTTTCTCACCTGCACAAAGTGCAGAGATGATGACTACCCTGCTAGCATCTTGCTGGAGACAAAGAACAAGTTCTTCAACTCCTCCTCCAGTTTTGTGGTAAGGACTTAGGAGTCTTGCACCAGTGTTATTGTAATATGAGGAAATTTGCTTTCTAAAACCAAAACAAATCTTCTATTCAGCTCCACTCTCACCGAGTTTCTCCGTGCTGGGTCCCCCACATCAATCCCCTTTGCAGTTCTTGAGACACTGCTCAGTCCTAATCCTGATGGAAAGTTCTTTCTGCACATCATTTTTCCAGTGCAGACTCCCTGTACACAGCATATTGAAGCATCGGGATATAAAAATGAGAATATCTGTACAGGTTTATGCCACCCTTTCCCCATTCATTTTGAGCCTCTTGCTGAACTAAAAGGTACCTTTTATATCATCCAGCAGACATGCCACCATCTATCCCACTATATGATCCCCCTGGCACTCATTCACTTCATCTGAAGGGGAACTCTATGCAGGGCAAAATGAGTCTTAGTCCCACCCTCATAAAGATCCAGCACATACTGGGACGTGGTGTGCATGTATTTATTGATACAGTAATCACAGCAAGTCACATTCTCTTTCTGTGTATTTAATGGAGACATTATTATTCTGCCCCCTTTGCCTCATTATAATAAAATCTTACCTTGGTTTTAATAACTAAAATAAATCTGCTCGAGTCAGGCCAAGAGCTAAGTTAGTATTCTTCCTAAGGACCATCTTAGCAATGCAGTGGAGAGATGACACTCTACATCAGCCAGCTTATGATAACCTATCTTTAATTTCTCTCTGCTCTGGTGCTATTATCTCTCCTCTGCCACAGCTGCATGCTGCTATTGTCAGTAGTAAAGACAAGACATCTCTAATTAGAGGGCAGGATAAATTGCTTTTATCTACTTTTAACATGCTTTTACATGGCACCTGGTACACAAGTCTTAGCTAGGCAATGATAATTTGAAAAGCAAATCACTGCTTGGAGAAATATGATACATTTTAAAAAGAAAATTAAATGTATAGAATAGCAGAATCAACATATTGGAGATTGCTGAGCTTTAAAGCTGTCAGAAGTCTTGTATTCTTATGTTTTATATTGAGTTAAAATAAGCAATCACAGTCTATATACCCAGCAGTTTCTCTCCCTCTGTCTTTCTGGATGATCCAAAGAGCAAGCTGTGATTTTGGAACTATACATGCAGCACAGCAAAGGCACCCTTGCCATACAGCAACTGTGTCTTCTCTGATGGTAAGTCCAACTGAGCAATTTTAAAACATGCTCTACAGGATCAGCATTGACTCATGCAGAATCATCCCTGGAATAAGCCCATCCTGTACATTAGAAGTCCACAATTACTGTTTTATGTCATGCTTAGCAAAAATGAAATGTGAAAAAATACAAATATGCAGTGACAAATGTTTATTTCTGGAGAGCACAACTTATTAGCAAATGATTCACCTGTTCTAATGAGTGTCCTGTTACAGAAAAAAAAACCAAAAAACAACAAAAATTAGCTACAAAGGTGCAAAAATTACAGATCTTTTGGTAGCAGCAACTATCAAATATCAGTCAAAAATTTCATCTGTCTGTTATATCTCTGAGTTGAGTTCACATAGCTGGGAGTGCATGACTGCTGTACTAAAACCACACTGTTCAATCCCTTTGCTCATCATCAGAAAGTACCAAGTGCTCTTCCATGAAAGGCATTGCTACAGAGACATATATTCTTTATAATGCACTGTCAGTTGGCTTCATCTGCACTAGCAGAGTCAGGCAGAGCTCATACTTCTAACACATCCTCCAGGCTTTTGATTACACTTCCTTAAAAATCTGTTGAGCTTGTCTGATTGTTAAGAGCTTTCTGAGATGTAAAAACTCTGTAGATCCAAATGATGACTGGGCCAAATTATTTTATTTGCTATTTACTGCAACTTAGCAGTTTGGAAAGTCTATAGAAACATCCAAGAGTGACAGCTTGCAGGGAAAAGCTCAGCAGAGCTTCTGCTGTTAGTTTAATGAAAGGGAAATCTCTTTGCCTCCAGACTGTGATTTCTGGAGGCTCAATTTTCTCCTGTGGTGGTGTGCTCATTACTAAACACACTCACAGAACTGTAGTCTGCAGCATGTACCAGTTGATGTCCATCAGAATTCCCAGTGCAGAGCTGATAAAACAGGGTCAGGGAAAACATCCCAGGCTGGGATAGGGCTGTAGTCACATTGCAAGAGTTTCCATCTAATGATAAAGTTGTTTTCCTTAGCTCATTTGCATGAAATGTTCTGCCAAGAGAAACCACTTGCTCTCTGTGTGCTTTAATTAATTTAATTAATGCATAATCTAGGTGTCCTTTTATTTGAGCCCAGACTGGGTCAGAAAGAAAGCAAGCAAAGCAGTTCCACCAGGCCATACTCTTAATTTCTCAAAGCCTCTATAAACTATAAAAGAGGTGGTGTGCATGTGTTCCACTCACCAGAGCAGCCAGGGCGCAGCAGGAAGAAAGGTGATGGGAGAGGAGAGGCAGTGCCACGGTGGGGGTGGCCTAGGGTGGTATGAAAGCTTTGCAGGGAGACTGAGTCCCTGTTAATTACCTTGCTGATGCTTAGGGAAGAAACATGAACTTTGGGAAACCAATCTTTCTTTCATCTTCAAAAGGCAGTAAATTTTGAGAACAGATTGAGAAAAATTGCCTCTAATAATCTCTGCTAATACATGAGGCAAGAAATGCTTAACTGGGATATCTTAGCAGACACTGAGCAAAACTATGAAGTATAGGGGACAAGATACTTATAACAATGTTTGATGACTTATATAAGTCACAAGTTTGAAAAAGTGAAAATGCAATTTACTTATCTGTTTCTAATACAAGCAAAATATTTTAAAAACTAGTTGAATATCACAATGTAATAAAGAATTGGGTAAATAAAAATTCGGAATAAGAAGTTTAAATAAAGTATGTATAATTATAACTAAATGTAAGTATGGAATAAGGAATTCTCCTCCCGGTCGAGATAGAATTCCTTTTCCAAAAACCACGAATTGCAAAAGAACCCCCCCCAGATAACAGGTTTCAACAGACTCATCAACTCGGAGGAAAAGACAGGACACAGGCCATCACAGGAACAAAAGAACCAGCCTAAAAGTCTACCTCCAGAGAAAGGCAACGCCCGGCCGATTTCGGCCGGAGACCATCAAGCAAGACAAAAGGGACGAACCCCAGGAAGATGGTCGTTGCCAGAATCGAACACCACACCTGCCAAACCCATACTACAGAAACTCAACCAAGAAAGACAAAGAAGAGACTACTCCTCTGAGATATCTATCGGCACCAGCCCGGATCTCTCAATCCCGCTGTGATGAAATATGTTAAAATACATACAGACTCACTTTACATTTGAGGAGACTCTGCCCGGATACTTACTGACTCAATGTTCTAGGCCAGGAAATCCATTCACCCGACAATCAGGGACATTTGGTGAATGGAAACTGGTTGGAATTCTAGCCTGGGGACATAAAATCCCTATAAAAACCCAGGCCAGAGGACCCTCAGGTGTGGATTTGGGAACACCTATACCTTGCGTATAGACCCTGTCCACCCAGCGCTGCGCTGTCCATTTATTGTGGTTTTTTCCTCACTGTTTGTTGCTTTATTAATTTATAATAAATTAATCTTTGTTAATCTTTAATTTGCCGTTGCATTTATAACAGATTGGTGCCGTGACTCGGATCGGAAGAAACTGTGGGAGAATCTCGCTGTCCAGGGGGGTACCCCCGCTGATTTCAGCGGCCTGGGGAGCAGAGACCCTCCGCAGTTCGCTCCGATTGCCGAACCAAATTTAGGCTGAGGAAAAACCATAATAAAGAGGAACGGATCCAGAGAGCTCGGGAAGGCAGGAGCCTTCGGGAAAGCCGCGGCTTGGTAGCTCATAAAAAGTCATACGTGCACAAAGACGCCCTCGCAGGAAAATTGCTGTAAGTACTGTGAGGTTGAGCGGGTGATCGGGCGAGTTTGTGAGAGACGTGACCTGGTCACGAAGCGAGTGTGGACTTCAAGGCCGCGTTTCCATCCTCCCGCGAGGGAATTGGCCGGCCGCGAAGGAAGCGATTCTGTGTGAAAGTGTCTCTCTTTCCTTACTCGTAAAGCCTGAGGCTAAAGGGAGTCTCAGGGGACCGATCAAAGGGGGCTGAGAGAGGAAGGGACGTCCAGTCGAGCTCTGGAACTGGTAAACTCTCTCAGCCAAAAGATTTAGAAAGTCGGAACATCGAGAAAACCCCGGTACAGCTAACCGAGAGGTAAGTATTGGTGCGATCTAGGACTTTCAGACGAAGAAAAAGACGAACACAACGCAGAGCAGGTAAGAATCGTAAGAAAATGGGACAGAGAAAAAGTAAAACGCAGAAACTAGATAACGAGAAAAGTCCATCAGAAGAATCAAAGCAAATGCTAGACATCCCACCAGAGAGTCCTTTAGGGTGGATGTTGAGAAATTGGGAAATTTGTCCCGAGAGACGAGAAAAATCAAAGGCAAAAATGATTTACTACTGTGCCGAGATCTGGGGAGGACAAGAATTGAGAAAATGTCTCACTTGGCCAGTATTGGGAACATTTGATAAATGGACGTGCAGGGAATTACTCGCACACGTAGAGAAAAAGGTCTCGCCAGACGGCGAGGAGAAAGAGTATGCCAAACTCTGGTTAAATACCAGAGTGCGGCTGTTTCCAGTGAAACAGAAAAACGAACATAAGACAGAGACCTGGGAACCCCTGGATCACTTACCCCCTCCGTACCGCGGGCCAGTAGAGCCTCCGGTGATGGACCAAGTAGTACCATCAGCACCCGAGGGTTCCATGGGGCAACTAGCAGAGGCACGCTCCCCTCAACCACCGGGAGTAGTGCCAGAAACCCTCACTACCCCCCCACCTGCAGAAAACCCAGCCACCGCACCCTCTTTGGAGTCGGTGTTGACGCAAGGATGGGGCTTACCCCCTCCACAAATCCCGGTCCGGCCACCACAGCTGGGACCACCGAAAGTATCCGAAGGGAACCCTCTGAGTCATTTAGCTGCGGCAGACATCCCGCCAGCAATGAGGGGAAACCCTCCCGCAAACTCCAGTTCCCCTCCTGCAAGCAGGACTCGGTGGAAATCAAAAATAGGGAATGGAGAATGGGGAGAGACAGAAAGTGGGCACCGAATGTTCCCTCTCAGGGAAGTGCCAACCGCCCCCGGAGTAATTGGATTTGTAAACGTGCCCCTTAACTCAGGGGATGTACGAGCATTCAAAAAAGAAATGGGGCGACTGCTAGATGACCCATTTGGAGTGGCCGAAAGATTAGACGATTTTCTAGGGAATAGTATTTACACCTACGAAGATCTCATGGCCATCCTGAGATCCCTGTTTAGCCAGGAAGAGAGAGAGATGATTAAACAGGCAGGCATCAGGGATTGGGAAAGGCGGCACCCGCAGGGAACACCCGGTGACCAAAAGTGGCCGAGTGTGAGCCCGAGTTGGAGCGCCCAGACCGAAGAAGGGAGAAGAAGCATGATGGATTTGAGGAATATCATCGTGCAAGGAATAAGAGAGGCGGTCCCCAGAGGACAGAACATTAGCAAAGTATTTGGGGAATGTCAGGGAAAAGAGGAATCCCCTACCGAATGGGTAGAAAGGCTGCGGAGAAGTCTGCAAATTTATTCCGGGACTGATCCCAGTTCTCCGGTGGGGGAGGTCCTGCTGAAAACGCAGTTTGTGGCTAAATCATGGGAGGACATTAGGAAGAAATTGGAGAAAATTGATGGATGGCAGGAGAAGAGTCTCCAAGAGCTTCTAAGGGAAGCTCAGAAGGTTTATATGAGGAGAGAAGACGAAAAACAGAAACTTCAAGCCAAAATATTAGTGGCTGCAGTAAAAGAAGTTCAAAAACACGAACAGAAACAGGGAAAGCCGATACCTAAAAAACAAAAAGGATCCCAAAAGGAGGAAACTCCTCCTCGAAAGGATCCTCCTGAGTGCTTCTACTGTAAGAAAGTAGGACACATAAAAAAGGATTGCAGGAAACGAATAAAAGATGAACAAATATTTAAAGAAGATTAGGGGGGTCTTGGGCTCTTCCAAATGGGGACAGTAACAGCAAAGGAGCCCTTGATAAAATTGAAGGTAGGTCCCCACCGCCAGGAAATGAGTTTCCTGGTTGATACCGGGGCTGAGAGAAGCACCCTGCAGAAATTGCCTATAGGGTGTGAAACGAGTAAAGAAAAAGTAATTGTAATTGGCGCAAAAGGAGATCCATTCAAAGTCTCGGTAATCAAGGAGGTGGAAATCGAGTCAGAAAATAAGATATGTTTAGGAAATTTGTTGCTTGTAGAAGAAGCCGACTACAACCTATTGGGAAGAGATATGATTATAGCTTTAGGAATAAATATCATTGTGAAAAATTCAGAATTAGTAGTGAAGGTGTTGCATTTAACTTCAAAAGATGAAAAGGAAATTGACCCCCGAGTATGGCACTCAAAGGGGGAAGTGGGAAAATTAGATATTGCTCCCATCAAAATTGAAATTGAGAATCCAGAGAATCCGATAAGGATCCGACAATACCCCATCCCCGCCGAAGGGAGGAAGGGTTTGAAATTAATAATTGACGAGCTGCTTAAAGGAGGCACGCTCGAGCCCTGCATGTCCCCACATAACACCCCCATCCTGGCAGTAAAGAAAGCCGATGGGAACTTCCGATTGGTTCAGGACTTGAGAGCTGTAAATGCTAGAACCCGAACCAGGTTTCCGGTAGTAGCAAATCCTTACACTTTACTAAACAGACTCTCACCAGAGGATGTATGGTATAGTGTAATTGATTTAAAAGATGCTTTCTGGACATGTCCTCTAGATGAAGGGAGTAGGGATTTTTTCGCTTTCCAGTGGGAGGACCCAGATACCAATCGAAATCAGCAATTGCGGTGGACGGTCCTTCCACAAGGATTCGTTGAATCTCCGAACTTGTTCGGACAAGCCTTAGAGCAGCTACTCACCCAATTCACTCCAGAGGAAGGGACAAAACTGTTACAATATGTAGACGATTTGCTAATCACCGGGATCACGGAAGAGCAGGTGAAGAAATGTACCATTTCCCTGCTGAATTTTCTGGGACAAAAGGGGTTGAAAGTGTCTAAATCCAAGCTGCAATTCACTGAGCCCGAAGTAAAATATCTTGGACATTGGATATCACAAGGGAAAAAGAAATTAGATCCCGAGAGGGTGATGGGAATCCTTGAACTTCCTGCCCCACAAACCAAGAGACAAATTAGGCAAGTTTTAGGGCTCATGGGATATTGCAGACAGTGGATTGAGGGATACAGTGAAAAGGTGAAATTTCTGTATGAAAGGCTAAATACAGATCGATTAAAATGGACAGGGCAAGACGAAATTAAATTTCAAGAACTAAAGAATGCCCTTGTCACTGCTCCAGTTTTAACATTACCAGACATCAGAAAAGAGTTTCAACTGTTTGTCGACATAAGTGGACAAACAGCACAAGGAGTTTTAACCCAGGAATGGGCAGAAAAGAAGAAACCTATAGGGTTTTTGTCCAAAATCCTAGATCCAGTCAGTCGGGGCTGGCCCACGTGTCTGCAAGCAATTGTGGCAGTAGCACTGTTGGTTGGGGAAGCCAAAAAGGTAACGTTTGGAGCTCCCCTGATAGTTTATACTCCACATGATGTAAGAAATATCTTACAACAAAAAGCGGAGAAATGGTTGACCGATTCAAGGCTTCTGAAATATGAAGCCATGTTAATCAGTTCGCCAGGATTGGAATTAAGGACAACCTCTGCACAAAACCCTGCGCAATTTTTGTACGGGGAACCAACGGGAAAGCTACTACATAATTGTATTGAAACAGTGGAATTACAAACTAAAGTAAGACCCGATCTGGAGGATCAGGAATTGGAAGGAGGAGAAAAATGGTTTATCGATGGTTCCTCGAGAATGATGGAGGGAAAACGTAAATCGGGTTATGCCATCATAAATGGTATAACAGGACAGACTGTAGAATCGGGTCCCCTAAAAGCAAATTGGTCAGCACAGGCTTGTGAACTTTTTGCTCTCCTAAAAGCCCTCAAAGGCTTGAAGGGAAAAAGGGGAACCATCTATACCGATTCAAGATATGCATTTGGGATAGTACATACCTTCGGGAAAATTTGGGAAGAAAGGGGTCTGATCAACACTAAAGGAAAAGGATTGGTACATGAGGAAATAATTAGACAAATTTTAGAAGCAGTCAGGGAGCCACTGGAGATATCTGTGGTTCATGTAAAAGGACACCAGACCGGACGACAATTCCATACAAGGGGAAACAATTTAGCGGATAAAGAGGCGAAAAGAGCGGCATTGTTAACCGTAAGTATTTCTGAGCTAGTCCCAAGGGAACCCCCAGAGGTTTCAGTGCTTCCTTCAGAAAAGGAACAGGAAGACTTCAAAAAGGTAGGGGGACATTTCAAAGAGGGTAAATGGTGGTTACCTGACGGGAGGGAGTTGGTCCCAAAGGGAATAGCAAAAGGGATACTCAAAAGACTACATGCACAAACCCATTGGGGAACCAGGGCATTGGCTGAACAATTTTTAAAATTCTTCGGGTGTAAGGGAATCTTCGAGCTTGCAAAACAAGAGGTACAGGGATGTGTGATATGCCAAAAGGTAAACAGAGCGAATTTTCGGCAAACCAATTGGGGAGGTCGGCCAATCTCATATCGACCATTCGAAAGAATCCAAGTGGATTTCACGGAATTACCGAAAATTGGCAGAAATAAATATTTATTAGTTATAGTAGATAAATTGACACATTGGGTAGAGGCCTTTCCCAGAGCTAAGGCCACGGCTCAAACAGTGTCTAAAATTCTACTGGAGGAAATAATTCCTAGGTATGGTATTGTAGACCATATTGATTCGGATCAGGGTACACATTTCACCTCGAAAATTATCAAACAGTTGTCCGATGCGTTAGGGATCAGATGGCAATATCATACTCCTTGGCACCCTCAGAGCTCGGGGCAAGTGGAAAGAATGAATCAGACATTGAAGTCACAAATATCCAAATTGACAATTGAAACAAAAATGTCCTGGGTCAAATGTCTCCCCTTGGCATTGTTGAATATAAGAACCATGCCGAACTCAGAAACAGGACTATCCCCCTTTGAAATGTTGTATGGAATGCCGTACAAGCATGGTATGCCGGTTGAACATCCTCAAACAGAGGATGTTCAACTCCAACCTTATCTCATTTCTATAAATAAAAACTTACAGGAGTTAAGGAGAAGAGGATTGATTCCTCAAAGCAGCACGTTGGGATTTCCGATCCACCAAATTCAACCAGGGGACAAGGTACTGATCAAAGTGTGGAAAGAGCAACCCCTCAGTCCCCACTGGGAAGGACCATTCCTCGTCCTCCTGACTACAGACACCGCGGTTCGCACAGCTGAGAAGGGCTGGACACACTCTTCCCGAGTGAAGAAAGTTTCGGTTCGCGACTCCCCCGAGTGGAAAATTGTAACCCCTCCGGGAGATTTGAAAATCAGGCTTCAGCGGAACAACCAATGAGCAACGAAGACAGGATAAGTTGCACCAATTTTGAATGTTATTGCTTTCCTTTTGTACATTTTAAGTGTGCATATTGTAAACAAACGTGGGTGACTCATTGTTTGGGAGGGCAAAAACCGAAAGGGTTGTGTGCCGCGTGTTACAAAGAGGAATTAGAACAGACCAACCTTTTTCTAGCACTTGCTACCCGGGTGGGTATCTTGGAACTCGACTCTCCTGAGTGGTTCCGATTTTTTCAAAAAGGATTACGAGGCCATTTGGACTGTAAGGCGGAACCTCTAATAATAGAGTGCCGCCGGAACGTAAAGGTACCGTGCAGGAGCGGCACGATCAAGGCATCTCGGTGGGCAACCTTTAAAAGGAGGTTTGCCATCAGAACGTCAAGGGCCCCTGAAGACAGTCCTTGCTGCCGAGAAGATGGTTATCCCCGCCGTATGTTCCTATACGGGCGGAGGGAATGGCAGAGGGATGCGATTGTGGGGAATCCTGACGATCCTGAACCTAGCCATGTGCTGGACCGAGAGAACGGGCCCCGAGGCGTCTCCGGGGACGACCTCCCTGGGGAAGTGTGAGCAGTGCCCAACTGTCTCGCGAACCGAGCCATGGATTGCCTGCCCTCCGGAGTTGCACGCAGGAGAATGTTGGGCAAACGGTACCCAAATGGACCTGTGTAAGCGGGAAGGAAAAATTTGGTGCTCCACCCCGGGGATAGGTACTGGAAAAAGGCAACCCCATAACACAGGGGAAAAAGAGGTCCAAGCGACCCACCTATGAAATAAGAGAGATATAGGAGGGGTTTCCCCAATCTCGGTCTGCGGGCAGTGTAATAAAACTGTCTGGATTGGAGGAAAGAAACAGTCAACGTTCATTGCGTACCACAGAGTCAACCCCTTGTGTTACAATAAAGCAAACTTAAAATATTGTGCCATGGGGGGGAAATTGTACTGGGAAGGGAAGAACCTGAAACATGAAACAAAAGTGTCATTCAGTAATGAACCGATAGTTTTAGATTTACTGAAAAATGACGATGATAGAGTGTGTCTGCAGTTTGATCAGGTGATCTGTTTCACAAAAGACGAGGATGGTTCAGACCCCGAAAATAAAATAAAACAATTAACTCTTGAACTAAAAAGGCAGGAAATGGAAAATAAGAAAAAAGACTCGAACAGGAGAGGTTAAACTCTCTCAGTGAACAATACGAACAACTAGAAAAACAATACGATAATTGGAAGCTACCTAGCCCTAATCAGAATCTATTCATAGATCTGATGCAGGAAATAGCTACCGAATTGGGATTGACTAACTGTTGGATATGTGGTGGCCTGAAATCAGCCGAAAGATGGCCATGGAAGGGAGAAGGATTAACCCCAGAACAATTACTTAAGTGGACAGGATTAAAATTATCCAAAACAACCCGGCGACCAGAGGGGTGGGTAATTGACAAGAGGATCATTGGAACTTTTTGTGTCAGTCGGGAAGGAAGGGAATTCACCGAGCTAGTTGGTTACACCCCGTGTGTAAAAACTCTCTCGGTAAATTCAGATAGAAAAACAAAAATTTGGCAGCCGGAATCACCCGAGGGCTATTGGAGTCAATCTCGGGAAAATAATTGCGAATGGATAGATCTAATTGGTCTATGTTGGAACAAACAGGACGGGGCAAATCCCTTCCATGCCTTTCTTGGCCTGAGGGAATATTGGGAGGACCCGGCAAAACTTAACAGAGATTGGAAGGCACCGGATGGGATTTACTGGATATGCGGGAAAAAAGCATACAGTGAATTGCCCAGAAATTGGAAAGGATCATGCACACTCGGAATAATTCGGCCTTTCTTCTTTACACTACCTAAAGATGAAAGCAGGTCTTTAGGTGCTCCCCTCTTTGAAACCCTAGCCCGACAAAAGAGGGAATTGAAACGAGAACTACCAATAGCCGGAGGTAACCACCAGTGGAAGGGGGAGGAATGGCCCGCCGAAAGAATCATACAATATTATGGACCGGCAACATGGGCAAATGATGGCAGCTGGGGATACAGGACCCCAATCTACCTCCTTAATCGGCTCATTCGGTTACAGGCTGTGGTAGAAGTTGTTTCAAATCACACTTCAGAAGCCCTGGAACTCCTAGCAAAACAACATTCTCAGATGAGAGCTTTTGTCTACCAAAACAGACTCGCTCTCGACTATTTGCTAGCTGAGGAGGGAGGAGTGTGTGGCAGATATAACGAGTCAGAGTGTTGCATGGAGATAGATGACTTCGGAGAAACTATAAAGGGTCTAGCCGCTGAAATAAAGAAAGTAGCCCATGTACCCGTCCAGAAGTGGAATTCGATTCTCCAAGCCTCTTGGTGGGATCAAATTTTTGGGCAAGGGGCATGGTGGAAAAAGCTAGTATTCTTTATAGGATGTTCTATTACCGGAGTCATCTTCCTACCCTGCCTGATTCCTTGTCTGATCAGACTGATACATTCTGTCGTTCAAGGAATGCAGATTGCCTCTCTCCCAATAGACCCAGAAAAGGCACAGGGAAACACTACCCTTCTTTCAAAAATCATGAAGTTAGAAGAAGAAAAAGAGAATAGAAATGCGGTTAAGGCATTGAGGGAATTTGAAAATAAACATATGTTGTCCACAGAAAATATAGAAGAATTAGACCAAGAGGAAAACGACATTATTTAACCTGATATTCCTCTGAAAAAGTATGAAAACACGAATTTTTAATGTGTTCAAATTATTAGGTGGGGGACTGTAATAAAGAATTGGGTAAATAAAAATTCGGAATAAGAAGTTTAAATAAAGTATGTATAATTATAACTAAATGTAAGTATGGAATAAGGAATTCTCCTCCCGGTCGAGATAGAATTCCTTTTCCAAAAACCACGAATTGCAAAAGAACCCCCCCCAGATAACAGGTTTCAACAGACTCATCAACTCGGAGGAAAAGACAGGACACAGGCCATCACAGGAACAAAAGAACCAGCCTAAAAGTCTACCTCCAGAGAAAGGCAACGCCCGGCCGATTTCGGCCGGAGACCATCAAGCAAGACAAAAGGGACGAACCCCAGGAAGATGGTCGTTGCCAGAATCGAACACCACACCTGCCAAACCCATACTACAGAAACTCAACCAAGAAAGACAAAGAAGAGACTACTCCTCTGAGATATCTATCGGCACCAGCCCGGATCTCTCAATCCCGCTGTGATGAAATATGTTAAAATACATACAGACTCACTTTACATTTGAGGAGACTCTGCCCGGATACTTACTGACTCAATGTTCTAGGCCAGGAAATCCATTCACCCGACAATCAGGGACATTTGGTGAATGGAAACTGGTTGGAATTCTAGCCTGGGGACATAAAATCCCTATAAAAACCCAGGCCAGAGGACCCTCAGGTGTGGATTTGGGAACACCTATACCTTGCGTATAGACCCTGTCCACCCAGCGCTGCGCTGTCCATTTATTGTGGTTTTTTCCTCACTGTTTGTTGCTTTATTAATTTATAATAAATTAATCTTTGTTAATCTTTAATTTGCCGTTGCATTTATAACAACAATATTGCTTAGAAAGTCAAGCACTTAAAAGTTAGAAAATGCATTTTCTGTAAGTTTAGTAGTACATCTCTGATAACCTCATCAAAAACCATTTTTGCACGGCATTCTGATTTCATTTAGGGCATGAAGTAGATCATGCTTCCTCAGTTAATGAACAACTAGCCATTCTTCTTCCTCCTGTCCCATTTGAGTCCCCCTGACGCATACTATTCAAACAACCTTCGAAAATCAGAATGATTAATGTTTCTCCAGTGCTCATCACAATGTTATCCAAATCTTGTTTAATCACACTTATCTTCATAACAGCCTTGTGAAGTGATGGAGTGGCTACTCTTTATGTTTCAGCTGGGGACATGAGGCATAGACAGTAATACTAAAGTGTATACTTATGCAGGGTACCCAACCTAAGACCTGTGAGACCACTTTTCCTGATTAGTTGGCATTATCTTGCTCTTTGTACATTCAAAACAAAACTATTGTTGATGTCAGTCGGAGTGATGAGTTTTGAGCACACATAAAAATCTGTCTCAGACCAAACCCCTTGAAAGGCAAATTAGTGCAGAAGCTGTGCTTAGTATATCTCCTACAGAATCACTTGGGTATGTGTTGTAGAGATGAGAACAGAATCTGCATCTTTCCATGAGTATGTAGATAGTGCACAGATAGACACACACATATATAACAAAATGTGCATATACATTCATTATATTTATTCTTTTTTTTTTTTTTTCCCCCAAGGAAGGAGGTAAAATACACTATTACAGATAATAAGTACTGAACAACAGAAAACAAGGATGGCAAGGATTTATTACCTAAATGCTGCATAATATTTGGCATACCACTGTAGCTTTGGGCTTATTTTAAATTATAGAGCTTTTCTCTGATTCTCAGTTTGCTTCTTTTAACATACTGGTATCGCTTTCTTGGAACATATCCCTTATATTTTTTCAGCTGACTTTGGCCTCCTTGAGGCATTTTTACCCTGTGAATACCAAAGTGAACAAAAGGATCAGATTAGATGGAAGAAGCAGCAAATTCAGCAATAGACAACAACAAGCACTTTGCAGAACTTATCATCAGTGAAGAAGGTCTATATCTTTCCCAAATAAATAAGCAGAGAGAAAACCAATGTAAATGCAGGGATAACCTCAATAAATTCAGTGCTACAGACTGAAAATGTATTTTTTCAGGGAGCAACACTTACAAAATCTTCCTTAAGGGAGAACAACATTGTTCTAAATAAAGAATTCTAAATACATCGTCCTCATCTGCTTGAACTAGTTTTTATTCAAAATACATAAAATTAGCCAAGCCCTATTTGAAAATTGAAGCTGATATTTGTGCTAATAAAATATAATTTATAAATATGAAAAAGAGATTAATTTTCCCTTCACATTTGCAGTGTTTTCAGACATTGTTTCTCTACATAGGTAGCAAATGTACAGTAAAGACATTTATATTTGCTCTTCTTCAAGATATCTAATACATGACACAGTAATGTACATATGTAACTTGCTGGCATCTACATGCCAACCTAAAAAAGCTCATCATCCCTATTAGATTTAATTAGATCCAGCCACAACTGCCAATTAAGCTGTCACTTTAATATAGAACCAAATGTATGGATCAGATACACAACTTTAATTCAAATTAGTCCTAGTTGCACTTTCTTCCAAAAAATTGTCCTTCTCACTAAAGCACGTATTTATTTTAGCTTTAATTTTTGCCAGTTCACTGTGAATGCTAAAGATTAAAATGGATAAATTCCAAAGGAGATATTGCTGGAAAAATCGGAATGTACTACGGTCTGTATTATTTATAAGTGACTGGGGAGTCCAGGCAGAAGGAAAAGTTTGTACTTACAAAGCAAATTACATACCTTAGAAAAATCTTGAGCTTTGAGACAGAGAGAGGATGTTGGTTCAGTTAAACCATACATATAGAAGCAAGTAAAATTACATTTCTAGTGAGTTAAACATATAAAAACTTGTGTAAAATCCTGCAATAGATAAAGCATGATCCAACAAATGGACCATCTAATGTTAGAGTGATTCTCATACAAAGTCCACTCTTGGTGACTCTTTCTGGAATGGCAACACTGAGTAAGAAAAATATTAGTTTTGAAAAATCAGAATTCCCTCAATCTCAGCACTGTTCAAATATGTCTGTTGACCAGTGTCTAAACTAAATTTGAGCTTTTCAGTGGAAGTTAAGATGCTTGGCTGGCAACTCCCCCAAAATGAACAGACCCCCTAACACATAAAAATATCCATCCTCCTATCTACTACAGATTTTAGAAGGCACATTTTCACATTGGCTATGCTCACATTGAGATGATTTGCAAACAAAAACTGAAAAAAACCCAAGCATCTGTTAGTGAGAGGGCTCACAATTTTTTCTTTGAGTAGAACCACACCTCTGGTTATAAGATGCCTCCTGATTTAAAATGTGCATCAAGCTGATGATTCACGTTCTTGAAGAGCATTTTCACGACAAGGCAAAGGCACCAGTATTAAGGTGTCAAGTGCTACTTGCAAATGTGGTGATGGTGGACTATTGATGCTACAGTTCATACTGATTCAGCTCCTGTGTTACTGGCACTACAAGCACTGTCTTCAGCTCAGGTAGAGCCAGGAATCCAGAGACAGCAGCTTTGGAACTGATCCAGGCACAGAAAATTTTATACAAATTCCCTCATGATAGAGAAGGCTACATTTATCCATCTCCAACTTTTGATCAAAGAACGATAAAAATTCTGATCAATCTCTTTGCAGAAAAGCAGGAGAAGAGGGCTTTTCTAAGAGGAAGGTCTACAGGTTGAGGAAATGTTTCAGTTTTTTTTGTTCCCTCCTCCCCAAACAGCTCCCTAAAGTGGAGACACAGAGAAAAGATGACAAGCAGTCATAGAAAAGATTTATTTCTGGTCAAGATTACAAGCCATCCATCAATTGCTCACATGTAGCCTAATTTGGGCGCTTAAGCAAGTGAGGGAGGAAAGTGGATGAGAAAAGGAAATGGCTTGTAGCATTCAATATTCAGCCAAAAGATTATTCATATGGCGGAAAATAATTTCTGATAATCTTTTTCCCACATATTTTGGTATGTAAAATGACCATAATTTGTATGATAGAAGCTGACTTTTAGGTATAGTAAATATTCCAGCTTCAATCTCAAGGTTTAGTCTAAAGTTTTACCTTCTCATATTTTGCGCACAACACCTCCCCTATCTTTGGCAAGTTTTCTGAATTTTGGGACTGTGAATCTAATCTGGACTTGCTTGGGGTCCTCCCTATGTGTAAACTGGAGCCATCAAGAACTTTTTATGGCTCTCTGAACTATCTTTTCCACTGTGAAATGCATTTGTGGTTTTCATCTTGTCAAGCTGTGTCACAGTGGGTATCAACCACAGTTAACGCTGGGCAGCGGATTTGCAGGAGAATGGACTCAAGATATTCCCTCTCTACAGCAGGACACACCACCACAGTCCTGGCTGCAATGTGAGAGCTGTTTCATGCTCCTAGGCCAGGGAATCTAATCCCTTAATAACTTTCCCAGGGCTAGACAGCAGTGTCAGTTTTTCCCTGTTAGCTTTCCTTGAGAATAGCAGAAACAGACAAAATTTCCTGTAAAAACATATGTACATAGTAAAAATTATGACAAAAAATGTCTTTCCAAGACAAACAACCCACAGTACCATTACCTTTGAGAGTTTAGGTATGTATTCTCATATATAGGTAAATCTGGTTTGCAACTCTTGAATGACTCACAAATTAATGACTTTAACTGTTTTAACAAAATTGCAAACTTCCATTAAAAGAATTACAGAAATTTCTTTCCTTATCATGTTTTTCTAAATCACAGAAATCAAAACTCTGATGTTGCTTCATCTGAGAATATTTTCGTTCCTCAAATTCATATTAGACAACATATTTATTTTTTAAAAGCCTTGCTCTTTTGAGATTGAACTTGAACTGTACTTACTGGTAAATCTGCATTTACAAGGCTAGCAGCTAAAAATAACACATGAAGAAAGAAGTCATGTGGAACAAGTCAGGGCACAACACAAACATTAAGAAATAAAATTCCTTGCAATATTCTGCACTCATATAGAAGAAGTTAAAGTTCATGGTCACAGAAGAAAAAGTCTGCACGCATCCTGATATGGTAGACTATTAGTATAAACTGAAATGCAGCCTACTCCAAAATACTCTTATCATAGTAGTGTGCAACTATGGCAATATAAGTAAGGATGATCAGCCAATCAAGTCACCACTTTTTACACATCCTGATTGTTGTGTTTCCTGGTTTATGCAGGACTAGTGGCAGAAATTAAAGATCCTGATAAAACTGTAGAAAACCACTGCCATAAATAAAACCACCCAAATGAGCTTCAATTTGAAAAGCAGTTAGAAATCAGTTGATTTCAGAGTCAAAACTCTTCATAAAATTCATAATAAGTTCCACTGGACTGTAGCATTATCTATTTCCTGCAAAGTGCTTTGAAGTTTTGCTTTGTAAGGTATTAAAACATAAGCCACAACATGAAATTTGCAAATTGAAAGCATTTCAAGTTAGATATAGGTAAAATAATTTTTACTGAATTTTAATGGTCCACAAGAGTCAGTTCTGTAGAATCTTCAACTTATATCTTATATCAGTATATCTTCCCTAACAGTAATAAGCCATCATCTTGAAAATATTCATAGAATATTTACAGTAATAGACATAACTATGACATAACTACCACAGCCCCCTGTAATAATTTTTAGGAAAATGATTCAATTTATGGTAGTTTTCTAACAATTTAGATTTCAAAATAGAACACTTATTTTTGAATCTTCTTTGCCATGCGGTTAAAAATTCTGCTTTTTACCCGTTCTGTTTCAAAATAGGAAGGCTAAGAGTTTCAGACTGCCTGCTCAGAAGGAGCCATGTGCTGCATTGTGTGGCTGACTGGTGTATACATAAATAACAGGGCAGGATAAAGTGGATTTGTGAATGGACCTAATCGTGTGCACATGCAAACCAAGAACAGTGGCCTTTTATGCTGCTGTTTGTGCAACACAAGTCACGGATATGCGAAGCATAAATGTGCTTCTGCCTTTGGGCTACTGAGTAGCTCTGGCACAACAATTCGTCTCAAATTAAATGGCTTCAAAGACGCGAAATCAGCATGTCATTCACCTGCCATCGCTTTCTTTATTATGCCTGATGCTATCGTGCCCTATTCTTCCACTGTGGGGGGACTGTTTGCACCACTGCTGGCTTGTCCCTGGCTGCAGCAATGCCACTCTGAGTTTTCTTTCAGCAGAACTGCTTTTATCTGGCAGCATCGTGACATCTATCACAAGAGTCAAGAGCAAGTCCTTTTTGCTGCTTTGGCAAGATCTTGAAACTCACCTCCTTGTACAGTGAGCAATTTTGCCCTGAGCTAATGCGATTCTTGACCTGTCTAAGAATACTAAGAATACTCTCTTGGGAGAGGCAGATTTAGCAAAATAATCTCAAACTCATGGAATCACCATGGCAGCAGAAAGAGAGACAGAGTTCTACTGAGTGAAAGGATCTACAGATTGGAGACAAGGACACAGGGAAAAATACCCTCTTCCCTCCCTTCCTCCAACAACACTTCAGAAAGAAGTTCTAGGAAATAACGTGGGGATGGAAAGCTTTAGCATTGCAGCTGGGGGGAGTGAGAGCCATCGAACAAAAGGCATGAGGCCTGGAGGGATCCCTTGGGAGGTCAATCAGTGCATCTGGGCACACATGCAGGACGTGGCCGGAGATTATTCGTGTAGCAACTTAGTGCCTGTGATCCCCATCTCTGATGTTAGCTCAGGCATGCTGGAGAACACCTAAAACATCTCAACTGGTTTGGCCCACTAATCATTCAGAGCAAGGTTGTGGCACCCTCATTAACACATTTAAATCAAGCTGGCTGCTGAGAAAATAAGCTGCACAGAAAAGTAAACAGTGAAAGAATTTGGGCTGTTATCAGCTCTCCTCATATGCAATGAAGTATTAATTGATGGAAAAACTACACTCTGGTAAAAGTTTAAAAAGACACTTGCTGTTCCCTTCATAAACAATTAAAAGGCAACATAATTTCCCAGAAGTAAGGCAAGAAAAAAGGTAAGGAATTGATGTGGTCCTCTCTCCCTTCTGGCTGCTGCTCACCTGTGATATCTGGGATGGAGGACTGATGTCCAGCTGCCTGACCCTGTCCATCAGGTCTGTATAGGAACCACTCACACCCTACATCTCATCCATCCAGCTGCAGACATGCTTCTTGCTGTATACCCAGAATCAGTATTAATGTATTCCTTCAAAATCCACAGGGAATAAGATAATAACCTAAATACAGGACTGGCAGTTCTGATGCTTGAACTGATGCACTGGAAGAAGGACAGAAATCATTCAGGGAAGACTGTTTACCTCCTAATTTGCAATGAGATGTCAGTGAGGCTTGCAGTCCCCCAAATTCCCTGGAACACGAGAGAGTTTCGGCTCACTGCTGTGGCTGGTTGTGTCAGGGAGCAGAAGGAGGGCAGAAGGAGGGCACAACTCGCAGAGGAAGGAACACATTGCAGTTTTGTGTGGCGAGCATGTTCATTTTAATTGCTGGGGAACAATGCTACTCCACACCACCCACGGCTTGGGCCTGTGGCTTAGTGGCACAGTCTGTCCCTACACATGCAATATGGCTTGCTTGTTTTTTATTATTTTTTAACATTGACTTTACAATGAGCAATTTAACAGTTTCCTTGCCTGTTTTGGAGTGACACTTGCACATTGCTTTTATTGTAGTTTTTTGTAATTTGAAGACCGTGTTTCTCTCACCCATGACTCTTGCCAATTTGGGAAGGAAACTGCAGAGGAGTTTTTGATGCCCTGAGCTACTACCTCAGGCAAGCAGCTGCCTACTTTGCCTCTTCAGACAGTCCAACCCTAATGTAGGGTTAAAAAGTGCTCTTTATGCATTGGGAACACACTTAGAGTAAATCAGTGCTATTTTTACATAATCACAATGAAAACCAGTGTCAAATTTTCCCTCATGCTGGCATACAACTGAACCTTACATAGGGTTCCCCTTCTTGGAACAATTTTTTACTAATCTTGATTTGTTTAAACTGCTTTGGTGCATGATTTGATGGAATGTGTGGAGCAGAAGGAAACTTTGGATTGAATGCCAGATGCCTGCTTCATTCCTCTAACCTACAGTGTTATTAAAATATTACCAACTGGTTCTCAAGATCTATCCACTGCAACAACTTAAAAATAATTTGGATATCAGTTTTTTTGCTTACTGTTGTGTTGTGATTGTTGTCTCTGTTGTCACAAGTATGAATATCAGGTAATGGGTACCATTCATTTTTGTAGTTAGTAGTTTTCCTGGGGTGCTAGTGACAGGAGAAATGTATGCATTAAAACAAGCGTGATGGAAAGCAGCTCTCTTTATAATTTCAGCCCAGCTGCTGTATTGATGGATACAATCTTTACCACATGCTCCAGGTGGCTTCTAATGCCTGACTCCCTGCAGAAACCTCTATTTACACATCTTAAACCACTTATTGGATTTGAACAGGATTTTTCAGCCTGAGTGCAGTAACAGTGTTCACTTATGTAATATTTGTAAATCCTGGCTTTACATTTCACTCACCAGACTATCTTCAGAGGTATTCAACAGGGCCTTTATGTGGTTTGATTCTTGCTTTTTAGTGAGATCCCGTCAACATGTATGGCTACAAAGCACATTGCTAAATTTATTTTCCATCATTGTCAGGGGTTTACAATGAAGTGTAACTCAATTAATCAGCCCTTGCTGAATAGTGCTTTTCTTTGTCACCAGATTTCATATAAAATTCATCTGAAAGCTTTGTATTCAAAGTTCACAAAGGTTAACCTTTATTCAGGGCATGCATCTCCAAAGGCTCTAATCAACTTGTCTACTGTTGTTTAAAACTTCACTTACTACTGTACCAGTTGCTTTGAATTATTGTGTTCGAGACCTTTATTTGGTGTCTGAGTGACTGAACAGACACACTGAAGGCTGAAAAATAAAGGGCTTTTATAATTATGGATGGATAGAGCACTTACTGAAGGATATATATTCCATCTTGTCTTATGCCTTACAACTGTCCACCACCCAGATATTTACTGTATGCTTTGTAGCTGTGCAATAAAACTTCAAGTGTTCTCATTCCCCCAGTAATTCTGTGCACTGCCCAGATCTTGTATAATGTTTAAGGGACTTAATAATAAGTTAGTGTACTAATTAGTGGAGACAACAGCAGACACCCATGATTTATAGCAAATGCCCAACAGATGATTACACTGCTGAACCACAAGTAAATCTTTTCAGCAGTGAGCCTTTACAATTAATTGCACATCAGTATACTTATTTCGCTCCTTTATATTAAAGAAAAAAGGAAAAGATGGAAATGTTCCCTTTGAAAGGTGGACCTTATGGTGGCTGCAGGTGTTTCTGCTGATAGAAGGCATTGGTATGCAGAAACAGACCCATTTTCAGAGAGGATAAACTTCTATTCCTGTCCTCCTTTGTTTAGTATGAAATATTATTCTCCACTTGAGTGATGTTTGCATTCCTTTCCAACACAGTTGGTTTGATTTGTGACCTGAATACAATGACATACATACCAATGATCCATTACATGAACTAACATATTTGGGATTCTTGAAGGTGGGAATGCAAAGGGACAGCAATCTGACTACATTATTTTTTTGAATTTCAGTGTAAATTGAACATCAGAACTCTTAACCTTTCTTCTGTTGTGCGTTTTTTTTTGGTTTTTTTTTTTCTTTTGAGGGGTGGGTTTGGTTTGGGTTTTTTGTTGCTGTTTTGTTTGTTTTTTCTCATTTTTACTGCAATGTTCCAAATCTTATTTAAGGCAAACTCAAAGATAAGAAAATCTGAGGGAGGGGAGGAAACAAGGAATTTCAAAAAGTAAAAGTAATGGAAAGTTTCTAACAGCTTACTTTTTTGCAAAAAATATATTTCTTCTTTAGAGAAATAGGTTTCTCCATCGATATAATAGAAAATTGAAGACTATCCACAGAAACCATTTTTCAAGCAATGCTACTATATTCGCAAGGCTGCTAATGACATGCTGCATGGCTCCAGGGTAAATCAATTAATCTGAACATCAATATCTCCATCTGTGAAATGAATATAATAATTCTTCCCTTTTTCTTAATTAATTTGCCATATTTTCTCTCCTTACTTGCCAAGTGCCCATAACATTCACTGTGGAGGTATGATTCTGGGGAGCCAGAGGCACGGACCAGCAGAGAGGTCAAGAACTCAAGGTCTGGTCCAAAGTGCTCCTAGATGGTGGGGGCCTCCCCAAGAGGGAGGCCTTTATTCTGCTTACCATATGGTAACACTGTTCTCTGGAGTTCAGGGATAAGAGCTCTAGCTGCGACATCCAGGGACCCCACTCTGACCCTGTGTTTGGTCACTGGCCAGTGTTGCCCATCTCTGGCTGAGGGGCATTTGCACATGAGGCTGTACCTAGAAGCAGCTCCCTTGGCACCGTGCAACCCTGCACAGATATCAAAATATTTTATTCAGAATAACGCTAAGTCTGCCAGAAGCACAGCAGTAAACTGCCTTGGTCTCTCATGAGGTACTGACTAAAAGCTCGCCCAAGTTGATGGGCAGTGCTGTCACTACAAATGCGGTCCACAGCACTTCAAAACGATTAGAGCCAATTTTACTTGGGAACCGTCTCTTCCAGGAGTTACCTATCAGTCACTCTGCTGGCACGTTGCAGTCACACTGCTATTACAGCCTAGTCACAGCCCCATTACATGACAGTTGCTTTAGAGCACAGAGCAGTCCCATCGCACTTACTTTATATTGACAGTTGTACGATGCCACTGTCATATCACAGATATTTCCTTGTCATAACTTAGCGACATTGTAGTCACACGGCAGATACTTTTTAAGAGCATGCTGAATCTTTTGCATGGAAAACTCTGATAATGGCAGTCACTGCTTAGTTATCTCTTACCTGTAATTATGTCAAAAGCGTTTTGTGGTGGTCATTTCTACTTGGTGCTTTGACTGTCACATAAAGAACCACGGAAAAGTTGCTATTCCTGACTACAGACCAAGTCCTGGATCCTTAGAACAACTTCAATGTCAAATTACATTGGAGCTAATTATCTTTACAGCCAGTTTTATATTTGATAGATGCTGCTTAATCTTGCTGTTGAAACAATGTAGGCATTTCCTCTAAATATTGAATTGCTGCCCTTATTAAAGCCATAAGAATCAACCATATTATTCTGTTTGCAGGTTTTCACCAAAAAAAAGGAACCATCTTTTTTCCAAAACATTCATCATATAATTTCTCTGTTCAACTTTGTCACCATTGTGTTGCATGTGTTTAATAAGCAGCATGTGAGTTGAGTATCAATATTATTCAAATGTCATAACCCTGCTCACTCATTGACTGAGGATTCCAAGGAGAAGACATCACTGATGCTAATGTCCCTTCAGGTGTTTTGAACAAAGTGCTACACTGGAAACTGAAATGGATTTTAAGAGCTATTCCTCCATGTGTCTTTGAAAAGGAATCTTTTCCAGCTATTTTATCACAAGAATATTTAGAGAGGGAAAGAAGCAATATATGGTCTAGGTGAGAGAGTTTAAAATCTCCATTTCCGTCAATGGAGATTTTGCAGCATTGCCATTCCTGTATATGATCTGAATATTGCAAAATCTTCTTTTCCCTAAATCTCCATCACAAGATGCAAGGAAATTTTGTCCTAATTCATTACCAAACTGAAGTTATTTCACCCCAGTACCTCCTCTAGTTACATAAAACTTCGCAGCACAGAAGAAATAATAATAATAATAGTAATAGTAATAGTAATAGTAATAGTAATAGTAATAGTAATAGTAATAGTAATAGTAATAATTATTATCTTTGTCTGCCTTTGATACAGTAATGAAGTATTGATTTCATGACTAAGTGTCCAAATATCCTGTCCAAATAATCTTGGGACTCATTATTTGAAGACTGGCCTTTGTCCCATGTTCCCAGCCCTATGGTTGGATTTCGTTATTGATCCTACACATCACAGGAGTTGTTGCTTCCCTTCAAGCACTGAGCTGGATACAGCAGAATAATTTTTTCATAGCTGTAGGCAATGTCTCCTGAAGACAATATTATGATTATTTTATAATTGTAAGATGTGAGGAAAATAATAATTTAAAGTCTTTCTTTTAATTATTTTCTTATAAACCACAGCTTCCATTTTATTTTTTTTATTTTTTGCTATCTTTTTCCCCACCTTGGTTTCCCAAAAAGCTATTTGTTTGCTTTAAATTGTCTCAAAGAGATGTGCTGGTCCTCCTCAGGGGTTGTTTCTACATATTCAAAGAAGCAGCTCACTATGGTGGATGCCATACCACAGTGTGACCATTATGGAAAGGGGAATTATTTTTAATACAGGCTGATACATTGATTTGCTTTCCTTCATGTTTCATTGTGGCATTATATTCTAATCCTTCAGCTGGTGTATTTGAGATTTGCTTCTAAGATCTTTCCCTGTATGTCTTGTTTTCAAATGTTCTTGTTCACAACATGAAAAGCATGCTACAACTTACATCAAAGCTTTATAAAATTTAAAGTGAAAGGCTGCCCTTGGAGACTCTACCACTGATACCAGTGCTGGCAATATGGACCTTGAAGCCCAAATTTTAAAATTACAATCCCCTTGCCTTTCAACAGGGGTCAGACTTGAGTATGACAATGTCAGTTGTATGAAAACTAGGACATTTTTACAAGAAAATTCAACAGAAAGAATACAGGTTTTGTATCTGGATACCTTATAGACTGTCTGCATATGTCAATGCTTATAAATTACATAGGCACATGGTGTGCCAGTGCAAAACCACATTAAACAAGAAACCTGATGTTCTGATGATGATCATCTAGCATTTACTCCAGTTGATACCCTTAAAACTTCTACTAATTTTTAGCACTGCATTACTAATTCTCTTGAAATAAAATTGAAAATTAAATAATCTCAGTGCAAAGTCAAGTTAGAAAAGAAGAAATAAGTCTTAACATTTTAAGAAATAACCAGGAGAAAATGAGAAAATTATCCCACAAAAAAGTGGTGATATTAATAAAAATGAAAAAGAAGCTAATCAAGAGGAGGAACTTGAACACCCACAAAGGAGTTTGCAAGCCATCCTGCATTTATTTTATACTTATGAATATAGAGATATCTGATTACAAACACAAAAATTAAACCCTACTTGTACTGCTATATGAATAAAATCATAAGCAGCCATATCATGCTGACCTGACAAGTGAAGGCTTCTAGTAATTTCCCTCTTCACAGCACACTGCATTCTTACACCGCAGACGTACTCAGCACGGCGCAGATCTGCAGCCCTTCGGTGGCCTCCAGCTTCAAGATTCCTCCCAGAAAGCAACATGCAACAGATGTACAAGCAGCCTTGTTTTGAGGTTTTACGTGGGGCAGATTTTGCACTAAAAACCCCTATGATTTCTTAGGCATCAAGAGCTCACCTCCAAAATTCAGACCTGAGCACATGAACTGCAATGTGGTCCGTGCCAGCTTCAAAGAAATTGCTCAGGAAGTAGACAATCTTTTAAGAATACTCCATCCCTATATACAATTTTCCTAGCACCTCAAAACAAACATACATTTTTTCTCACTTCGGAGGAAAATTGGTTGAAAGCATCTGTTTTTCATGCTTCCACACTTTTTTAATTTAAAGAGCAAACCCAGAAATATATAGCGGAACTAATATGGGCTACAGTCTTTTTACACTCATATGTACTATCTGTAACAGAAGCAATAAAACTTTCAAATACAAACGACCTTTTTTATGTCCACTTTTATTTGTCTACCATTCAAATAATAAAGAAAGTCTATAAAATAGTTCTACTCTGTAACTTGTGAAGTTAAATACAACTCAGCAAAATAATGAAGGAACGACGTTCTTTTAAATGTAGATCCGGTTGTAGCTTAATTAAAGAAGTTAAATACATTCCATTGCTATGAGGCACTTCACAGCAATGAACAATTTATTATCCGGAATTAGTCACTGGGTGAAAAAAAAAAAGAAATTCAATGCTGTTTTGGATTAAAGGTAGCAGAAATGTAGGATGCTACCAATTTATTTTGTTGTTATTTTTAAACCACGCTAACAATTAGTTTCGAGAAATTATAAGCAAAGACAAGGAGTTGATTCTTGGATTCCTTTTTTTCACACAGATAATTTAATTGTACTTCCATATATTTCAAAACATAAAAATATGGTCAAAATTTTCATCTAAGCATGCTTTAATTTTTAAAATGTTTGTGAATAGGTTCATTTATGCAATTGTAAATACCTTGTATTTTGGGTTGTTATGAGCAGTATTCTGCTTGTCACTTGGCATTACATGACTCGTGTGTGTAGTGTTTATTGAATATTATTCAGGTTAAAACCTATGTACCGGGCCAGTATAAATGCCATATAATCTACAGCAAGGAAATCCTGGGCTAGAGAGCTAGTCTGTCCCTCTGATTGCACAAACAATAACTGGATGACTGGCCAGCACTCCAGAGAAATATCTGCACCCATGGGGCCTCTGGCCTGCCCATGGCTGAGGGTCATTGCTCAGCCAAATTCTGCCCATGCCAGAGCGCACATGCTGCAGGACTAGCTGGCCAAAAAAGATGATTTCAAGGTCTTGTGCAATGCAGACCTCATTTAACTCATTTAATAAAAAAATTAGCTGTTCTGGAGTGGATATGCAGATTGTGTTGAGGGTTTCCTGAGTTAAAAAAACACAACTTTTGACTAAATCTGACCACAGTTCCAGAAAAAAAAACAAACAATACTTACTTTACACAGAAATAGGATTAGAGGGTTTTGCCCAGAAAGTTAACTTAAAAATTGGAGATTTTCTTCCCTTTGTATTGTACCATGACTATGCATTGCAGAAGGTTCCTTAGCTATGTCCACAAACTTGTCCAAAGGAGCCCAAAGTTTGAAGAAGACAATTCAATGATTTACTCTGATTTTTTCAGCAACTAGAGAATAGACATGGGGTAGACCAGAAAATTCCAGTGTGATTTTTAAAAATAGTTTTAGGTAAATTGGGAAATAGCAAAACATCTGGAGGTCAGAGGGACAAGTACAAGAGGGAATGTACCAAAAAACGTAGGAGTTACAATGCAGATTTAAAAATCATGGTGGAACTCTGGGTACTAACTAACAATTGTTGGCCAAGAGGAAATGGAATGTTACTGAGGCACATGTGACAAGACAGAAATAATGAAAACAGAAACTGTTACGCAATAACTCAATGCAGAAATTATTCAGTGCCTGAAAAGGGCACCTCCATGGACTATCACAGAATGCCAGAAGCACAGAACGGTTGAGGTTGGAAGGCACCTCTGGAGGTGATCTAACCCATCCCACCTGCTCAAGCAGAAATATAAGTTGCAGAATACGTGCACCTAAAAAATAAAAAAGGAGAAAGGATAGAACCCTTGTTGCAGAGGAAATCATTACATGAAGATCTCACAAAATAGTGCAAGCATGACAAATTACATGGCAAAAGTTCAAAATCAGTAATGACTGGTGCATAAAGATGATGTGTCATAATGGTTTTTGCCTAAAGAGAAGGACTTCGTTTTGCCAACATGTACCTTCCAACTTCAGCAAAAAAGTCATTGGATTCCAGCAGTACGTGATTGGATTGCATAAAGGTCACAATTACCTGCTGAGCCAAATGGGAAATGCAGATGAGACACCAGTTTCCTTTGATGAGCCATCCAATAACGTCATTGAAGAAATAGGCACAAAATCTGTCATCATCAAAACTTTGGGGAATGAAAAAATGTGCATTACAGTAATGCTGGCAGTGTTAGCAGATGGTATAAAATTGCCACCGTATGTGATCTTGAAGCGGAAAACAATGCTGAAGGACCAGCTGCCTACTGGAATAATTGTTAGGTGTCAAAACCAAGGATGGATGTCTACAGACTTAATGAAGGATTGGCTGAACATCGTTTGGAACAGGAGACCAGGTGTGCTGGTACACAAAAGGAGAATGCTTGTCCTAGGTACGTTCAGAGGGTATCTAACACCATCAATGAGGAATATCATTGGAGCAAAGATTGCAGCCCTTGCAGTTGTACCAGTAGGAATGTCACAACTGTAGGTGCCTGATGCTGCCAAGAGCAAGCCCTTTAAAGAATGCTTGTAGCCTTTATGGCTCTTGGCACAGCATCCTGCTGTAACTCCTAGTGGGAAGATTAAGTCCTAGTACAGCAGTTTTGTCATTGGATCATGGGATCAGATAAGCACAGATATTGTTGCTGAATGGTTTAGGAATGACTGTATTTCATATTCCATGAGAGGAGCCAATAATGACCTGAATTCAAAGAGGAAGATGAGGGTGATGAAGATGCTAAATGTGGGAAAGAATTTGAAGATGGTGAAGAGAATGACAGTGATGGAAAATTTAAACTGCAAAAGTAATAAACCATTAAAGATGAAAATAGATTGAATTCAGGCAAATAATTAATGAAATTTCTATCCTTGTTGTATGTTGGTTACAGATATGTAAAAAACCTCTGTTTATAAGCCTTTTATGTAAGGATGTTATTTTTAATTCATCATTGTCCCTGGGTAGTATAAGATGTTGTCTATAACTTAAAATGCTAGGGAAAACTTTTAATAGACAATGAGAAAGCAGTATTAGATGAAGATATCAGAGGAGCTAGCAAAAATAATTTGTCTCCAAACTATTTACCAATTGTTATGTAAATAGAACATTAGTCAAATTATTTTTAAAAAAGGCCAATAACAAACAAACCACTTTTCAACTAGTACTGCTACTGGACTGAATGAAAAATTCCCCAAGTTTGGGAAGACAAGGAGGATTTGTTGTGAATAAGGGTTCAAAGCCTTGTCCATTGTATTTTTTTCAGTGTTGACATTCATCAAAACTCAAGGAAATAACTCAGTTATTTCTTTGGCAACCTGTAAAGTATGAGACAAAAAGGCCAGTCTGATTGTCCTCACTCAAGCCAAAACCAGTAGAACTGACATTGCACACCTTCATCTCTGAAAATCTGAAGATCTGGAGAACTGGAGATCAAGCTGTTTCAGAGACAGTTCAAGAAGGGAGTTACATCCAAGACTTTGATCCTTATTGAAACCTTGCCAGGAAAGATCCAGCTCTTGTGTTTTCACTTTGTGCAATGAAGCTGTTGTCTACAAGTAGCAAACTAGAAGGTTAGAGCTGAAAGCCATGAAATTCTGACCCTGGAAATCAATAGTCCAGCAGATGCCAAAGTTGTGCTGTAGAACAGTTTAAAAAGCCAGTGTCCAACTTGAAACTCAACACGTATCTGTGCTGGGAATGGCCTTGTGAGGCAGCCTCCTGCAACGAAGGGCACCACACTGTTGCCTGTGCTGGGGAAAGTGAGAGGCAGAGACACCAGAAACAAGGTCAAGAAAAGACAGACGTGAGCCAACAAAGTCTTTCCACTGACTTCAGTTGGGTTTGGATCAGGTCCCTTGCAAATACTTTCTAACTCAAAGGTCAGCAGTGGAAAATTTGGATGTTTAATATTAGCCTCTTTTTTATAACAAAATATTCTCAGCATAAAAATTTCCAGGTGTACAGCATTTTTCGTGTTGTGTGGAGGAAATCAATGGTCTTTTGCTGTGGCATACGCTTGCATTATAACTGGTTCCTCAGTACATTTATTTCTTCAGATATGTATTGCCTTATTTATACATTCCTATCAGCTTTTCATTTGTTTGGGGTTTTTTTTAAACAATGGTACTGGATATAGAGAAGCCAAGAAAATTCAAGGCCAGGTCCAAAGCTGACCATTTTTTTCTTTCTTTTTTAATGAAGACTGCAAACCAGCACTGATGATTTCAAAATGTATGTCTACAGTTTAGAAGCACATCGACCTCCCTGCCATTCTGTGATGGAGCCTTAGAAATCACACAATGCCTGTCACTATTTTTCAGATATTTAATAAATCTGGCTCAATGATTTTCTGACAATTCTCTACCAAAATTACTCAGGCAGTCTGAGACCCTCTTTAAAAAAGAAAAAAGGAAAGGAAAAAAAAAGTCAAAACCACTGCTGTATGGATTCAATTTTGAGTCAATAAATTGTTGATTAATCTGGCTCATGGTGTGTATAAACTCAGGTTTAGCTCTATTGGTAATCATCTCCAGAGTGCCATACAGCTGCATGCTTTCATTTCACACCAAAGGAGCAAGGATTAAATCCCTAATGGAGAAGACATATAAACAGGTTTAGTCTCCGCAACAAGCACAGTCCCCATGGCAGCATATTTTTGTATACAGCATGTGAACGTGTGGAGAGGAAGGAGAGACTGGTTAAAAAAAGAGAAAAAAAAACGAAGGTGAAGGGTGACAGCAGAAAGGAGAGGGAGAAATCCAAGTGGAGCGGGCAGTAAGTTTAGCAGGGTGCACTGCTGCTTGTTAGGCACCTCCAGCAGCCACACTCAGGTGGCATGGCATAAAATATCTCTCCTGCTCTGAGTGACAACATATGTAGGGTGACAGTCTGAGACACTGAGCTGTTGTCTGCAGGCTGCTGATAGCCATAAACTCCTAACAGCTCCATGAGCTCATTAGTATGCCGCCCTGACCATTAGGCCTTCTGTAAAATGTGGTTTTTCCCAGACCCGGATTTTCCATCATATAATCTTCACAAAGCTGTCCCAAGATCTCTAATATAGCAGTGTTAAACCAAATGTATTTGTAAGGCTTTCTTTCTTCTCAGGGAATTTTAAGCCCATTTATTGGTAACTAGCTTTTAAAATGACATTTTTCCTTGATGCATTTAGCTTAGTCCAAGGGGAAAAAGAGAGAAAAAAAAAAAAAATAAAAAAAAAAGATGCCAGATGTCACGGGGCCAATAAGCAGGTGGGCCGAAGCTTCTGTACCAATTCAAACTGGCACCGCATCAAACCTGGTGGGTATAACCTTTAATTCAGTGCTTCCCTGGCACCAGATCTAGTGCCATCTGCTTAGCTTTGCTAAGCTGTGCTTGTTTCTGTGCAGAGACGATGCCAACAATGCAAACTGTCTCCTACATGTGCAGGGAATCATCGGTGCAACTAGTTTTTCAAGACCCATATGGTGGCATCTGCAAATGTACACTGTCAGCATTGCTACTTGTACCACCCTTCGTGTTTAAGAATGGAAGGAGAGAGCCCTGCTTTGCAATTCACATCAAGCTGAAAGGATATTCTCTCCCTCTGCACTCCTGCTTTTAAGGGCAACCCTGGGACAAAGAGAACATGCAGCTTTAAAAGAGGAAGAAGTATAGAAATCAGGCTTGGGAACTGGGGAATATCAAGAAACAGTTGGCAAAAAAATTATGATTTTATAGAAACCCTCTTAAATCATTGCCTGAAAGCTTCCCCAGTGTAGTTTAAGGCAAAAAAACCACTGTATCGTGACTCTTGAGGCTGTTAAATGGGTTCAGATCCAAGTGACCCTCAGACATGAGCACTTCCACTTGTCAGGAATGGATGTCATTTTATCACCTCTTCTCCATGAGGTGGTACCATCAGAGGGACAGAGTAGGTAGAGGCTGACTCCAGTACAGTTACTTTGGTGCTTATTCCAGGCATTAAGAAGAATGGCTACTCAGAGTGGGGAATGAAATGATAAGCCTATGCATAAAGATGAGCAAACCAGAGCTATTAAGACTAATTTCAAGCTCTCCAATTTAAGTTTCTCTTTGTTAGGAGAGTAGCAGTGCTTCTTCCAACTGCAAGGGTTGGTGGGGGGGGGGGGGGGGGGGCTATGTGGTCATGGCCAGCTGGTGCCTCTTCCTGTCCTGTCCTGTCCTGTCCTGTCCTGTCCTGTTGTCTCCTCTTTTGTCCTGCTGCCACACACTATCCTCAAGAGCATGAGCTTTGCCAGCACGTTGCAGAGCCAACAGGTGTGTGTGTGTTTGGAGGGGAAGGGCAGAGAGGCACCATCCTTGCTCACACCTCTGAGCATTGGCTCGGCATTTTCCACTCCCTGATTTGGCCACTCAGACATCGCCACTGGCTCTGATGTGTTCCCACCTATCACTTATGTCAGTAAGCAAGTTCCTGACACGCTGCTCTGCCAACCATCATCCAAACACCTCTGCGCGGTCAGGAAAAGTACGTGTTGACCACAAAGAGCAGCTCTCCTTACTGCAAAATGATTAATTGCTCTCAAGGAAGGCCAGAAAAACTGGCACTGAGGGGTTTGAACAAAGACCCTTCCTTTGGATTGCAGACATTAGGGTGGAATGGTTAAATACAAATGGGAGACTTTTTTTCAGTAGAATAATTTTCCACATTTGATTTCATGGAAATTTTCTATCGATCTAGCAGTCTTCAAAGAAATCACATTTATACAGAGTATAATTCTACCTGACAGTGTCTTTAAAGCAAATCCTTCTTCCCTTGCTCCATGTTCTTCTGATTCCCAAACAGTCCTTTAACATTTTTAAATAAGGAAAAGGTTAACCCAGCAGTTGAGGAATTATGAAGCCTGCTACCATTTATTTTCCTTCGAAACCTTGAGCAAGTCTCTATTCCTACAACAATATAGGCTCCCCCCTCCTTCCCCCTAAGTGTCTCTGCAATCCCACTGCATCAGCAGTATTTCCCTCTCTGGGTCAAATTCTGCTTATAGGTCCAAGAGGAGGCAAAAATTATTCTTAACTTCCCTGAAAGTTAGGAACCTTCACTAATTCATAGCTTGGTTTCAAGATGTTTGGATTGAACACTTAACAAACTATGCTGGTATTAGTCTTAATTTTCAATTCTATCAGCTGGGTTGTTCTTATTTTGTGCAAGATAACTGATCAGTACCAAACACAGCTGCAAGCCATGTCATTGGTAATGAATGAGGACTTTTTGTTGCTGTTATGAACTTGCAGATATCTTTAAACTGTGACCTTTAAATCACACTAGTCCAAAACTGCCATTTTTTATTTTTACACTCCATATGTTCCTTTCCTTGACATTCTATCTCCTGCAAAAATTATAATTAAAGATTATAACTAATAGAAATTAGAACTTCCTTCATGGAAGGACCAGTCTCTCTTAGGCAGAAAGATACAAGCAGAAGAAAGATTCATTTATTACTTTGATACATTGACAAAGAATTTATGCCACAGTATCTGGCTCTGAGTGTAAGACTACAATTTCTTCCTCTAAAAAGTTCACTGTGATTGGTATACAACCTGCATGAAGTTTCTGAAGGTCTCATCATGCATACTTTTACAAATAGACAAGGAAAAATTGCACTTGTTGCAAGTTTGATTTGGATGGTGCTGGAGCATCGCAGAAAAACAGCTAATGGCCCAAACCCACTGCTTGCACTGTTAAGCAGCATTTTTGTTTTTACAAGGAAAGATTACTTGCAAATACTCCCTCTTGTGATCAAAGCTAGAAAACCAATGGAATCGTTCCCCACTGGTTCAAATCTTTCTGATTGACATTGTTCAGGTGTTACAAATAGCCTGCATGCAGGATTTTTATGCCCTTCCATTATTTGATCTTGTAAAAGTGATGGTTGCCTTTCAGAGACATTAAAAAAAAGGCTCATTCATATCCTGATGAGGTATTGCATATGCTGAGCTTCTTGTTTCATTTCATTACTCATGTGAAGAGGCCATATTTGAAAGGACATATTTGTTTCTTCTTTCCCAGTTGATAAGACAATATTTTAAAATTGCATTTGTTGGTGAGTCTTCAAGGAAATAAAGAAATGTTTAAAACAAAACATCAAAGATATTTTTTTTCATTTTAGTGTCTTCATTGAGTTAGAAAACAATACTTTTTTCTGATGTAAATACCTTCACCCTTGAATTTCTGACCAAAAATATTAAATACTCTGACCAGAGCATTTAAGCCACTGGACATTATGAGGTTCAAAATACCTGCCTTAGACTTTCCAGAAGAGTGATTAAAACGCATACAAAGATCTAAAAAGCAAAACTAAAATACATAACCCATGTTTTAAAGAGCTCTTAAGCTGCCTTTTCTTGCTTAGTCCAGAAGAAATGCTGGTCTTAGAAAATTCATTTTAATCCCATGGAATGACATCTGAATTCTTGCTCAGAAAGCTCAAGTTTGCAAAAATCCAATCGTACCTCTTAACTAATTCTTATTTATCAAAAAAATATTAATTAGGCCCTTAATTTCGCCTTTTGCAGATTTAAGTCTTAAGTTTAGTGTCCTGACATCTCACTGGGAGTTTGCCATTAGTGCATACTCTTTATTTACCTCACAGCTCACTACAGGAGCACCACCATTGGTTTTGTTCTGTCACCCTGGAGGAGGGATGACACTTCACAAAATGAAGTCTTAGGAATGGTTTGGTGAACAGAATTTTGTTTTGTTTTGTTTTGTTTTTATGATGAGAAAATGTTAGTTAAAGATAAAAATTTGCTAGGGAAATAGGAAATTAAACACCCAGACTTTGATCCAGAGCCCTACCCTGATCCACAGCCAACCATGTCCCTGGAGGATCCCAACTCTACATCACTGTGCTTTCCTTGCATTTCAGTGCAGAAGTTTACCTGGGTTTTGTTCCACTGGGTTTGCTCTTGAATTTTTTTCTGGATGATCTTACAAATACCACTGAAGTGTCTGAATCAATAAAAAGCTTTTGCACACTGTTTTACTGCTACGTATTCTGTGCCATCTACATTCTATATCTAAGCCTATAAAATAACACTCATGCCTTGGCCAGTTTTCTTCCAGGCTCAGCAACAGAGTGCCACTTGCTCCAGAGTAAGAAATGATCAATAGAATGTGCCCCCAGTATTTTTGTTCATCTCACTTGTTTATGTCAAAACATTCATATTAAAATATTTATTTCCTTTCTTAAACAATAACTTAACCTTGGTTTGTCTTAGCTTCTAAATGAAAAATCCACGAATAAACCAAGTAGAATGGAGAAGACAAGGCACAGCCCCTCAGCCCAAATTTTGCTAGAGCATCAGACTTGCATTTCATAGGAAACAATGGTCAGGGTAAAACTCTTTAGTGCTTTTCACACTTCACTGAATACTGTTCTAGTGCACTTTCTTCAGGGGCATTAAAAAACACACACAAGAAATAGCCTCTGGATTTTGGAAGTTTGGAGGACAGCAAGACTGGCTCCTTGCAAGCAGGGCTGACCTTTCTAAAGCATTTATTCTGACATTCCAGGGGCTGAATAATCTGAGGGACAGACATAGAGCACATATAAGTAAATGAATCACACAGAGGAATATGAAAATTCCCATGCAGGATATGTCTTTTGCAACATGTTAACCCTTTCTGCAAAGAATTTATGGACAAAAGATGTTGTGTGAATAGCCCAAATCATCTGTGCTAACTCTGCCATAACTTCATCCATGTGGAGTGAACTATGTCTTCAGCAATGTCTGGAATGTTCCCACATCTGCTTAATTTGTTTCAGAAATTCCAGCAGTGTCACAAAAATTTTCATCTACATAGGCTTGTACAGGGTCTCAAGCTCTAATAAATACTCCTACTTATTAATCAGTGACATTATTTTTGTATATTTAAACTGATAAAACACAATGAACAACAACAGAGGCAAGGAAAGTATAATCCCCACTGCCAGTACATTCCCATTTAAACAGATGTTTCCTTTCCTTGTTTTATAGACTGGAAGAAGTAAATTAGTTGCAGGGTTTGACAACACATTTTTTACAGCAGCTTACAAACTATTTAAAATCACTAAGCAGGAGTATTAGCATTGCATTTGCTCCAAGGCTACTATGGTGGTGAAATAGGTTTAAAAGCACTTCCTAAAGCCTATGAATGATTCAAACCCACTTAATATGTAAAATCATATATACATGCCCTCTCTCAGATATTACATGCTATGCCTATCTGCAAAGGAATACCCACCAGCATCTAAAGTATAGTCTTTATTTTTATTGGGGAGAATTCCAACTCTGAATGGGATCACTTGCCAACCACTGTAGAAACATATAATCTCTGTTCACAAAGAATTTATACTAGGATTGTAAATCAAAAGGCAAAAGGAAGATTGAGTCAATGAGCAGGAGTGTGAGAAAACCAGGAAAGGCTATAGCATCCTAGAACACTGAGATGCTTAACCACTCTCAAGATTCAGACAGCCAGGTATATATTGATTTTGTCAGAGTGTGTGATTATCCTGTTATATCATTCCTGGTTGGTAAAATTAGTCCCTGCTTGTTCAGTTGATAATTATCCTCCATCCTGATATGCCTTCTGTCCCCACCCCAAAAAGAATAATGGTTATCAAACCACCCTGGGAACAAAATATTAGTATTTATTTGCTGTAAGGAATGCCTGTGAAAAGAAAAAAGGAATTTTTGAGGTGGAGTAGCACTACCAAACTGCTATAGACAAACACTGAAAAGCATAGGCTGCACATATTTTTATAGAAGGTTGTCCTGCTACTCACTAGGCAAGGGTTAATTTTTGCCGAGGGGCAGGGCTAGGACCTGGAGTTTATTCTACACCACCCAATTTTCTTGGGATGGAGAAGGGCTCCCTTCTGTGTAGGGGTGGTGGTGGTGGTGTCTCCCTGTGGGATAGTGATGAACATTTGCATGTGAATCCCTCATGTCTCTTAAACACCTTTGTTATTAAATATTGTTGCTGTTACTGTTACTTTTCTTATCTAATTACTGGGTCCAGTAAATTGTTCATATATCAACCTGTGATTTTTACCTTTTGTGCCTCCAATTCTCCTCTCCAACCTGATGCAGGGGGAGGGGAGGAGTGAGGAAGAGGGGAGTGAAAAACTGGCAAGTGGTTTAGAGTGGTTTCAGTGGGAACACTAAACTGGAGAACACCATTCCTAAACACAACAAAGGTAGATTCCCATCCTGACAAATGCACAAGTTTCAAAGAATATACAAAACTTTGCATTTAATTCTTGGCCTCACATGCAGCACGTGTTGGGTTAGGTCATGCAGGAAACATTAGAGGTGGAAGCACATGAGTAAATATCCAAAGGTCAGGTCAATCAGCAGAAGGAGTTTGCACAGAGGCAAATTATCAATTTCAGGTATGCATGAACAGGGAAAGATTTGAGCTGAGAAAACACTGAAATACCGTTCTTTTGGAGAGGGCTGAAGTATTGTGGCAAATTAACACTTTCTTTTCCTGAAAGCTGTCTCATAACCTTTGGTGAAGGAAGTGACAGGAAACTCTATCCTGCTACAGCTTCAAACCTCTGCTGCCTGGCAGTAACACTTGCATGGTGACAAGGACTACCTGGTCTATCAGCCCTAAGATGCCAATATGCTCCTGGTTCAAAAGATGGAATCAAAGATTAATAACATTCAGTCTGCACCCATCCTGAAGCATGGTGGTGAGATAACCCACAGTGGAGCAGACCACATTATGAAAGTGGAATCAATAATTCTTTGCTTTCTTAAGTCAGAAGTTTGCTATAATGAACAAGCAATGCTTCTCTTAATGGCTTCTGTCTTTCCCAACTTTGCAACTTCAGCATAGTCTCAAATAAAACACAGACAAGAAAAAAAATCTCTGTAGTGCATGTAACAGCTTGTTCAGTGCAAGGGGGAGAGACGCTGTGGAATCAAAAGAGGACAACTGTCTAGAGAAGTCTCCAGATGAAGAGAAAACTCAAGTAGATAAAACCTGTTGGCAAACACACTCTTTTATCCACGTCTGCAACTGAGCTTGACCCATTAGAGGAATGACATTAAAATACAGCCTTCTGGCCTAGCTACCTACCTGCAGGTTGGCATTAACCCTCCGACAATATGGTTATGGGGAAGATGCAGGAGACAAAATATCTGTTCCTCACAACAGAAGATTCATATCAGAGACAGTACAACCATATGACGGAGCAGACGGAAAGTTTGAGACACAAGATACATGAGCAAAACTTCAAAACCATTTAAGAAAATCTGTAGTCTGTGCAACAGAAATTCAGGGGAGACATGTAGGAGAAGAACACCATCTTAAGAGGGCAAATTGAAGAAAAGCATGTCTGAAGTTACAGCAAGAATACAAGGACAGGAAAGTACTGGCACAGCTAATGCAAACTGTTACACTGATATATATGTCTTGATCTATAACTCTGGATTTGAACTTTTTATACATTTAAAAGAAAGGCAAAGAATAAATAACATTTAATTGCTTTGAATGAAAATAGAATACTTAGGAAATGAGAACTGAAATCTGACTAAGAAAACCAGCAGTCTCACAGAAGAATAAATGTAGATCACATACCTGCAATTTAAATTACGATGCCCAGAATGACTAGCAGTGCTGTCATGGGGTCTAAGAAACCTGCAATGCAGCTAGGTGCTCTATGTGTACCTCTCCCACAGTTCTGCAGATCTCTATGCTAAGAGAAGCAGCAGTGAGAGTAAGGGAAACTTGAAATACACCGTGGGTTTAGTCCCAAGAAAGGACCAAACAATCACTGATTTGGAAATTATTTGGAAAACAAACAAACAAACAAACAAACACCAAAATTAAAAAAAAAGAAAACCATAACCAAATCCCCACAACAATGATAATGACAAAACAGGAAAAGAAATTGAAAAGCAGTTAAGTGGTGCACTCTGAAATGTCTCCGCTGAATTATGATAAGTATGTATTAGCTGCAGTATGTTTATCTATGTCCACAAGAGAGGATTAGCTGCAAACATTCTTCTGAGATAAACCAGAACTATTTGGTGCTGGCACTGTTAAATTTTTGTGATATGCAGGTGTTTGAAGTATGTGTGCAGCTTCCTCATTGGTTTTGATCCAGGTATTTCCACTGAGAGCATTTTTACACACTAGATGTGACGAGCTACATAGAACAATGGCAAACACTCTGGGCATCTAGAAAAAATTGCTTTATTAACACTGAAGCTTAAAATAGTTTTGTGTGTTAAAGGCAAACAATGTAAATACTCCCTTTGTCAGAAAAACTTGGGGTCAGTGAATTTCACCCACTTCCAGCTGGCCCGCATCCTCCCCCCAGGCTGCACAGTGCTCCCTACAAGTGGACAGCAGCACAGCTGTCCCATTTCTGATAGGAGAGAGGCATGGTGTGAGCAGGGATTCAGGGGCCCTGGGAGATGTAGTCTCAGGTAGAAGGGTGGGAGAAAACAGTCTTCCACAGTGCCTGGTATCTTTGCAATGCACCTGTGCTGCACCAGAGCTCTTCAATCTGTACCAGCCCTCTGCAATTTCTGTCCTGCTCTACATGGCTTCACACAAAGTCAGGATCTGCAGTCTGTCACCTCCCACCTCTTCTGTTCCCAAAGCCCTTCAGCTGAGCTATTCTCCAAGGGTCCAATTTTCCTAACCCTCTTGAGGTGACAGGCCTGGAAAATTTCTCCATTGACTTTGAAAGTCACCTGCCTTCTCTCTGTTTAGTGTCTTTTCTGATGTCCTCTGCATCCTTATTGCCCTAAATGTAGCCATCATTTAGCAGTAATTTAGATATTTATTTCAGAAGTGGTGCTCTATGTGACATACAAAACCTAGGCACAGTTTTGGTGACTCACTCCAATAGCCTTGATGCCAATCTAGACACCTGATGAGGAGGTCATTTACACAAACCCTCTGAAATTTTACAACTGCACATTTTTAACTTCTCCAGTTTCCACTGAAAAGCAGTGTGTTAGAGCAAAGTTAGAGGATTTTTCCAAATAAATAATTTCTTACATCAGCAAACCTAATCTCTACTATGACTTATGAGTATTTCATTATGCCAAAGGACTTTCTGTAAATTGTTCTTGCTGTTCCTGCTGTTCCACAACTGCTTGGTCTACACCACACCTACCTAAGATGTCGAGACAGCTCTCCACCTTCAGACCAATTCATGTGTAATGCCACTACAGAGTTTTACACTGCATGTTTTAATCATTTTCCTTCTGCCTGCTGAAAGCCCCATTCTCTACCCCTATGCAATGTGACCTTTTGTTTACATGTAGTTTCCAGTGTGCCAAATGGTTTATTTTTTAAAAAATTTTCACTTGTCAGTGAAGTCCAGTTTCTGAAACATATTTTGTTCTATGATGCAATGAGACATTGAAGTCTCCAACTATTTATCTACATGAACCCTTCTCCACTGCACCTGTTTTTCATCACAGGTGATTCCCACTGAAATTTTGAATTATCTATGAAGTCACATTGGTATTTCATTAGTAACCATAAAACATGTTTCATTCTTATTTTCTTAAAATCTCACATTTAACTTCTCATTGAGTTGTGCAACTTTCAGATGAAGCCATCAAGGACTTTTTGGCACTCACCTTGAGATGCAAGAAGTATTTCCAGACATTAAAGATTATATGTTACTGATAGGTTCCAATGGACTGTGTATCTACTCCTGTGTCTCTTGAGTTAATGGGATTTTTACTTCTGGTCACAGCTGGGACTCCATCTGTCTTTCATTAACTGTAATCTTAGAGGCATTAAAAATTCAGAATAATAATTTCCATTAATAAATACACCTAAAGTGGACAAAGGTTTACCTACACTAACTACAAGAATATATGTATATATGTATATAATGACTTGAAGATAGTTTTGACACACTTAATCTGCTCATAATTAAAGGAACAGATTTATTAATGCTGCTAGAAGCTGAAAATAACTACGTTCTAATGGAACCTATGGACTTATATCTTCCTAACTTTTATTCTGAGTTCTGTAAACAACCACAAAAAAATAATTTCAAATACCTCACATAACAAAACAGCATGAAAATATTCTGCTATGCATCTTAAAATGACAGAACAGAACAAAATTAACACAAAAAATAGTTAAAAGAAAACTAAAATATCTGTGATTTTAATTTTGCAAACTATTTCAGCATGCTCTTTAGCCCTTCCACAATAAGCACAGCACTGCAGCACACAACCAACTATTTGCCAAGAATGTCAGTAAGAGAATTTGATATCAAGGCTAAGATCCAACATACCAGAACATCAAAAAAAGATCAGCAGATACACACTCTGCTCAAGACTTTGGAACTACCAATCTGAGCCATTTTCCTCATCTTCTTTTTCTCTGTAAGTCTGTAGGGCATCTCACCCACTTGTCAGGTCTTACCATTGGCTGACACTGAGAGCCGCATGGTATAAAGTGCTTTTTAGATCTCTAAACAATTAAAAACCCTGCAACTTTTAAAAATAAATATTTTCCTATTCTTTTTATTCCTTTATTTTACATGAGGATTCAAGTTCCATGAAATTTCAAGACTTTGAAATAATCTGACAACTTTTCATTCCCTGTTCTACCTTCACGTATGGTCTGGTCTGTTTATAACTATCACCTTTAATCAGTTTTGTCATATTTTCAAATATACCTTCCGGTTCCTGGTTTTGTTTGTTCCCCTGCTGGACAATAAAATGTTCCTTCCCAGTTCTTTTTCCTATGAGACAAACACACCAAGATCTTCTAATCTCTTCCCATAAAAGCAATTTCCATCATTCCTCACAACCATTATTCCTGTTTGAACTTAGCTGTCTTAATATGGGCAACCAGAAACTGCAAAAACTTCTCTGTATGCTGATAATATTTATTATTTATTTATTTATTTATTATCACCTCTTTAGCATGAGACATGAGGCTCAGCTGATTTACCTAAGGGCAGAGCCTGCCACCTTCTCAGAAGCATCTCTTGGATTTCTCGGACATGTCTTGAAAACAGTGAGTTTATCTTGCTCCCTCTCCTCTGCCGTTTCCTGCCATTGAGCTTATCAGAGAATTCCTCCTAGCTGCTCCTCTAAGTGACTGCCCTTGCACATTTTGCTATTGAATTACAGTTCTTTTCTGCTATTCCAGTCCTCTAGGTAACACAGATCTTCCTGCATTATGCTTCGATTTTCTCCATATTGACAAAACCTCCAATTTTGTCTCATTACCACACTGCCACTTTTTATGCCTTTGTCATTACTAAAGCTATTAAGGAAAGGTATGAGGAGAGGAAATAGTTACCAGAGGGAAAACCTGAACACATAATTTACTGTGCAGCAACTGCCCACATTCATCCAACTACCTGTAGTGAGACAGAGTAGTTGTCTCCTATTTATCAGGGTGTACTGAGGGGCAAGTGTCTCCAGAGAAATAGGTAGGTGCTTAAGCTGCAAACTCACACTCCTGCCCACCATGGTCATCACAATTGATTAGGTATCCTTAATCAGCCCCTAATGATCCCTCAAGAATCCACAGCACCTCCTTCCAGGTGATGATCCCCTTCAAGCAAGAGCTGTTGCATGATTATGTCCTCATTCAGCTTTACCTTTTTTACTAAATTCCCTGCTAATCCCCAGTCTCCCTATTGCAATTAGTGAGATGCCCTAATGAAGTCCAAGCATTCCTAGATAAGTCAGTCAGGGAAAACTGACAAACCTGTAATTGCCCAGATCACAATTTTTCCTTTCTTAATATTGGTTTATACTTGCTACGCTCCATTCATTCTCTCCACATTTTAACTTATAAAAATAAGAGCTATCAAACTCTTACTGTTTCATGTGTCATTGAAATTCATGTCATTGAGTTCATGTTTACTCCTGACCATGATGAAACTAAACTTTCCAAACTCTGATATTAACTGTGGAGATTTCAGATTCTCTTCTTTTTCCCTTGGCTACCGTGATTTTGATTGAATCTTGAATCTTGAATCTTGAAATATCTGTTATTACTGAACAATGATTCAATAATTAACTATTATTGAATAATTATTCCTCTTTCCTTGGAAAAAATTAGGAAAAACCCCAACATTTTGGGTTTGATCCATAGCTAAATCTTAACCTCACCCCCCGCAAAGAAGAATGGTTTTCTTTTTTGTTCTTTTGTTAGTTTTACTCCCAATAGCATTCTGCTGTTTCACAGAATCATAGAATATCATCTATTTGAATCATCTGATCCAAACTTTCTTGGCAAAAGCATGGTCTAGACAACATGGCCCAGCATCCTGTCCAGCTGAATATCAAAATTGTCCAGTATTGGGGAACCCACCATTTCCTTAGGGAGATTACTCCAGCACCTGATTGTTCTCATTGTGGAATGTTTTCCCTTTTGTGTCCATCTAGAATCTCTGCACAATTAGAATCACAGACTCATAGACTGGTTTGGGTTGGAAGGGACCTGAAAGATCATCCAGTTCCAACCTCCCCATGCACAGGGACACCTTCCACTGGACCTGGCTGCTCAGAGCCCCATCCAGCCTGGCTTTGAACACTTCCAGGGATGGGGCACCCACAACTTCTCTGGAAAATCTCTTCTAGTGTACCACCATCCTCACAGTAAATAATTTCTTCCTAGTATCTAATTTAAAATTACTCTGTTTCATTCCCCCTTGTCATCTCACAACATGCCCTTGAAAAAAGTCCTTTTACAGATTTCTTATAGAGCCCTTCAGGTACTGGAAGGCTGCAATAAGGTCTCCCCAGAGCCTTCTCTTCTCCAGGTTAAACAGACCCAACTCTCTCAGCCTGTCTTGTTTTAAGCTTTTTTTGCTTTCAGTGTATTTATACCTGATTATTTTCTACATTTTCAAATTTTTAGAGAGATTGTGCAGTTTTAACTTTAACGTATCCCAGGGCTCATCCATATTCAAGACACTGAATTTTTAAATCCAGCACACTCTGCTAATTGGGTCCTTAATGTCTTAAACAGTGAATAAACCTTACTTAAGCACCTATTTTTATTTAGATTTCATTCAGTTTAAAAAGAAATCACTGCTGATCAAAATAGAATATTATTGTGTGAGACCATAATTTTTGTAAGGCTCTCACTACTCACACCAATTCATAAGTTCTTGTTGGCCCAGTGATTTTGTGGCAATAGGGCAGCCACCATGTCCAGAAAGGACTGCACTGGTCAAACCTCTCATGTCAGGCTGGCTCCTTTACCTGTGGATGAAGTCTCCTTTAACAACACAGCCCTACAGGTCCTGGCAACACTCCTTCTCTTCAAGAAGCTGTGTGTTCATTCTGAAGTGTGCTGATTGCCACTATTACTGCCACGTGGAAAATAAGGTGTTTATTAGCATTCTCAAAACTGAATTTATTCCAAATGTGTTATTTTGTGTGCTGTGTTCTTTTTGAACAGTTTTTTACATTGTTAGCATTTAAAGTGTTGCACTAACTTTTTTTTTTTTTTTTTAAATTTTCTTTGGTCAATTTTCCATCCAGTCCTATGGATTGCTACATTCAAGCTCAGGTTCTCTTTGACCTGGGTTCACATAAGAAGTTTCAGGCTTCAGGTTTTCAGGTGAGTAAGAAGTGTACCCTGGCAACCAGGAGTGCCAGCCTGGGGTACACCAGGGACAGCATCACCTGGGCAAGGGTGGGGATTGTCCTGCTCTGCTCTGCTCTGCTCTGCTCTGCTCTGCTCTGCTCTGCTCTGCTCCGGGGGCAGTTTTGGCACCACAACATAAAAAAGACATTAAACTGGTAGAGAATGTCCAAAGGAAGGCAGTGAAGATGGTGAAGGGCCTTGAGGGGAAGCCGTGTGAGGGGTGGCTGAGGTCACTTGGCTTGTTCAGTCTGACAAGAAGAAAATGAGGGGAGATCTCATTGCAGTCCTCAACATCCTCACAGGGGAAGTGTAGGGACTGATCCCTTCGCTCTCATGATCAGTGGCAGGACCTCAGGGAATGGCCTGAATTTGTGTCAGAGGAGGTTTAGGTTGGATATCAGGAAAAAGTTCTTCACCCAGAGCGTGGCTGGGCACTGGAACAGGCTCCCCAGGGAAGTGGTCACAGTACCAAGGCTGACAGAGCTCAAGAAGTGTTTGCACAACACCTTCAGGCACGTGGTGTGACTCCTGAGGTGTCCTGCACAGAGCCAACAAGTTGTACTCTATAATCCTTGTGGGTCTCTTTTAACTCAGGATATTCTGTTTCTAGGTTTCCCTTATCTCTGGGCTGTCAGCTTTCACATCTGTATCAGGAAAATACTTATTTCTCATAAAAGGCACACATTTTCCTAGTCAGACAACACACTGTATCCCACCAGCTACTTAATCAGCCTAAATGCTTCTTTTCTTCTTAGTGTCCACTCTTTTACAACCTGCTATTTCTTTATCTGAGTTCAAGAGACCTATATGCACTTGAGCTTTTATTTTTGAATTGTTGAAATGGCAGGAAGCTGCTGGGATTCTTTTCCTAGCTGAGGCTGATCTGTCAGCAAAATGGTTTTCTCATGTAACCATTCATCAAAGTATTTGCTGAATGACTTTTGGTTTTGAATAAATGACTGCAGCCCAATTTATTGTAAAACATCTCCACTTTTGATACTCAGTTCCACAGTCTGAAAAACAATTTCCTGTGATCAGAAGCTCTTTCTCCAAAGCCAGAATTTGTTTTTCCTCAGATGAATTAGTTATTTGTCGTTAGTGTTGCCAGCAAACTAAATACATTAAAACAGCAGCTGAATGTAAACAAGAAACAAAGTTTTAGTTACAAAATTAAAAATACTGAAAATATTTACAAAAGCATTTTCTCAGATCTGAATTTTTGTATTTATCTCTTTTTGATCCAGCCAACATCCAGAACACAATGACACTCAGAAAGAGTAATAAGAAAAAAAACCATCAGCAGCTAAAAATCCCAAGCATCTTCCTTCAGGAAAGATGGTATTTTGAAGAAAAAGGCTGGAGTTAGAAACTATATTCTGTTTATTTTCTCTAAATGAATTGGACACATTTATAATAAAATAATGCAATTTTTTATCTGTTAAATTAATTTAAGTAAATTAATTATAAAACAATTATCTGAGGTTTTTGTGTCATGCAGGAAGTGTCATTTATATGCCAGTTGTATGCAAAGAGAGAAAAGGTTGCCCTCTTAATTTATTTTAATGCATGCAACAATGAAACATGATTTAATTGAAACAAAAGACAAGAGGATGAAAAGAATTTTTTTCTTTTTTTTTCCCCCAGAAAAATCCAAAGCATTTGCATTCAAGGCCTTGAAGCATTTCCACATTATAAATTATATATTTATATGTAAATGGACTTCTGGCTTCTGTTCAGAATATTTGGCAAATTGAATGCTAGATTCTGCTGTCTTTATCTCCACTGAGTTGTGAACTATTCCCTGAATATTCCTATAGATTTCTAAAGCTTTGCATAACTTAAGCTACCATATGTAAGCTACATGTGAAGGGTTTTATGACAAAAAGTGTGCATCTGTGAGCTTTCTACTCCCCATTTGAAAAATAGTGTCTCATACCTGCAAAGCTGAAGCAGTTGAACCTTGGAATAAAAACAAAAGGTTGAACTCCTCTTTTAATCTCAAAAAAAATTTCTTCATTGGCATCTCCTGCCTTCCATGTTGGCATGAATTCATGATAGCTTAAAATCAGTGTTTTTGAGGCAGAAATAGTAAAGGAGAATAAAAGAAAAATCCTGATGTACTTACAATAGTCCAGGAATTGACAAGGAATATCCTAACCACTGAGCAAAGTCCTGATCTCTCATACAAAGGGGACACAAGTGCAGGAGGGAAGGAAACTAATTCAGAGCATCCAAGAAGGTCTTTGATTTGCATAGAAATCCCAGACTAAATACAAGAAATCTTTTCTGAAGAAATCACTTCATATCTTCACAACTTGAAGGTCAATTAATTGTTTCCTGGAAAAATTATTTTGTCAGTGCAGTTGCTGTGCAGTTCCTAATTATGAGCATTATTTCACAACCTTCCATAATGATGGTACTACTGCAAGGACAACAAGTTTAAATTACTCAATTCTGACTCCACAAACTGACTTATCAAGTTAAAGGTGACTCTCTAATAAGAGCTATAACTTCAATATCAGGAAAGTGTAGGAAGACATATAGCAGAATACACTTTACCATACTTCTTAAAAAAGGAAAACTATTATATTGCTGAATCTTTTATTGTTAGTGGAAAAGAGGTCTGAGAAAATTACAATAATGTGGCAGTATAAACAATAATGAACCTTATTACCATTTTAAAGAACTTACCTTTCCTAATTATTTCTTACCACAAATAATTAATAAAATATTTCTTTTGTTGATAATTGATGCATATTTTCCTTATACTACTTCTCATGAAATTTTGCAGTTGTTTGGAAAAAAAAACAAAGCACAGAGAAAAAGAAGGATTTTCCTTTGTTTATAAAACTGCAGATCTCCACCTAGAGATCTCGAGTTTCAAAGGGAAAGCATTCCAGGTGAATTTTTAACACAAACCCTCTACCCTGAGGTCTTTTTAAAGAAAACAACTCAGTGGTTTTCTCTTTGGAAAACATTTAAAGTACCACAGTCAGAGACCTCATGCTGCCATTCATTTGTCTGGGCTGGATTCTCCATCACTACATTTGTCTCCACCACACTACTGATAAAAAAGCAAGAATTTATTGTAGGATAGCATAGAAATATCCAATTAAGTTTAACACCAGAGTTAATTAAGCTTTATAGCATATTATCATGTACAGGATAGAGCCCCACACTCTTTCTGGAGCCTGGGCCTCCTCAGATCCTGCTACCTCTACAGTGCATTGTGAGAGCAAGAAAGGAGATAGAGGTACCAAGGCATCATCTCCACCTAACAAGTTCTGACATACGCCAAAAGTTGAAATTTTCCACTCCAAAGAAAAGAGATCTCCAGCAGAACTGTTATTTCACAATTTGTTGATATAGATACAAAAATGTGACACTAAATGATAGAGCTGATACTGCAACAATGACACAAGAAACAGGAAAAATTTTAGTTTGCTGTCATATAAAACTTATTAAAAACAATATTTCACAAATACAAATCTGATAGAAAGTCTGTTGGTTTCCATATGTAGATTTCAGAACACTACTTTATTAAAAGCTTCGTTCCAAAAAGCTACAAAACAAGCATTCTTGGTTGGAGTCCCATAATATAATTTTACAGCAGAATTTAAGACAGTAGCTCTGCTTGTCAAGAGTTCCAAGGGAAAGGTAGAAGCTCCTGCTGATGACTTAAGATAAAAAATAAATTCTGATTTTAAACAAAAACTTTCTATTTTGGGACATGTATTTGCATACAAAATGGGGTTTGTCTCTTTTGAAAAAAAAGCCTTTGCCTTGCAATAGAGAACAGGGGGTGGGCTGTGCCATGAAGCTCAGGCACAGTAAATCTGGGGCCATGTTTTAGTACTGGGCTACCCACGAGCTCAGAGACACAGCTGATCCTCTTCAATCTGGAGTCCCTCCTGGAGTGTTAGTAAATAACTAATGTTCCACTCCGGCAGGTGCTGTTACAAGGCAGGTTATAATCACATCTACGCTGCGGTTGCAAAAAGAAAAACACAGTGCCTTGAAACCTTAAAATTAGAATGACTTCAGGTTCAACCAACTCTCTTCAAAATGTGGACTACAGCAAAACCAGAAAGCCCAATGAAATGAAGTATCGCAGCCACCCAGTATAATTAAAGCGAGTCATCCAAAAGATTTACTTGTTAACTGGTATGATTCCCCCTGGATGGGAATACATCTGATCTGTAGCCAGCACTGCTAACAAACACTGTTCCTCCCTCTGGAGCCCAAAATAAATACCTCTGTTGCATTTTGGAGGGTTACAATCTCCTGCAGGGCAGTAGGTCAGTGCCCTCTTCAGTGTGACACTGAACAGAAAAGGTGAAATACTGTCAATGAGAGTTTTGCTATTGACTTCATCTAAGCCAGGACTTCATTCCAAGTGTTTCGCCCACTCTTAAATTTTAGTAACGCTTATCTTATCTACCCTAAGAAATTTAAATGGCAAAACAACATCTGACATGCATGTAAATCTAGAAGCTTGGAATCTGGGGTAAAGGAAGACAAGTTCTCAAAAATTAGTTCCATATTCACTGAGATATGCTCAGTCTGCTATGGGAATCTCCAACATGTTAGTGCTTGATCCTACCTTTCCCCAACATCTCTTCAAATTTCCGCAGGAGAATGAGGTAACAGGCACACAAAAATGATTGAACTCTTCCTTTTTGTGCTATCCCTCATAAATCACCTTTGTTTGCATAAGACCCAAGGCAAAGTCTATTGAAATCAGTATAAGGTTTTTTCTTTTGGATCAAGTCCATTATCTGTGTTTCTCCTGTTTCTTTCTCTTTTGGCTGAAATGTCACATCTCACTTAAGCATAGAAGGGTGGCCAACAGAAGAGATGGAGCCAGCTACAGGAGTGTCATGAGAATACATGAATGAGATATGTATATTCATAGAAAGATTCATTTTAAAACAGAGTAGCAGAGCGAAGACACATCAGTTGCTCTTGCACACTGATAATTTACACATTTTACACATTATTACTTTGCTGTTCTACAGCAAAAAATGTAGTTACTATAGCAACTGGTTCGTCATATGACCAGGATTCTATTTTTAATATCACTCAAAGGTACATATTAACATGCATAATATACGGACTACTTATGGGGGCTGAAAACATATATTTTAACATTTTAAACCTTAAAAGAGACAATCCTTGCTAATTTCTTTTAGTATCTGCATTTTTTTATTAGGTTATCTATCTAAAGACTCACAAAGAGCGGCGGAATAGAACTGTCATTACAGCTCCTAGTGAACTCGTGCAGTTTTCTCCTTTGTGGTACAGGAGACCAGAGGTATCAACGAAGTTCAGAGCTCCTGCCAAGGTCCAGACACATGTTTCCAAAAGCTTTGGCTCCTGTGTTTCTCTATCAGCAGCTATTGTCTTCTTTTTCTTCTTTTTTGTACCATGCTCCTGAGCAAGCTTATTTTTTAGGATGACTTATTCAAGAAGACATCTTAAAGCATCAGTTTCTTCTCTCAGTCTAACATATAAAGTGTTTCAGTAAAGATGTTGTCCATCTGCAACAGACACAAATAAACCATTTCCCTCTTAGAGAGCTCCTAGAGTCCCTTGCACAAGAGGGCTGATATGACACCTTTCTCCCTGCTGTTAAACAGAATTTATCAAATCATGGATTTTCAGTCCAGTGATAAAAATGACTGTAGAAGAGGATGTTTAGGGGAAAAAAAACATTTTAGAAAAGGTGTGGGAGTGGGTTGCACAGTTTTTCTTCTTTTCTCATTTGACTTTACTGCTGACAAATTTTTGGTGGTGTGGATATGAGGAGGACTCTTACTGAATTTGAAACTCCCATTCTGGGACCAGAATACCCATACAGTCATTTACTGCAGCAGCCAGGGAATATACTCACAGCAGAGCTTCTCAGGTTGCACCACTTTACAGTTTGTTTTGGAGGCCAATGCAAAGCACTCCTATTGCTCTATTGAGCCTTAAACTACTTAAGATTGTAACTGGTTGGGGAGGGGGAGGGCTCCCAATTCAAATTATTTCAACCTTTTTACTCCCTGTGGAGACTTAACATGCTGTCAAGCCCCCTCTGACTCCAGCTGACAGCAAACTTAGATGGTTTCTACTCCAATATATAGTTTTAACCTTACAGATCCCTTAACACAGAACTCCATCTATACCATGCCCTATAGCCTTCAGCAAAGTTGTCCACATTGCAGTTCTGAGCTCTCAAAGGTAACCTTGAAGTATAACTCAGATTCTTGCATGCTATGGGAGGCTTATAGGAATCAGTCTGTGTGCCACTGACTTATGGGTAGCAGAGAGAGGCGACAGATGCAGAGCTGCCAGAAGTCAGGAAGGAGGACTTTTGGTATTGCTCCTGCACATCTGAGCCCAGAGAAACAGGTCAGTCCTCAACATCCTGCAGGAAAAAAGTGCATCTGTCTCTCAGCACGTTCATGTCATCCATGGAGCCTTCAGTTTGTGGTTGATGCTGCAACTGACATTCACTGGCTGTGTGACTGTGTTGCTGGTTGTCTGGTGTGGCTAAAATTATTCTCACATTGACCCAAACTTGAGTACCAAAGGACGGTGTCTCTCTCCTGATGTCATATTGCTGCAGCAAGTGACTTCCAGGGTGCTCAACAGTATTTTTCACAGGAAAAGACATACAAACAGCCTTTTCAAAGAGCCCAAATGAAATTATCCCCTTGCCTGACTAAAAAAAATTGGTCCAAAAGCCAGCATTCCAAAAGTTTTGGGATCACAAAGAGTGTTGCAGTCAAAGAAGGTTTGTCCTACTCAGTGGCTAACTGGTTTCGACAAGTGAAAAAGACCTTGCATTAGATGGCAGCTCTGATATCTTGGCATGAGGAATTTGTATGCAATTATTTGTACAGGAGGAGAGAATCATGAAGAATGCCTGATACAAATCCCAGTAAATAAATCAAAACTGCTATCACATGAAGCTTTGTTTCCATTACTTTGCTATTATCATGGTATACAACAGAAAGCTTCATTATCTATTTACATCAACGCCCTCACAGGCCAGAATGCTTTTTTGCTTTCTGTTGCCATTATGTTGTATTATGTGTGGCAATGCCATAGCAACCCAGGATAACACAAGTAGTGTAGGGCAACAGTGTAATATTTTCTGGCTTTTGTTTTGAATGAGACAGAACACATCTACCCACTCTATGCAAGCTATACACAAATACCAAAGATTTAGCACAATAAGTAGCAATTAGCAAACCAACAGTACTTATTGCAAGCCAGCATTTGTCTCCCTTGTGTTCTAAAGGTTTAAAATCACTGAAGGGCACCACTACAGCATCTCAAAGGGCTGAGCAGCACACACAGAAGTGTAGTTCATCGGTTTGGTATATGTTACCATCCACTGATACATGTTTGATGTAATTGAACATAGGTACGAGATGTCTGGGCATCCGTGTTGTATCCATCCCATCTGAACTGGGCCAGGTCTTCATTTAATAGTCTAAAGGCTGAGGATACCTTAGGATATGTTTATTTGGCAAGCACCACAGCACTGCTATTTGTAAGAGAACTCGTTGAGAATAGCTAATCAATATGTTCAGGCAGAGTGAAATGACATTTTTAGTCACCTGAGACAATGAGTTCAGTGTCTTCTCTGAAACATGCACTGATTACCATGCCATTACCTTGTGTGAATAATATGTTTGGGCAATCAGGCACAAAAAAAAGTATAGAAAGTATGATCAGCCAAAGTACCAAACTTTCCTCCTGCTTATTTTACAGAAATCTCTCTGATACCCTGAGGATGACATAATCTGCTAGAGCTCAGCTTTTCAATATATTGGAATGTTCACCACAGATTGTCCATTGCTAGTGGTTTGGTTTTGTGTCTTCTATCTAAAAATGACATACAGTTCACACAAGCAATATACATTCATGTAGTAGATCACTTTGCATTAATTTTACTGTTTTTTCCCCCCTTCATCATGAGAGGGTTTTTTCCTGTGCTGAACTAACTTAGTTGCATTGGACAGGGATCAGATGACAACCATTTTGCAAACTATGACTTATAGATGTGCACAGAAACTAGACATCTAAAAAGATTTAAATATGCTTTTATAAGCTACAATAAACATGGTCAGACATGCCAATGAACAGAGTTAAAACTAATATACCATTAGAATTAATATTAAGCACTGCTGAGGTTGACTTAGATAGCTACTGAGCTGATATTCAGATGTTTGGGTGGAAGCAAGAAGCATATTTAGGCAAACAGGGAATGACTGAAAAAGCTTCTTAACCCAAAATACAGAAGTATGCAAATGTGCCCAGGAACCTAACTTACATAGATGCCAAAGCTTTACTGACTTCTGTGTGTAAGAGTGGATGAGATTCAATGAAAAAGAAATGCTCTGGGAGGCAGACAAGGAAAATTTGGTTAGTGCCAGAATTAGGATTGCAGTGAGCCTCAGTGGAAAAGCCCATGCCATGGAAAAGCCATGCCCAAGTGGAAAAGCCATGGAGCCAAGGGTGCTGTCCTGGACAGGCTTAAAGATACAGATAAGAGAAGGCAAAGTAGAGCCCCTAAACAATCTGGAGTAATTTGATCTTCCTCTGTCTATGGAACAGTACATTGATATTTTCTTGTAAGCAGAAGTAAATGTACACACCTGACTAATATGACTCTTTCCTTAACTGGTGTGATCTGTAAAATGTTCAAACTACTGGATAGTTCCTTAAGAATGGAAATACAGTTTATAAATATAGTTGAGTCACGAGATTATTTCACAACCATTTAAATACTGCTCATTTTCACAGTGCAGATGAAGCCAGAGTTAATTAGCACTAGTCACTGGAGAGAGCAGTAACTCACCTAATTTTTTTTTTCTTTGCTTTTGCTAAATGAATTGCAATTACTCCCCCAGTAATACTGTGATAACGAAGTTTAATACATATAAAAAGTATTAACAGCATCAACAATGCATCATGGGAGAGTATTAACTAAAGGACAAATTGAGTGAATATTTTTTGTTCAAATATGAAATAAAAAAAATTCTGAATAAAGATGGGTACTTTCAACATGGTTTTCATGGTTTTCTTTCAACCCTGAAAGACTGTAGAGATTAAAAATAAGAAATCTTAAATAAGCATTAAATATTTTTATAATTACATATATCTGCATTATTTTATACAGATGTTTACAATTGGGAAGGCAACATTAGAACAACCAAAGGTCTTTTCTATGTATAAGCAAGCAGGGCCACATGTTCAGGAAACTGAATAAAACCTATTTATTGTCCCTGCAGGTTTGAGGTTTGGGGATTTTTTTTCCTTATTTCTGGTATGTCATCTTAATGCAGTTTGCTAGCAGAGGTTAAAAATATCCTAGTTCCATCCAATCAAGTATTAATAATACTGTTAAAGAATCAGATATCAAACATTGCTGATGAGATCCCAATAGTCATGGGAATGGCTAAATCTGTCCGTGGCAGTACAGTATGGACAAGACTGTACAAGATCCAGGGTTTTCATTATAGTCTCTAGAAAACAGTCAATAATGCCACCACTGTCCTCCAGATCAAGCTGGAAAATGAAAATAGTCTTGCAGATCACTCATCATTAAATTTTAATATGTCATGAAAAGACAGGTTGTTCTATTTAGCTCAACATGAAAAACAAGTCTCTCAAAAACCCTGCTGTAGGTAAAAGCTGAAGTTTACAGGATAAAAAATGCTTTAGATTTGTAACTATTTTGCATTATATAGCGTTTTGTTTTCCAAAGGACTGAGTTAGAGAGAGATGCTGTAAAAATCCAGATATGCTGCCAGCAATTAGGCAGTTGGGTGACCTAGAAATCTTCTCCATTACACTTGTGTTTGCTTGCCAGTTCTTCATGTTCTGTCCTCAAAGACTGTTTTGTTTTTGTTTACACAGCTCTTCTAGGCAGAATGAGTAAACCCTTTTTTTCCCCCGCATTTTCCAGGTTTCACTGATACAGTATTGGCTTCTCCATTTAGAGGCTTTGGATGGGCATTTCAGAATATTTGGTTTGACCAGAAATCAATTCTCGTGTCACCTAAAAGAAAATATCTTTTTAGAGCTGAACCTATTTGGAACTATCAGTCAGATAAAATTGACAATAAGGGTTACATGTGGTTTAGAAAAAGAGATCTAGATGTAAACCTTAGTTAATCTGAGACAGCATAAGTAGGGCACCTGCTAAAAGGAAATTCCCTGTGGGAAAAAAAAAACACCTTTCCCAAAAATATCCTAAATTTCCCATTTCCCTCCTTCCTTCTACCACTACATTTCCACTGCAGGTGTCACATCCGTTCTGCTGAGATATTTATAATCCCCCCATTCAAAGCTCTCCTTTGGGGGTGTCAGGCTCAGCAAGGAAACAAGGCAATGGGAGCTCTCAAAGGAGCAGCAATTTTATTTGTTGCCTGAAATATTTTGGCAGAGAATCATTAAGCATGCATGGGAGGAGCTTAGGAAACTGCCTGAGATGTTTGTGTTCACTTCTGCTCAAACTGTCCAAGTGTGTGGTCCTCACTGAAGACAACAGTTCAAAACTCAGTAATTTACCTTGCTTCTTGGGATAGCAAAGATTAAAAATGTACATTTTTGACATATGGAGCACTTTTTCACTTGTCATTGTCTGAAATGAAAAGAAAACAAAAAGGAAATTATTATGTGGTTAATTTCTAATTTTCAGAATAACTATTTTCCTTTGGGTAGGGTCTAATCATAGTGTGTTCAGAGTAAGGGGAGAAAGTTTCAGAAACTTATAACTTCCAAACATATTCAAAAAAACACATTTATTTGTCTCTAGATATACAGATATTAAAGAAAACTGTAAAAAGGAATACTTACTAAAAGCAGAAATATAAATATAGCAGAGGAAATATAACTTTAAACAATTATAAAAAGCAGAACTTGTATAGCAAATTTCACTGCAAGATCTTCAAAATATATTAAAGATTAAAAAGCTTAATATTTCAGTTGCAGTATGTTCTCACACTGAATATTCAGAAACTTTAAAATAAAGGTTCTACTACTTAGAATAATATACACAATAAAAAGTAGTGCAATGTTGCTACAGTAAGTTAACACCTCCATTACCAGAGCTTTCAATTTAACATATTTTGCTAAAGTAAAGTAAGCTTTTATAGCCACCTGAAGCAATCACCAGAATTACCAGAAAAATCAGAACAGGTTTTTTGACATTAGATTTTTCAGTTCAAAGCACTTCTCATAGGTATGTAAATGTCCACTATTGAACATATTCAGCTTCTGCTCCAAAATGCTCTGAACTTCATTCTCTGCTTTGAAAATCTCTGCAAGTTTGAGAGGAAATGAAAATAAGCTATTTCACATTTTTGAACTGGAATCAATTTTATTTTGTAGCAGATTAAAATTAAATACTCTAAAGATAGTCCTTAGTTTGCCACAAACAACCTACATGACTATATTCAAGCCACTGAGTCTATTTTTCAGTGTTCCTATAGATAGTAAAAGATACTTTTATACTTGCCAAGTGAAGTCTTTGTGCATATACTTAGCTATCATCTCACAGTTCTTCTGAAATCTATGAAAACCTGGAAAGACGCTGAATCCATAAATGTTAACTATCCATCTCCTTTTGCATCCATTTTCAAAAGGCACACAATCCACATCCAAAAAACTTTAGTCTGGAAACAGGACATGCTCTAGGCACAAGTTTTAGGGGAACTTGTAAATGGACTATAAATTTTACAGCACATAAGAAGCAGAAGCCTGCAAATACCAGGCAGACACCTGCTTAGTTTAAGACCAAAATAATTTTTTTTTAATTTACAAATGTGATCTTTCACATTGCTGTGTGTACCTCCAAGAGATATGAGTGCAACCCCTGCTCCCAGCACAACTGAGCAGGGGTTCCTTCCCTCACACTGCAGTCATCCATCCATCCATCCATCCATCCATCCATCCATCCATCCATCCCTACCAGCAGGGCCCAACCTGTGCAAGCTGCCTTCTTCCACACGAGGGATGTGCTCTGCTTTGGAGCAGTTCATCACCTGGATAAATAATGTGGCTGTTTGTTCTGTCAGCTAAAAAGCTATCGCTGTATCACCTGTATCACTGACATGCCACTGAAGATGTCAGGAGCCAGGCCATTTCCCTGTGCTGAAGTGGTTTTCCTTTTATTGCCAGGCCTATAACGAGATTATTGAAATGATTCAACAATAGTCAAGCTGCAGCTATAGATACTTGTTGAAAGTAAATAATAAAAGCATTTTATCAGAATTGCTGTCATTTTCCTGTTGAAGGATACATCTGTTTCATAAGTACATTTTTATGTGTGCCTGCCTTATGTGAACCTGCTCTAATTTAGTTACACTGATAGGTACAGTTGTAGCTTTCTTTCTAACAATATTAACAGATGAATAGGGCAGTCATTTTCAGACAGCAATTTGCCATGGCTACAGTCAAAGTGGATTGGATTGAGATTGCAACCTAGCAAGAACTAGGATTTTATTATTATTGTTGCAGTCACTTTCCTGTTAGGTTGGCTTTTTTCTTTATTTATATTTTCCTTTTTCTTCTTTTCTTTTTAAGCAGGCTACTTGTTTGGTATGCATTAATTTTAGACAAAAATCCATTGCAAGGAAAACTAAATGGGGGTCAAAAACATTCTTCTGAGAAAACCAGTGGTAAAGTGCAGCCTGCAGATAGGAAAAGGTACAGACTGCATCAACTTTCTTAGGCCCAAGTAATGCCCAGAAATGCAAATCCTGATCACTCAATGCAGCTGTCTGACAGACATGCAAACAGTCAGGGAGATTCTTAGCAGATGACAGCTAAGGAGAACTGCAAAGCAAGTGGCTGCAACATTACATTTCTGAGGAGAGGAATCTGTACTTGGAGACGCAGGGAAAATGCCTGCAGTTTTGAAAAACAAGTGCTTTTGTACTCTAAGCTGTCCACTTGGTAAGTCTAGATGTTGTTGTTCATAATAGCAATCCCACAAACCCTGCCCAAGCACCTTAAGGTAACTAACCTCCTACCCAGAAGCACTTGTCCACCTTTGCTGCCAAGAATCGACCACTTTCAACCAGGTTTAACTGACAATGGTCTGAAACATTTGAAGTTCCACCCAGAAGTCAGTGACTTTACAGAGGAAAGACACCTGAACCAACCTAAAGAAGCGGGGCTCAAGATGACAGGTTCCCCTTTCTGCTTGATTTCCTGGCTAGCTAGCCAAAACACTACCAAGTGTCCTGGTACCCCTGTGTGGTGAGGCACAATGAGAAAGATGAGCATAACGAAAACTATTTTATTGTTAAACAAATAATTTGTTCTTCCTGGGCTCAGAGGCTGTATTTATTGGAAATTAAAATGAGACAATAAACAGTAAGATAAAACAAACACTGAATTGACAGCCTTCCAGCATACAAATTTCCACTGTTATGAGTTAACAGACATCAGTGTTTAAATTAAAATACTTCTCTCTAATTTTCTATATGCCTATTCTTAGCTAGAAAAATCCATGTAGTGGGGAATTCTGTTGAAGCCCTTGCCTTTAATTTGCAAGGAAAGAAGAAGAGCCCAGTCAGCCTCCAGAGACAGTGGATTCTGAACAATATTGCAACTTGGCAATAATGAAATCCTTTCATCCTCTTTAATGTTTGCACCTGACAGTTAAATTCAGAAACTCTCAATTACTGGAAGCTAGGAATATCAAAGTGTGCTTCAATATTGATTGCCACCATCACTCCAAGAATATCTATTGGAAGGAACGTGGGCATAGGCTGCCCATCTCCTCTTCTGCTCCCAAGAGATATGGGGCAGTAAAACCTTGCATGGTGAAAGAAATTGCATCGTTGCAAAGCTAGCTTGGACTGTGTCAGAATTTTTTTTTATCAGCTTTTATTTTTCAATACCCTTTCATTTGCTTAGAAAAATACTGTTTTCCCTCACATTTATCTCCATCCTCTTCTCCTTTTAAATAATTTCAGAAGGAGGAGTTTAAACAAACAGCCCTGAGGGAACACCTAAGTCAAAGGTTACCTTCAGGGGTATTTTCTCTAAATTTCTTCCTGTAAAAATATGCGGTGGGAACGAGTTATCTATCCCACAACAGAGAGGAAGGGAGAGCTGCAGCTGCATGAGCTCAGAGACCTGGCATGATGCAGGCTCTAGAGGAACCCCCCCCAGCAAACCCCACTCCAGAGAACCGAGGAAGAAATGAGCTCCTCCCTGCTCCTGGGAGTCCTGCCTCTGCTTGACTTCACAGGAGCTGGCAGGAGCACTGATGGGAGCTTCCACAGAGCCAGAACTCCTCTCCAGGATATGAGATTCAGCACAGCGCTGTTAAACACATCCTGAAAATCTGCCACATCTCATGAAAAAAAGAATTGGAGGTGGTTTCCCCTTCTCCTCTGCAGAGAGCAAAGCTCCTCACAGTGTTTGTATTACATCCAAATATCTTCTTCAAACAAAATATTTCCCTTGTGAAGCAGCACAGCCAAAAACCTGGAGGAAACCTTGGTACAACTTTTCCTCTGAGATGACAGTCCTTGCTGGGAAAAATAAGAGCGTAATTCTGTGACTGGGGAAGACATCCACGTCAGCAGTGTGGGGTGTTAGACTAAGAAAGGGAAAATACAGTTGAAATGCTATTGTTTCTAAAATAAAATCTGATCTCTTTGCTTGTTGGCTCTTTTTAAAGGACTGAAGACACATTCAAATTTTTTATGTATACACATGTAGGTAAATAGTTGATTTATATAAATACATTATGTATGTGAGGCATTAAAAGCCAAACTAATTGTGGAAGATTTTTTTATTTTACCCAGAAAAAATATATAAAGATCCTTGAGGGTAGGACATTTTTCTTCTCAGTCATACAAAGATCAGCACAAGGAATCCTGGATAATATCAGAGGTTCCTGGACAGCACAGTTGCATAAAAGGTTGGTTACCTTTCTTGTGCCATTGCATTATTTGCTAACACTTGTGTTGATAAAGATATGCCCATCTTTTACCTCTTAGTTACTTCTCAAAGCTTCGCTGCTCTTGCATTTGAAAAGAAAATTTCAGTAAACCAGTAAAAAGAAAATTTCAGTAAACCAGCACAGATAATTTGCTGTGTTTTAGAGACCAAACTTAACAGGGCTCTCTGTTTATGGTTGTTGTACCAAAAGCTGCTTGTTGTCCTTGCCTAACTAAAGTGATCACACTGAAAAGACAAATTTTGAAGCTTTCTACCTGTCTTCTAAGTCATCTGGCCTGTGGGCTGCAGAACCAGCAAAGTCTTGTCCTGAACATTAGTTCCCAGCATCCCACACTTCCATCCTTCCACTTCACATCCAGCATAGGTCTCCCCACAATACCTTCGGCTCCTCCTTCAAGTCCTCCCACTTGCTGGGTCTCATCCCCATCAGGCAGACAAATCAGTAGTAGCTGGTGTGGTGGCTTTTTGTGGAACAGGCATCCAGCAGTGTGTTGAGGAAAACACATCTGTTCCTCCGCTGGTGCAGCTACACAGCACACAGCTGCTGGGCTCGTGCTGCAGACGCACGCTCAGATGAGGAATTAATTTTGGCTATCCTCTTCTATCCTTCTATTCTATCTTAGTAAGTTTTCACTGATTTGGTACATTCATGTCTTTGAAGTCAGTTTTGGTGGAAAGTGGTAAATGGGCCCAAAAAGATAGGGGAGATGAGAGGACTAAGATTTTGTGATTGCTTAAATCTTTTCAGATAAAGCTAAAATCGCCTACTCCAAAAAAAGTCTTTTAAAATTTATTTTATCCACCAAACATTCCATGCAACTGGTTAATGTGCCACAAGGAACAGAAACTCTGAAAAAAGATCTTTTCAGACTACTTTTTTTGGGCCAAGCATCTATTTTTTTCATTTCCACATTAAACAAAAACACCAGTCATATGTAGGTTAATAAAGTGAACACAAGGGAGATGTACCTCTAAATTGGAGCCAGACGGTGAATAACAGAGCAGGAATGTACTTAAACCTCGGTACCAGCTCGTGACAAGGTCTGCTCTCTGTCTTAGCCCGTGGATTTTGGAAAAAATCTTCAGGAGCTAAGAGAAAAACTTTCAAGCTGACAAATACTCCTTGCCTGGAAAAGGCTCCTGTTTTAATTCAGCACAGATGTGAATTTTAATGAAAGCATTATGGCTTTGCAGCTGCATGGATGATATAAACCTTTTTAAAGGAATAACTGACTCAAAATGCTTTATTTTCACTGCACCATTATGCTTGACCTTTGCTGGGGTACAATCCTAAAAGCAGCTACGATGCTGTTTATGCTTACTTGTCTCTTATCCAGTCTAATCTTGGGGGAAATGGGGCAGCCTGACTCCTGCTAGATGAGGAAAGAGAACAGCCCCTACCTCCCATGTGGGACTTCACACTTTGCAGGATTAGGTGCCCGGTGAGTATAGACACCAATGGTAAACAAAAAGGAAAAAATCTAAATGCACCAGACAGGGAACTGCAAAGAAATACTGGGTCACATTAGCACAGAGTCACTAGATGACTGAAAACTAGGTCAATGTGAGGAACACTGGGAGCTTTTGCTGCAGCAGTCATTCTCCAGAAATTAAGCTGGATCTAAGGGCTGGCTATTTGGCTCGCATTCAGACACCTGCTTCACACAGGCACAGGGGTAAATTGTAAACATAATTTCTTCCCTTTGTTTCATGTCTTAATTCTGCTGGGCAAGAGACAAGACAGACACCTGTGTAATAAACTTTTTTTTTCCTGTTTAGTCAGGTAGCATCTTCTTTATCTCACCTAGCCTCTGTCTGATTAGAGTCCAGTAGTTTCCTTCCATGCAGCAGCTTCTCTGGGGGTAATTAACAACAGGTACCTTACAACAGGATAAATCAGCTCCTAGGGAGAGGCTGTCTCTTTCCACCTATAGAAGCTCAGACCAGACAGCTTTCAGATAGCCATTAAGGTGCAGCAAATCCCACCCTTATTATATACAAGCCCAGTGAGTAATTAAAAAAATAATACTGAAGATCAAGCGTATCTTTTCCATCTCACAGAACAAGCACTGTTGCTTTGAACTTACAACCTGAAGTTTATTTTAGGTAAAACCTTTCAGTCCATGTTCTTTCCTGCTAATGTTTCTGTATATTTATTTCAGATTTGTTCCCCTACGAGGAAGAAGAAATAAACCCCCTGTGGTCAACATTTTCTTTCACCCAAAATGCCCTATATTGACACTGCACAAGTCTGGCCCTGATTCAGCAGAGCACTTATCCATTTATTTAAAGACTGCTGAATCAAGGCCAGAGGTACCATCCTGTGCTCAGCAGTGAACTAATAAGCCAAATATTGTGGAGTCAAGTTCAACATGCTGACAAATTCACATTTATCAACTTGGATTCCTGGAAGTCTCCAGATTTCTGCAAAAAATTTGGACTTTCACTGATTATACTCTCTGTACTGGAGGTGCAATATGTTGCATCTTCTTACCTACTCAGTACAGTTTTAAAAAATATTTACCAATGGTCATGTAAATCATTGGTACAACAGCCTCCAATAACTGACCCATGAAATGTGTATAACATGCAGAGCATATGGAAAAAAAGAAAGCATTATAACAGACCAGTTCATTTCCTAGGGTAGCTGGAAAAGGAAATAAGGAAGCCCTGGACAGCTGATGAGAAAGCCTAAACAATTCTGTTTAAAGGGAGAAAGTTTAAAGTTATTATTCTTTAGCAAATCATCCAGAATAAATTTCATCATTCTTGATTCAAATGTGGTTTTTTGACACTTTAATTATAAAGAAACCATTCCTGAACCACACAATATGAACAGAGATGCCATAAGTTTAAGTAAAATGCTATTACCAGCTCATTTTGTAAAATTCACAGCCTCTTTCAAATTAAACAGCATTTCTCTACAACAGATGAAATGAATATTACAAAAAATGAAATTGTATGCACAGGTTCAGGAACATTTTAATTATTTTATGCTTTCCATACATATGTATGGGTGTGTGCGTGCGTGTGTGTGTGTGGTTGTCAAGAATGTCATGCTGGCAACTTGCAGTTTAATAAGTGTATTATTTTCCCCACAGTAAGATATTTTCTTATGTTCTTGAAAATGAGAAACAGTCACTACAGCTGTGTAATGAAGCAATGTTTGTTAAAACCAGATATATAGGTAACACATTTCTATTACCACATTACAGCATCCACTTAACTAAAATACAGATGACTCTATGAATTCACCCAATTTTTTTGCTTGTATTCTCCTGCTCCTAATTTATTATTGAGCTACCACATTTATAACAGATTTGCACAACTTTGCTCCAGGAAAAAGCACAACCAATCTGCACAGTACAATGTTTACCTCTCATCCCTTGTCTTTTTTTCCCTTCTCTTTTCTAGTCACAAATAATTTTCAGAAGCTCTGACTGTTTAATTGTCAGTTTCCTCCCCATTTTAAATTTAACAAAAAACCAAACTTGAGCTCAATTTGTTTTTCTCTAATAAATACATGCTTCTGAATAATGCAGGGTGAGCAGTTACTTCAGGTATTACATAATACTCTAGCTCAATTGATAACATTTTCAGCCTGTAAATCAGTTCCTAAATTTGCATGACAAGCACAGTTCATATGACATTTAAACTAGTGACTTGCTTTACAAATTTACGGACTCTTCTCTTCCTATAATGCTAAAAACACAGGAAGCTTTAGTGCTAAAGTATTTTGATTCCAAAACATTGCAAACTCTGTTTCACATTTACGGGATCTCTGTTCCTCTGCCATGCAGTAAATATTCAGGCAGTGAAAGGGCACTGCAGAGGGTACAAAACATAAAAGGAGACAGACTGTAAGAAGCCATTTTCAACACCAGCCAGAAGTGAGTTGGAGCCCTTTGCCCTACCATATATAAAGAAAACAAAACCAAAAACCTTTTAAAAAATCTTTCCTTAGGGAACAGAGCAGACAATTGTAGAACTTCTTTTCTTATAAGTTTTCCTCAACTCAATATTAGCTGAGGGAAAAAAGTGAGATGATAGTTGCAAACAGAAGCAAAAGAACAGTAACGAACCTAATGTCTCATATTACCTCATTTCTCCATTTTCACATAGACAAACATGAAAATGTTAAAAAAAATAAAATTCTGGTTACACTGGAGGTAAATATGGCAATATTTTTATCCCACTGGCATTTAGGCAGCTTAGGCTTTCCCTGAGTTACTCGGTTCCTTACTGTACGTCCTTTGTCCAGCTCTATTAAAATACAGCACATGCAGAAGCGTATTAATTCAAATTGCACAGTTGTACATACACAGACTGACCTGATTTATAAGAACAGTCTTCAGTAAGTACTTAACACCTTGAATCTCCAGCTCAGCTGCACTCAAATGACTTATATTGGACTCAATTCTCACCTCAGCTTGCTCAAATACAAAACTCCCTGTGGTTTGGGGGGCTGGTGGCTAATCAAATGCCAACCAATTAATGAAAAATAAGAGGTAAGACACCAGCCACACTGAAAACCACCAGCCAGCACAACAGGAAACTAGACTGAGTGAAATTATAATTTCAGAATCCTACTAATTATTTGCAAGTGAAGAAGGAAAACCAGACTTGTGGTTAAGAACCTGTAATAGGACTTGGGACCAGACAAATGACCTGCTTCTTGGTTGGGATGAAGTTTCCCTGAACAACTTTGTGCTGGACAATTTCTCTTCCATATCATTTTCCTATATATGACATGATAATACCTACACCTGTTTTCTTGCTTTTCTGCCCTCTTTCCTCACCTTCACCCATAAGAAACACTGGCATGGGAGGTCCTCTCTCCTAAATGTCTGTTACAGTTTTTTTTCCCTTTTTATGAAAATATATAGGGTTTAGGTTAAAGGAATCTGATACGTAAAATTTTACAGTAATTTTTTTTTCTTAAAAATATCTTAGAATTGCTAGAGAAAAATGCTGAGGACTCAGGGAAGCTATATCTATATGCTATTCATAAAACACAAATTTTATGCATATTAAGATATTACATATTTCAACACTGTTCAACCTCACCGTATCACAAGCCCTTAGCTTGGCTGTAGAAATACTATTTTTTTTAGTAATATTGAATTGCACAAAGCCTTCTGCAAAATAAATAGAATCAGCTATGAATTAAACATTATTCAAACTTAAATAAGTCTGCATATATAATTTTACAACAAAATCAATGATATTTTCCATTTTCTTATTAAACAATATAGTCAGCATTTTTCTCTAAGCAGGACTGCCTTTTGGGGAGGTTCTAGGGCTTATATTATGCAAAACATCAAAATAAAGGGCCTAATTCATGAATATATATACCTTTTTTCCAGAAACCTCAGCAATTATAAAACTTGCCGAATTTTTTTTTAACTCTGCACTGAAATATATTAATTGACTGGATGATATGCACGCTTGCTAGACCACAAGGGGCTGAGTGACCAGATAAAAGCCTTTTTTACCATTATCAGTAGGCCATACCAATTGGCCTACTGAAAGACTTAGTTATCTTCACACAAATATAATCAATGAAGTTTAAATTTAATATTATGTAAGACAAAACCACAGAAATGCCGCAGTACACAGGGAAAATAAAAGCTTTTAAAATAGTTTTCCTCCTTTTTAGCAGTCTGTACAGCATGACATACCCCAACACATTGACTACATTAATATATGTATGCGTTAATAGATCAATACTCGGAGCACACTTGCTCATAATGCATTACAGATGGTTCTCTGCTAATTATTTACATTTTGCTATATGGAGGCTATGCTGCTTACTGCTTTGATGATACTTTGAGTTACTGTTTTGATGACTCCGAATAACTTTGAAGACTTCAAGGTGATGCTGTGTTCCATTCACACAAGTCTTCTCTTATTCTTATATATGTGCTCAGCATGCAAATTCGAAGATTTCTATTTACAGGCCAGGCACTAAGTGAAAAACAATCTGTATCAGATAGTCTAAAGAATACAGTAACCTATGCTTCTTATTCTTTGTTTATGTACTTGACCAGTCACCAATTCAAAATCTAAAACTTATTTCTCTGCTTGCAATGTTTGTGTTGCTTTCTTAATTCTTTGTGAATAACTATGTTTAATTTCTATTCTGAGCTTTTCAGGAATAAATCTCATACACTGATCTACCCTATTAAGTATCAGCCTCTGTCAATTAGTTTTCTTCATCCAAAATCTTATAATAAAAGATATTTTTGGGGGAGAAAATTATATTATTTAATGTAATTGACAAGAGCAATGCTATATTTATCAGTAATAATATCATTAACTGATTCATCATTCCAAGCATGTACATTTTTCAATATACTATTTCCATTATTTAGATAGAATTATGAAGTCAATTTAGATTTACATATTCTTTCCTGATCTTCCTGAAAGAAGAATTATATGAATCAGAAGAGCAAAACACTTCAGAAGTGGTCTTGTAGGAGTGGAAGAGAATACTTTATTAGTTTAAAGGTGGAAGAAGGCTTCTGCAAAAACTTCCAAATTACTTTGTTCCTCTGAGTCACTTTAATCCCTTGCAGAGAATATCTTCTGGAGTGACCTCCTTGAACTTTTGTGACCAAGGCAATAAAACACCAAAAGACCTAGAGATTAGAAAAGAGAGTCTTGAAACTAAAAAGAGTGTTCCTCAGGGCTATAAGTTACACCAGCAGAGAGAGAATGAATCCCAGTGGGAAGGGAAGATCCTGTATCCCTACCATTAATTATCTGCTTCGTAATCTACTCCCATTATAATTGTAATACTTTCCAAATGCAGCTCTCCTTTCTCATGCCTGCAGCAATTCACATTGTTCCCTGTCTGACAAAACCAGTCTTTGTTTGGGAACCACAAGCTATGTAAACTGCAAATAAGTCCTTAAGAAAAGAATCAGATCTTTGTTGTGTTTACACTACACATTTCTCTTCAGTGTTTTATACAAATGATTTGCCCATAGAACCCCACGGATATTCCGATAGCATAATTTAAGAAATTCTTATCTACATGTCTAAATGCTGTTTTATTCCTTGCAGAGCTTTACTCACCCCATGCGTCTTCATTATTTGCTCGTTCTTCTCTATTATGTTTGTTCTTTTCTGTTATTTAAAAATAAAGGAAACAAATTTTATTCTGGGGTACTACTGAGGACACCAAAACCTTGTTCAGAGCAATCCATGAGAATAATTTAGACCACAGACAAATAGAGTGCATATGTTTAAGAAGAGCAACGTGTTAAATCCTCGAGATTGCACAGCTTGCCTCCCCTGTGTGCTCGGAGCACTGTCCACTCGGCCAGCCCGAGCTGCAGACCACAGTGCCTGTCAAAGGCAGCACAGCCAGAGCCCTCTTCACTGCCTCACCACTCCATGCCACGCTCTCCAGAGCCGGACACAGGCACCTGGTGCTGTGCTCTCTATTTGCAGAACAGAGAGGTTGATCTTGCCAGGGTTGATCTGGCACTTATTGCACATGCACTGATGACAGAGCATCTCTCCCAGACATGGTCCTGGGCCTTGAAAAATACAGGAAAGAAAGTTTTCAGGGAAGACAATAAGACATGAAGTGCACGCCTGCAATTTCACAACAATGTCAAATTTAATTTTATGCCAATATTCTACATGGCCATATATAACATAGACAAATTTTAGAGGGCTTCATAATTTTCTTGCTCATGTCTTTTCCAAGGAGTACAAAATTACTGGAACAGTCACACTCCCTCAGTTGGCAATGCTGTTTTTGCTAAAGCCTAACTCCTGATTATATTAACTATAATTCAGCAATGGCTCAGCTGTTAATGAAATATAAGAAAGAACATTTAAAAAAGAACGTGGCCTATGGTTTATGAAAGGATTTGTGGGAATTGGGGAACAATTACCTTTCACTAAGACACTTGCTCTGCCAGCTGCATACATATATTCTGTCTCCATGAAGACCTCAGTCCACAAAGCTGAAATAGTCTTTCAGGAAAGGCAATTGTTTTGAGGTGTTCATTGTTACAAAGGCAAGCAAGACAATCAAGAATTGATAATTTATAATTGTATCTTTTAACAATAGATATGCTGGCTTGAACCTGGAATGTTTCTAAATTATTTTTTAGTTATTCAATACCCTTTTTGCTTCTTTGCTTTAATTTTTTTTTTTTTAATAACTTGGGACATATTTTATCTTTAAAGTTTGCTGTTTAATTTTCTAATACTTTTAAAACACAGAAGAGAGGCAGCAATAATAATTTTACATTAAGCATCAGGAGAGGAGTAATGAAGTGGAATCACAGTGTTCAAGTCCTTCATTTACAAAACACTCTTTTATCCCAAACACCTGCATCTTTCCCCAGGCTAAGGGAGCATTTTGACTTAGAATGTTAGAAGCTCTAGTGCATTATCACTTCAGATCACCTACAGCCAACTGATTCTGGGTGCCAATTAATGTTATTACCACCTAATCAAATGCTACTTAATGCAAACTGTGGGCTATACCCTTGGCTTTGTATACAGCCTGAGATTCACAGACGAAGAGAAGAAACCATTTGCAAAGGGCAGTTTGCAACAACTGCAAATATTGGGTTAGTTTCTAAGCCAAGAGAGAGAATTAAAGAGAATTATATGTATTTCAAGAGGGAGATCTTATTATAATTACTTTCAAGGTATTACATGCAATGGTCATATTGTCAAGAGTATCATATGTCTAGAGGTTTCAAAAGCATAAAGCTAAGTAGGACTCCCTCTTCTGTAGGTATATTCCCAAAACTGGAGTGGGGGAAGGGTGGACTAGTTAATCTCCAGAGATTCTTCCAACCTCAGCTGTTCTGTGATTCTCTAAAAATTAGCCTTCCAGGTGGTGGGCATGCAACTGTGGTATTATATGTGTATAATATACAACCAGCTGTGGTACACAGCCTTGTGTCCTCTCACAGCCACATGAACGGCTGCTCACATACCACAGCCAAGGTATCTTCCTTTTCACCTTCATCTGCCTTAGCCAGCACCTTGTAATCTAAGGTGGCATTCTCTGAGTTTCTCCTGTCTTCTCTGTAGGTGTTACCACAGTATCAATGGTAAAGGAGCAGACACAGCAAGCTTGGGCTGCCTGCACTCAGGAGAAAGCCAGACACAGAAGGATTAGCTACAGCTTTGCTACACTCGTGTTATCATATGAAACACCAAAATATGCACTAAAACCTGTTCTGGAGCTCAGGAAATTTAGTATTTCTTTCCTGGGTGATGCCAGAACCACTGAACTTCCTTGCATTTTGTCCCAGGAACTGCCAACAGCTTACCCCAGATCACATCAGGTCTTCAGGCACTTGCAGCTGTCTCCTGGGAGTTTGCTGGTAGAGTGTCCTATCCCTGCTAATGAGCAAAGAGGAAGCTAACCTAAGGTAATCTTCCCTTGTATTTATTCTCCAGCTGCTGCCACTCTGAGTAAAGAAAACAGCAGCACCAACTCTCCTCACAAGCATGAGCACTGGTCAGCGTGAGCTTTTCCACCAGATCAGAGTTCACTAAACAGAACATGCACAAGCCTCCTCCTATAAATTCTGATGGGGCAAAACATGCAGTAGCCATATGATAAAAGGAGTTAATCAAGCTTTCACTTTCTCAGCACAAATTCATGCAAAAGTTCTGACAAAACTTTCTGACAGCTTTAATGCCCTTGTCCTGACAAGGAATGATATAAAAAACATGAGGTCTAAACCCTAGTGCATGGTTTGGCTAATTTATCAGAAATGCTCATATACCTGTTTGTGATCCAGATCAAATGTGGATTTAACAGACCCAATACTGTACTGTGCAGCCACCACCTTCCTGAAAAGGGGAGTAAGTGCTCCTCACATTCCCAGCAAAGACCATCCTATCAACGTGCTTTAAGGATTTTATGTGACAGAGCAAACAGTACACTTCTGCACTTCTGACTCAATTTCAGAAAATCTTGCACACAGAATGACATTTTCCAATATCTTCCCAGAATGCCATTAAATTTACACGGAAGCTGGGCTTCAGTATCTGGGCCTGTATAATGTGTTGGGTTAGCTGCAATCCATTCACAGAATATGTGCTCACTATCTGATACCTTATTTGAAACCCTGCCAAAACATACTTGAGATATAAGTTATCTTACAAATTATTTCTGAAGAATTCCTTTTCTATTATAATTAAAAGCCTACTTTATATACACTAGGCATCTTATTTCCTTAATTATTATCAAATAGTTCCTGAATGGTTTATGCATTCATCCCCAAACACCCCAGCCTGTTATTCCCCACTGGAATATAGCATATGCTGAATAATAATTCTATGAATATCTAAATTACAAATATTCTTTTCCAATACCTGTTTGCTGACCAAACTTTTCATTATCAATTAGGCAAGGCTAGAGAAGTTACCCAATATAGGCAGAAAAGAGCAGTGTCATCCCAGCAGATATGCTCCACATGTTGTGTGCTGTGTGATGCCTTGAGCATGGGCTCACTTTGGACAATCCATCTGCATCTGCAGCTGTTTCACACTTGACATCATTGCCAAGAGTTCTGCAGCTGGAAGGGCAAAGTCCACCACATTGGGTCCCCAGGCATTGCAGAATCCATTCTCCAAGTTGTGTTTGATTCGAGTTCATCATGCCCAGACCTTAGCTGCTGATAGCCTCTTGGTCTATGTGGTTTTCTTTGCTTACCTTTCAGACCCACCTTGAGAAATTTCTCTCAGAGTTGATCACAACTGGGTTTTGATGCCTACTGCTTTTATTACTCTCTTTAGTACTATTTTCTAGTGAAATATAGACACAACCATATGCATTCAAACAAAATAATCCTTATTCTCTTTTGACCAAGTGCAAAAAAAAACTTTAAAATTAATGGCATTCAATCCCTTAATAATACCTTTCTCAAACTTGAATACATCAAAGAAACACTCTGAGTATTCTGTTCTAACTACTTGGATTTTGTTACTATGTCACACATGACAACAATCCTAACAAACCAGGAAAACAATATTTTATTATATAAAACTTTGTTTATTAGCAAATTAAATTATTTTTGGTGAAGCTTCATGCATCTATCAGAAATCCTAAGATATGCTTGGAATTGCATAGAAATGTGGGAATTATAGTTTTAACAAAAGGGAAAGGCAGTAAAAGTCTGGGGTTTCTGTGTGCTCCAAACTTAGGAGTTTCTCAGCCTTACTGCAGAAAGTCAGTGCCTTGATTCTAATTTTCAAAGAAAATAACAGATAAAGTCCTTGCCATATTAATAGCTGCTTTCAACCAGACACCAACAAGGTAGCTGCAACTAAAGTTTATTGTAAATGGTTGCAACCATAATGAAGGCTATTGAAATTCAGAAATAGAATATTTGAAGAAGTGGAAGCTGTGAAACTAACTCCTAGAAACAGGTCAGAAAAATGCAAAGTGCAACTCTTTTGGAATGTGACTGCATATTCAAGGTCCTTTTGACTTAAACCTTCTTTTGCTGCAATGCTTCCCAATAATATAAGAGGTATAACTGCAAAATTTTTGTACCAGAAAAACATAGACAGTCAAACTGAGAAAAATGTGAAAGAACAAAAAAGGGGTTTTATCTGGCCAGTTTTTGAAGAAACAAGATGTTAGTAAAACAAACTGCAGACTGAAGTTTAAGGCTTTCTGAAATTTTAGCTTTTGGTTGTGGGGGCTTTTTGTTTTGTTTTTTTCATATTAAATTTCTTTTAAGGCTCTTGTTCTAGCCTATTAAGGAAGTGTGGTCTTGCTGTAACTACAAATGAAATTTTAACTCTCACTTCGAAGAAGCAGCACAGACAGTTCTTTTTGAAGTGATATAAAAGACAAGTCCATGTAAAAGAAAGGATTCCTATTTTGACATTAGAAAAATGTTGGCTACAGAGTTTCTTCAGAGAATGCTCAAAAGCAAACAAAAGCTGCTTGGGAGTTAGATTAATTTTAATGAGTTTCCAGGAATATTTATGACATATCTACCCTAGTGACCACAGGTGGATATCCCTGTGGGTAACACTTGGCTGCTCCTGAATAAAACAGCGGAGAGCAAACAAACAGAGGAGACGAAAGAATAAAAGGAAGATATTTATGTCAGGGTGCACTTAATGAACACCTGCATTTCACAGGTACAGGTAACTATTTACCACCTTCTTCCCTCCAGATAAATATCTACTAAGAAATTAGTCCTCTTTCCGTATCAGTGACAAATTAAATGAAACCCTTGAAGAGTGCTTGGAGGCAAACTACGCATAGGTTAATTTTCCTTTTTTTGTATGTCATGAAAATAATCATCATGGGAGTTCCTAATTAAAAAAGGCTTAACCCTTTGTGCACAGTCATGCTTATTGCTTCATAACAGAATGACTATTATTTTGGATGTGGAGAATGCAGTTAAACAGAGCTTCCAACTTTAGTGGTCCAGCTGCTTGGCATCAGAGCACCCCAACAGGTTTCCATCAGAAAATCACCTGTGTAAACTTCAAACTAAGAGAAACCACAAGGTATTATTACATATGGGGGAAAGGTCTCAACATCCTTTGCATCACAGCTAGTTTAGGAACTTGGCCTGTTTGTCCAGATCTGCCTCCCTTCCTCTCATTTACAATGGTGTTTTATGCATCTCTGACTGGGCATGTGCAAGATATCTGTGAGCCCCAGACAAGTTACCCAAACAGGGTAGCAGCCTGAATGCAAGCTATATACATAGTCCATGGGCCACACTTAACAGGGGAAAACAGCTAACAAACACCAAGAGTTCCCAAAAGCTAATTTCACAGATAGTGTAGAAGGGCAGAAAAATAAGCAGTACATTCTAGATACTGCTAAATAAAAGTCCTGAAGGGAAGCAACCACTCTCCACTGCACACTGCAAGCAAACTAGTGGCAATTCCACAAGGGGAGGCCATAAGTTCCTCCAGAGCTGCCCAGAGCAGAAGCTGAAATTCTGGCATGTCCAGCACGCTGTTGATCACAGGCTGACATCTGTCCCCAGCAGCACACACCATCCTGCCCAGCAGAAGTGCCTGTAAAACACCAGTGTCCTTGTGGTATGACAAACGTGTATGCCAGTATAGGACAGCGTGTTTTTCAAAGATGCTCAGGGAATGACAGGAATTTAGAATAGCTTAAAAATTAATTTTAAAGGCTAGATGTAGAAGTCATCTTAGTTAAATTTACTTAGGTGTTCCATAAAATTAGCCACCTGAGCATATCCAGGAATTTTGTTCCAACTAAGTTTGAAATCCTGAGCACTGGTTGGATGTCAGTTCCTCTGGAGAGATCTATTCAAGTTCAATGAACATAACTGGAAAGGAAACATTTGTCTGGAATAGCCATGGAGGGTCAGATGGTATAGACTTGTTTTAGACTAGGACAATTGCATTTAGATATTCAAGTATGCATGTCTTAATATCAGACTGAACACTGCCCCGAACTTCTAGCCTAGCCTAGGAAAATATTGTCTTCATGGGCTGAGGAAAAGGTACACCTGCAATAATCTTCCCCAGGATCTGAAATCAAGCAGAAGTCTGTGCAGGAGATTTTTGGCTCCTGACTAATCCAAATGGGTCATTTTCATGACAATTTCTTTTTCCTTATGAGCAAAGAGCAATTCACGGTAAAATCATAGAGCAGTTCTTCCTCAGGTATTAATCCCTTATTACTTTTTGTTTTGCCTTTAAAATGTTCCAGAGGAAATAATTTCATTCAAGTAACATTAGTGCTTCTTTCCTTCTATTCATCTCAGTCCCCTCTTTACTTTCTGCTCCACCATAAATGATAGCATTTTTGCTTCACCTTCTCTTTCTTGTTTCATGGCCTCAAATGATTCTTTTATAAGTTGTCACACAATCTTCTGCTGCACTGACTTGGTTCTGAAGAAAACAGGGCTTGATTTCTATATTTTAAATGCTAAACAAAGAGAAAAAGGATGAAATTTCCATTGGCAAAATATTTTTCATTCAGATTCTATCTTGTATGTACTGAACGTGAGGGTTTTGCATTCAAAAATTTTGGATACACAGTAAGAGAAAAATACCTAGAGAAAGTAGCAGTACTGGTATTATTGCATTAATGTCAAAACAAATGTTCCATACTCTGATGGCAAGCAAGTCAATCCATCACCAAGGGTCAATTGCTTTTGCTAAATGTGGCTTAGCTGTCATTAAAACAAATACACTGTTGTGACAAAAGCATCATAGGAATTATGCTCTGTGCCCCTTACAAAAGGAGCCTTGACATCCTACAACAAAACTGGACCTTTGGTACAAAAGGCCAAAAGCTTCAAATACTCTGTGTATGACAGAAGAGAACAGGAGAGGTCAAAGTGCACCTCCTGGTGTCTTATGTCCTCATAATAGCCGCTAGTGAAAAAATGGATTATCCTAGGAAATTGGCCATATACAACAAAGGCAGAGAAAGGACTCTCAATGTTCTGTGCCAGCCTGTCAAGGGAAATCCTGACCTCAGGTCCTCAGTGATGGAACAGCCAGGTACCCAAACTGCTTCACAATCAACTTGAGACACCCCCTGTGCCTTGCCCAACATCCCAATTCTGACTGTGGCCAAACTCCAGTGCTACTGGGAAGTACATTACAGAATTTGAGATTCTGCCTCATTTGGGAAGCGTAGATTGGCAGATTCTTTCAAAAATATTGCAAGATTTTTATCTCACAGTATGTTGATATCAAAAAGATCCCTGCTACAATTTAGTCTTCATAAACAAAACAATATTATTGCCTCAAACTAAAATAAGACTATTTCAATACAGAAATTTATAGACAACATGCAACACTTGATTTAATTTTAAAGACTTCACTTACAGTCCCCCTTGGGTTAAAGCTTTTCTAACACATCAGGAGAATCAAGCAAACAAAGTCTATGTTTCTGCATAGAGTATTTTAAGTTCAATACTTCAATATTTATGTATGGCATTATTTACCCTACACAAAAATACAGGCTTTCTGCTTTTCATTTATTCAACACTTTAGAACTGCTAATACCCATGGGTATATTACACCCACAGGTTTATTCCTCTGACAATGCTTACCTCAGGAAAATGAAATTTTACATTTTAAATTAAAGGTAGTTCTAACTTGCAATCGTAATGTACTGTAAGAGATTATTGTATGGTATGTGTGCCAAAGGAGCTACCTTATGCTGGTAAGGTACACCATAGGAGGGACTGCTGTGAATGAATGTGACACATGAGAATGAGAGAAAAGATGCATCAGGTAGCTCCAGCTCCTGACTATTGCAACTCCACACTGCTGAAGTAATTTTAGATGTGGCTGATAATCTGCCAGAGCCCACCAATCTCTACAGCCTGGCAAAGAAACATCACTCACACACTACTCACATGCAAAAACAAACCATGTCTTTGTAACTATGCAGAAAAATTGATGTCCCCAGGGTATCTTCCTTTTTGAATGGCCTTGGCATTAACTCTTCTGTCATTGAATGTTTTATCAAGAAATCTTTCTGATTATATTGCATAAACAGAAAATTCTCAGTGCACCAGTTACAAATATTCATATTCCTACCGAGCCTAGATCTATGTTAGTTGTCCATGTCTATGATCCCTATTCAAAGAAGCCATTCTGAAACAAAGTTTTAATGATCTTCCCCGACCATTAGCAGCTGAAATGCTAGCCTGCTATACCACCATTGTTTAATTCTGCTCCCACACCAGGGAAACTCATGGTTCATCCCTGTCCTCCTCTATCTTCAGAGCCAGGAGCAAGTTACCACATAGAGGAAGCTTGGCTGTACCATCTCCTGTACACACTCACATACTGAGAGAGGTGTAAAAAGGCAAGTTCACTCAGGAGGATGCTGTACTATCTTATGTACAGTTGCCTAATATATATATAAAGATATATCAAGCCTGAATTGATTGCTCCCTGAATCCCAAAGATTACTCCCACAACCCTGCTACAGCACACAGTAGTTAACAAATCTTCAGAGTGCTACCATTTATCAAGGTGTAGTTTGTTGTCCTTAAGGCAGCAAGAATAACAGAGTTCATGTCCCTTGACAGCCTTAAGTGTCCTGCAGAAAGGGACTGCCCATCCCTCATAAACAACCACAAGGGTTCATAGGATTTGTGGTCTGAAGCGGGCCAGATGCTCCCTCAGAGCACTGCCAGAGGTCAGAGGCAGCGGTGCTAAGGGTGCTCTTACACTCGTTATGTGCATTGGCTGGTCTTACATCAGAAGAGTGCCTTAAAAAGCCTGTGTGAAAACAGACCGCTTTGCCTTCGGGCATTGTTTGCTGCCAGTGATTGCAGCATCAGAGTTACTCTCCCTGATGTGGTCTATCGAGTATTTTCTGCTTAAAACTAATAAGCTGTGAGAGTGTTATTTGTTCCCCCACCTCCCACTTTTTCTAATTTTCACTGCAAACACAGCTTATTTACACTCTGTCTCTTTTAAAAATCAAGTGTCAACCAAGTGCTAAACTGCTGCTATTTGCCAACGTTTCATTAACACCTTATTAACTTCCAACAGCTGAAGGTGACTGGACCCTCACCTCTGTTTATTTCCTCAAAGTAACAGTTAACTGAAGCATCAGGATAGAGGCACCCCTGTAAATATGACTGAAAACAAATATGCATGCAGAATATAATCAGGCACAACTTCAGCCAGATCTGCTAACTGACACATCTAGTTAATTTTATGCATCGTCACATACTATCCAGTTAGTAGCTCAGATTTTTATTAGAGATTATAATAAAGATCTCTGCTTTCTCTCTCTAGCCCATATCAGAAACTGGCTAAAACAGAAATACAAACCTTGTGCAAATTAGGCTACCAGTAGTTTGCTATTTCATTTTAAATACCAGATACAAAGGTGTGATCCTCTTGTCATGTAAATCAGCACAGCTCCACTGATTCCCATAAAAACTGTAGTGGTTTACACAGCTGAGCCTCTCCCATGTGTACATACATTCTTCCATATTGAATTCCAGTCCATGTAGATATAACTTTAAAAGAAAGGAGCAAAAGGAAAAAAAAAAAAAAAAGGCAAGCCTGAAGAAATAGGACTCTCAGAACAGGAGGATAGGAAACATCCTTCTTCAGAGGTATCTCTGAATATTAGGAATTAAAACTATTCCTCAGCTTTTCCATATTCTGCTGCCCTAACCTCCCTCTTCTTCCACCCACTTCTGTGTTCTCATTTAATTTGAAAGGAAAGGGACAGGAGAGCCTAGATATATATGTTTGCTCCATTCTTTCTCTTTGTTTCTCAAATGGTTTGTTGGAAAGCAATACGGAGATTTTTGTTCCTCTGCCCAAATAGACAGGTTCTTTGAGCTCCAGTAATGCTGGAGGAACTGGAGTTGTCATGGTTGCTCTCCAGTTCATACTTTTATTTTGAATGGCGTATTGGTTTCTAGGACTGCATCACATATGTATTAACTCTGGGAGCTGTCAGAGAGCTAGTTATCACTTTTCATTGTCCAAATAGGAAGAAAGCAGATGTTTCCAATAAGCTAAAGTGAGGGAGGTCTCTTCTATGAATAAGCATTCAAAAACTTGAACTAATCAACAATAAAATTTTCATGCATATAGTAAAAAAAATTTAAAAATAAATAAAAAAAAAACACTTTCTGAAATAAACACTGGGAAAGCTGGTAAATCACAAAGCAGCTAGGGTGAGAAGAGTAAAAGGAAAGGAATTGGCTGGCATTTAGTCAGAAGTCTAAAGTCCAGAAGTATAAAGAATCATATGGGTGATTAATGAAACATGGATAAAATAAATGGGATGCTGGTGCCACTAACAAAAGCAGTGTACCTAGTTATTGCAAGGGTGGAACCTTGAATTATAGTTCTCATCTCAAAATATTATGTTAAACTAGAACATTTAAAAATATTTGCAAGCTCACAATCTGAAAATTAATGTAGCTTATCTGATTTTTTTTTTTTTTTGCATCAACCCAGGAACATTCCCAGGTTTTACTAGTTTTGGTATAAGCTAGTGGATAACTCTTAATCTTTTATTCTCTTAGTGTTCACTCTGTTTATGCTTATTGTTACACAAAGACTTGTGTTCAAGGATTTTAAAAAGTCTGCAGGGGGTTATATTTTACTTGAGGATTGAAATGAATGCTTTGCTCTCAGATCTCTGCAAGTACATTGGACCAAATTTTGGTCTCATTATCACCAATTTAAATCTGGAATAGTTCCACTACTCTCTGTAATGTTACTCCCAATACATGCTGATTTAACTGAGTTCACAAGCTGGTCCATTGACCTAAGTGGTGTCAGTGGGAATGTACTGTGAAGAAAATTTGATCTACTAAATTCAAATCCTTGAGGTGTTGTTCTAGCAGCCAAGTTGTTTAGAAAGAAAACACTGAACTTGAATGTTGACCCTCCATCCCAGCTGGATCTCCATGTAAACTGTGCTCCTGCTGTAGCCTTTTAAATAGATCAGCAATTTACATTTTAAATAGATCAGCAATTCAAATTAGTGAAATGCCAGAATGTAGGTAGTGTGTAGTGGGGAGATTAAGCACTACCTGAAATTTCATCAGTGTTCAGCAGCATAACCCTCCTTACATTTTCTGAGAGCAGGGACTGGACGGGCTGCAAGGATTTGGCTGCTGCATGTCTGTACCCAGGGATGGCAGCGGTGGCTCTTAGCTGAAGGATGAGCAGAGATGGCCATAGAGTCCCAGATTGCCACCAGACCTTGACTGGTGATAGCAGGTGGGCTGAAACATGAATCTTGCTGGGGAGAAATATGCCAAAAAAAGATCTTGGACAACTGCAGGAGGCACAACAGTGTTCTGGCCTGGCATGATTTGCTGATGTGGATGTGCCCCACAGGTATTCAGAGTGTGGAGAATGGAGTACATGGAGCAGGGATGTGACAAGATGATGGCACCGTGCTGCAATTTGTACTCCTTTAAATGCCCAAATGTTTCCAAGAATAGGAGGCAATTGCTTCTGGGAGTTCTGGGATCTACCAATATGGATGTGGTTGCCTCTAGGCTTAAATTGCAGTGGCCTGTAGGGTTTTAAATCATATTCTTAAATTTTAGTGACGAAGTCGGTGGTCCAAATCTCACCAAAGATAAATTACTGGCTGTGAGAGCAATGCATAAACAGAGGAAAATGTTAATGGAAAGGCCAGCGTAAAAGTGTACGACCACATGGTGCTTTCTTCAGAAGGCCCCAGCCCACGTCAGGCTGTGTCATACAGTGGCTCATCAGGAGAAAGACAGGATCTGTCCTTCTGCCTTCCCACAGAGCCGCACACACAGCAACACTCACTTGTCCATGAGAGCCCAACACGTGCTCCGTACAATAAACCCGTGGGATTATTTGTAAGGTAGAAGCAGCCAGTTCTTCTGAACAGTGGTGGGAAAAAAACAGAACCGACACAGAATGAGATTTTAATGAGATGTTTTGTTTGTTTGCTGCTTTTTGCGGTACTTCCTAATTTATTTGTCCCTTCACGTATTTAACCATTGCTGCTGGGCAGTGAAAAGACTACATCACCAGCACCTTTGACCTTCAGCACTAATCTTACTGTGAATAGGCCAGATGACTTCGGGGTGATAAAATGCTGCTGCAGTACTCAAGCCCAAATAATTTCCCCCTCAAAGAAATGGTGAATCTTCTGTACTTATGCTCATCTACGTCCCTTCCTTCACACAACAAAGTGACTTTAATTGCTGTCACCAATGAAAGGCGGTAGTGCCGGCACGCACCCCTCACGCCGCGCTGTGCTAGGTGTGTCTGCCCTCGGCTCAGGGAACACCACTGCGGTTTTCCTGCCTCCCCGAGGGCCTGACACACAGCGCAGAGCAGTGCCACACACCTCAGCGTCTGCCTCAAAAAGCAGCTGCGCCAATCACAACACAATTATTCTTAATCCCTCCAGCTCTGGCATTTGATCACCTCACACCAGGAGGAAGAACAGGGGGCAGCTGCTTGGGATAAACACGAATGACTGTGGGAGATGCTCTCAGGACCAGCTCTGACATGTCAGCGAGGACATTTGCCTCACTGGCAGCCCCACGCAGCCTGTCGGCTTGGCTGCCGCTCTCCACAAGAGAAATGGCAGCATTTCAGTCTCTTAAGGGTGTGATTGATGGGTGTTGTCGGTCCCTACCTGTCAGCTCATTGCACTGACAGGAGTGAGATCCCCCAGGGGAGGCAGCCTTACACAGCACAGCCCACCCGTGCTGCTCGGTGAGACCCTGCTGTCCTGCTGCAGCGCTCCTGGCAGCTGGCAACCTGCTCGGCAGGACGGGGAAGGGCAAATGAAGAGCCGGGAGCACGGCGTTTGCTGGCAAGGGCAGTGACATCTCTCTCAGCAGTACCTGGAGACGCTGGAGCAGGGCTGCCAGAGCAGCTGAGGCAGGCTGGCTGCTGCAGAGCGCTGGTTCAGCCTGGGGTTAGGATAGATCCTGCTGCTGCAGCTGCAGCTGAGGGGACGTCAGAGGGAGAAACTTGTGGGATGCTGGCACGACTCCATGGCTTTGCATGTGCAACATTAAACACGTGCAGAGGGTTTGCAGTATGTGCTCCTGAGCCCGAGGGATGACAGAGGTGATATAACCATTTACCCCCGCCTGGAGGAATCCCCCACAGATGCCCATGGCAGAGCTGGCAGGCGTAGGTGTGAATTCCTTACCCCGCAGGAGCGAGGCTCAGTGTCATCTGACTGTTCCTCTGGTTTTGCATCTAACTACACAGAAGAGGCTGGTCAGAAAAATAATTCACCCTAGGAGCCAGGAGCTTTTTTTTTTTTCTGTTTTGTGTTTGACAGCAGGAGGTTTAAGGCTATTTTTCAACATTGAAGTTTAAAGAGGATCTTTTCATCCACAAGAACGTACAAAACCTCAGAGCATTCAGCCAGTGTTAACAGGAACAAAGCAACAGCAAGAAAATCCAGCTGCCTTTCAGCAGTTCATTCCCTTTCTAGCTGTCCCCTTCTCTTCCCCACCCTCTGCCCCTCCAAACCAGCCGTGGTTAACCTTGGAGCAGCTTGACCTGCCTCTCCCTGCACCTGGCTCAAATCAACACCGATGCTCTGGAGCCAGGAAAGCCCAGCGGGGCCATCCAAAGCCCAGTGAAGTCAGTGGAAATACTCCCACTGGCTTCAGGGGAGGCTGCATCAAGCCCAGTTTGAAGCAGAGCCATCTTTCCTTTAAAACATTTGCTCGACAGTTCGGATCCCACAATGTCTAGGCATTAATACTTTTGGGGACTTGCTGGGGTGGCTGCAAGGCAAGCGCTGACGTCACAGCTGGAGCGCTCCTTTCAGCTGGTGCCTGGGATAACAGCCTCACAGCTTCCCTTTCCCCTCCAAATCAAAGGCAGCGGCTGCAGCTGCACAGACCAGCGAGTCTGTTTAGTTTCTGTGGGCCAACAGCCACCAGCTGTAGAGGCTGCTGTGCTTTTTACTGGATGGGAGCTTTTAATTCCAATAGACAATGTGTACAAATATTTCCCATACCAAAATTGTTCCATATCTTCCTAAGTTAATTAAATGCTAATTTTCTAATGAGGTGGCAACAATGGCAACAACCTGTTATCAACATGCTAGCTGGTGCCCGTAACCAACCGGTGAACACAGAACCCTTGTGCTGTTATTAAACTGCATTCCTATATTAATTAATTACTTTTGCAGCTGCATTATTCTGAAGCTGGACACAAATGTGGATAGTAATTAAATGAAAAAAACATTTACATCATTTGTAGATTCCAGAGTTGCTTTGTGGAATTTATTATTTCACAGCGTTGTTATAGAAACCCCTCATGTGTTTTCATGTCTGCTGTATGCTAGTTTAGCAAGAAATGGTGAAAGGAAAACTCAGGACGAAAATGCTATTTGTTGTGGTCTAACCCCAGCCAGCAGCCAAGTCCCACACAGCTGTTAGCTCATTCCCCCACCAGCAGGATCAGGGAGAGAATCCAAGGAAAAAAGGTAGAAAACCCATGGGCTGAGATAAAGACAGTGTAATAAGGAAAGCAAAAGCCATGAACACAAGTAAAGTAAAGCAAGGAATTAATTCACTGCTTCCCATGGGCAGGCAGGTGTTCAGCCATCTCTAGGAGAGCAGGGCCCCATCACACATAACAGTTACTCGGGAAACAAACATCATCAATCTGAACATCCCCCCTTCCTCCTTCTTCCAACTACTTTATATACTGAGCATGATGCCACATGGTCTGGAACATCCCTCTGGTCATTTGGGGTCACCTGTCCTGGCTGTGTCTCCTCCCAACCTCCCATACACCCCCAACTTCCTCATGGAAGTACAAGAAGCAGAAAAGGCTTTAGTTCTGGGTGAGCCCTGCTCAGCAATAACTAAAACATCTCTATATGATCAGCCCTGTGTTCAGCACAAATCCAAAACACAGCCCCATATCTGCCACTGTGAAGAAAATTAACTCTACCCCAGCCAAAACCAGCACACTCCTCAGTATACATTCAGCATAAATTACAGTTTAAAAGTTTCCTGACTTGTGCAATAAGAATGAAATCTTGGAGTTCAGATGGAAGGCTGTGCATCTGTCATGGCTTTATACTCAGAAGAGGATTTAGGTGCTTAAAACATGGTAGAGTTGGAATTTATGTGCTTACATCCAAAAGAGAGATTCTGCTGTCTGTGTCAGGAGGTTTCCAAACTCTAAGTTCAGCTGCCAGTACAAAAGTTTCCCAGGCATCTTGAATTTGGTTCATACACAAGAGCTCTTTGATGTTAAAAAGGTCAAGTTGCTCAGCATCCACTTCAGGCACCACCTTAGTTCAGACACAAAAATATGTTCCTGTTTATCTTCCCCCAGGGCTGGTTTGAGCACTCCCAAGAATTTCTACCAAAGAGCTCTGAAATTGGATTTTTCATAAAACACAATGGCAGCTATTGATTTCTTTTGAAATATGACTGCTAGAGTTCTCCCCTGTTCTAAGCTACTGTAGTATTTGAATGGGATATGAGAGATGCAGCTCAATGCCTTATTATGCCCAGTCAGAGCTCACAGAACCACAGAGTGTCCAGAGTTGAAAGTGACCCACAAGGATCATTGAGTCCAGATCCTGACCTGGCACATGACCTTTCCCAAGAGTCACATTATCTGCTCAACAGCATTATCCAAACAGTTCTTGAAGTCTGTCAGGCTGACACCATGACCACTTCCCTGGGGAGCCTGTTCCAGTGCCCAACCGCCCTCTGGGTGAAGAATTTTTTCCTGATATTCAACCTAAACCTCCCCTGACACAAATTCACACCATTCCCTTGGGTCCTTGACCAGTGGGTCACCAGAGAGAAGAGAGCAGTGCCTGCCCCTCCTCTTCCCCTCACGAGGAAGTTGCAGACTGCAATGAGGTCTCCCCTCAGTCTCCTTTTCTCCAGACTGAACAGACCAAGTGACTTCAGCTGCTCCTCACACAGCTTCCCCTCAAAGCCCCTCACCATCTTTGTTGCCTGCCTTTGGACACTCTCTAATAGTTTATTATCTTTGTTACATTGTGGCACCCCAAAAAGCCTCCAGCACTTGAGGTGAGGCTGCCCCAGTGCAGAGCAGAGCAGGATATTCCCCTCCCTCTCCGGGCTGGTGATATACCCCAGGACAGGGTTGGTCCTCCTGGCTGCTGAACCAGTGCTGACTCATAGTCAACTTTTCACTGACCAGGACCCCCAGAGGAACATATTCGTCTTGCAATATACTCTGATCAGAAGATTCCATCTCCCTGGAAGTCATTCTGAGATTTTCTCATCCCTTCTCATAGAAAAGGAATGGTAACTTCTATCAGAACCATGATTAAGAGATCCGGAAGGTCCTCCACTTTTGACAGAGCTGGCACCTACTGCCATCAAGACAGCATTCAGATGGTGGGAAAGTCTTCTTGATGACATTGAAATGAAAAAGCCTGTTAAAAAGCCATTCCAAAGTGGGGAAGGGCATGGGATTTCAGACAGACTCCTTCCTGACTTCCACATCTCTGCGTCATCAAGTATGCTTTACCCTCCAGCTGTTCATGGACTCTGGACACGCAATCAAGGATCAGGGACTGAGAAATTGCATACATCATTGGTAGAGAGTTGTGATGGGTAAAACCTGCACTTGTTTTGAATCCTTTTAAATCCTGGGGCTTGTATTTGGGAAATTCCTAATATTTTTCTGCCAGTGGCCAGCATCCTTCAGAAGTGCAAAGGACAAACTTTTACCTAGTTTTGGAGAACAGACTATGTTTATAATGACTAACAGATTTTATTAGGAATAAATTTTATGCACTATGTTTAGATAACAAGGTAATGCACTTCCACAAAGAACATTTTACAGCCATTCTCTTAATGGTATGGATTTCATTTACAGGTGAGATGTGCCTGTAAAACATTTCTTTGAGGGCTTTACAGAGCCAGTGCAATGATGTCCTACAAAGGAATAATAAAGTCTGCCAGGAAAATTAAGACATAATATAAAATTCATGTTAAATGTGTTTAAAACAACTTGTTTACTGAGCTCAGACAAATACCTCTGAACTGTTTTCATTACATTTACTACTACCTAACTTAAGTAAAAAAATACAAAGCTGATAGTAAACTACAAGTTCATTCACACTAAGGAACAGGTAGACAATTATCTCTGCTGATTTCCTGGCTGCTTCCTTCTACTCCTAATGTGGATAGAAAAATTCTTAGTATTCACCCCTAGTAGATGATGACAATGACAGTAATAATAATGATAATGATCATGATGGTAATAGTGAAATGATTTACATTTAAATAAAATGTTTCCATTAAATAATTCTACAAACTTTGCAAAATGATACAGTGGGACCACTTTACTCAGTTACTGAAATGCAGCCACCTCTGGAGTGAATCACAACATCTGCTCAAATATGGGTAAGGTCAATCCTGTATGATAGATTAGGATCAGGAGAACGAATAAGTACTATTATATAATAATGAAAGAGAAAGTATTTGAGTTCAGGTTTGTAGAAAAACAACAGCTAAAATCCCTTTGCTTCAGAGAAAAGTCCTACATGGTGCTTAGTAATTATTAGGTTTTTGAGTTTTGCTTCAACGTAATGGCAAAACCTTAACATGTGCAGTGATCCCAACACCATAGTGGAGGAAGGAAAAAACCTGGCTGTGACATACTAGCACCATACCTTCTCAATGGCTGTAAAACATATCCTGAGGAGGTTTTAGGAGGAAGCCTGCTGGCACCATGCACTGAATAACGTGAACAGCTTTTTAAGATGACTCTTTTCATCCCAAACTATCACTTTCATCTTAATGAATTTGGTATTATTCAGCACAATGGATTTAATTAAAGATATTTAAAGTATTTAAATTATTAATGATTTAATAATTAGAAATAAGTATTTTAATCAGTGACTTAATAATGTATATTATTAAACTTATTTTTTTGCAAATAATGGTCTAGGCATTATTATTATTATTTTCCCTGTATTTTCTATTCAGCACAGTTCAGAAGCTGCAGCTTTGTTGTACTGGCTTGTTGCAAAATATAGTGAGTGCAAAATCTCTTATTTAACGCAGCCCAAGAAAACACACATGCATGTGGGGGAAATAAAGTGACACGGTCTCCTAGAGCTCTGCTAAAATCTCAGTAGCGATTAGATAGAGTGGTGTGAAAAACACTGGAAAAAAACAAATCACAAGTCATAAACAGAAAGGTCATAATTATGCCAGAGAAAATTTACAACTTTTATATCACTAGAGATAGGACAAGAGGTAATGGCATTAAATTGGAAATGGATGGGTTTTGATATTAGGAAAAAATTCTTTACTGTGAGAGTGGCACTGTGAGACATTTGAACAGGCTTGCCAGAGATGTGGATGTCCCATCCCTGGAGATGTTCCAGGCCAGGTTGGATGGGGCTCTGAGCAACCTGGTCTAGTGGAAGGTGTCTCTGCCTATGCCAGGGGGATGCGAACTAAATGATCTTTAAGTCCCTTGCACCCTAAATCATCCTATGCTCCTATGCATGTGCCCACAGAGACTTGCTCAGCACAGTATCATGCATAATCATGTCTATTAGTTCCCTCATACAGGCAACAAACATGGGCTAGCCTGGGAGCAGCTGGAGACAGCCCTTCAGAGACCACACACCCAAGTGCACCCACAAGTAAATTTAATATTACCATGGCATGAAGTGGGTCGGTGCATTACCAGATAGGCTGTTGCAGAAGTCACTGTGGTTCCACTGTGGACTGGGAGCAGACATCCTGGCAGGCCCATTTGGTGGCATATTCACACATCTGCAACTCAGACTGCCTTCTGCTCTACAGAGACTGGTGTGCCCAGTTGCACACTGTACATTCAGGATCAGTTGAGAATCAGCCCTTAACCAAACCAATCTCTAAATTCCCTTCATTTCTGACCAGAGTTGGATTTAGACACCTGCCTCCTGATAATTCAGCAAATCTAGGCTGTGTGTCCCCTGTGGCTTCTGCTCATCCTGCCATGGGCATTCCTGACTTGGTTTTGTCTCTAGGATATTGCTTGCTCAGTTTCACTACAGGGACCAGGCCTGTCAATACTAAAATTGCCTGGAAGGCTGATGCAGCAGCAGGGAACACATCAGCTGCACTGGCCCTGCAGGGACTCTGGACTCCCAGAGCAGGCAATACCACTGGGAGAAGTGCGTCACAATGGCGCAATGGCGTAACCATGAACAGACTCTTGCCTTCTCAAAATAAGCTGCTCTGCTAGACACACTGCACCCATCTCTGTGCCACCCACAGTGAATCAAGTGTGGGTTGCCCCAATCTGAGTGGGTTTTTTTTTCTCCTTTAATGCAGATGCCATATATCCAAAAAGCAAGTCATTAGGAACATAGCAGTATTAGTCAAGTCAGCTTTGTTTTTCAGAGGGATGAAAAGCAGTGATACAGTTCACAAGTAGGAAGTGTCAGTGGGTATTACGCAGTATTACGCAGTTCTCCAAGCCCTTTTCTTCCATGTGAGCAAATTCTCATTCTTGCAGAGACCTCCTGCACAATTGCTGCTGAAGGTCACACAAGGTTTGCTTTTCCCAAGCTCCCAGGCAAAGTGAACTGACCAAAGGCTTGGGATTCAGATGGAGAGGAAGTGCTGCCTCTCCAGGCCATGGCACTGCTGTGGATTTGAGGCTCTGGAAGAAGAGCCTGCTCTGCTTGCTGGTTGCTTTCCTCATTTCAGTACTATCTATTCAGCCTTCCAAATCACTAATTATTCCTCCACTGGGAGATAGATGGCCCAAAGCTTTTTCCACTGTGCTTTCCAAAGAGGAACAACAGTGCCTTTCCCAAAATACTTTATTCCAGTTCCACCTCCGAGAACAGCTGTGATATCTGCATCCCAATAATTAAGAATAGTATAAAGTAGAGGTTTATACAGACTATCCTCTTTTTCCTCCTCATTAGCCCACCAACTTCATCTCTCAGTCCATGCTGAGGTCAAGGAACACTTTGTGAGAGGACCAGTATAATACAGAATCTCTCAGTGTCTCTGTATTCTTCAAGGCTTCTGAGACACATGAGAATTTTACAGAGCACAAATATGTTGCTGGTGGATCTGTTTTTGATATTTGGCTGTGAGGGATGTAATAGTGGGGTATCTATATAAGCTGTAATTTAATGAACTGAGAATTTTATTTCTGCAGATCTCTAAACTGGGGCAGTTAATGTTTTGTAATCCTGTTTTACTTAATTAAACTATTCCTGTTGGCTGGGTGGAAAGATGAGTTATGCTGTGACTACCACATGATGAAAGGAGATGTCAGTAGTGTACATGACTCCTTCCTCAGACTCCATCAGAGCTAGGGCCTCTGTAATTCCTCTGGAAGAGAATTAGCATACTTCTTATTGAAATGTTTTTGGGGGTTGGGATTTTTTGTAGTGTGTGGGTTTTTTCCTCATATCCAGCTGCATCAATTTCCTGATTACAAGAATTAAATTGTTTAGTTATCTGTAATGTGCATGGACGTTTGTGAAGCTTTACAAAGGAACCTTTGCTGTTAAGGAAATAAAGGTTTATTGTAGCACCTGCAGATCCTATAATCCTGAGTTGTTAATGAACTGAACAACTTTTTCTCCTTCTTAGCATGAGAAACACTTCTCATGATCTTACTCATGAAAAGACTGCATTGAGGTCCTCATAAGTTTTCTTGGGTTTCTGCCATTGGAGGAGGGAGTCCATAAGCAGCAGCATCTGGCAGAACATCTGCATCAAGTCCCTGCTGACATCCGGAGATCTGTCTGCCCAGGCTCACTCCTCCCTCCATACAGAACTTGACAGATCGTGTACCCCACTGCCAGACAACCTCAGCAAATATTTCTCTCTCTAAGGGAGGCTGTGTCAGTTTTTCAGCATGTTTATCCTGTGTTACCTCATTGCTCACCTGATGGAAGACTACTCAGACTTTTCAAACTGCTTAGGCTCTCTGGAAGGAACCTGATAAAGAACCTTGATCTGACCAAGCTGGAAAGCCTGATCTAGGTGCAAAGATCAAATCTAGCCTTCTCCAGACCAATAACCAGGAAGTTTTAATTATTTACAAATTACAGGAAAACTAAGTAACTAAGATAAATATTTATGAATGGATGTGACAGATCTGTTCCTCAAGGCTTTGGAAGGAAGAAGCAAGGAATTGCTGAAAGTCCCCAGGCCAGTTCTGTAGCTGTTTAGTTGAAATCCAGTTACATATTATTTCTGGTATTCTACATCACTTTGAGTTTTACATTATTGTAAATACCCAGTGGTACATCCTTTCAAAGCAATTGAGTACCTCAGTGTTTAACAGATACATTAATTTTCCTGTTTAAGTTCTGGGAAATACGAGATCATTTTCCATTCTGAGTTGACAATGATCCTTAAACTAGTGGTGGAATAAGGGGAATAATAGCTCTGTGGAAATTATTCTAGAGATCTGTACTGCAAGGAATGGTGGATCAATGGAATATTCCTTTCTGAAATTGTATTATCTTTTAAATTGAACATGTTTGATGCCTATGCACAGCTCCTGTACTGCAGGAATGATTCTTATTTCAAAATGCCCTTGCTCACAGGTAACATTTTTTCTTTTTTTCTGTCTGTAAAGATGTATGAAACAGAATCTATCTTTTTTCTGTAGATAGGAATTAATTTAGTAAGAGACTTCTGTGTATAGGAGCCTAATATAGTGTAGAAGAAACACTTGCTACTGTGGGTTTGAGGGTGCTACATTGACAAGCAAAGTGGGCTGTCTCAGATGTGCTGCCTCCCCATCACTCCATAACACTGACATAAGCCCAGTCGCAGACGTGTCTACTTGGGGGGTTGAATAATGCATGGGAACAGTCTCTTGAGCATTTATTTCAGTCCTTTCATTTGTCCTTCAGGCATTTCCCATACCATCCCAATATCAACTTGAAAATTTCCTAAGACATAAGGTAAAACCCACTGACAAGAAACAATTTCAACACTATTGCTCTTGTTGGAGTCATACATCTGATATTTCTGTGGAGAATTTACCAAATTTCATCATCGCAGTCTCCAGAAAAAGTCATACATATTACAAGTAATTCTTATTTTGATGTAACCCTTAACCAAAGGGATGTAATTATCATTCTGTAACATTTCAGATAAGAAGCTATATTTGACCAAACTGTATCACTGAAAAATAAAGGGCACTCTTCTATTAATTAAAGGCAGCTGATGATCAGTTTATGAGAAAATAAAAAATTCAGATGTATTCTCATGAATAACACAGTCATGTTTATAACTTATTTTAATGTGAACTCAGAAGCCTCCATGGATAAGTGCAAGGACTATGCAAAGTGTCAAATATAATTCACAAGAACAGGCTGCTTTTCAAAATAAACATCTATACAGTGTACTGGGAGAATGCCCCCACATATACTGCCTAACTTTAAATTAATTTGTGGCTTTGGTAATGATCTAAAAAAGCCAGTCTACTCTCTTTTCTGTTTAGTGCATCCTGTTATTACTGGAGCAGTACAGTGGAATAAAGGCAGAGTACTGCCTGAGAAGAGCAGTTCAAGACTATGATTAATGAACAGATAAATATAAACGTGGTCACCTGCAGTCATGAGCTCTTTAGGGCAGAAAAAAACCATGGTACTGTTGTTAAAACAGCACTGCCTTAAGCAGACAAGCACAGTACTTCAGCTCATCTTAAGCTGAAGGAAGTCATCAAAAGGGAAGTAGGGAAAAAACTGAGTTTCACCACACTTGTGGCTCTGAAGATTCCTCAGGCAGGAAAGGCAAAATAAAGCTGCCCTGAATTCACCATTTGCTGTCTTCACCAAAACAGAAAAAGTTTTACTACATTACACAGTAATAGTGACTTGAAGCCTCTTCAGCTTCAGCCAGGTGAGAGCAGGGGACATGGCAGGTCACTCCCCTGCCCCTCCTTGAAAAAGGATAAGGCAGCATGCCTCGTACTACCAAAGAGCAGTAGGTATAAATCTGGCATTCTTTGACTGGACAGGAGCCCCCCACAGCCAGCAAAACAACTATGCAGAACAGTTTCAAAAGGACAACAAAAGACAATCTGGCACCTTCCCAAGAACCTAATAAATAAAAGTGAAAAGGCTGAATGTTTCAGCTTCTATTTACTTGTGGTAACAAATCAGGCACCAGTAATGGTAGGAGATTCACCCTGTAGGTTAAGCTCTGCTCTATTCTTTTTGTAGCCTGTCCAAAGCAATCCAGGACTACTCTAAACACCAGCAGCTCCCCACTGAGCAGGAGAGACGCTTTAGAAGTGCAGAGTCAGCAAAAGGGCTCCCCTGCCATTTCCCTCCACACCCCTCCTCTCTGCTAATAGTCTCACAGGAGAAGGTGCCTCTAGAGAAATGTGGACATTGCCAATATCAAAACACTTACATTTAACTCTGTAACAGACACACAAAGCTACTCTAGCTTGGTATAATGTGACCTTTTTACACATGAAGGCAGCAGCAACTACTCTGACTTATGCTTTATGTAAATCCCCAAACCCTGTTTCTTTCTTACTTAAATAAATGGTCCATTGGTCCAAGAAGAAGCTGCTTTGCTCCAGACACCTTTATCTTCTTGTGGCCCTTTTACTGTCCTATGAAAATGAAGTTGTGGTAGCTCTGAATTGATATCAGACTTAGCTCTTCTTGAGCAACATGGTGAGTTGTGAGGTGGTTGGCTCCCGGAAGAACTGGCCATTTTGCTTCGATTTTCTTCCAGTCTTGCTTCTGGAGGAAGTGCGATAGACACACATCTGTCACCAAACTCTAAACTCCATATTCACCTCCCATGGCTGCACTATTTTAAATTTCTACGATATCTTTGTGAAATGGCAAAAAGAGTACTAAAGAACTTTATGTTGCTTCATTTTTCCACAATTCAGCAAAACAAAGCTCTTTGCAGCTCATATTTGTAACTGACGTGGACATACACCTTTTAGGAAGAGTTTGGGCAAGGCATGAACTGTGGTCCAGGGTGGACAGCTTTTCTATGCTTTATGTAGCTATGGAAAATAAGACAACAGAATCAAGCCTATTGATTGACTAGTCAGGTATTTATTTGCTTTTAACGTGCAAAACCAGTACAACAATCATGGAATCTAGAAAAAATGTAGCACTGAAGAAAGTATTCATGCAGAATGAGTATTGTACTTGAACTATCCTCCACAATCATCAGTTAGTCTGTCCCAATATTTATAGTTCATCATTACAACTGCCAAAACTGGCAACCACCAGGACTGTTGTCTCAATTAAGGACAGTAAACAGATTGTCCCATTTTTTTAATGAAAAAATCTAAAATGTAATACTTCACAGTTTAACATGTTTATTCATTTAAACGAGCTAAAAAATAGTGGTGTGACATCTGCTTGAGAGACACTGGTACCTAACATTTTGGCTGTCTCCCCTCTAATTTGATTGTGATTAAGGGGGGATAAAAGGATGAGTAGAGGATTCTGTCAATTAAATGAATCGATGAACTTCAAAAAAATATTTTTTCACTCTCAGAAAAGTGTAGAAAGAAATAAATCTACAAAAATGCATTACAGCAAACTAAGAAGACGATGGGGAAAAGTACTGCAAAATATCTCCGCCGGCTCCTTCAGGGAAAAATACTGTAAGCATAAGAGCACAGATAATCTTTGCCAATTTATTCATCTCATGGCTTCACTTCCCAAAGTGCAGGCATAATCCACTGTAAAATCTTTTAGGATGCAGTTCCAACATCACATTTCTGCTGTCTTATTGATGTGCCATATTGTTATTTTCTTAGTCATAAGCACCACTAATTACTATGCTACTGTAAGTAGAACTTGAAATGTGATCAAGATCTGTAGCATCTTTTTTATTTGCACTCTAACTTGCCTACTCTGCTTTTCAAGTACAGTTCTCTACAGAGAATCGTCCTGAATGCATTTGACCTTAACCAACTGGCTCAGTTGTGCCTTACAGGGACAATCCCTTATCAGTCATCCCTCTACTGGGAGCTCCTATCAGCTTTTTTCTTCTGAAAATGGCAGCATTCAAAAGTTGGCCCTAAGTCAGCAGATGAGCCTCCTCCATAGGAGCAACTTTCATGGAAGAGGCATGAATAGTTCTGTAGGGCTTTCACTGTGCTTTCCTTTAGTAGAGTTGTTCAAAACCTACGTTTTCAAACAAAACTTTTAGGTCAGCTGCTCTAGAGGACACCTAAGTAAACAGATAAGTTTGCTCATGTTGTAGTTACCTGCAACGCACAATCTCCCAGTCTACAAGTTCTGCTAGAGCTGTTTTGATGCACGGAAGGAGCTGATTCTGAATCACATGATGTCTATATGACATGCAACAGTGAACTACAGCACTTTTCAAGAAAAGTTTAAATGTATCTCTAAAGTCTATTAGGGAAATAAGCGCTTAACATGCCTCCTAAGCTCCTAGTAAAATATGTTTATGGAGTCTAGGTAGTAGAGCTAGAGCCTTTCCTTGGCAAGGTTCACTAGAAGCACTAGTAAAAATACTAGACTGAGACTTCTGTCCTGAGATGGTCTACATACTGGTTCTGCTTTTGAAGAGTCAAAGAGAAAAGGAACACCACCTAACAAGATTTACTGGGCAAAATCAGTGCTGGAAGACTGTTACACCTTCCTAGCCAGAGATTCTTCCAGACAGGACATCTGCTCCTACCCACAGCACATGGAGTCAGTATAGGCATCTCTTCCATAACCCCTGCTAGAAAGAAATTCAGTTTACTCCAGGAGTAGAGGGCAACTACCAGTGTCTACCTTTTCCTTCAGGTGAATATCTTTGAAAAAACTCATTAAGCCAGGTTGCTGTGTAAATTATTTGATCAGCAATCCTTCTCTGAAACAAGCATATAAAATTACTAATTTTATAATAAAAAAAAGTGTTGTTGTAAGACTGAAGTGATAGAACTGCATGGATCAACTCCAGAAAGAGATCTGATCTATTAGTATTGGGTAGGATGCCAAAGGGAGATCTCTTCATTGTCTTTTAAGTATTCATAGGCCACATTTAGTTTTAGTATGAGTTTAGTGGCTAGTGCTGCCTAAAGTAATCCAGATATTCTAAAACTGACAACAGTGCTTTGTTTTGAACATTGTGCTGTTTAGATTGCATTAATGTCCTTTCAAATGTACACATAATTCAATGTGTTCAACATTAATAAGAGAATCAAAATAGAAAAAAAATCATTTATTAAAATAGAGACTGAGCAACTCATACAAAGATAAATGGTCCAAAATCCAAAAGGCATATATCAATCTCAGATATAATTAAGAGCAAAATAAGTCACATGTCCCATTAGGAATTATTGTACTGATAAGAGAAGACGTGCATTTGCTGCAATACTTACTATGTATTTCGTACATAGACTGAACAGAAGTCTACCTGGTCTAAGGAAAAATAAATTTTCCTGTTACATGAGAATATCCTTCTAGTACCTGAAGGGAGCCTACAAAAAAGATGGACTTTTTATAAGAGGATGTAGTGACAATGTAAGAGTTAGCTGATTTATACTAAAAGGGAGCAACTTCAGATTAGACATGAGGAAAGCATTCTTTATATTCTGAGGGTGGTAATGCACTGGAACAGGTTGCCCAAGGAAGCTGTGGATGCCCCATCCCTGGAGGTGTTTGAGACCAGGATGGGGCTTTGAGTGATGTGCCCTAGTAGAAGGTGTCTCTGCCCATGGCAGAGACTTTGGAACTAAATGATCTTTTCTGTCCCTTCTAACCCAAACCATTCAATGATTTCATGATTCTATGATCTTTCATGCAAACAGAAAGACCTAATCCAAACAACAGACAAACTGCAAACTGTGGGCAGTATGGACTTATAAGCCACACATTGGGGAAGCTGACAGAATCACATCCATACGCACTTTAGACTTGGTCTGATTCATAGTTATGGGAAATGGAATATTCCTGTTTTAGGAACCTCATGTTCATAAATTTGACATTCAGTAAGAATTGCTTGCTTTTTAATGTGACCAATTGAGAGAGCAGGTTACGAGATGACCTGCATGAAGGGAGTAACTACACATCTTTCTCAGACCATACATGACCTGGAGAGCTGTATGCTGACATTAAGGAAGGAATCCTTCCAGCATGTTATAGAAAATGAAAACTGCTAATGTAAAGTAACAGGACAGGTCTGCAGCTTCTATGACATGTGGTTGGGTGCTGGTGAAGTGAAAGGCATGTCACATCCAAGGAGACAGCTTGTGATATGCTTTTCCCTCCACTGGAAATTGGGCCATGTGTCAGATAATGCTTCACAATATATTCAACAAGTTGTGAGGTGTTCGGTCATGTGTGGGACTAGTAGTGGACTATAAGTCAAAAGCATGCATAAATGTTAAGATTTTGTGTCTGTAACAGTCATAATTAGAAAATGAGATATATTTGCATATCTACATTTCTCTTTCATATGTTTTTTGGAAGACTTGTACTCTGAATTTCTAGATGAGCTGTTTCGCATGACAAAGTGAATGAAGACTAAGACACTTATGAAGTGGATCCTTAGAGACTCATAATGTATATGGTCATAGTTACTGTATGTTTTAAAAATTAACTGTATTGATCCAAGTTTCTTAAGTGGTGATAATGGGACTATGTCAATTTAAAAGAAATATATTTCCCATTATAATATTTGCTGTGATTTGTATCCCTTTGTCTTCAAAATCACTATACAAAATCTTAGTCAGGCATCTCAGGAACAAGACAGTAAATACCTCAGTTGCAATTAAATCTAACATTCAGCTCTGAAATTCATGTTAAAGAAAAAACCAAACTAGCTCACTAACTGCAGAATTATGAAAACTTTTCTGAAAGTCAGTCTACCTAAATTTCCTTGCTACATTCAGCACCGATGGCTCTACATGTTCTTGATATTAAACTGAATCGTAACTGAATCTCAGAGAAAGACTGATCACATTTTTAAGAGGATCAAAACGCAGTCTTTACATCCACAAGCTCAGTTATATGCCAAACACAAAGCAGAACAGGATAAAGCCAGAATTTTAAAGCTCTCTGCAGCTGCTCTGACACACCAAATTCTTCAAGTAGCTTTTGGCTACCAAAAGGAACAAAAATTCTATCTAAAGTGCCTAATTTGAAAGGTACTTTGCAAGAACTGAAGGATGCAATGGAGCCAAGATTTACAAGTTATTAGTATACCAGAAAAAAAATTGTTTTCATATTACTTACAGCCTCTCACATTAGTCTGATGATTAAATGATTGTATAGCTGAAAAGGAATGATTTTATGCAACATGCCCCTAACAGGTAGAGCAAGTTGATAACCAAAACCATCAGGAAGAGCATAATTAAAATACAATTTTGACTTTATATGAATAGTAGACCAATACACTAATTAAAACTAACATCAACTAAACTTTCTATTTACACTAGTTCAGACAGCACAGGAGGCAAAGAACTGTGTTTCAGAAGCATATGTGAATGTTCGAGCTTCTGTCATCCAGGTGCCATTTCTAACAGAACACATGTGTGCTGAACAGTTGGCAAAAGAATGAAAAAGATTACTGCAGATATACGGGCACACAGAATCTGGAATGACAGAAAATTAAGTCCATATAGAAGGTGACAGACTGTAAGAAGATTTTTTTTCCTACCATGTCTTCCATCTTCATGCATGTGCACACATGAACAAGAAAGATTAAAAGGGACAGAAAGGATGAGGGGGTTTTAAAATATTTTAAACACAAATGAAGAAAAGACTTTATTTGGTATTTCTGCCTTCTTTTCAGAAAGGAACAGAAAACTAATCTGGTTATTAGGAAGCTCTGATTCCTAAATTTGGTCAAGGCAGACACTTCTGTGAAGTCAGCATCAATACCCATGATAATAGTAGCACCTGTCTTTTACAATCAAAATTCTCTGCCTGAGAAAAAAAATAATGTAAACAATAAACTTCATGTATTGTATTGTTGCTCCTGGCTTTGGTGTTAAACAAATACACTTGGCCAGGCATAAGTGTTCTTATTTTGGAGACCTGGAATGTGACTGATGTATTGCAAAACTTCTTTAAGAGTTTGGACTTAAAGAAATGGCATCATTTACTGTCTTACAGTGAAGAGTCTGTGTGTTCCTATGTAGTCTTGTTGAAGCTGAAGAAATCTTGATGATAGATTCATTGCATCTACTAGTTTTCATCTGGATCCAGATCAAGGTCAACTTCATTGGAAACATTAAGATAAAAAAAAGCATAGAAAGCCAACAAAAATACCAGTATAGCTGCAAGGACAAGGGCAACTTCCTGTAGAAATAAAAGAAAACAAAACCAAAAACCTGTTAGAAATAATACCATATTTTCAGATTAATCAGGAATAAATTTATAATAATAAATATAATAATAAATAATAAATAATCAGGAATAAAGGCATTGATGCTTTAATGATTTCTCTATTGTGGTTACCATTTCAAATGTAGAATCCATTCACTTAATAAAGATTTTGGTGAGTCTGATATACCATCAGAAAGAAGATATTTAGCTTTAAAATCTTTAGTCTTACCTAGAAATAGGAGCTTTATGTCTTTTTATTATCTTATTCCCTCTTTTTTAAAGAAAAAGACAGAATTCACAAACCACAGTTTTGAACACAAATTTAAGTTATGAATTTACACTGTGAATTTTGATGTTTTCTAGCAATATGTTACTGCTTTTTGCCAACAAATTTGTAATTTTTTAATGAAGCAAACACAGTATGGTGGAAGTCAATGAAAATTGCTACCTCTACCTCCCAACCTCCTGGCATGCAGTACAATATGGAACTACAAACTCCTTCAGAATTGGATGAAACTTTTCTTTCTTCTGCTCTGCAATAAGGCAAAAAGCACAACAATTTGCACTTGCACTTGATTCTCTTCCCATAAAATATTGCAACTTGATGCATCTTCCTTAATTAACATAAAAGAGACTTCCAAAGTATACATGATTTATAGCAGCTTTCAGAAGCAGAAGAATGTTTTTATACTACACATTATACTCATTATGTGACTGCCTATCATCTTAAGGCTGGACTCTGTAAAAATATAATTACAGTACAATCATCCTCTTTGTATTTCTTTTGTTTCCTATATTTCTTTCATTTTTATTTCTTTCAAAGACACTGTATTTCACATTTTTAAGTTTTTATTTTTCTGTAAGGCACAGCACACTTCCTATAGTGCTGAGTCTCATTTTGCTAGGCAATGAAAGATGAATGATAAATCTGAGAAAAAAATCCTTATGTCCCTTCAGCTCACAGAAAGTATGACTCTACAGCTAACAACATCTACTGCTTAACTCTTGATCATCATGATGAATTTTTAAAATTGTGCACTTGAGATGCTCCAAAGGTTAGCTTGTACCTCCAAACCCCACTCTCCTTCTAAGAAAAGAAGCAAAACTTCCCCTCCAATTCTCAGCTTCATATTAAGTTATAAAATAATTACATCAGAACAATCCCCATGTACATTTAAAATGAGGAAATAAAAAAAGTGATTTAAAACATCTGTTCTGAATTTGTACAGAGGATGTCACATCAAACCTCCTTTGTCAGTGGGACTGAAAGGAGATGCCTACATTGAATCAAGACAACAAGACACACTTTACTGTCCAAGGACAGAATCTGTCCATCTTTGGTGTAAGATTCATTGTGTCCTCTAAAAGCAGCCAAGTGAATTCTTCCCCAAAATGACCATTTCTTCTTTTAGACTAGAAGGGAATGAAGATGGTACCTCTTGTGTGCATCGTGGGATTAATCCTACCCAGCATCTCTAGGTTGGTGACCAGCATTGTGTCCACTGACGTGAAGGAGTTAAAACTGTGCATTTCATTTTTTAAAGTCTAGACCATAATCTGGCATTCTTTTATAGAACAGCATTTAATTTGCATTTACATGAATGCATTATATAGTTTATCAGAATGTTGGATCAATAATTCAACATATGCCATCTAATAAATTCTGAAATACTACTGCCTAGTTGGCATATGTTCTATAGGAACATATTCTTTATTCTATAGAAACCTTTGCTTTATATTTTATATGGATGATTGAGATGTACTTTAAATTTGTTTTACCACATTAAAATTGCTCCTGCAAATTTGCTGAGGCTGTTGGCTACAGATTTCAACTACATTTTCTTCTTAGAATTGTACCAACCTCCTTAGAATTGAACTTCATCCTCCTGATTTCATGATTTGATTTTTAAAAAAAGTACATCTAATTCATTCATATATTAAAGGAAAGTGATTTTTGCTTTGTTGCAGTTGCAACACGTCAGTATCTCACAAAAGGGCATGGCAGCATCAGACAGGTTTCATTTATTTCCTTGTATCCACAGCTGTGCTCCCAGACCCATCTGGCCACACAGCTACTAATCTTAAGAGGATGTAATAAACAAGTGACATACAACTGCAGGCTCCATCTGCTCAGGAGTGGACAACAAAACCATACAATGAAGGCACCATTCACACTTGACACAGAGAGCAAATTCATTCCAGTATTAAAAAGTTTTTCCCTTGTTTGGATGCCATACTTCCCACGCTTTCTGCTTTACAATAGGTTTACCTTTCCCCTCCCTTCTCCCCAGTCTCCCTTAAGAAATGCTGTGGGTAGCAGCAGCAAACTTTTCAGGAACCTTTGCATTAAAGATTTGTTTCAAAGGAAGTGGAAGGGAAAATCTTGAGTTTTATTCTCAGGCTGCCCAGTAACTGCTTGACAGAACCAGTTCTTTAATTCCTCTGCCTAAGTTTCACAATGAGTAGCACTGTGATAATATTATTTTCCTTGCACAGCCATTAGGAACTGGGTGGGTGATCAGTATTTATTATCCCTGGGAATGGAAAAGCTTTACTAAAACTGCAGGTCTGAGAATTATGCAAGAACCTTAATTTTGAGTTACTGAAAAAGGCAGAGTAACAAAAATTTAAAATAAATGGCCTTACAAAGCACATCTGGCTCTCTGCTAGGGATATGTAGCCTTCTAAGAATTGCATCCAGTTTATGAACTTTTATAAATTTTGCAAGGCAAATAGCAACAGAGATGCTACACCACCGTACTGTATTTGCAACAACAGATATATATTGTCATTTTAATTTGTTTTATACTTTTCAGGCTTTGCTATCTGTAGTTTAAGTCATGCATAGAAATGAAATGTTAAAATACTCCCTGCTTGGCATATACAGCTCCCTTTCTCTTGCACTTTATGGATCATCCCCATCATCCTCTGCAAAATCCATTTACTCAAAGAATTTCACCATGAATAATTAAAGAATAGAGAAAAAGTCCTATAGAAATACACTTAAAATGATCAGAGGGTTTTTTCTCCTTTTTTTTTTCTTTTATACCACGGTTCAGAACACTAGGAAACAACATTCCTGCTCTCAAATCCCAAAGTACCGTCACAGAAGCCTTTAAAAAGGAATAGAATTTTCTATTTTATTATTTTACATATAGAATAATATATGTAGAACCCTACTGATTTCAGTTTGGTTAAGTTTTCCAGAAACTTTTCATAAAGGAAACACATACCATTACAGCATAATGAAAATTTAATTCTATCATTTTTTGTCAGTTTTATGTCTCTCATGCCAAAAGACTTGGATTATGTACTCAGTTTCACCCTGATAGAGCAAGTGGCAGAACTGGGATCTAAACAAGATTAACCAGGAGAGGGGGTGAGGAAAAAATGTTAGCTATGATAACACAAATCTGGACACTGTGTATGGCAGCATCATATCCTAAACGTATGGAGAAATATCATACTTCCAGGAAATGTCAGGGGGGTTTTACATGGTTTTTAATTGTTCTTCAAATGGAATCACACTGTTTTTACCTGAAATCTGCTTAAAACTAAATGGCAGAGTACTACAAATTGCTCTCTTCGAAATGCTAACCTCTCCCTAGCTCTTTCTGAAAAGAGACAAAAAGAAAATCATGCTGACCAAGGATACCTGTGAAAATAAATATATAGGAATTGACAATCTTTTTACCTCATGTAGTTTTTAACTGAAGACGTTAGGTTATATTCACTGTGACCATGAGTCAACCATGAGTCAGTTTCAACAAAATCATATATATTTATAAATGAATGTTTACTTCCTTAATGCAGGAAATTCTACTGCTAAAAGAAGGCAACAAAAGTAATTTATGAAGTTTCATCTACACCTTTTAGGTTCTTATTTTTTACTGTGAAAATTTCAAATGGAAGAAAAGATCATTGTTGTCTCAATGAGAACAAGGTACTATTAGAGAGTCATCAAAAACACCTGGTGATATGCTCACAAAGCAACAGGATTCATTTTACAACTAAATGCAAAATAATATATACAGATATCAAAGATGCAGACAGTCCTTATAAAGTGGAGTCTTTGGATTTCATGGGTAACTACTCCCTCAGTGTGATTTCTGGATGTACAAAGGTGGAGGGATTTCCAGCAGGGAGATGACCGGTATTTATTTTATCATAGAGAAGAATGAGAGGCAGTTTGGTTACAGCATATAATTATATACACCTGTATTTAAGTAAAGCATTTCACAGTGTGGGGTCCTTTTATCCTGTTTACAAGAAACTTTAAAGGCCCATCTGCAGTTAGATAAGTTCAGCCTTAAACTAAGATGCTATTCTTGCTAGGAGCAAGAATGATTGAACATTCTTCAGGAAAATATGGACTTTCGTACCTGTGAGTTTTTTATCATGTGATCTCTCTGAAAAAAGTGAATTTTTATTTAGCAATTGGAAAGAATACTTCAGCTTGGGCTTGTATCAAAAGAAGGACCTGGCTGCCAGGAGTCAGCAAACTCAGCTCTCCTAGCTGCTCCTCTCCTTCAGAGACCTAAGAAAACTCAGATTACTTCCATGGTCAGTACTGCATTCTGGGCCCCCAAAGTATGAGGTTATTAAAAGTAATAGCACCCTATGTTTAACTGCTCAGACTTTTTTTATATAGCATCAAAAGTTTTCTTTTGCTGCTGACATTTTTGTCCAATTACATCGATTTCATTTCTAGGATTTGATGTTTTGCTGTTGCTGATTATTCTTTGAAGTGCTACAGACTGGTCCTAAGTAGAGACATAAGAAATCTTGAGAAAGATGATCTACCGCTCCAAGGTAATGCTGACACATTAAGCTGCTCTGCATTTTGTAAGACACATAAGTTTTGGCCATAACAAAGTGCTTGGACTTTGCAGAAAGTATTTGGATGAAGTTTTATGATCTACAATATATAAACTTACAGATCAAATGATCTAACAGTCTCTTGTGGCCTTAATTTCTACAAAGCTATGAAAGTGTATCTTGTCAAATGTAGTTCACTAACTTAGCAGATTACGAACAGCATGAAATCAGAGAATATCCTTTGCTAAAATACACTAGGAATGTGTTGTTATCTATTCCTATCTAACTTGTTCCAGATGAGATAAAGTCTCCATAGTGAGGTATCTTACTACACAACAGATGAAGCAGATATGCAAATGATTGACAGACAGTAAACTCTCATTTTGTTTAGGAAATATTTTTTCCTTATCTGAATTGATGTACTGTATTGTTAATAATTCTCTGTGGAGTGATATTGTGCAGTTAATTATGTCTTTACAAGTACTTTGCAAATACTACTGTTAAGATTTGTACCTAACTTATAAGAAGAGAGAAAACTTCATCAGTTGTCCTATGGACCATTGATTTGTTCTTGCAGCCTGTGAAAAAATCTCTCCCCAAGACCTCCAATAACTTTTGGTCTCTGCGTACCAAACAAACTCCAGCTATCTGGAGGCCAAGCTTCCACACTTCTCAAACCATTTTCTCCTTGTTGCCCTCCTGCTGGCATGTTTTCCTCATCCACTGAGAGCAGAGCTAGCGCCCGTGGTGGAAAATCCTTCCTGCTCTACTTGGTAAGGATGGGCAGCTGGGCTTCCAGCAGCACAAGCCCCATGTGAAGGGACACAGAGATAAGTTCAGAGGCTCCCTTTTGGGTACTGCTACAAAGAATTTTGTCTTATCCAAACACCAGGAGACATACAGCATGCTGCTTTCACTTGGAGTTGTTTCTTGAGACAGGGGTCCTGCTTTTCAAAGAGACACAATGTATTTTGGCACTGTCTACATTAGTGTCACATATGCAAACAGAGCCAGTGCAATAGCTCTGCTACAATATTTAATCTTTAAACATGTTTAAAGAGCAAATATGACACACCAAGTACTAGGATGGTCACCCTGCTTGAACTAACTTTGTAGAGTTATTAGTGCTCAGCTGCTTCTCTGACATTATCAACACAGATAAAAATCCCTCATTGGGGAAATTAAAAAGTAGTAAATGCCACTGACTGAAAGAAACTTTGTTACTTTAAACCTTGCATTAAAATGACAAGGCAATCAAAGTTTGACAAGACAAGCTAATTAGTATGCCAGCGATGAAATGTGAAGAATCTCCAGGGGATTGGCTCTGAAAAGTTTTATGTCATTTATAGGGCCTTTTTTAAGCTAATGTTGTCAGCTCTCATGGTGAGATACACAACAGTTGAATTTCATTATCATCATAGAAATTAAGGGCTAAAATCCCTTCACTAATTTCTAGTCCTCTTTTTTTCTGCCCTAAATACTACACTAAGTCTTAGTTTACAGCCAGGCATGTAAGTTCTTCAAGACACTAATGCAAAACAACCCTAGAGTTACCAATAACATAAAAAAGCCTATTGTTTCAAATGGCTGTATGGTACTTACTGTGTTTGCTTATTATTTCACAGAACTACAAACATATGACTCTTTACCAGAAAGTTTGTACTTTTACATTTATCCTTCCTGTACAATGTTTTTATTAGCTTCAACTTAGCTTTTTATTTATTTATTTAAAAGCTTAATTTATTGTGAAATGCTGCATACTGCATCATATAATGAATAGATACGTATATAAACAAATAAAACACATTCCAAATATGTGTATGTGTCTGGTTTCTTCTCAAAAATTTAAAGGAACTTCAGACATCTCTATTGAAATTGCCTGCTTATTACATTGCATAGTAGTTATATCACTTTTTGTTTTTTTCTCTCAACACAGATTGAAGTTAATCAACTGCTACAGCATAGAATTAGGGCCTACATAATAAAAAACTAAAATCCCAGCCTTTGGAAGGTGAATCATGTTGCTTATTACCATTACTCATCCCAGGGAAAAGAAGGAGCTCTTAAGAGACAGTAGGGAGCGGATGTGTTTCAGCTTGTGGTGGCAGGCAAATTCCCTCCTGACCTACCTCACCTCTCTAGGTGCTCTCAAACAACAGATATGAGGCCCTGGAATATGAGGACCAGGGACATGAGAATGTGGATGAGGATCCATCCAGGTTGGAGGGGTTGTCTAGGGCAGGGCAACCCACCCCCTGCATCAAAACCTTCTCAATTAATAAAAAACAAAGGGTAGTAGTCATTGGTGACTCCCTTTTGAGAGGAATGGAGGGCCCAGTGTGCCAACTGGACCCAGCCCATAGGGAGGTGTGTGAGCATTTGGGAAATCACCAAGCAACTTCCCAGCTTGGCATGGCCCACTGACTATTGCCCACTGGTTTTCCAGGTGGACACATACAAAGTCCCAACAAGATTAAGGATGATCAAGCAGGACCTCAGGGCCTTGGGACAAATGGTCAAGGGATCTGAAGAACAAATTGTGTTCTCTTCTGTCCTGCCAGTTGCTGTCATACCAAACATAAATTGTCAAGAATTATTTCAAAAATTATCCAGAAAACAACTGAGAAGTATTTAGGATAGGTGCAGAAGATGGATGTAAACAGATGGCACTTGTACAGCTGAAAGATCTTAGCACTGGACTGAGCAAAACAAGCTGTGCTTGAGAGAGGGGTATAGGTTATGGGGCTTCACAACTAAGCAGCCTCTCCAGGGGTAAGGAAGGAGATTTCCCTGCAGACACTCCAGAAGCGTCTACTGCCCATGGTGAAGTTCTGCTGCTGGAGGGATTGAGCAGGGTGAAGAGCTGTCATCGCAAGGTGGGAAGAGGTGTACCTTTACCTCAAGACATTAAATTCACCTCGCTTCCATGCCAAGCACTGTAGAGTCTGTCAGCAAAGTGCAGAGTTTACTCTACAGAAATTGTCCATGTTCTGGTAGAAGTATTGTAACATTTAGAAAGCCTGAGGTTGTTGGCATTAAGCAGACTCAGTGAAAAGGATCCAATCAAAAGCCCTGCTTTCCTTCCCCTACAAGCAAATCCCGGAAGGGAAAGGTGCCCAACTTACCTTCCTTTTTGCTTCAGCTCTGACAGCTTTTCCCAGCTGATTTTCTCAGCTCCAAATTCAGCAATTTGCAAGCAAAATAAATTGCTGCGATCTATTTGGGGATGATTCAGGGTTTTTTTTTTTAAGGTCCAGAAGCACAAAAAATATTCAAGTTGGAAAAAAATATTTCAATTTTTTTTTTCTTTTTTTTTTAAGGCAGAAGCAGAATTGTAAACCTGAGACATCACACAGTGCAACTAGCAGAACCCCAGAAACACCCCCACTTAGGACCTGGAGAGCACATGTGCACCTTGATGGCAGAAGTCCTTTATTCACCAGTATTCAATTCTTCATTACATGTATGATTACACATATGCCTTCCCATTCATCAACATTTTTAGGAAAGAATTACTTAAGAAAATTAAACAGGTTTTGAAGGACCAAATCTCAAACTCTTCTCACTAGTGAAAGATATGCAAAAAATGTGTATATTTTAAAAGAATTAGGCTGTACACTAAGTCTCCAAGTAGAACACCACTCTTAAAAGGTCACATCATTGAAAGAAAAATTAAAAGAAGAAGGGAAATTTAATAAGAAAGGAAGGAAAAAGAACTCAAAAGGTTAATAATTTATCCTTTAAACAAAAAAGGCAATCTACTTTTTCTCATTAAAACCTGACACACAGCACTAACTGAGGAGATTATGTTGTGAAAACATACTGCATCGCATGGTAATGCTTGATCGAGATCAGCAATCAGGAGCAAAAAGAAAGCACTGTTTCGTGATTATAATAGCAAATTCTGGAAGACAACCAAATACATCATCTGGCAGCTGAACAGCTGTTACAGCTTGGTAGTAATACCTTTGCATTTGCTATAAGCTATAACTTGAAAAAATTGATTTCTCATCTGCCAGAAACAAGGAAATGTTCTCCTTTTAACATTTCTGAGGTTTCTTTTACTAGAATATCCAGGTAATGGATCCACTTTTTTATTTTCCTCAGGTTTTACTCTTGCTGTATCAGTTAGATTAACAAAGTAAGTTTGAGGAAAAAATAGTGTTGGCAGCATAAATAATGTGTGTTCAGATAGATTCGGTTTTGATGACACTGGGTAGTAGATAACAGAAAATATCTCTAATTTTCCTCCTTGCTAATATTCACAGCTGTGATCAAAAGTAATTGTTATACTTCATATCTGCCTGAAAAAGGGACATTTTTAAAATAAAGTTTAGTACCTTTCCATATGTTTTGCTGTTAGTTAAGCCTTCTCTTTCCAAGTCAGGGGCAGTACACAAGGATGCAGACTGAGACAATAATGCTGAGAATAAACAGTACTTAACAAATCCAGTCTTTAAATTACTACTGGTATAGGATGAGAAGAGGAACATGGGAGATGCTTATTGTAATTTGTCTAACTATATGAAATAGTTAAAGAATTTGTTCTGTGTGTAGACCAGCTCCCTAAAACCATCAATTTTCTAAGCACACTGTACTTTAAACCCTAAGGTAAGCATGCATCATAATAAGGATGCAGACTATGTAAAATCTTTCAGCACTTCAAAAATTAAAGTCATTTTAGGGTTAAGTAAAAAGTTTATCATAAATATTTCAGGTTCTAGCATTCTACTTAGATTTTGAAGTGTCATAAACAATATCTCTCAGAAATCAATATTCACACAGTACATCTACTGGGAAAAGAAACAAACAGAAAGGTGGTTTGAGCTATCAAAGAAGTCTCTACCTTTACGCCTAGTGCAGTTTTCTTGGCCTCTGCTTTTAATCTTGTAGCTCTTAACATAGGCCTGGTTTTCTTATAATCTTGTTTCCCTAGAGTAAAAAAAGCATATTTAATGAAAGTCACACGAAGATAATATAAAGAATGTGAGCATTTATTTCAGTTGAAAAGATTTAACATATTAAAAACACAGTCCAGCATTTTAAACAGCTACTCTGTAACACAGGGATTCAAACAATGGAACAACCATGCTTAACATGGACAGTGACAGAAACAAGATCCGACAAATCAGTGTAGAATCTGTTACTCCAAAGTGACATCAAAATACATGTATGGATAGATATCCACTAGTAGAAAAATAAATTGTTCCATAGGAATCAGCCAGCAAATAAAAAGATTAAAGGTAGATTATGTTTTTCCCTCTCATTGAAATCAAAACAAAAATTTTCATTAGAACTTTTCTTGGTTAGTCATCTCTAATGCACATATAAATGTGCAATACAAGACATTCTGGTGAACGTAAATAATACTGAATTCTGAATGATCATAATTCTGAACTGCAACATTATTTGCAGATATCCAAACTCAGAGATACGGAGATCAGTCTAAGTAAACACTAATAAAACCATTGCTTGACATCATCTGCTTGTAGAAAAGCGTTACACAAATTCTTCTAGATGAACTTTCTACAAGTTACAGGGACTATCTCTTGCAGCCACGAGTGTAGCCCAGGGCTTGATTATTGAGAGTCCATATGAACTGAGTTCAGAGGAGGACATTCAGAAATGGTAGAAATGGTATAAATCATTCATCTCAACTTAATAATGAAGCTTGAAACACTTGATATCTCTCAGGGATAATTCCACTGTCTGAAAGGCCTTTTATTGTTGTATTATGAACTATTAACCATAGTTTATTTAAGTTAAAGAAGACAAGGTACAAATACAGTCACAAAAGAAGAAGAAAAAGAATAATCTGTGAAGAAACTGCTCATAGGGATAATGCCTCAGTACAATTGCTTTGGCTTTTTTAGTAAGTCCTTTTCATTTTTTCCCTCCTAATGTGTACACGTCTTTTTTGTTCTTTATGCCTAATTCCAAAGCTAAATTATAATGCTTAAAGCAGAGTGTCTGGCCTTTTTCAAATCACTAAGTTTACCTATTTGTACATGAGCTTTCATTACTGTTATAGTCAAATAGTTTAACCTTTCCTCTAAAACTTCGTCCAGTGGTTTTGTATACAAAAATCCTATTTGCCCAAGCAGATGTGATTTTACATTCATAATCAATATTGCAAAGTTCTCATTTTAAGGCTACCCTGGAAAGTGGGATATTATAGTATTAATATTAGTATTATATTACAGTGACGAAATTCTGAAATGTGAATGTCTTCTTTCAGTGATCCACTGGATTCATGGAAACACACCTCTGACTTTGTCTACTCCTTCTATCATCCTGCTCATACTCAATACAGAGATCATCTGTGTAGCATACCATGAACGCTGAACTTGCATTACAAATTTGCTTTCCTTATACAATCCCTCCTCAGTCCCATGGATTATACATTGTGAAGGTCTCCATACTATTCTTTGGTCAGATATTATTCATTAAAGACTTGAAATAACTTAAAATACTCAATAGCAAATGGGAAAATAATTGAAGCCATATGTATTAGGAATAAAAAAAAAAGGCATCATATATCCAAGGAAATTCAGAAGATAAGAGTGAAGAAAGCATGACAGGAAGATGATTTATGTCAGACACTCCAATATATTCATCCAGTCGATACATCTTACTAGCAGGACAGGACCACTGCAGCATTATTTTTCAGAAGTCAGTAATATCTGATAATAGAATGTATCAGGAGTACAGTAATTTTTTAGAACAGCTGGGAAAGACTTGCAGAAACCACAAAAATTGCTAAGTCATGAGATGAAGCTAGCCAGGGAGAAAATGTGTTTCTTCTCTCTTAAGTCCCACACTTATACTTTTGCCATGAAATGGTTAAAAGATCTTTCAGAATTTCTATTACAAATGGCAGGAGTTTATTATTCATAAAAATACACTCCAGGCTGAAATTTGGCATAGACACACCCCAGCCTTGAATTTTTTTGTTTGTTTGTTGGGAGCCAACGTTCATAAGTGATGCAGCTGTTCTTACTTACTTGTGAATAAACTATAGAAATGTATCAATATGAAATGTTCTAAGCATGAAAAATATCTTCATTTAGAACTATATAACTGACAAGCACTAAATTCAATCTCAGTTCTCATAATTCAAGTTTGCTGCTCTTCCATTGGGGCAAATGAAACAAGACAGAGATTTCCCTTCCAGTGATGCAACAGCACTAGATAATGAAAACTAGAAAGCTTGGTAAGGTCCATTAGGAAAGGGACGCAAGTCAGCTAGTAAAACCCACCTCTCTTTTCCTCCCATTGCCCATTCCCCCTCCTCCTCTTCACAACTTCACACAAGTGTGAAGGTGATGTGAGCAGGGGCAAATATTGCATAGAAGACCCAGTCTGTGAAATACATGTATTCCACATGGGCAGAACCATGTTTATTCATCTCAAATGAGAAAGACTATTGGTGCTCTTCCCCTTGGTTTCTGGCACCCTGCTACTCTTTATTCCAGTATCATGGCTACAGATAGGACTGGATTCTACTTATCTAGAGAATACTTCCAGATTTGAGTCTGATATGAAAAATTAGCCCTCCTATAACAAACAGGCTATTTCAGTGATGACTCTAGAGCTGGTAATTCTCCAAATCCATGCACCTGCCATTAATTTACCACTCCTCCTTGCTAAATGTAATAGCCAGAAGGAAAAAAATATGGTAGGGAAACAGTCTGAGTCCACCAAGTGCAAAAGTTTAAAAAGGGCATCTGTGGACTTCTTTGTAATGAAAACCAGATTCAGCAATCCTACTAAAAGACTCTTAAAACATGTGAACTTTCTGAGGCCTTGGGAAAGACATCTGCTCTACAGGACTATAAAGAACAATGAAATGCAAAGCTCCTGCCACGTGAATACTGATCATTGCCACCTGGAAAACAAGCAGAAAAAAGTAATACAGGCTCCCTGCAGCCTCCCTTCTTTTGGGCTTGCAAATTCAATCAGTTGGGATAAGTACATTCACACTCTCAATGTCTTCTAGTTTTATCTCACTTACCCTGCAAGCTGTCTTGTACATTTATCTGCCAGAGTCATGAGTTTAAGCTATTTCTTCTTCTCAGGAAGTGATCATCACAACCAGTTGAGACAGACTCATCAGACAAAGCCCCATTTGTCTTGCATTATCCAATGCCTGAGACACCAAGTTTTCGTGATGGAATATATGAAGGCAAGAAGAAGCCAAAAAGATACAACTGGAAGATTTCCAGACCAAGTCTTACTTTTCTTATTACTTAAAATCCTTACCTCTTTGACTAGTCATTATTGTTATCAATTTGTCATCTCTCAAACTCTAAACTCTAGTGCCAGCTTCCCTTAACTTTTTTATAACTACCCCTATTTATTTATATATTTTTAAACAAATGCACCATTTCTTTCCTTTTTCAGGTCCACAATTTCCTTTCCATTTTTAAGGCCAAAGAAATACTTAATGATAAGGCAACTATTTTTAATGACTACATCTCTCTGCTTGTCCTGCTTCCTTTACAGTCCCTCCAAAGATCACCCACTTTCCCATTCAGTGCTTGAAGTAGCCTTTGCCATTCAGAAACTCTACAAAGCTCACCTTGCACCTTCTTCCTTCCTTCCATCCCTCTTTTCCACTCCTCTGGTGGCAAAGTGATCCCAGTAGCACCTGAACTGAGCTCTGCCATGTTTACAGAGCCTGTTTGGAAAACCTTCTCCAGATAGAAATAAGGACTATTTTAGCAGCTGTTGCATTAGAACAGGGTGAAGATAAGGGAGCTTCTTAGCTACTAAAACAGCTATATTGTGAAAAATGACAAAGGCTGCCTGTTTCAGAGTGGATATTACGGATTCATAAAATATGAAAAGTTTGTTTCTCTTCATGTAACTAGCAAAAAAACCTATGGATTTTGCAGTATATATTTTTTTATTTAGCTCTGTTTACAAGGTAAATTCAGATACCATACATTTTCTATTCAATGATTTTAATAACATATTAGAGATGACCTGATCTTGCATATTCAGTATTCTTTTTAATTAACCCTCCAATGACATGATGATAGATGCAAAAAACTAAATAATATGTATAAGCTAGAAAAGTTCATTTAAGTTCTGGGTTAATTTTTTTTTAGTCTACAGAAATACTGTGACACTGTCAGGTAATATGCACAATATTGTACTTCTGGATATGTACAAGCTTCTTTATTCATGTAACTGAGAATGCAGCATGTTGAGCACTGTATTTCAGAAAACTGACTACATTTGGGATTGCGCTTAATGATGCTGCTGTTTAAGACACAACCTGAAAAAATCTGCAGAATAACTTCATGAGAAAAAAAATAAATTCTATTTTCCAACCCTTCTAGATATTTACTCTTTCATTCTAACAATAGTTCATTACTGCAACTGAATAACAGACTAAAGACTGCCTCTCTGCTTTTCAATTCATCAGGCTTAAGCAGAAACAGGACTGCATCTTTGGTCTTTGTTGATGCTGCTGTCCAAGCTTATTATCATATGAATATCTAGTTATTGTTTTATAAATGTTCACATTTCAGGAGCTCCCTGCTTTCTTTTCTCTCAGCAGACTTTACAATATCCACCTTCATTATCATCATGTGGCAGCATTGCTCTTTGCCTGCATTTGCTACTTTAAAAATTAATGCACTGCTATTTTCTGAATACTGTACTGCGTAAGCTGCTTATGAGTACATTATGCTATCAAGCAAGCACATGCAGAAAAGCTTCCTAAACTGTTATTCTTTCAATGAAAATACAGCTGGTTCTGCTTCAAAGGCACTTCTTTTCACCTGCAAATGGACTTGCTTCTACACTTATTCCTCAATTCATTGTCTTTTATTTGTGTCTGCAAATCTTTAATTGCCTTTAATTAGAAAGAAGTAAATTCAGTGCTTTAATCTTGCAAATACATTCAATCATAATTCTGTCTGGGATGAATACCAAGTTCTATTCACTGACTGATCTTTATAACAAAGGTATATAAATTTATTGTCCGTTTATATAGACCACACCAATTAAGCCACAATGGAAAACCAAATAGATAAGAGTCAAAATATTTGAAATGAGAAATGTGCAATCTAAATTTAATTACTCAGACAAATAATTTGAAGATGAGTTATTTACAGCATGCCAAAAAACCTGAAAGATAGTTAAATTTTTTAATCAACGCTAGAGATTTAAAATTCCTTTCAACACTTTCACTATAATTCCTAACAACCAACAAACTGCTGTCCTGAATCTTTCTGTGCTGGTATTATAGTTATATTCAAAACATTAGTAAGACATTTTCCATACATTAGAAATCCATTTCGTATGTTAAAGTATTGCTTAAGAATCAATAAAACTACAACTAGAGGGTAAATTTTAATTACCAGTAGTAGTTTAACTAAAGCACCTTACTGTAACTGATACTGAAAACCATACTAAAATATATACATATCTAATTAGAAACTAGAGACAGATTGTGGCAAGATTTACTGACAAACTGCAAGTGTGAAATCACACATCTAGTTAAGCTGAAATCAATCAGTTTATTATGATTATTGATATGAATTAGTGAAGGTTCCAGTAATCCTCCACAAAACAAACAGAACAAGAAAACAGACTTCTGGTCTTTTCAGGGTTTCCACAGTCTGCCTTCAAGCATCCTGTCATTTTCCCTACAGTAACAAGGGTAAGGGAGAATTAGATCTCATTAGCAGGGACAAAGCCCCAGGATGGAGGAAGGTTCAGTCATGCCATCCTCCACAAGTTCCTTACATGCAAGACACAGAAGCTCACGCCCATTACACGTGCATACATCACGCCCTGATTTCAGTTTTAGGTGATTCCTAATTTAGCTCTCTCTTTACTTCCCATAGAGAGACTTCTCCAAAGAGTGACAGCAGCCTAGCACAGCCTAAAAAGCTCCCTGGTGCTGCCTGTTTTATTGTCAAGAACAATTAGAGATGTTCAGAACCCAAGTCAGGTGGGTCGGCTTCCACTCTAAGGTTAAACAGAATAAATATGAAGCAAGGAAATAGCTCTAAGGGACAAATGGAGAAGAAGAACCAGTTCCTACATGACTTTGTCTTGATTCAAGACATTTACAGACATGGCCAAATTACCTTTAAGGTAATTATCTTGGGTATTACTAGTACTATAAGGAGAATATCACAGAGCCATGAAGGGACTATAAATTGCATTGAAAACCACAGCCTGAATTCCACTCCTGCTCAGCTATGACATGGTGGTTCCCATGTCAGTTAGCTATGCCTGTGCTATGGAGCTACTCGCTCTGTACCATAACTAACACTACTTCAAAACTGCTCCCATGTACCAGCTATGGTCCTGCTTTAAGCTACAGCCTTAGGGGATAGGTTAGGTTAGAAGACATTCCTGGGGGTCATATGACCCATCCATCTGCTCAGAACAGAGACAATTTTTAAACTGTATTCAACTTGAAAGTCAGCTCCAGTGACCCGGGGAGCAAGTCTAACTGAGCTTATCCAGTTGAGTTGTTAGTATTTCCAAACGTAGAGATTCCACAACCTCCCTAAGAAACTCCTCCCAACATTTGGCTATTCCTCTAATAAAAATATTTTTTACCTACCTACCAAGAATTTTCATGTTCTAACTTGCCTTTTGTCCTATCATTGTGCACCTTTGAGAAAAGTTAGGCTCCACCCTACCTGTAGCCTTCTATTAAGTATTTGTAGACAGCAGTAACATCTCAGCTGAGCTTTCTCTTCTTAAAGCTGGAAAGACAGTTCTCTCAGCCTCTTCTTGTACATCCTGTGCTCCAGATGGACATCCTGACCCTTCACAGGACTCACTCTACTATGTCCATGTCCTTGTTTTCTTGTGCATCTGCATGGCACTTGCCTTTTTCAACTATCAGGGAACCACTTCCGTGGAACCAGCTAAATGGCTGACAGCTGAAAGAGAATTTAGGCATAAAATCACATTGCCTGCCATTACGTATCTTAATGTCACCATTGCAATGAAACTAAAGTGTACCAAAGGAATTCAGTAGGGTCAGTAAACAGCAAGTCACGGACTAAAAGGATACAATCAGTTTGCACTACTACCAATTCCTTAACTTTAGAGTAGTTTGTCTTTTAGAAGGAGAAAACATTTATCTTCTTATATGCCTTGGGACTCCAAAACTGAGCTCTATCATCTTATATATATATATCATCTCATAGTAGTACAATTTTTAAGTGCCTTTCTAAATGCCAACAAATTAGGTGGCTGGCATGGGAAAACAAGTGTTTTCTAAAGTGCTTTGTAACACCATTCAAAAGCACAGAAGTACCTACACACCTGCCTCCTAAAGTGCACAAACAAGTATTTAATTCTATGATCTTTGAGAGATTTTAAACCAGTCATTGTATATTCACTGAGTAACAGAACTTCAATCCAGTGAAACTCTACTCTCACAGAAGACATCTTGAACAGGCCTGGTTCATTGTGAAAATAAGTATTTAGAATGTTGAGGAACCTCAGAAAAACAAAATTCCACAGGAATTTCAAGCCCAAGCTCAGTAAAAATCAGTTGGCAAAGCACACAGCAGTAACAGTTTAATAACCTATGTCTGAGAATTGGCAACACAGCCCTAGCTCACATCTATGGAAACAAGATCAAGCTCCCAAGTATTTATTATTGTATTTTGCATTATTAGTGTCACACAGATAAATTCAATGACCATTCTTTTCCCAAGAAGCAGAAGTGAGATTTTCTTGTTTTTAACTGATGTGATTCCAAAGGGAGTTTTTGGAATCTTAGGTTAACAGAAAAATTTTTATATGTCTTATACCTACACAAGAGTGTGTCTGTACTCAGAAAAGGCATGAAAACCCCCCACAGCCTCTCTATTTTATTCAGGTTTAATGGCAGCTCAAATCACTGACCATTTTTCAATCTTGAGAGACGGAACAGCTTGACACTAATAATACATTTGCAAAGGACACATCATCATTTAACACAACATTAAGTGCTCAGGGACAACTTTTTACCGCAGACACAATGTGCTCTGAGCTCAGGGTTGACATTTAATGCTACAAAGATAATCCAACCAGTCACTCATGAGGGGTAAATTAATTTTCAAGCAACTATATTTCAGCTTTAAGCCAACAAGAAGGATGCATTAAAATGAATAACTTCATTTTATGCTGTATGCAAGATTTAAAAAACCCAAAATATAATGCATTCTTAAGTACACAAAAATATACCCATTTAATTATTGCTCTCTTTCCCTGATTCCAAGCCAGAAGTCTGTTAATATTTGTCAAATATAATATTCTGACTGGAAGCAGAAAATCCCTCAAATTTTCTATGAGTTGCCAGGAAAAGCAAAGTTTTATTAAAAAATGGTTTACACTTAACATTTGTATTAGACATACTTTGATTGTAACAAGTATTTAAGAACACATTTAAATTAGCACCTTTTCTGGTATTTAAGGAATATTTTAAAAATCGGTATGAGCATTTAAGAAAATAAATTCCGGAAACCAATTATGAATAATGTACATAACAACAAATAAAAGCAATACTTTAAATCAGCTAATTATTCCAGTAATTTGTTTTCAATACCTGTAGAATATATTCACTTAACTGCAAGACTATAATGAAAGAGCTGAAGAACATTAAAAATATTGATGCTTACTACTACTATTTTATAGGCAGTCCTTTTTCATGCCTTTCAGTGCTAAACTCTGCTGCAATCCTGTGCTTAAGTCCAACAGGTGCATGGCTACAGCCATTAAAAAGCACTGGCTTCATGTAAAAGGAGATTCCACACACACGATGGCAGCTCTCAATTAACCTTTCCAACAATCTTGCTAACATTTCCTACTCAGACAACTATGAAAACATTAAATACCTTTCTTAAAAATAAATTGACACAATTTGAAACAGATCATTGGGTGGGTATTTTGCTTCTTTCTTCTCCATTTATGTAAATATATACATACATTACTTTGTACATGTTGTTTTGAGTACATTTGTACTACTTTGCTATGGAACAACTGCTCACAGTTACACTTTCATATAAACAACCATATTTTAGTATAAATTCTGAAAATGAAAAAAGCAAACCAAAACTACTGCTGCAGAGACTGTTTATAAGAGCATGTAGAAGCAGGTCAAGAGAGAATGGCCTCAAATTGAAAGAAAGTAGGTTTAGATTCGATATTAGAAAAAAAATTCTCTGTTGTGAGGCACTCGAAGAAGTTGCCCACAGAAGCTGTGGATACCCCATCCCTGGAAGTGTTTAAGGTCAGGTTGGATAGAGCACTGAATAACCTCATCTGAGAGGGGTCTCTGCCCATGGCAGGGGTTAGAAGATGCGGTCCCTTCAAACACAAACCATTCTATGATTCTGTGAACTATTCACTATCAGTGCAATTAAAAGCCATATTTTTACCAAACATCTGATGAGACGATTCTTGGGCAACAGCATACTATTTCTTTGATTATAAGTGGTGTGAAAAAGGCAGCATAAGGTGTAGTAAGACACAGAACACAATGAATCTTTCTGCATCTGATTCAGGCTGCACCCAGTTGCAATTTGACTTACACTGATTTTATTAATGGTTGGCTGCAATCAGAAGAAATGTTTTATATCCCCCCCCCCCAAAAGTGGAAACAGATCTTACTAGTATCTTTTACGTACATACTTTTCTTACACATTCAATCAGTCTGCCTGTGATTCTTGCTGTTACAAACCCTTTCTCCAAGATTACTGCATAAGCATTTTTTGTGCATACTCAGTTTATAGGTTCAATATTTATGCCACAGTTAAGAAACTTGTCCTTTTTCTGTTATATTATATTCTATTTTTCCAAGCCATTTCATCAATTTCTCAAATTTAGTTTGAATTTGCCTCTCATACTGGTATAATCTGCAGACTAAATTCATCATCCCATTGCCAATTACAATACCAGGCCCAAGCCACTGTACGTCCACTAGTAACTACTGAGAACAGCTTTCATATCAGTTTGGTACCCATCTTGTAGTAGCTTCATATTCATATAACTCTAGTTTGTTTACCAGAATACACTGACAAGGTCAAGGTAAATGGCACCTCTTCCTCTTCCCCATCAGATAACTTCGCTACTCTATCAGAGAAGAAAATTGAACTGATTTGACAAAACACATTGGCTGTAGCTGATCTCCTTGTTGGACTGTCAATCCTTACAAGAAACTGTCTTATCCTGAAGAGCTTACTGTGAAGGATGAGGAAGCTGCATTCAATAATTTATGAATATTATATGTTCCATCTGTTTGCTTGTTACTGTGATGTTGGCTTTATAATTACCAGAGGTTAGCTCCAATAAATGCTGGCCTGTGCTTAGGCAGCAAGGTAGGAAAATACTACTAATCTCTATTGAGAGCACTTAAAGACAACAAAGGAAAATACAGAGACTGATAACCAGGTCATCCTATTCAGTTGCCCACAATCAAGCATATCCATGTAACAGATGTTCCATAAAATATCTTCTCTGCTCTTCTTGTCTCTGCAACTACAGAGCCAGAAATTTCTCCCACTGTCTTATATTAATTAGTGATTTTTGACCTTGAACAGAACAAGAGCAACTAAAATCACAGAAGAAGTCAGATACCCACTGGTTTATGTTTTTAGAAGAAAAATCAACATACATGCACATAATTCTAGCACCAGCATCAAAAGGATCCTGGCTAAAAGGAGGCCACCTTCCTTCTTTCCTCACTGAAGAAAATCTGTTCAGCAGCCCTAGCCCATGTGAACTATCAAGAAATTCTTCCAGACCACATCTCTGGCATTAAGCAGGACCAAATCAACCAATGCCTAAAAAATGTCATCAATATCAGTAACCTTAAATTTATTCCTAATTACTCTGGTGTGTATCATACTACTGCCAGACAACACTAATTCCCAAAAATGGTTGCCTGAAAAAGCACCATATCACCAAGTACTGTAGCAACACTATTAAACCTTCTGGATAAAGAGTCACTGGTGGTTTCTTTGTTGTCATTGACATCACACTACCTGAAATGTCCAACCTTATTAGGTGACTGGGGCCAGTCCACGGGGCATAACACAGTAGGACTGTGTCACCACAGGAATCATGGAGTCATCCCTTCTCCCATGTCTAATGCTCCTCTACAAGTACCTCCACGGAGCCACAGAGATCCCCTACAATACCTCACCAACCTTTCTGCTGTGAGGGCTTTACTTATATGGGGGGATGGTGATAACTAATCTAGGAAGAAAATCACACAATCTGTCACCCACACCTTGGAGGTAGCATGGAAACCCTGAGCAGATAAAGCCATATGAAACATAGTGCAGGGTTTCACCACAACACATCTGTTTCTATCAGCTTCAATTTTCTGTTCTTACACATGACAGGATGGCACAGTACTTGAACAGTACTTAAAAAGCATGTATCTGATTTAATGAAAAACAAACAAAGCCTTGCAGTAAACAAAGATCAACAAAATCACATGGTGAACCAGGGACAGAGCACCAGAGACAGTATATATATATATATATATATATATATATATATATATATATGTATTCAGGAGAAGCTACTAGGGTCACTTCCCTGTGACACCTGCTTTATTGAGCAGAAACACATTTTAACGTTAACCTGTGACTCTGCTGACAAATTTACATTAACTCACCACTGGTCACAACTTGCTAAAGAAAAGCTTCCCAGGTCTGAACCAAATAAAGCCTGGAATAGAGCTAGACCTTGTGGGGAACAGACTAAATTTATGGATTTAGTACAAGTATGGGATTCATGTTGTTCACCTAGGAGCAGAAGACCTACAAGAGCTGAGGGGGAAAGCCTATGAATAATCACAACCATGCTTGAAAAGCAAAAGGAAGAAAACATCTGAGTGAGGAGACCCGCAAGAAGTCAGGTACCATAAGAATGGTACAAATGTGATCCTGAACGCCTTAACTTCTGATCCAGTGTCTTATCCAGTGGATGCTTTTCTCAGAATTGAAAATAAATAGAATGGTGTCTGCCAAGATGCAGTAATTTCTTACTTGTAAGCCATATCATTCTGGACCAGCTGTATATAACAAGGCCAGACCAAAATAGAAGTTGTAATTTATTAATTCTGCCTAAGTAAAAGGTTTCCAGTAATACTGACAGCACTTGCAGCTCTCACTTCAATGAAGCACATTGCAAAGGATGCTTCGTCAGACCTACATATCACTGTCACTCCAGAAGTCAATGCACTGACAGTCGTAGCAGAGGTGGATGTTACAGGATACTGTGAAAGTGATTATGTAAGATAGAAAAGCAGATTTTTGGAGTCTCACTCCAGCAATGCAGAAATCAGAAGCTTTTAATGGAATTAGCCAAGAAGGAAACATCTCTTGTACACATCACCATTATCCCTTGGGATCCTAAAATTACTTATGAGGAATAATCTCTCCAACTCACTCATAATTTTAGCACGCCTAAGAATTACATATCTTCAGTTCACCCATAATTTAAACTTCTTTCCTTCAACAGAAACACCACCTGACAGGTCTTAACTAAAAGTGAATGACAGCAATAGCAGCTTACTTAAAAGTGTAAAGGAAATGCATATTTATGAGCACCCAGAGTAATGGTTTATGGACCTGAGAACTAAAGGTGTAATAATGTCTTGAAGGCATATTAGGAGACAGAATTTTACATTCAAGAGCCAAACTGGGCTTCTGTCAGTGATGAGATAGGTGTTAAGATAATAGGATAAAGGAGCCTGGCTAACTTTTAATTTTTCAGACCTTCAAGTCCATTTTTTTTCTTTTTCTGAAGGCTTACAGAAAAGGAACTACACATGTGCATATAGTAAAATAATGGCATCTTACTCCTAACTTCAGGACCGGACTTACTGCCTGACGGGTGAATGTCTGGAATCCTTCAAAAATACTGCAGTCTAAAATACAGAGTGAAGAACAGCTAGACTTTACTTCAAACCTTCTCTTTAGAAATACAAATTTTTCAGGTGATTTATATGTAGCATTTTTTCCAATAACTGACATCTGAGTGTTGGTGATGATTTTATCTGAGACCCTTTGATTTTATTTCAGCATTTGCATCAGGATCACGGCTCTGTTGATACTTTAATGAATAAAATCAGTTGGTTTCAGTAAGAGCCTTACTTTGAACATCACTATATTATAAATGATTTAAATAGTGAAAGGCATGTATTAGGGAAAACTATTCAAAGAATCAAGGGTTGTTCCCAGTATCCTTTTTTCCAAGTCTTTATTCCACAGGATGATCTTTTAAGTATGATGTCTCTTGTAAGAAACATACAAAAGATTGAAAGACTATCAAGGAAAAAATTCTACCATCTGGAAGACTATTTGATTAGATCAGATAAAGCATGGAGCTGTCTTCTACTCCTGAATCTTCCATAAAATTACTGTTTGACCTTGGGAAACCTCTTTTCTTTGCAAGACTTTGGTACTCATCAAGAACTCTTGAGATCCTAGTCTAATGGTATAATAGAAGTAAAAAATCCTCATGAATGTAATTTATTAGAGAGGATTCTCTGATGGCCTATATTAACTTATTTTTAAAGATTTTAAAACTACATTTACACATATGATGAGAAATAATTAAACAAGTACCTGAAAAAGTAACTAAATCTGCTACTGACCCTTGAATTCAATTTCTTATTTATTAAAAGTGTGTGTTAAATATTTATAAACCCGTGGACAAAGCAATTTCAGTTTCTGGAATTAAAATTAAATACAAAATTAAACAGAATTACACAGAAAACTAACTTTTAGCTATGCTTTGTTCCTCATAAATGGTACATGGACAGTACACAAAGATCCTATGTGCCATCCCCTGTCTTCCCTTGATGAAGTCCCCATCTAGAGTAACCTAATGTGGTCTAGCATGGGACACAGGACACAGACCATCAACCATGCACCATTAGGTGGCCAGTGACTTGGTCTTAGTTCAACTCCATCTCCTCTGAGAGACTCCTGATGCAAACCATCAGCACAGAGAACCCCCCATCTCCCAGGTGGGCTCCCATCAGACATGACAGGCACTGATCTGTGCAAATGAGAGTTTATTTGTAAACTCTCTGAATGGCCCTCTATTGACATTCCCCAATCTGGCTGATTCTGTTCTTTAAACACACCAGAAAGGACACTTTCATTATACATAACATGCAGAGTGAAAAATAGTCAATACATTTCTTTTTCTAAGTAATTTTTCAGTTCCTTGCAACCGAGAGGTTTGTCTCACATTTGGAATGAAATGTTTTTCTGAATGTCTGATTTTGTAAATAGATAAATAGACAGATATAAGAACACAGAACAACAAGAAAAAAAGCCACATACTCTCCCTATGGCCCATTTTTCAACAGCTCCATTCCTCAGAAGAAAAGAGACATAAGGTCACTTTCATTAGCAACATGGTCCTTGTGACAGACATGCTTTTCCTAGAGCCAAAAAAAATCCAGTCAATCTAACTATGCCAAGTTCTAAGAATTCAGCAAAGGGTTTTTGCAAATGCAGATGACACTAAATTATTAAAACAGTATTACTACAACATTTGAGTTCAAACACTGTTCAAATGGCACAGTGTGCCTAGTGGACACACCAGTGTGACATGTTAGTGACCAACAGTCCCCAGACATATATGTGCCTTCATCACTTTCCACTCCAGGTGTTTACTCTGCTATAACCCACTCCAGCCAATATATCAACCTATTCCAAGATTTACTGAGAACAGAGCTCTTCCAATGTCTCCCATACTGGTGTACACTTCTAAGAACTGAGCAATTCTGTGGGGAAGATTTCAGTAACTGCTGCGCATCTGCATGAATTTCCTTCAAAATGTGATAAACTCAGTTAAAATAATATTTGGAAAATGACTGATTTTGTATATCCTGTGTAATAAAAAAATAGGTGGAGAAAGAAAACTCCACCTAAAGAAAGCACCTCAGTCAGTGGTGTAAGCAGTGGGGATAGAACATATTACTATGCCCTTATGCTACCACCTTTGGTACCTGCTGTAAACTGTTTGAAAATCTTCCTTTTAAGTTACTAAATAAAATATGTTCCCAAGTTCCTTGTCAACCTACAGACACTATATGTTTTTCTTTTCTGTCACTCCCTGGAGATGAGCTAATTGCTAGAAGTATGTGGTATGAGCTCCTTTTAGTTCCCTACTGAGATTTTTTGATGACAAAATGCCTGTGTCACATCCTACCACTGGGACATGCTGTAACAGCTAGGACCAATGGGTAACATAGGAAAGCCCTGTCTAAGATGTACAACTGGGGACCCTCTGATAAACTGCACTCTGTACTTACTACTAGACTGTTAAGTACTGTACTTCTGTAATATAAAGAACAAAAAGTGCAGCAGCACCAAATGTACACTCAATTTATTAAAACGTCCCCAAAACAAACAGAAAAAAATGATGCTGTGGAAATATTGTGATAGCTTCACCACACTGTGTTGAGAGCACAGGCAGTAAAAACCGAAGTTTGCTGTTGTGATCAAAATGTGTCCCTTTTCCCTTATCTCCCTCCTTTCAGCATGAATTTCATGTTCTCTCAAAAAAAAAAAAAAAAATGGAAAAAGCCTGTAAAATTCAAGATTATGTTGTCAGTTCTCCTGAAATCTTGATGTTGGTAAAAATATTCAGTATTAATTTTTCCACAAGTAAAACTTCAGTCAGAAAGTTATGGTAATCCTTCCAAATGCATTCTCTAGCTATAAATACCTCAGAAAGCTGCTCCACTTCACAGTGAAACTTTGTCCATATGGAACATATGACTAGGAAGGACTTGGTGAACTACTGAAATCCAGTGCTTTGCTAGAGAAGGCACATGTATCATTCTGTTTTCTTTAAAACTGATCATAGAAAACGATCAGTTGGAAAACAAGTCAGAGCTTTCAGTTTGGGGTTTTTTTTGGGTTTTTTTTTTTTTTGGTTGGTTTGTTTTGTTGTTTTGTCTCAATTTGTGTTCAGCTGTGCTAAACAAGGCTCTTCTTGGTCTTGCCTAGTAGATCTTTCAGCATTCCTTTTACTTTCAGTTCATCTTTCTTAAACACAGATGAGCAAAACAGTACTCAGTACTTCAAACTCACTATCCCCAGTATCCTATTTAATGGCTTTAATTTTTTTTATCATTACTTTAAATACATACAAGGATAAAGTACACTTTTTTCATGACCATGAGTAATCACTAGGAACAAGGGAACCTTTCCACTAAGATTTCCAGCTGACAAATTGATATCACTGGTTGCAAATTAGCTGGTCATCAACATGGACAGTTCTTTGATACCACTTTGGCCATAAACAACAAATGGTGAAGAAACAGAATCAGTTTTTCCAGCACCAAAATGTTATTCATTTTATCTTCACACTTATGGATTGGATTTTGTCCCCAGTTACAAGGATAAGCATCTGAAATAAATGCTAAATTCAGTAGTGTGATACCTGCCCCAAATTCCCACCACGAGAAAATCCAACCTTCCTACTCATGGTCTCTTGACTGTAGGAAGTGTTTCTCTTCAGACTAAAAATTACCTGAAAGGTAGCTGAATAAAGCAAAAAATTTAACATTAAACTATGCTTTTAATTTCTCTTTTTTCATCTCTGACAGCAATAAGATGAGGAAGACAATCCACTGTGGGATACATTTTTCTTAGAGTTGCTTTTTTAAGAGCCAAAATGTTTTATTCTCCCTCTCTGAGGACTACATGAAAGCACTCCTCCCTCTGCCCTTTTCATGATGATTACTCATTAGAATTTGGTAATTTTCTCTGCACAAACATGAGTTACATTTCCTTCTTCCACTAAACCATTTTGATAGAAACTCTTTCATGAAGTATATATGCTACAAGGTTTGTGGTTTTCCAAGCCGCCTATCAAGACACACAGAGCCTCCTGTATTGCAGACATGAGTCTTTCTTGTAACTCTACCAATCTTTTCCATCTGGTATTGTACTTAACAGGTGGATTTTCTGAGGCACTTCACACTATGAATTATGCTAAGGATTGTACCTTCAGTTCTATTTGATTTTCAATTTATTCAATGTTTCTCTCCGTGCATTCTAGTTTGCAGAGTCCTCCGCTATTCCAGAAAAGACAGGGAGGACTGCAGCCGATCTTTTCTGTGAAAGTATTTCTTCAGAGACAACCCCACTACATTTCACTCCACTTCTTTCCACTGTTCAGTAGGCAAAACACCATCGTACTATACCTGAACATTATGGGAAAGGCTCTGCCAAAAACAGGACTGCATTCAGGTTTTGTTATGCCTACTACATGTATGAAAGGTAACATCATTTCTCATTGAAGACAGTGTAAAATACCTCTGAAAATACATGGATTTAAACTATTGTAGTGATTATTCATAAAGTAACAGCCTGCAGGCCTACAGAGGCCCCTGAATTGAAATCAAAAGTGACTCTGAGAAGCTAAGGAAAACTTACACAGGGCACAGCTCCTTCTTGCATTTCTTAATCTGTTCAATCTGCATGTTATATGGAATAAAGACTCTCCCTAAACTCAGCTGATGTGTGGCTTGGCTTTGGAAAGTGTTCAACAGCAATACTGGCTTATAGCACTTGCTGGCTTGAGTTTTGCCACACACTTCAGTTCCTGCAGTGTGCTGTCCTGGCTTTGATGTGTATTAGTTTATGCATGCATCCAGACGATAAAGCAGACCAGGGAGTTCACTCAACTCACAAACTGTTCAGCACATATTTTACTTCAAGCTGGATCAAAATGGCATACAAACAGCTCTGCCATCCCAGAGGATGGTATACTATACAGTGTAACATGGTGGCAGGAACAAGGAGAGAGAGGTAGGTATTGTCAAAGGTCACTTGGTAATGCTGAAGCATACTTTCCGAATATCTGGTTGCAGGTGCACCAATATATTAGACAAAGTGAACAGGAACTGGCTTAAAGGGTGTGCTCATTCCAACTGTTACAACAGTCCCTGACACATGTACCCACTGTCGCCTTCTCCCAAGTAATTCCTACACATGGCTCAGGAAGGAACTGAAAATTGCATGGAGCAATTTTCCATGAGCAGTGTGCAAGCAGTCACTGTGTTTTAGGGATAAAAGTGTTTAACAGTACCATCAGGGTTATTTGACCTCTGTGCCAGAAAGCAGTACAATGCTTGCTTAACCTACTAATGTAGACATGAATCATCACCCAAACTCACACTTCACCTGTTAGAACAGAAGCCTGTAGAGATTATTCTTACACATCTACACTCAGCACGTGCAAAAGGCCCCATTTACATTCTACTTTAACTTAAAACTTCTCCCTGCTCTTCAGTTCACAGTAACCGCAGGTCCCTCAGGCCAGGTCTAAACTGACAGCTGCAGACTCATTCTGCCTGTGATGTGAATTGGTAAGATGCAAGCAGGAGATGCATTGCCACAGTACACAGCACCACAGCTAAGTTAATTAGTGCTGATAAGAGGTCAATACAAGCACTGTGTTCAAGAGGCCCAAATCTGAAGGTTTAGTGCACAATGTGAGCTCAGACTTATTCAAAACAGCTTCAGTAAATCTGGGCTGCGCTCTTACCAGTATGCTATAACCTTGAGCTGAAGGGACTATGTCTAATGCTGAGACAGTTTCACTCCATATGCTAGTTCATTATCCAGTTCCTCTCTGTTTTGACTGCCAACAAATAATGATGTTTTTCAACACTCCTCCACTAGGAACTGAATGCACAAACATCGCATCATAAATGCCACCCAACATCTGCCAGGCAGTTACCATCTTCCCATGACTATCACCTAGGCTGAACCTAAGCAAGTGATTTACTGACAGTCTGTGTCACATCCTCTTACCTATCGCACCCTAGATCATCCAAACATCAATGCTTATGAATTGCCCACAGGTATTCAGTTAAAATACCACAGGAAAATTATTTCTAACAAAAAAAACCCCATGCATTCTAAAATTACTGTTACTTAGTTAATAAAAAATCAAATATTGCAACTGAGGATATCAGTTTTGATACAAATCTTATAGCACCAATGCAAATATGCTGATAATGATAAGATATTCACCGAAAATAAATGAACAAAAACACAGGCTTTTCCACTTTGCCTACTGAACAGGAAGTCAAAATTCTTGAAAATACTGCTGTTTACTCTATGAGTTATTCTAGAATAGTATCAGTAGCTTAACTGAGCAAAATTCCCTCAGTTGGTCCTACAGTGAATAGGGTATCTATGTGACTGAGATAATGACAAGTAAATGACAGATTTCAAGTAAAGTATTTCAAAAATTAAGCAACAGATTAGTTACTTGCCTTACATTATCTATAAATTTATTAACTGTAACCAGCGCGCTCAATCAGGGCATATAATTTGCTTTCCCACATTCCACATATTGCAGAGCTCTTTGTTCACTTCACAGGGCTTTTCTGTACTGATTCAACTACTACACAAATGAAATATCTCAAAATAACTTCAAATGTGTGAATACTTTCAATAGTACTTATTTTAATCAGCCTTTACCATCAAGTAAAAGCAAAAGCTAGTGACATGTTTGAGACTTCTGTAACTGTAATTCAAATCAAGCAAATGCCATTTCTTATTTTCATTCTAGCAGTTTGAGCTTAAGACCATTCTACCCCGTAAGTTCTTTTCTTATCCAACACTTTAAGCCTGCAAACAATATGTAGAGCTGAGCAGACAATCCCATAAATAGTTCAAGACCATGAAAAGCACAATGTAGCCAATTCCTAACTTTCTTCCAAAATAAGGCATAATACAAGCAAAAGCTTCCACTGAAAAGAAAAATATTTTTAACACAGTCCAGTTACAGAAATCCATGACAACATGCAATTAATGGACTGCATGATAGCAATCACCAATGTGATTCATTACATTCAATTCATTACAAAAGCCAGATGACTATTCTGTGATCAAACTTTCTCTGAATGTAGACATCTAACTCATTATTTTAAGGCCATAAATAGGTGCAATACCCGATGTGCTACATAATGAACTTGGTTACATCCTGAAGCACAAAATACAGAAGTCCCTTGACCTCTCAACTTGATCCAAGGTGACTCATGTCTTTCTTCATAGATCACTGTCCCTGCAGTGCTTGTCAGACTCCTTGCTGCCTTTATTCCTGCTAGCCCAGACAGGGGAGGAACAGCAGAGGTTTAACAGACTACCATTTTCCATTGTAGAATAATGGCTAGACAAAACTTAACTGCACCCAAAAAATCCAGAGCTACTTCTCATAGCACTGTAGCTAAAGCAATGCAGTTACAACTATGAATTATGTTCACCTTAAATATCTATCAAGCACATACTGAGAGATGCATCTGTGCTGAGCATTTCATTCTCATGCCTGCTCCATTGCTTTGTTATGATGAAATGAGAGGAAATCCAATTTGTAGCTCACTGCCCCAACTCTCCTTGCATTTTTATTAATGCAATAATACCTACAAATATAAGCACATGCAGGACACGTAGAGAATGTGTATATATGACACTGTACACACCGAAAAAATTATGTCTGAGATTTCTTACAAATGGGTGTCTAAAATTAGATTTACATATTCACACTGAGATGAGAGTACTTTGAAGTCCAGCTTTCACACATGAGCTAAGATTTTCAAAGCCTGGTGAAAGAATTTCTAAAAATGTTAAACTGCGCTGCCTCTGAATGTAATACAGACATGCTTATATGTGTCTATAGTGAAAATTTTATGTATTTTGTAAAGGATTATAAGGGTTTTTTCTCGGTTGACTTTGACTAGAAAAATGAATTCATTGAAGAATTGGATGAAGCTGAAAGTACAAACACAAATAAGTAACATTGCAACAGCCCTGTAGACACTGGATACCTTACAGGAATTGCAAGTTCTTGAAATAACACCACGCTGAAAGCCAGTTCAGCAACTGGAAACATGTCAACTTTCACTCTCATTTACACCTACAAGAAATTCATAGTAAATCCACTGAGTGAAAAAGTGATATTGTTGATGAGATTAAAATAAGAGCAGACTATGAGCCTCCATCTGTATAAAAGTACTAAGCAAGTGTAGTATGAACATACAGTAAAAGTAGTGTAAGCAAACAAGCTCAAAGAAACTTTTACTGTGGAGAAAGGATAGGAGTCAAAGGTTTAGATACACAACCTTTCTCCTTAGCTTCTCTTCAAGGTGTATGAACACATTCCCACAGTCCTCTGGATCTGCAGCCACCCCTCCCATTCTTGCTCAGACTGAGTCTATGTCTGTCCAACAAATGAAAACTAAATAATATCCACACAAATCTAAGCACATATCCAGATCTACCATCACCTCTTATGCTCTCAGCCAAGGCAATAAAACACAGCTCTGCTGCTTTGGACTTACAAAATATGTGATCACAAGATGGATGTGCTTAAAATCCATCATCAGTCTTCAGAGATCATATTTAAAAACATCCCAATCATCAAAAATGTGGATTAAATTAGTATAGCCAGACTAGGCTTTACTTCACAGTATTTTCCTCAGCTGCTCCCACTTTAGTTTCCAAAAAGTGATTCCACTGGCAGAAAACTGAAATCAAAACAGCACTAACTGACCAAAGGATGTAGTTTATATTTGTGACACCAAAATTCAGTCTTCATAAAACCATCCAAAAAAAAGTAGCTACACATGATATCAGTGGCCTATCACTGTGAAGTATGGAACTCAGATTCCAAAACTTGCCAACAGTCACACATAATAGCAAAAGGAGGGCTTTTTTTTCTACTTCTCTTTATTACATGCTTAGTAATAAATTTTTATTAGAAAAATTCAAGAGAGCAAATGTAATGTTCCATATGCAAAAAAAAGGGTGCACAACTGCCTATTTATTGGGGTTTTTTTCACTGTAAATAAACAGTAAGAGAAGACTTTCTGAGTAGTCAGTATTTGCTCCTCCTTTCCCACAGTAAATAGGTGACTGACATTAAAGTAGGGGAAAAAGAAATATGACTAGTTAAAAAAACAGACTGGAGAATTTTTAATCCACTGACATCTGTCCTGCTACATTTTTGCTTATGGCAGAGAAGAGCAATCTCAATGATGCAGATGCTGCTTTCTGGTTCTGTGCCCTTTCTTAACAGACAAAAGATAGAGGAATTGCTTTTTTGTGACAAATGGGCGAAATTTTGAAATTTTCAGTTCCAAATGCAGTCAAATATTCTTTGCTGCTGCCGTTATTTCAGAAATTACATCTAAAATTTTTATGCTAATAACAAGCATTTCCTGATCCAAAATAAAACAACCACATTTTATTTCAAAGTATGCAATGTAGTTCAAAGGAAAGTATCAAAATGTAACATTTTCCCTCTTTTTAAGCTGAAAAGGAAGGCTGATAGTTGTCAGGTTTTTTTGAGTATGCAATAGCACTACTCAGGACAAGAAAAGTAGAGGCACACTAACTCCATAAAAACACAGGGAAGGTAAACAGTAACAGAAAACATGGAAAAAGTGAGGTGGTGGTACAGAGTAAAGACAACTCCTTTAGCAGTAGGGCAGATGGAAATGGCAATCTGCCACAAGAAGGGCCTCTCTCTGGAGACAAGAAGGCAACAGGGCCATGCTTCAGCTGGTAGCTGAAGGCAGGAACCCCAGAGATGTTTGTGCTGCCACTAGTCCCCAAGCACTTCTCCATGTCAGGGCTACAGTGACACCACAGCCCTGGTCCTGGAATGAAGCACCTTTCTTCTGGACAAGTCACCAGCTTCCAAACCAAGGAATTTTTAAAAGGCCCAGCTTCACCCATTATCTATTAGTTCAGGTGGGCACTGTTCTCTACTCCCGTGCTGCCACAGCAGGACTCAGGACTCCTACCCAGTCCCCTTCCCTGCCCTATTGCTCCACATTTGTGATGCCAACAAGCACCACCTCCATCACCAAGTCACCATGCTCACTCTACCAAAGTGAGTAGCTTTGTGCTTTCCAAAACAAAAAGAAAACATATTTTCATTCATAACTTTTAGTACTTCCCAGGGGATATGAGGAATCTTATTTGCTCCAAAGAACCCATGGGCTATGCCTATATAAGTTTCAGCTCCTAAAAGATCAAACTGGCAAATCAGGAGATACAGAGCAGACAATAGGCAGACCTTCGAGCCTACAAATTGAAGGTTGAATGACTGGCAAACAACCTCTCCTCATGAAAAATTATGCTACAGCAACACAGTAGTAATGGGAGCCAAAATTATGTCTATTCCTGATTTGCAGACCAGGTTTTAGTTATGCTATAATCCTCTCAGTATGGCTGCTTAGGATCCCACAATCACACAAGTCATGAACACTACCCACAAATCCTGCGGCTTCCATGCCGAGCAAGCGACACACCAGATGAAGAAGGATGGAAAATATACATGTGGAATTGTTCAGGGAACTTAAAGCACACATAACAGTAAACAAAGCAAATATGGTACAAAACCTGTTGCTATTTTCACAGCATTTGTGGAGCAAAGCTGCATAAATGCAGAAGGATGCATACTGCCTCACACCTTTCCTCAGATTCCAGCAAATTAAGCACAGCAGCACAAACAGCAGCAGGGAGAAGGAAATGCTCTGCAGAAGAGCTTCCCTGTTTGCTTCTGCACTACAGGTATATATTTGGGTATGTGAGTGAGAGATGAATAAAGAAGTGTTAAAATTACTTTTCCTCATGTCTCTTCCACAGCCTTGGCTGCTCATGGAGATTTGAACAGGGAGAGATCCCTTGGTGCCATCCTACCTCCTCCATGCACAGCTGAAGCCAGTTTGAAAAGATTGCTGTGGTTGTCCCCTGTCCACTTGGGGATAGGTTTCACAAAGCCATTGCCAGCTTGGTCTGAAAACTAAAAGACTGCTTCTGCTCCCCACTGAGAAGGCACTGCCACTGTCAGATATTGGAGCACTAGCTTAAGTGGCACTACAGAAAAATTTTGGCAGGTGGCAGGAGAGATGGCTGAGAGCCAGCTGACAGAGAAGAGCAGTATCAATCTCTGTGCTGGGGGAATCCTCTGAAAATGCTACTGAAGCAAACAGCAACCGCTAGCGGCACAGAAGCAAACAAGACACGAGTGATCCTGTTCTCACGGAGAAGAGAAAAAGGCAAACGGCTGAACTGAAGTAATCAACATGAACTTGAACCATGGCACAGGGCAAACATGTGGCATGCCGTATGGAAACTCCGAACAAAACAGAAAGCTTGGAACAAAACGAAATTAAAAATCTGCTTCTATTTCAAATTACTCCACTAAACATCTAACTGAATATTGTGTTGGAAGTTGATATGACTTTGTGACATGTTGTTCCTTGAAGGCTGCCATTTTCCATCAAAAAAAAGGTATGAAAAACGTTTCAATCTGGTTACCTTCTATCCAGCAAGACTAGAAAACATTAAGTTGTAAGCTAAAAAATAACATCACACCATTAGTCAGCAGGAGATAGCTGTTCAGCCAGCATCTATCATAATGTTTTCAACAATCCATAGATACCAAATGCCTGGAAAAGAAGGCCGGCAGTCACTCCAAGCATAGATTTTGAGCTTTAAATGCATTTGATAAATCTATTCTTTTAAAGACAGGCCCTGTGCAGCCTCACTTTGTTTACTGTTTCTGGATATAGTCTACCTCAGAAAGGGTAACCAAATGTCCATCTCCAAAACAAATGAGCCTGGAGCATTAGGGCATTCTGTGTTATGAAGGATCATCTGTTCAACAGCTTCACACTAAAACATCCCTGCAAAAGTACCTAAGCTGTCAAATCTAAGTCTTAATGCATAACTGCGTTTAAAAAAAATTATTCTGTATAATTTCTAATAAGTACCTGAATTAAATCAGGCCAAGAAGAATCAAGAGGAATGAAAATGAAGAATCTAGAAATTAAATTAAATAATAATGAAATAATAATAAAATGAAATGAAATGAAGGAGCTAGAGCATATCTCCCATGAGGAAAGACAGATCAGAGACTGTTTACCTAGGAGAAAAAGAGTAGGCTCAAGGAGGACTTCATCAGCGTATATAAATAATTGAAGGGAGGGTGCAAAGAGGACAGCGCCAGGCTCTTTTCAGTGGTGTCCTGTCACAAGACTAGAAGCAATGGGCACACACAAAAACACAACAAAACCTTCTACTTTGAGGACAGTCAAACACAGGAAGGGAGGTTGTGGAGTTCCCATCCTTAGGGATATTTAAAAGCCATCTGAACACTGTTCTGGACAACCAGTTGTAGGTGGCCCTGTTTGAGCAGGACAGATGGATGATATGATCTCCACTGGTTAATCTTAAACATCCTGTGATAAATGGATGAATTATTACCAGTTATGCAAAATTATGTAAGAAAAAAAACCCCACCACTTTTATATTCATTAGGGCAATACTGGATGGTATTTGTCAATAATACACCTATTTGTCCTATAATACACCTAAAGGCACAATAAGACTAGAGTGCTCACTCCACCAAGCTCAGCTACCAGGCCTAAAGATAACCCAAAATGGTTACACACAAAACTCAAACACATCTGCAAAATTTAAGTTTAAAGTCATATCCATAAATTTTCAAATCCCCCCTCTTACATTCAATAAGTTCAGAGAACTAATTTCCATTGCCAAACTCTATAGCAGTATCACTGAATGACCAGGAACTCAAACAACCATCATCAGAGCAAAAGGAAGAGCACAGTCTATTTGAATTCTCTGTCCTCTAAGTAGTATTACAATCACAGAAACACCTCCTACGCTATGTAGTTTATTTGCCTGCTAGCATGACATTCTTCCCTACAATAATTTTTAACACCTGCCTTCATCTTTCACATCAAAGAAAATCAGCTTATTATGAACCCCTTCCATATTCTCAGTACCCAATGGATGCTGCTGCTGCAGTGTCTAACAGGAAAGGTGCCAAATTGTTCAGAAAACACACCAGGGCAAAACAGCCAAGCCAGTAACATAACAGCACCTCTGAATGCTGGACTCCAGTACCAAAACTCCTAGCACCTTGCTATATAGCACAGTGTCCTCCCCCCTGCTCAAGGCACAGCTCATCAGTCCTGGCATCTCACAGCTTTGAGAAGTCCAGCTGTAGACTGTCCACACAAGAAGTCATGTGCAAGAAACAGCACAAGCTGTGAAAGAGTGGGAGGTAACTATTTGAGCCTCCTACTTAAATAAAGCTTTACACCTGCCGTCTCCAGGGACCCTACCCACTTTCACCTTGCAGAGGAGGATTTCAAAAAGCAACTCCAACCATGGTCGCCTGAAAGTGCTCACAAAAAAACAAAATAAGCAACCTTAAGGCTGGTGGTTGAAAAACAAGTGACCATGATGAAAAACAAGTGGAGAAAACGCCAAAAAGCTGATACAATCATCCTCTATCCAAGCACTCAGTTGCGTAGGATGAGTTGTCCCAAAAACAAGCTGCAGGGCTCTCATTTCTCACCAAACACATTTGGGTGAAATATTTATGGTGTCATCTTCTACTGGACAACAGTTTCCTTGCAAGGTTATCTACATAAAACCTAAAAAACCCAAAAGCAGAGAGCTCATATTTTAAAAAATATTTCTATTGTATCTGTTTCTCATCCAAAAAGGCACTCACAAGCTTTCAGCAATGTTTCTCATAGAATGGGCCTAAAGAATCAGCCACACAAAGTGCCCAAGACTAGGAAACATAGACCACTCCATACCTATCTAAAATAAATAAAATACAAAATAATCCCTTACTAACAACTTGATGATAAGTTGAAAAGACCACTAAAACAGTTATATTAAAATAATCAGACAGCACTAAAAAAATTAAGACATGATAAAAATTAGACTGCTCACGTAACCCTAGGTCTTTCACCTTGAGAATGCACACTGTAAACAACCTTTTTTCCACAGACACTTGTTTTCTGCATATTTAAATATATGTGTGTGCACTTAGCAACTGTAAAATAAAGTCATTTACTTAAATAGCTGAGTACAAAATAAAGGTACTTTGTTTTATATATAAACTTTCGAAAGACTGTGACTCTTTCATATTATATAACATACAGAGACAGAATCCTCATATATGCATTTCAAAAATAACTCACCTCTGCATTTAAGCAAACAAAGTGGGATTTGTGTTTGCTATGTAAGTATCTATGTGAAGGTACACGTGTGCATGTACATACTTCACATATATGTTACCTACACATGTACTAGGTAAGGATAGAAAAAGTCCTAAGGAAAAAAAGTAACACGTTTAAAATATCCATTAGTGTGAGAATAAATGCAGTTATACAACGCAAAGGTCTGTAACATTCAGTGTATCAAAAATCATGATGAATGAGGAAAGTATCTTGTCAGATACTTATCAGAAAAAGAAGAAATTAGAGACAAACGGGAAAATCAGGGAAGTTCTAACAGTTCAGAAACAATGTGAAGCCACTTCACTGCAGTTATTTCACTAGTGCTTCTAAACACACAGCCCATACTTTATCTAAAGTCACCCAAAATACTTCTCTTCATAAAGTAGAATGAATTACTCAACAGCATACACAAAAAGAAGTTTTTGAAGAGAAATGCTATGTTTTCTTACACTAGTGGGACTTGCTGGAAAAAAAAAAGTTTTGTTCTTACTTTAAGCACACAGACTTTTCTTTCAAACTCTTACCTATTTGTTTCCTGTACTGGTCAACAGGAGTCCTTGATGTGGAGGCATCTTTTCTACCCATTGTTTTCAATCCAAAAATCACTGTCAGAATCAGAAAAAACAACAAAAAACAAACAAAAACAAAACCCACAATATTATTCCTAAATAAATTACTAACAAAATCAATTGCTTATAAAATCAGAAAAATGGTAACAAGCAACATTTACATGATTATACACAAAGCGATAAGTCTTCCCACAGTACAATGAGACACTGGAGTTAATCATCACTATTCTGAAGACTATTAGATATATTCTAAACATACCTTTTTCTCCATTGCATGGGTTATTAACATTACAGAATGCCTGTTAGTTTGAATGAAAATAAAGAAAAAAGAAAGGATTTAAAATGATTGCACTGTAATTCACCATTTGGTACCACTGAATTACATTCCTATATAATTTATTTCTTTAATAAACCAGGGAATCAATGTAGTATTGTGAGCTGCTTCCAGCACTGAAAATACATTTACACCACACACAGGAGCCGGAGGCAGTACTAGGCTGCATGCATCCACAGGTGAAATTGCTCAGGAAACCCACCTGCAGACACAGCCCTCCAGCCTCCTTGAGAAAAGAGAGGAGCAGATACCACAGCAACCCCACACTCTCCTATCTTCCAGCCATGGGCTCTAGATATCTGTGAATGAAAAGGAAATAAAGAACAAAAACTAAGCCTGTATGCATTTTACACCTCTCAGGCATGGTATTGATAGTTTACATCACCTTCGTTGCTTTAAGCAACAACCATCTTGGCTCTTGAATGGGATTCTCATGTTGCACAGTCATGTTGCACACCACCTCACAAGTAGGTGACACTAGAATTGCACAATATACTGTATAATCATCCATACAAAGATGTTCTTTCTGGTATATTGGTGGTTCCGCACCATTCATGTAACTGAACAAGCATCATCTGAAGAGTGCTCTAGCAAATTCTTGATGTATCTTTTAACAAGCAAAACCTTATGGTCTCATATTCATCCCTCACAGGGCTGCCACTCAAGTAGCAGATTCTACAAACATGCTCATTTCACCTCTTTTTCCCTGGTTAAGAAACAACTGGCTGTTACAGTCATGCTTATTGCTCAAAACACTGGGATCGAACCATTTTGGCTGGACATTACTCAACACGGTGATGATAAGCCCCACCATCTGGCTGCCTCTACAACACAGGAGTCCCAACATCAACACCCACACTCATGAGAGGACTGAAGTTTTCAAGAAGTGTCAGATTTACTGCTCAAGCACAGGAGACACACAGCAGCTAACCCCTGCCTTTTCCCAACTGGCCCTGGCAAGCACCATGCCAAGGGCAAACTGGCTGAATCATCCTGGGTAGCCACAAACCACGTACAGATTGTGCACATATGGCTGTAGAGTATCTGCAAGAGTTATATTTTCCTGTAAGGCATAACCAGCTGTGCTACAGCAAGATGAGCACCCCTGGTCACTGCCAAGGCACGCTTTCTGGGAAGTGCAGCCTTGGAAGGCACTGAGATGCCAAATCACGACCCAAAAACATGCCATGGCACTGCTGAACACTACTGTGAGCATCCCAAATTTAAAGCATTCACCATTATTTTCTCCATAGCTTCAAACATGATTTAAAATATAGCTGCAGGAATGATGGCCGCTAGTTATTTGTACATTTTAAAACCACAAAAGTTTATTATTTTATATTTATCTATTCTATAGGAATTACTGGCATTTAGTATCAAGTGACAAATCCAGGCTCCTTAATTTCATTTGTGGGACACATGACATAACTCGGATGTTCCGAAGTCAGCAACCTGTTTTAAAATGTATTCAGGAATAATAGCAAGGTAGAGAAGAATGCCACTAATAATCTGAACTGAAAATTCAATTATAGAGTTCTAATTTTTCCATACATTACTGTGGTTGAATTCAGAGAATACTCCCTGTTTTACGTAAAACACCTTAGCAATGAACTGCAACTCACCAAGATGCGTTTCTTTTCCTCTCTGTTATGGTTCACAGAAATTCTCTACACTGAGTTGTATTTCGTAACATTCACATCATAATAATTAGATTGGAAAAAATAAAAGTACTATTTGAACTTCCAGCTAACTGAGGAGGTAACGGATACATTTTTACACTGCAAAACTAGTTCTTGGCTTTTTTATGTCACTGTTAAGAGACTGTTTTGATTTGTCTTTTGCAATTTCCATAGTCTATTAATGGTTTATAACAAAACATCAGCTGTGAAAAATGTTTGCAGTTTTAGCAATGCCAATAAAACAGAAGAAAACACAGGCAAAAATTATTTCCTGACTTAAAATAAGCCACAGAGATACTCGCGTTTGCCTGCATGGCTCAGTGTCACTGACTCTCGCATCTAGAACCTCGAGTCCCCCACGTTCTTCAAAGGGATGCAGTAATCATCATTCATTTCCACCGCTTTGATGGCTACATAGCAAATGCCTGAGAAACCCACGGAGACATCGGCACACAGAGCCCACTGTCTAATAAGACAGCTATTTGCATAGAAGATCAGCCACAATTTAGAATGCATTGTGATAGATGTGGAAAGGGAATAACAGATCTATATTAGCATGTATGAAACTGAGATTGTTTTCACAATTTAATTCCTTGGGGACTACAGCTCATCACCTTCTCTTGTAAAGAATCCCACATTCCCCAAGGAGGCAACTTGCCATGAGCTAGACTTAAACTAAAATATGGATTAATAAGAGGCAATATTTATTATTTATGAACCTTGTTGTAGGAATGGTTTTCAATGCAACTTTCTCACCATTTCTCAATAAAGAAGAAGTCTGAAACATTTGTGAATTACGAAACTAATTCTCCCCATTTAAAACAGGAGTGGTCATCCTACAATAAATGGTCATCTTTACTGTAAAATAAATTTACACTCGGGTCTCTGACCCTTTTGCCATCAGCAAATGGAGGATCTGGCTTCTCCTGCATTTCTTTGCCAACCAATGGGACAGAAAGCACACCCTGCTGCATGCATCCCAAGCAGCCTTCAAGTCCCTGAAGTTTTAAAGACTACATAACCATTTAAAAAAACATGTAAAGGAGCTTGTCCCTGCTCCTTTTACTGGCTACTGGAAATACCTGAAACATCATTTCAGATAACATGAAAGCAATGTGAGCCCTCCTCAACTTTCAAGCTTTTATAAAAGATGGTTTTACAAAATTTTTTACAAAAGATGGTTTTACAAAAAAATGAAGTGAGGCCCCAGCTAATGATTTTTATTTCTGCTTCAGATATAGTACAAGATTAAGAGATGTCTTTGTTTTTGTGGAACCCTTTACTATTTTTTCACCCCCTTTGGCTTCCCCTCTAGTAATTCACCTTTGAAAGTTACACAGGCAGAAAAATATATGACTTTGTTTTTCTCTTCTTTTAGTCTTAGGCAGTGGCTGATAATAATTAAAACACATAACAAATTGCTTATTATCACATGTAACTGCCAGTAGTATTCTGTGAAATTAAAACCTAATTGTCTAAATGTCCATTTCAAGTCTGGTTACACTTAAAATCCTAATTCACTGTTTTTATGTATACATAGCATTTTCAACACCAATTAAAAAAATAAAAAAAAGAAACTTAAGCAATTACTTTAATGAAATAGAAACTTGCTATGAATTACTTTAGAAATACTAATGAAAAATAACAACAGGATCTATATATACAGGGATTGCACTTTGTACATTATTGGTAAAATACAAATGATTAATAACAGTGATAAGCCTTAAAATATAAATCAGTGAACTCAAAAGCCATGAATATTTGCATATGTACAAACTTTCCTAGCAGTGGTATTTGACAGCATGTCTGCACTCTCCAACAGTAGATTGCCTAAATATTAACAATGGGCACATTAAAGAAATAATCAGTGAAATGACTGGTTTTATAGCTGAAATATAGTTAGTCAGCTGAGAGAAAAGCAAGTAAAACTTCAGGATGGAAAAGAACCACTACCAAATGTCTCTGGCATCTGCATTTATGCAGAGGTTCCTCATCTCTAATTGCAAATAGATATCTACCTTAAACGTAACTCCTTTTTTGTTTGTTTTGTTGGATTTAATGCAAGTTGATCATCAAAAACTACTCAGTTTATGAGTTCAAACATGATTCAAATATGCTATGAAACTTACTGATATCACTGGAGGAACTGGTCTTCTTCCAGTTAACTCCACAGCTGATAGTTAATGGATATTTAAATAATTACAAGTTACAAGACAGGAAAAGTAGGCTTTTATCCACCTTAGGTAAAATTCAAGGAGCACATCAGAACATCTGCAAACAAAGTTATGCCAAAGAACTGGCAGCGCTACATGGAAAGTGGAAAACCATGTGCATGAAGGTATTTTGGAAACTGCTGTTGCTGGTTATTACAATTGGCTTTTTTTTGTTGTTGTACTGCTGAAGTACAGTAACTAAGTTCTGTCTACATGGCAGTGGAAGCAGCCCGCAGCCAAAATTGCTAAAATAATGTAGATTAATTATTTAATCATACTGTAGTCAAGAAGAATTTAAAAATCTTTACTACTATTACTATCTTAAAAAAAACTTCTACAAACAAAATACATTCATATTCTTTTGGTAAGCCTTACAGTAGTCTTCCATTCCTCTGGAAATTCTCTCTCAAAGAATTAGACTATTATTTCAAAGGAAAGAGTCCCCTGCCCATGGTGATTCTTGCAGAATCTATCTCTGCTTTATCTGGGGATTTATTTATTTTTCTGTTAATAAAAGGAATGTAATACTTCTTAACTTAATTTAACCTTGAACGCAGCAGAGGTGATTTAAATTTAATTAAATTTAGAAAAATTAATCAAAAACACAGGATCCATAACTCCAGTCAGAATAGATATTAAAGTAATTTCAACTTTCTACACAAGAACAACAAACACTGTATGACATCCCAGGATTCAAATTATACAGTAACTAGAACTTTTACTCAGATATGTATCAGGCTATTTCATAGCTTCATGTAAGCACTAGGAACAAAACACATTGTTACTTCCAATTAGTACCTTCTGCACGCTATAGAAAGGAGATGCTCCGTTGTTTTTTAGCTATACAAACTGCATGAAATTAGCTCTGTGTTTATTTACCAAAGTAATAAACAGGTAATAGTTCATAGGAATTTTGAGCATATTCTCATGAATGTTTCAAAATCCTAAAGCAATATATTCTGAAAAACTAATTTCATAAACAACCCAGATTAGTTCCACTAAATTTCAGGAATGTACCTGAGACAAACATGCCATGCAGGAGGCCAGCTCCACTTTGCAATGGATGAAGAAAGAAATGTAATGGTTAGGAATCCAAAGCACCTCAGGCAATCTTGCTTTCTTGTTAAATTCCTAAACCTCCTCAGAGTGCCTAAAATTTGGTGGGATTATTTACACCAATATTTGCATTTTCTCGTCTAATGAAGAGTCTACATAATTTTGCTAAATATAAAATGTTTTTAAACATTTGAAAAGTTGAGATTATCCTTAAATGTACTCACAGCTAGGAAAAGAGTGAAAATTTCAAAGGTGACAAAAATTGAATAAGATTATTTAAAAGGTGTTGGAATTGACCCAGCTGAAGTAGAAGAGAAGCCTGACCCAATGCAGTGGGAAAACTTTTAAATTGGATGATGTATAAACTCACCCCTGGGATTCCCCTAACTATTCTATGCAAATTGTTACTAGAAGGTTCCCTGTTCTTCTTGTTACTATTGGCTACTTTTTGCCACAGTGACTGTAATATTCCTAATTCTCTTTCCCTACTGGACCCTTCCCCCAGACCCCCACCTTAACGCCTCCCTGTTCTCCAATATAAGTAACTGTGCTTGTCCCTTGACCCTGGTCTTTTCCAGTCCATCTCCTGGTGGAGTGCACGGCATCCTGTTTGTTCTTTTTGCCTTATTAAAGCTCTGTTCCCAGATAACTGATCAGACTCGTCTCTCTCGCCAAAGTTGCCAATAGCTGACAAACCCGACGACAGTAGCAGCTGGTCTGACTATCTGGGTTGGGACTGGACTGTTACAAAAAGAACTGATACTATTTATGTAAAACTGCTTTCTTAAGCAAAAATAGGCTATTAAAAATGTTAAAAGTCCCTTCCATTCCCAAAAGAGTAGTTTGTCTCTGCTTCTACAGAATGAAAAATGCAGTAGGCCAAAACACTTACAAAAACACTATTTACACAGAAGAGATCTATTTAGCAATTGGTGTTATTCTTGTGATAAAAAATATGTAATTTTGCAGAAGAATATTCCTAACTGTAGTGATTCTATGGACCTTACATTTAATTTTCATTACTAGGTTGTCATGCCTTCAGAACAAGATTCCCTACTTACTTCAGAGATGAGTATAGCTATATAGCATGTATGAAACATATACTAAATTTAATATGAAGACAGATCTTAAAATTCCAAATGTTCAAGCAGGAACTTTCCCCCCCATTTTTATCAATCTATGGTGGCACTGATATGTCAAGAAAATATCCTTTAAGAAGTTCATGAAGGAATAAAGCATACAAGTGGTTCATTTCTGCCTTGCCAGAGAGTTCAAAATGTAGTACTTCACAGACAGAGGAGTAACGTCTGCTAAAGGGAAAATTAGATAGTAAATTATACCATATGCAGTATTCCACAGTAACATTCTTCAAAATAATAGAATCTGTTATTCAGAATCTGAAACATTTTTGGAGGGAGTGGGAAGGACATGGGATTACATCAGAAATCAGAACTAAAAAGTGAGGTCTCCTTGTCTGTTCTCTTGAAGGAGAACAGACATCTCATTGCCCCAAGGCAGGAGACCCACTAAGGATGGATATAGCTGTAGACACCTCTGTGGCCTGAAGTTTAGGGAGGACTTCACCACCACCACAGAAAGCAGAGTGAAACACAGCTCTCTCTCAAAAGTTCATCAAGTCAAGAGCAATAATGAGAAACAATTATTTGCTCTCTCTCAGTAACTGACCCATCAGCAGAAGACACTTTTGCAGTTCAGTTAATTCCCAGCAATTTTACTCCCTCTTTGATCCCCACCATATACCCCCTTCAGCACTCATTTCCTTTCATAACATGGGGACTAACTTAAATAACAGGTATAAAGTAGAGGTCAAAGACCTTAAGTTTCAAAATCAGCTAAGTCTGCCTAAGCACTTTATTTTAATAAACTATGAAGTTGCTATTCTTAAATTCAATAAAGTTCCGTATGGTTTTACCAAAGTCTTACTCCAAAATCTCAGAAACTCTGTTTTGCCCTCCTAGGTGTCACAGCAATGAAAGAATGACTTCTTTCCTTCCTTTCTTTAAATGAGAAATTAAACCCTCCATTCTCCCCTTGTTAGTTTTTGGGAACTAACAAAATTTCTATTTTTCCTAAATGCTACTTTTTTTCTTGGGACTGCCACAAGCCATGGCCTTGCTATAAGCCTGAATGCTTTAATTATATATACTTGTTAATTTCTCATTTGTAGATTTTCAAGCTTAGGCTCATTTGTGATGGAAATGGAATTCTGATTTCTTCCTCAAGTGAGAAGTATTTAGGGATTATCCTTCCCTTTAGTATACCCATCTTAAACTACAGCTCTCAACCATCTACAAAGTTTTCAATATTGCAAAATGGGATAATCATGTTTATTGAAAATAAATCTTGTAACTTCTGAAGTTATTCACACACAAAAATTGGAACAAGGAAGCAATTTCATCTTTATCATGCTTTTGTTTCTATGGTGCCTTTCTTTTCATTTGCCTTACCTTAAGACTACTAAAACCATAAGATTTCAGAGCAAATTATTTAAAAACTGAAATAGTTTTTTTGAAGTAATATATCAAAACAAGACAGTTTGAAACTGCTGTATTTTTTCCTTTCTTTTCATGCTCTCACACTGTTTATAAAAAAAACAAACCATGTATGTGAGTATGTGAAGTTAAGTCTCAGCTTAATTTTTCTCTATTAATTCCAATATTGATATCCACCTTCTTTTAATATGTCTATCTTTCAAACAGAAACCCAACTCTCAGCAAATAAAATTATCTTAATAACTGAAAACCAAAAGAGAAAACGTCCACAAATATGCCACTCAGGCACAAAGCTGGGAAGCAGACAAATGTGTCCTTCTGCAACATATTTCACTGTAGCGTAACACAATGTCCCATCACACAACTTCCAGTCAGTAATTGCCAAAACTGGTCACTGTATTTATAGCCTAATGACTGCTTCCCTTCTTACCCTGAGCAAGCTTGCAAAAGTTGAAAAGCACTCTACAAATGACAGCAGCAAATAATGCTTCAGTCCACATAAACCTAACCGTAACACTTCAGCAAAACTGAATTATTAGTTCCATTACTAAACGTGGTGCTCAAAAGAACTTAAGGGGTAATCTCTCCACCCAGCATTCAGAACAAATGCACATTTTTTTCCTTTCTCTAAAGCTACTGCAGCTCAGTAAGTAATAAATAGGCTGATCTGTGAATGAAGAAAAACAGTTTTATGCCTTTTTTTTGTTTTGGTTTGTTTGTTTGTTTGTTTCACATGCTGTATTAGGCATTCAGGAAAGCAACTCAGCTTAAAAAAAATCATCTAGTCTAGTCACCAGGCAAAAGAAACATGAAGTATAAGGAGATTTAATTTGGTGGGTGTTTTGTATATATGTTTTCCTTCATTATTCAACAGCTGATTAAAAACAGTAATCACACAATCAGTCAGGTTGGACAAGACCATAGTGGGTCATCTGTTCCAACATCCCTGATCAAGCAGAGTCTTACCAGAACACATGACACAGGACTTCATCCAGATGCAGATCTTCCCCGTAAAGATCAGAACATAAAGCTGGCATGCATTTCATCAACCTTAACACAATGTATCTTTTTTTGTACTTTCTTTAAAACTGAGGTGAAATCCAGTACATAACCAGTAGCTAACTTAGTGTTAACATAAAATATAAAGTTCAGCCCTACAACACTAATAATGAGCTTAATAGTCAGCTTAGTAAACACAGACCCACAGATGTTAAAAGCAGCCTTTTCAAAACCAAGTCCTATTTGGTTTTGAAGAATGAGGCCATAACTGGGTGAAAAGTTTAATATAGCGTAAATAACATCAGCTCAGTAGTTTACAAAGTAGTTCAAAACAATAGGCCAAGCACACTCTCTGCAGATTTTATCTAAATTGCTCAAGACTTGGCTCTCCTGAAAACTACCTAGAGATCCCATTAAAGGCAATGATTTTTAAGATAAAGAATAAAGTAATAGCTTACACGATACCATCTCTTTGGGAGCTTTATGCGGTATTTGGGAAGAAAGGGGAGTATAAGATCATTAATATCTATCTACAATCTGAACCTTGAACAAAGATTGAATTAAATGAATAGATCAAAATCAGGCTAAAACCTTTATATGCACCAAATGAAAAAATAAGCTTTGATAACCATCATAAAATCTGGTAAACTGTTTCCTTGCCTCATTTTAAGGCAGAAAAAATTGTGGAGGGCAGCTGGGAAGAAAGGCAGAAAAATGAAAAATCATTAACCAGCAAAAAGTACCAGTTGAAACAGAACATCCTATGAGCAGATGAAGATTTTGGATGAAACCATTTGTGCAAATGCCGATTTGGGCTCTTTTTATGGCTCTTCCCACTAATGGGAACAGAGTGGGAAGAGACTGCATCCCTATCTCTTCCCTCCATTCCTGAATAGCATGCAGGTGTGTGTCATAAAGAAGAGATTTTGCTTCAGGGTTCATTGTCCAGAAGAATGCCAAAAGAAAGAATAACACTGAGACATGTTAAACCAAAGTATCCTTTTGTTTTGAATCATTCAGTATGAGTAAAATTCTATTTACCATAAAAATACTAGTAAAACACAAAATGGAACACATTTTGATGTGTGTCTGCTTTAGGAGATGGCACTTGTTTTAAGATCCTGGATTCTGATGTGTTAAAGGTTGGCCTTTTCTGGCCTAAAAGATACCTCTGATGAGAGATTCCTGTACCACAAACCAGTTACAAACAGCATAGTTATAAGACTGCTAAAAGACATAATCTGAAAAGCAGTTTGTAAGCATTTCTTAAAGAACCTGGCCTGAGATAAAACGGCAGATGACTCCATTTGCTCATATTTCCTGAGTGCATCTCTTTAAACACTAGGGGTGTCCTGGGGTAGCAAACCAGGACAAGGGGTCTGCACATTCTCTTGACTAGAGGCAAAGCAGAATATTTCTGCCATCAAGTTTTATTAGGAGAAGGTGATCACACTGCTTGAAATCTAGCCTTGTAGATGACATACAACAACAAAAAAAAACCTTCTAGAGCATACAGTAAATTGAGTTCAGATTGGTTTTCTTAAGAACACACCACCATCACAACAAACTGCAGGTCTGTTCTCTTCCTGCTACAATTGCCCAGTCTAGCCACTACTGTACCAACAGCAGTACAGCTCTGTAACTAAGTTTAGAAGTTTAAGAACTGGGTCAACTCTGAAAATGAAGCTAAGTTTCCTCCTCTTTTACCTTTTAGCAGACTTTATCCCACGCACTCAGCTTTACAGCTGTCCTAGTTGTTGCCACACTGATCTATAAATTTATTTTAATAACAAACAACAGTATAGTACAACGGAAACACCCTTCCAGCTCTTCACTATGTCCAGCAATGACAATGCATAAATGGGAAGGCTCAAAAGCAGAAAAGAGACAAGTTTGGTCAGACAATCATCACCACGAGCTTTTGCCTCCACACATTATTCCTTCCCCTTCTAGGTCCCCTTCAAGGTAGAGTACATATTCTATAGTGTCCTTCTATGGTCAGGATACAGAATTGAACTAAGCCTATACAATATACATTACTTGTGTGCAATAAATGACAGAATACAAATGCTTTGAATTCCTTAGTCTGCATATATGGCTATGTTTTTAGTATGGCATCCAAATTTACATCATAATTTCCACGGGTCTATATAAACATGCATGAAGATAAACAGGCACTCCTACCATGCAGAACTGGAAGAATTCACCCAGAAGCTTTCCTCTGTAAATTATTTCAGATACATTTTAATGAAGCCATAAAAGATATTAGCAAGTGTGCTGGGAACTTTTGTTTTAAATTATTATGATCTGTTACTCTAACAGAAGTTATTAGTATTATTTAACCCACTGGTGTACTTAAAATGAAAATAGTTTCAAGTCTTTTTCAATAGGTTTTGTCTCTATAATATTTTTTCCAGAATATCCTTTCTGTTTAGCCTGTTAGTCTCTAGCTTTGCATGCACAAAAAGATATTAAAATAGCCCAGGCTTTCAAATTATCCTATTCTTCAGAATAAAGAATAAGCATCAATCGAAAAACGCTTTATTAACCTTTTCATTCCAAATTACAGAAAGATTCATTCATAAATTAAATAGCATGTCAAAAAACTCCAAGGAAATCAACATCCATCCTTGCTTTTACCGTTTAATGATCTCAAAGTTTAAAAAAAAGCAACCAACCTAGTAAACTATTAGTTGCTGCAATTCTTAGCAGTTCCATTAAAATAATACTCAAGTTTGTTGACAAAACATGCTCTTGAAAGCTTTCCATGCTGCATAGGTATGCAACAAAACAGAAACAATGCTTTTCATGTCCTCTGCAAAGGGAAGAAATGGCAAATTCAGACAGATCCAGCATAGCCTTGCCTAGGACACTAAGCAGCACATATGCAGGAGGGCCTCTGCAGCAACCAGGTGAGAGGGAGAGCTAACAGAGCTGGCTGAGGTAAGGCAGATGTGTGGTCAGAAACACCACGGCAAGCGTGAACCCAATCTCAAACTCACCTCTCAAGGGCAATTCTACTAACAGAACTAAGTCTGTGTCTTTCAGGACCTTCATCATGCTTTCAAATTTTTCAGGACATGTTTTCCACAGAAGTAAAACTAGATGTAACATTTCAGCACTAGTCTTATTATTCAAACTGTGCTTCTACCTCTCCTCTCCTAGGCAGCACCAACCCTTCTTGACACTGCCCTGCACTTGAATCCCCTTCGTCTACACAAACCTCTAAGCCTTCGCTCAGCCACAAGCTTTACAAGATAAAAGTTTTCCATTCTGCACACACATCTAGCATTCCTTGTTCCTCGCACATGCGCACAAACTACATTCTAATATACTCATGTTACCATGGTCTCAGCCATGCTTTAAGCTTTATCCTTTCTTCATCAATCCAGCAATCACTGAACTATTCATCCTTTGCCACTACTACTTGTATGTTTACAGTTTACACACAGATAACTGACCAAAACGACAAGCACATTACACCTGATGCAAATGCTGGAGGAAGTCCCCACAAGCTCTCAACCATTGCCAGTGGCCTCCCAGCCATTACTTCTGAGTGCTGGCAACTCCCCAGCTCTTTATCCGTTTTATTGTTACTGTACAGTTTTAATTTTAAAATTAATTTTAGTTGAGAAACAGTAAATCAAGGACCTAATCAAATATAAATGTTAGCTATATAAAGACTCTGCTTTCAGTTTGACAGCCAAGACACAAAAACAAAACAAGTAATCCACTGCTTCAGGTTAACAGTTTCCTTTTGGCAAGAGCATAAATAATACAAAACTGGTCTAGCAGTAAAGTAAGTGATGGAATCTTAATTGGAAGCAGTGTAACCAGCTCCTCACAAAATGACAGTAACACACCGCCTACTAAACAATTTCTATAGCATACATATTACATGAAAGAAAGATCTATGGTTTTTAATATAAGCTTTAAGGTATGATCACTTTCAAAACTGACAAAAGTCAGTTTAAGCAGAGATGGTGATATAGTAAAGCCAAGCTTGGACATGTCCTCCACACTGACTTGGTGCAGGGTGAAAATACAGGTAATTTAAAAAACCCAAACTTTTAACAAGATCAACTTAAAACTACAAAGGAGTCTCATCAAGCAGCTCTGAGTGTTTGAGAGGCTTTAAAATGTTGCTGACCCAGGTGCTTAATCTCCTTCCACAGTTTAGGAGGCTGTAAGAAAGGAAAACAAAAGGGGTTATATTCTGTGCCCAAGACCCAGGATCTGATTCCCAGCCTCCACATCAGCACATGGCACCCTAAAAGAAATGTGAGTTCAGGTGAGGGAAGTGAACTGAGGTACATGTACTGCCAGCTCCTCTATACACAGACTGCAATCTGAGGGGTGGGGAGAAGCAACCAGCTGGCACCATCTTAAACTACAGCATTTAAGGCTTCCAGAGTACATCTGTCAGAGCCATTTGTGAATAAATTTCAGCATAAGAGTTTGTAGAATTGAGAACTTCATATGTAAAGATTACAATGAAAACACAATAGATAAAAGCACAAAAAGCTACAAAGGCTGATTGATAATTTAAATGTGAGAGGGAATTATCATGGGTAAACTTAACCTTTTCTTCATTTACACCACACAGCACAGCCAGTGAGAAAACAATTAAGACTTCAAAATCTACTACATTTTCAACCCAATCTGTTTCCCCAATATAAAAAACAGTTCATTAAATAAAAGGTTATTATTTTATTCCACTATTTATTTTATTTCAGTAGAAACACGTGAGGATTAATTTAGCTTTCTGGCTAGAGGCAACCAACTAAAGACAATGCAACCCCACTTTTAATTTGTCTCACCCAAGACTAGAAATAAGAGCATTAATAAGCGACAACAAACATGTGTAGAAAATGGTGTGCTTCAGCTTGTCCTCTGGACTTAACTTTCCAACTATCATTCCCAACACTAACTTACTGCCAGCATTTGCTCTTTCCCTCTCTCACACTTGTCCTTTCTGCTGTGACTTCTCCACCATAAGTTTCTGCTGTCAGAACAGTCTTTCCTTATTTATTCATTTTACCAGCTCAACATCTAGCCCTGGATTTCTACTGCACCGTTCCTTTCCTATCTCAAATTCTTCTTCACAAGCCCTTCTGGGTTTATATTGGCTAATTTGTCAGCCTTTCTTCCCAATTCTGCCTCTTTTTGATTGTAAATCATAGTGAGTGAAGGATGGTGACAAGAACAATCACAACACATGAATGAACAATATTCTGATGATGCATGAGTTATATTTAAAACTGCAAAAAATCTCGGAACAGAATAAACTGTATTGTGCAAAGCTCCACTGTATCACTGCAGTGTATGTTTAGAAAGGCAGAATCAAACTCAAAAAATCACTAATGCTGATTTTTAGCCCTGTGGCTAAGAAAACACAAAACAAATGAGAAACAAAGGAATTAGCACAGTCCATGTCAGGAATGCCTCAAGTATTTACTCAACTCACTGATTAAAGGGGTATCTGTGCACAGCTAGTGATATAAAAGCACCTGGGATTCCATGACATTTTCCCATGACCTTCAAACATAATTCTAAAGAATAAAAATGTATCAGGAACCATAGGCTGTTGCAGATAATTCTGTGATACTAAAGCTGCATTAATGCAAGTCCTATTTGAAAATACACAGGCAAGAACTCGTTATTCTTCCACAGCCATAACAGTGACCATCTATGCTTGTCATTACATGAAACAACACCTCCTTTCTCTACAGCAAACACCACAGTTTTTCTGGAACTATTTTTCCTTCTTGTTTCCTTTTCAAAAGGAAAAAAATAAATTGTTACCCACTTATTTTGTGTGCCAAAAAATACATCAAGAACAAACCTGATTATTAAACAGCTATAAGATAGACTGTTTCTTCATCTCCTCTACCAGACATACCATGAGGTTTATGTTGCACATAATACTGCAATGATGTATCATCAGGACTGTTAACTAAAAGCAGTTTCACTGTGCACGTGATTGATAAACTATGGAACTATTAAAACATTAAAAATGTTAATCTTTGAAATAATCTCCTGAATTTTTTTTATATTAATTTAAACCATGGATCATTTTAATATTTAATCATTGCAGACTTCATTTGGAATGAGGATAGCCATTCACTGAAAACCACTTCATTTTTTATTTTGAAAAATGATCAGCTAGTATTTATTCTGTAAATCTCTTCACATTTTTTCCTTACGTAAAGCAAACCTGCAAGCAAATGAAAAAATCCACAAGAGCAGAAACATTTAAGGCAGAATTTGGGTCAGAAAACATTGACTTTCACACTCCTGTTTCCCAGGAGTAACTGCATTACAACAGTAGTATTGTATGAGAGTCAGAGTACTGGGGGAAGACTCATACTGCAAATAGAAATCACTAGCTTCTTTGTCCACACCTTACACTCATCTATGTTCCACTCTCTTTACATATCTCATAATGTGTAAACATAATAATTCATTATTTCTTCACAACAGAGTGACTCGGCTCCCCACAATATTAAACCAGTTTAGGTTTTTCAATGGGTGACCCAGTTCTGTAACATTAGCCCACTCCTATCCTCTCCTATAATTCACAGCTTGCCTTTCTTAATGCAAAACTTAGATTAATATGGAAATAGTCCAAAGGAAAAAAATCCAACTTCCTATTTTGACAAAAATCTCACATGAACTCTAATCCTAACTGCAATTAACAGTAACTAGTCTTGATGGTATCAATTCATTTTGAAAGATATTTAAAATTATCTAACCAAAACTAATTCATGATCTAGAGAAACAAATTTCACAGAAAAATGCAAGGACAGTATCTTCACTGCATTGCAAAAATATAATCCAAAGAGAACAACACTTGTCTTGTTTTCTACATAGGGTTTACTAAAACTGGTTGTTTTCTGGAGCTACTGCCATAAAGTACACTGAGCTTCAGATGCCTTTTAGACTGGGCTGCAGGAATTTGGCTGAAATGTTTGAATTAAGTAAATCCTAAAGATACTCTGGGCAGTACCACAGGTTAATATATTAGCTTACAAGACTAGATTTCATTCTGTATTTCTGACCATTAGCGAGGTAGATTTTCAAACTGGCACACAAACTGGCTTCCTCACCTGAAGAAGCTGCAGAGTCTAACAGCAAGAACTATGAAATCCAGAACAAGCAAAAGTGAGTGTAGCATCTTTAAGTGCATATAAACTTAGTCTGCAGAGTTCAAATTCATAGAAAAAAACCACAACCAACCAACCAAAAAACAATAATGAAGGTACTGCTTTTACTCACGATTTTATGAAGAAATTATGTATCTCCTTGCATATTACCTTTCTCTAAAGTATATTGTTAAGAAAAGACATATGGAAAAGTCCTAGTCACTCAATGTGATCAGAAATAAACTCTGGAACTCAGTGGCTTGTATCCAAAATGGAAGGCATAGTTCTGTTTATATGACTTTATAAAAGCCTTATATATGTCTTTGTACAAAACTCAATGTAAGACTTAAAGCTAAATACATAAGGAATTCTAGCACTGTTAACCAGCATCTCTGCTTTAGTAATTGGATTTGAAGTAATCTTTCAAAACTTAGGTGTCCGAAGAGTTCCCACGTTTGCATTGAAAAAGTATTTTCTATATTGTTTTTGCAGATACAAAATACTACTTTAAACACAGTAAGTCAGTTGTAGAACACTGTGGTAATCTCTTCTTGGCTACATAAATCAAACTCACAGAATTCCCGAGATTGTTGATGGACCTCTTGAGGTCACCTATTTGTGCTCATCTACTCCTGCTCAACCAGGTTTATCTAGAAAACTATACATAAACTATATCTGAAGTAGACTTATATTTTTCCAACTTCCACAATAACAGAAAGAAGTCCGAGAGGGTAAATTGTATTAATGCATGATGAAAGACAATCATGCCAACAAAAAAGCTGGCCCAATTTTTCTTTAAGCGAGCAGACAAGCTATTTTCTGAACAATGGTTTGTCCCCAGCCCACCTTGTATCAAAGAGTGAAGAGATTCAGTCAAGGATGACATGCCAAACAGCAGTACTTAAGAAACAGTTGAATTTCCCCTGGATTTGTAGAATTTGTATCTCTCCCAAACATCACTTTATGCAGTTTTCCCCTACAGAAGTTACGTATCAGTAGCAAAGGTTGCATTAGAACTCAACGTATCTTTAATAGCAGGTACCCTTCCAATCTCATTAGGAATGAGCCTGGGCCCCAACAGGAACAAACTCAATTGAACTACTGAGTGTGAAGGTGTGTGCTGTATATACAGCCCAATTATACCATCAGCTCTTTCAGAGGAGGTTTCTAAAACTACTATTATCTGTCCTTGTAACTGTGGGCTGATGGAAGGTGGAACAGCTCAAGAGCTGCATGAACAGCGTGGCAGAGAATCTCTCGCCAACAGTTCACATTTAGAAGCTTTTGCAGCTCGCACATTCTCAAATATTTCTGTTCAGGATTTTCTGAGCACAGGCATGACCAGAGCACTCTGCATAGAACACAAAGAAGTTCAGTGTACCCGGAACACATCACGCCTGTAAGGCAAACACAGCCAGCTCAGCACTCCGGGCTGGGTCAGATTTACTGCACACCCACGGCCGGCCGAACACACCCAGCAGCGCTGCATGCGGGGGATCAGCCCACACACAGCAACGGACTGTCCAGCTCCAGACACCCTAACACCTCACCACCAGACAGTTCCACGCACACACACACCCAACCACACCGCACGGGCCGCCAGCAGTGAGCAGTCGTGCTCACGAAGGAAAACCGTGAGCTATCCTCCCATGGAGGCACCGCACACTTCGGCCAAGGTCGGCCCCGCTGGCGTGCACGGGACAGGCCTCGAACACGGCCCCACCGAGGAGACCTTGGTGAGGGGTTTGTTTCCCTACAGTTTGGCTGCCTAGTGAGAGTCGTACTTCTCCGAGCACCGAAAGGCAGCCCTGGCAGCCGAGAGGTCCCGGTACGGTGAAACGCAACACCAACCGCGACCGCAGGACACCGCAGCCCAGCAGCTATTCCCGCCCACGCCCAAAATGGCGGCAGCACCGCCGACCCCCTCCCACCCTAGCCCCTCCAGCCCGCGGTCCGGGGGCGGAGCTTCCCAGATTGACAGCGCGCTCCGGCCAATCGCGGAGCCGCACGCTTCCCGCCGGCCAATGGCAGGGCGGGCCCGCGGCGGTCAGCGGGCTGGCCGCGCGCGCCGCCGGCGCGAGTCCTCTCTGCCCGCGGGCCAATGGCGGCGCCCCCGCGGCGCGGGAGGGGCGGGGCCGGCGCAGTGCCCGTGAGGGCCCGGCGGCCGCGGCCGCTTGCCCACCCCGGGACGCGGCGCGGTACCTCGGGCCGAGCGGCAGAGCTCCGCCTCTCCCTCCTCCCTCCTCCCTCGCCGGGGCCACTTCCTGTGCTAGCGGGGCTCCCGCCACCTCCTGCCCAAGCGTCCCCGCCTCCCGGCCCCGCCCGCTGTGCCCATCCCCGCGGCACATGCGGCGGCTCCCGGTCGTCTGCGGTCTTGAGTGTGTTGCAGGGTTTTCAGGGAAGATGCTTTGGGGCAGGCTGAATGCTCAGCTACGGAGTGGTTCAACATACCCCGCTCACATCCTCTGCTCCCTTTTATACCGCTGGGTTTCTTGCCAACAGAAATGTTGTTCCGGACTTGCAGAGCGAAAAGCAATTAACCACTTTCACAGTGCAGAATCACAGGATGGTTTGGGTTGGAAGGGTCCGTAAAAGTCATGTAGTTCCATCGTCTTCACTTAGCACAAGCCAAGTCGGGACTTGCATTCAAAGTCCTAAAATGAAAACGTGGAAAATTACGAACTCCAACAGGTTTTGCCTACCGTGAGATGGTGCCTGGCCTTTTGCAACAGATGTTACTTCTGTGCAAAGAAGCAAGCCAGTGACTCAGAACAGTTTACTGATAAATATTGCAAGTGCATGCCTTGCTTCCTGCAAAATGGCACTTAATAACCAAATGTAGCGCTCCCCTGTAAGGAAAGATACACAGAAAAATAAATATTTGCCTTTGTTTTCCTCTGCAACTTTGGAAGTGAAAGCCATACCCAGCTGAAATTTCTCATCTTTCTAGATGACGTGCGTACAGAGTGGAGAATGAGCCTGCAGAAATGTTGATTACTCAGAGTCTGTGTCTGGCATGCATACCAAACCACAGTTTTCTCCAATCATTTCCATCACAGACTTAATAGATGCTTTAAATTATACTTTTTTTGTACCCTTTTCTTTGGTCAAGAAATCTCACACTAAGGGTATTTAGCTGCTTTGAACATGGCAGGTCACCAGACACAACTTTATGTTTTCTTCCCAAGAAATCTTGTTCCCCTCTGGGGCTGGAGTTGGTACAACCGCTACTGGCACCTTCTCTGGTTTTTCCAACTTCTGTTCAGAAATTTCCAACTTTCTGTTCTGTTCAGAATTTTCAACAACAATTTTATTTCATCTGTACTCCTAATGGTATGGCAGAAACCATTTATGTGTAAAGTATTTTAATACTTCATTTTGGTTCCTTGATTATTTTAATATGATTCACTTAAACCCAAATCATTATTATGCTCATGGATATTTGAATATAGTATTATGTAGAAAACAGCAATCACATTCAAACAGACATTACATGTGATTTTTGACTGTCAAATCACAAGCAAAAATATTCCGTTAAGAAATAACAGGATCAGTGTTCTTGGCCACATTATTTTGTATTATGTGAACCACATAATACAGAACTTTGTTCATATGAGCTCTCCTAATGATGACTTTGTCCACATGAGCCCTAGTAGCAAAATGCATCTGGTTCTAGTTCAGTTTCACCTAATTTGACCTAATCACAATATTCATTTTGCTACTTAGTTGTTCTTCTAAGTAATAAACCAGAGTATGCTCAGCAGCCTCAATCTGTAAAGAAGCCATAAGGAATTATGACTTTGTGAAAAAGAGCTCTATAAGCACTGAGATGTTTTCAGCATTTTAGTTTCACTCTTTCATGTCTTCATTCTCAATCCTCATTTTATGGGAAAATTGTTTCCCACTGTAATTTTTTTTCTGCAAGAAGGGATTCACACTGGTCAGAATGGAATGGTCAGAAGGGCAGTTGACTTTCAGACAGTGAAGTGCTACTGACAAGCTTGCTGTGCTTTGTGTGATTAGAAGCATCCAGGGTGTAGTATATGTGTCCTAGGATTTTTTTTAATCTGTTTTTTACAGATTGTAATAGAAGATAGGTACCATTACTATTATGTGAGTGTAACTGAAGTGTATGTCAATCAGGGAAGGATTCTTGTTGACCTTGCCACACCCATCAATATTTGCTGTCATATCACTGGATCAGATTAATGTAAAACTAAATATTTTTTTTTAAATTACATAGTTTTATCTCACAATTTTTTAAAGGAAATTTATCAGCCATTGTTTTCATTGTCTTTCCCTAGTTTTCCTCCTGTTTTCATTCTTTCACAAGATCATTGGCTTCTTCTGACAATTTGACAAGAATCTGTCCCTTTTTGTTCTCATCATATGCAATGATTTTTAAGTTTATGATTTGTGAAACTTTTTTTAACAGAAGTGTAGTTAATCCCATTGAAAATAGGTTTCCTTTTTTATTTATGTTTTGCAAAGCTCCAAGAAGCTGTTCCTGAGCTTTTAGAGTTAAGTTAGTTTAGGTAGAAGGTTGTGAAATGATGCTCAACATCTTTGTTCCAAGTTGACAACACAGATTAGATTAACATACAGAAAACTACCTCCCCAAAGTGCAACAACTTGTCTACTGTCTATCCTGATGTCTCTTAATGTGTGTCTAAACACTAAGTTAAACTCAAAGATGTGAAACAATGTTCTTAATTATTTTTATTCTATTAATCTTGCAATCACCAAGAAGAAGTTTTGTCCCATTTCTTATCCTGAAGTGTAGCCAATATTGCCAATAATACAGCTATTTGACTGGGGCTAGTATTCAGGCTAACATTGAAACTTTCAGGTTTAAAATACACCATCTATCATGACTGACACCATGTTGAGATTTTCAGCTGGAAGCCTGGAAGGAGAGAGGATGGGCTCCAGGACCCTCAGGTAATACCTGACTTCAGAACTTCTAAAAGTTCTCCCCATCTTCTAAAAGTATTCCCCATCTAACCGCAAAGCTAAAACTCTCTTCATGCTCCTGTCACTTCCTAACAATGTAATTTCTGGTAACTTTGACAGATACAATATTGCTTTTCTAATATCCAACCAGAACTGCTACTGAAATAAATAATCACCTTAGCTCATCCTTTTATCCATGTAATTCCTCACTTTGCATCTCTCCAATGTCTCCCTATGCTGGCTCTGTACACACTGCCTTCATTTTCAAATCCTTTCTTCCTATCCTGTCTTGTTTTCACTTAGCTTTTATATGTCATTTCTCACCTCTGCCTAATAAAGAATTTTGATTCCACTGCTTTTTTTTTGTTTGTTTTTTGCAAGCCCTGTTTTGCTTTCCCCACATGTCACTGGTTCTCTCCCAAATCCACCCAAAAGAGAGCTACTGTAACTTCATGCTGCTATAGTGTGCTGTGCCTACTCCTATCCTGCTTCTCCCACACTTAGAATTTTTTCCTGTTAGTTCATGTCTGGTCTCACATTTCAGTTCTAATTTCTTCAGTGCAGATACCTTCCTCTTGCAGTATGTTGGGTTAGTGGTTGACACCACTATCCCTAAAATCAGGCAATCCTAAAATCCCTGCAGCATAGCCCCAGACAGCTGTCCTTACCCATGCTTCCTTCAGGGATAGGAGGGTCATGGAGCCCATCCTCTCTCCTTCCAGGCTTCCAGCTGAAAATCTCAACATGATGTCTGTCATGATAGATGGTGTATTTTGTGACACAGACAGCCTGCCATTAGGACAAACCCATTTCACTGAACCATCTGATGGTAATGACTTTCACTGACACTGACCTAGGCTGGCTCAAGTCAGTGTGCTGGAGGTGAAAGGCTTCATATTCCATTACTAGGACTCTGAGCCATCAAGTCTGCTCCATCCCACCCCTACTTAATCTGTATTGATAGACTTGGTAGCATTTTCCTAGCTGCCATCATCCATACAGATGTCTGCCGTTGTTTTGTTGATGCAGTCAATCAATACTGCGTTGAATGTTACCTTCAGTTTACCCTTAAGTGTCTAAAGTAGAAGTGATATTTTCATTATTTATACAACTATGCCATTAAATTATGCTTTCCAGATTAAAAGAATAAAAGACTTGTTTACATTATTATTATTATTGCTCTGGCATCAACTTTTGGATTTCTTTGTAAAGAAATTAATTTCCTATCAGAGCAGGAAATGGAGACTGACAAGCTCTAGCCCCTGTTGCCTCTGGGATGTAATTATGCTTGCAAATACAAAACTAGAAAAATTCATAAGCTTAACACACTAGACACTCTTGAAAGTTTCATCTCAGCATGAAGCTATGTTTTAATTATTATTTTTGTCTGCATTTTTCAGATCGACGGTGCACCAACTAGAGTAAGTGCTTATCCTAGTTAATTCTTCATGAGACTTATGTCATTGGAAGATGCATTTAATTTATTTCCTTTTGCTTTCTTTAAGCTGGCACGGACTAAGTGGTTATCTATAAACATTCCACAAAGGTTTTTCTACTTTAGGGCCAGATCCAAAGCCTGTTGAGTCAATAGGAATCATCAAAGGTCTTTGGAACAGGCCCTATTAAAAGACAGAAGTTAGCTGTGATTTTTTTAGGAACCTTGAAGAACAAAAAAAGAAAATACTACTTCATATTCTACATTAACAGATTTTCTACTTGACAGAGATTTCCCTTTCTTATGAAGCAAATCTGGACAGTTAGAGATCCCCACTTACCTCAAAGATATTTATATACATATTTAAATTATAATGCATTTCAAATAATTATAATTATAAAGCATTATAATAAAATCTTTTCCTGATACAGGTTTCTGCTTGCAAATATTATTCTATTTAACACATATAGTTGTTATACCTGAACAACTGTCATCTCTGTTGTGGAAGAAGCTTTTCTTATTTACTGATCTAATTAGATAATTACAATCATGTATTTCATATTGGGGGAAATAGGATATTTTGAAAATTACTGTAACACTAGTTTGATTAATTTTATTTAAAAAAGATTACCTGCTAAGTATCAGTATAATAGTTATCTATTAAATTTCTATCTATTATCTATTATATCAAACAAAAAGCTCAGCTTCCAGGAATGAATGTGGGTTTTGCAATGACAAAATTAACCTAAGAAATGCTCTGCCTCGAAATACTAGTGTGGTCATCTAGGAAATAAAAACTTATTTACAATTCTATAAATTATTTGTAATATAATTTGGGATCCATATTCTCCAAATTGCATTATAGTGTCCCAAATTACTAGGCTGATACAGTTCTCGTCAGTTTATCAGAGAAATCTCCTCCAATTTGTATGAATAATAAAATATTCTATTAAGTCTGAGCTTGATTTTCTCCCATCCCAGATATGTGCCTTGGGTATGCACCATCCCCCTTTCTACATCACTGTCCCAGTAACTAACAGGGAGTTGAACACATCAGTAGGATAAACAGAGATCTTTTCGTCCTACACCCAGTCATGCAACAGCAGAATCCTTAGGACCCTCTCCTGGCAAGGGTGGAACCTGACACCTCATTTTATATAATTAATACATTTCCTGGACAGTTAACAAAATTAATTAAATGATTACATGATACAGACCAAAGTAAGTATGGCTCCTACAAAGGTTTGTCTCCCTCCTCATGACACATGTTTCAGAGAAGATTTAGTTTGTCACAGACAGCAGTATCGTGCTGTCTATATTCCCCAGATTCATAATTTACAGTCAGAAGTGAATGTTAAATAATTTGATCATTTGTATATGCTGTGCTATGAAAACTTGTCAATTCACTGTTGTGCTGAGTTTTGCTGAGCACGGGGACACAAGTTTGAGCAAAATGTGTTGTACGCTCTCCGAAGGAGCTGTGGAAATGCAGAGATGGAGAATTAGACTTTTTTTCTGCTGTGGTTTGTTCCTATAGTTAATCTAATTTGTAATTAAGATCCAAAAAACAATAAATAATAGAAAAAAAAAAAAAAGCAAACTGTTTCTGATATCTCAACTGAAATTGTTTGATTCCCTCTTTCAGCTATTGGCTCTTCTTCTGTCTTTATCTATCAGAGAAGTTTTCAGCATCTTTTCACTGAGCAGATGCTTATATACTGTCATCAGACCACAGACTAAGCGTACTTTTAATAAACTGAGATTTGGGAAGTTTTGCTAAGATTTCTTACCACTAGGCATTTCCTTCAGCTCTCACATAATTTTTACAGCTGTCTGCTGTGGTCTGCCTAATTTATCAAAATGCTTTCCAAAATACAGATTACAGAAGTGCATGATTCATTCCAAAAATGGTCCCATCAGTGACAAAATCAGAATTAAAGCATGTTATTAACCCTGGAAGTTACTTTATTCCATGAATTTATATCCAACAATTAAGCATGTACTTTGTCAAAGCTTTGCTTTGGCAAACCACATTGAATCATTTGGAGGCAGTGGCCATAATGTTTTCAAAACATTGGTTTTCAGAATAAAGCTTTTCACCTAAGTATGACTTGTAATTCTTTGTTTGGCTTCTTTAAACCAAAAATGGCTTAATGGTTCCAGACCAACAGAGGATTCTTATCACTCTTAATTCCATCCTGAATTTTATTTGCCATTGTCCTTTTAAACAACCTTTCTGTTCTCATTTTTTTATTAAAAATGGGTTTATATTCCTCACTGGAGATTTGGCAAAAACCTTAAAGCATCTGTGGCTCACTGTCATTCCAGGAAAAACCTTATTAGAAGTGAATCATCAATCATAGCTATATTTTGGGTTCACTGTCTATTTCTTAATATCTTTAATGTGTGCTCTATTGATTTGTTACTAGGAAAGTCACCCTTCACCATTTCTTCCCACAAACACAAGTGGACTGACAAAATTCTGTAATAAGTTTTAACAGATTCACAATTAGAAAGCAGGTCTTTTAGCTTGACAACCTCTGCCTACTTACGACGTGTGCTGTGACTACAGGCCACTGAAGTGTGAGAGCAGCTTCAGGACCGTCCCCTTGGCCGTGTTTGCTGCTGGTCCCTTTCCTGTTGGCAGGGATGACAGCAGAAGTGGTGGCAAGTGCTCTGCAGCCATGCAGGCACCAACTCACTCACTGTTTGTCTGGCATGCTGTTCCTGGCAAGGCTGCCCATCCCAACACCTTTTCCCTTTGGTAATGATTGACACAAGACAGAAGGATCCTTCTTAGAAAGATCCTGGCATCACCTGTGAGGGAAAACAGATGGGAGTTTTACACAGCCTGAATTCAAGAATAATGTGGATGCTTTTTCTGTCAGCACTTCAAACCACTGAAGTAAGTACAGACATAGCCCATGTTTCCTGGCTGGCCACAGGTCCAAAGACATAAGGTAATCAGGTCCTGAATTCCCCTTTACTGAGACGTGGCTCTGTGGGTTTCATTCTCCCCTGTGTCTAAATGTTATCAAACCTAGAGTTTGGACACTGAATCTTAACAGCATTCACGGGGAGCATCCCTCTTCTTCTCCTTGTTTTGCAATGGTAGAATAAGATTAGGGCAGTAAGAAACTGGAACTTCACAAACATTACAAGTAATTGCCAAGCACTGTTCCAGTTAACTGAGACAATACTGAACCATAGTGATGCAGTTTTGCACTCTAGTGTTTCATCCTCTCTGCTGTATATTGAGGCTCTTCTTGATGCTGCCTTGCTTTAATAGCTGCATGGATTTAATTTTTTTAAAAAAATGAGATTTGCATCATAATGATCTAAACATAAGCTAAAATTACATCAAAAGGATATTCAAAGTTAGTACAGCCAAAGTGAGCCATCTTTTCAATATCTCTATTCAAATAAAACGTACCAAAATGAAGGGCAACCAGATCTGACTGGAATTACTTCGACACAATTTGTAAATATATCATTACTGATAGTACTAATGTTACATTGTGTCGCCCTGAAAACTCAGCTTTTTGAGCTTGTTGACGTAGTTTCTAAAGACTTTCCCAGGACAGTAACTGTAAACATAGAGATGTGTACATTCTTTCTGATACACGTCTTTTGATGGGCATCTCTCACGGCCAGTGCGGTTGGGAAAGTGTTACCCTGACCATCCAATCCCTGGCCGTGGTCAGAAACCTATAAATTCTGAAAAAGGAAATAAAGTTTCTCTTTCCTTTCACCACGCCTTGACCTGTGTCTGTGTGACTTTTTTTGTGTCCAACAGCAACGACATTGAACTAGGCATTATATAAATATACAACAAGAAAGGTATTCTTCGCCTTCAAATAACTGAAAATGAGCTTTGTGTAATATTATGACCTAGTGTCCAACAACTAAAAAGTGGACATGGTTTCAAAGAGGGTCATTAGCTTCCAAGGAGCTGTTAAAAGATGTCAACACCAGTGTAGGATGAAATATGAAAAAACACCCCATTACATAATAAGAAGCTATTTCTTAAAGATCAGGTGTAAAAAAAGTCTCGAGTAGCTCAAAATAACTGGAAAATTCGTGGTTCAAGCCCAATCTGTATTTATAAATAAAAAACTGGTTTCTCAAAAGATCAGGAATTTGGATTAACTTTTTACTGAGAAATCTTTTCCAGGATAATTGAATTCTGTAGTGACAAAGTACATGCAAATAATTAGCAACAATTCAGCATGGAGAATTAATACTTGCTCTACATAATAAGGTGAAAGGTAGTATAGATGGAAACACTATTCTTAGTTATGAATATTTTTGTGCATATTATTCTTTCATCCAGTATCTAGGATCTTCATTCTTATTGAAATTTTGTTAATTCCTGAGTTGTATGCAAAAAATTTTCATCCTGCAAACATTTATGTATATGCTTTATATTGTACAATCAAGAGGTAAGTTAAGAAGAGTTCTAGCTTCTAGGGACTTAAGTTCTCAAACACTTCCTTTAAAAATCAGATTAAAATAAAACCAGTTTTTCCTTCTTAACAGACTGAACATTTTCATTTTAACAGAATACATAATAAATTAATGTGACAGGAGGTAGGATAAGTATGAAGACTGAAATGCTGCATTTACAGCTCTAATGTGTTTTGAGAAAAATCAGATCAAAGGCATTTTATGAACAGAAAATTTCTATTTCCCTTTTGGGGTAAATTGTCTTTACTATGGAAAGAGGAGTACTACTGGGAGCAGATAATCTTTTTTTGAATCTGTTTTTCTAGAATGACTGATATACTTTTTCAGATTCATAGCCGGTAGTCTTTTTCTAGCACTAATCATGCAAGTGATGTCATAAAAAGTAACTTTTTAAATAAGTTTTAATCACATATATTTCAAATCTCAAGTAGGCTGTTCAGACAAAACACTGTTTAGAAGACCCTATTATACCATGCAGTAGTGTGTGATGAGGAGATGCTACATTTATTTTAGGAGAGAAAGAAATCTGTATTTCATTTGTTACACTGCTAACTTCACTTTAGGTAATTGCATTCAGCTTTATTATTGCCCAGAGCAATAACTGATTGTTAGTTATTGAAGTCTGAAATGATTTTTCTCATTTCCCAGGGGAATCTGGAGATTTACATGGTGCACAGCAGTAACTAATAGATATAATCTGGTCATAATGTAGCCCTATAATGTGTTATTTACTTGTTGAGAACATGGATGTTAAACATTTTAACATTTCCTCAAGAAGTGTTGCAGATTTTACTCATGATATGTGAGCTTTAAATGTGTACTACTTTTATTTTCACAATGGTTGCAATGTCAGCAACCATTAGAAGGTATATAAAACACTGGGATCACACACCTGTACTTACCCAGCTTCACAGGAGCTTGAACACATTTTTTCCTCAAATTCTAAAATGAAAACACATGAATTAAAAATAACCTATGATAAATTTCATCAACAAAAGGTACTTGTGAGTTTGACTTGGAATACTGCAGGAGGGTGATTAGATTGAGACAGAGGAAGGTTTTTATGGAGCAGAGCTTTCTTTTCTTGCCCTCCTTCGAATTATATGTATCTATTTTGGTACCAGTGTATGTGCAACATGGAGTATTTTTAAGTAGCTGTGGGCATTGTTCTATGAATGTCTCATGCTACTCTGTAGCCAAAGGACATTGAGGGTATGCAGTCACAAGCAAAATGTCCCTGGATGTATTCTGGAAGCATCAAATGTTTTAAAGATGGGATTAAGATGCTTGAGTTTAGGCATCTAATGCTAATTTGCATGCTGTGGTGTATTATCAGCCTGCCCCCCAGGATCTTCATGTAAGGCACAGAGCCTGCAGGGTTGTTTTTCCTTCAGAAGCATCCAAGTGAACATCAGGTGTCTTGTGACACACCTTTGTAGTCAAAAAATTAGCCCTCTGAAATGCATTTATTCAGTGCCCAGCACAAAGGACCTCAAACTAACTCTGACTTCCTTTAAGGCAGTAAAATAAACCTTAAACAGTAATTGCTGCCAGCTCATCAGCTCTGTGTCTGCCATTGAACCACATTCAGAAACAAGGTCTTAGAGAAAGAAGAAGAAACTGTTCTGTAAACTTGGGTTCATTCTGACTTTCTTAGTTAAAATGCTCAGTTTTGAGGTTACAGTAAAATGAACTGCTAATGTTAGATAAACAAACAAATAATATGAAGTAAAGCAATCTTAGTCTAATAATATATAATAACAATGAAGTATGTTATACATTATGCTCAAGTAAATAAAATACCAACTGCTGATTGTATAATAGTGGTAAACATGTTTTATTAAAGTAGGTTTTCCTTTCCATCAAATATGAATGTTTTATGAAGGTTTCAAAGTATTCCTCATGGAAACATTAAAGAATCTGATCTTCTCTTGGTCCTCAGGGGATTTGTGACTGTTATTCACATTAAATCTAATGAGAATTACTGATATAAATACCTGGTGCATCAAGAGGCATCCAGGCTCTTAATCCTTAGCATCTTCATCATCCTTTCTGCACAAGCTCCACCTCTTCCCAAGCTGCTGCTGCTTTCATTCCTAGAGCTCATTTCCTCATACAAAAACATTCCTGCTAATGGGGGAGTGAGCACTTTCTTTAGTGAGGATGAATGCTTGAGGAAAATCCCCTTCCTTGACTAATTGTGGTGTGTGCTTTCTTTTGTGCTAGAGACAGACCCTATTCCACCCAGCTAAAATCTGGATGCCATTTTAAAGTTTTATTGGGATCTGTATTGGATGGGGAGGGAATCAGAGCTATTTCTGCTCTCTGGATTCATCTCCAGACTGTTTATTGTCAGGGTGAGAGATGAAAGGCAAGAGAGAAGGAAGAAAGCAGTAAAGTGAGGACTGCAGGAGAAAAGGAGGGGGAGTGAGAAAGGACAGGATGGGTCTGTGCTCTGATAAAAACAAAATATACAATTAAGGGTTCAAAGCCATTCCTTCCCAAACAGCAGTTAGAAAGAGCAAAATAAATTAAGTACAAGCAATACCATCCTCCCTTGAAACACCAACACTTACTATACTCCCTCCCTCTCAAAACACAGAGCAAACAGCCAGATCTGTCCTGGAGTTATGTGTGCCTTTAAAGCTTACAGTATGAGATTAAGCTGTTCAACGTAAGATGTTTAACCTTCAGTATCCTCTCTATCTCAAAGCACAATCCAAAAGAAGGGTGCTTGTTTTTTTTAAGTTTTCCAATGCCAGCCTAGATTCACTGCTTCATCTGCATTGCACAAACTATAAATAAAATCACTTGAAGCAAAATGACCGGGTTCCAGTGGGTAATCTTACATATTATGCTTTGATGGATCACTGCCAATAACATGTACTAAAAGTGTCACATTTCATGCTAAAGCCATAGATCAGGTAACTCCTGCACTGGACCATCAGCCAAGGCCACATACACAATCCTAATAGATTATGGCCAAAAATTTTTTTAAAGGATTTTATTCAAAATTAAAATGACTTAATCTCTCCAAATCTTGTAGGGCCACTTGTTTTCCGATATCTTCATTCTGATTAACATAATATAATATAATTAATATAATATATATGTAAAATATGTTTCACAATGATAACATCATTATCAATGATAGCATATGTTCTCTGCTAGTTCTTTTTCCTCTCCCTAATCACCACCATGAAATTCTTCCCTCTGTTTTGTCCATGCAGGCATATTAGAAAAATGTCCGGTGTTAAAGAAGCTTTCAAACTTCCGATGCTGGCTGGTACAGCATTAATTCTGCCCTCACTAATCCCAGCTCTCACACATTGTCCCTTTTTAATTATATCAGGTTTTTTTTAATAGGATTTCTTTTTCTGATAAGTAAAAAATCTATACAGAACTAGAATATTGTTATGCAATAGCTTACTATCTCTAATTATTGTTCTCGTACAACTTTTCGTATAACCACACCTGTGTTCATCTGGCTAGTTCGGAACAGCAGCTCTCAGTCTTTAATGAGTCCTCTTTTCTATACTGATTACAAACCCATCATTATATGTTTGTCACAACCCTCTGCACACCAATATTGGATTCTCTTCTGATGACACTCTTATTCAATGCCCAGAATAAGATTCATGAGCCATGTTCCAGAAGAATTAGGTAAATGCAGAACAGACAAGGAAAAGCTTTGGATACTCATGTAAATGAGATATATTTTGTATGGCAGTGGAATAGAAGACTTGAAGTTTGGTGGGATACATGCCCAGAGAATGGGAATACCTGGTAGGAAAACATTTAAGCTAGATGATAAAGCTAGTCAAATAGCAAAAGGAATATGGTAGTACTTTTATGGTAGAGTAATACAATAGTAAAACTGACCATGGATGGCTTTAATTTTATTACTAAGAAGATTTCTAACCATTTGAGAGTTGAAGGACTGGAGTAATTTTCAAGGAAAGCATTAATAGCAAGAAATCTGAACCTTTGTAAGAGAGGCATTAAGGAAAGGGCATGGTGTGGTGCTTGGATAACCAGGAAGTAGACTTAGTGATCCAGGGATTTTAATGGTTCCTTGTTTTTCACAGACCTTGGAAACGTATCTGTGAAATGCTACATCCCTTTCTTGGGTGCGGTATACACAATTACCTCTGCTGTATGGCTTTGTGTTGCTGTCTTCCAGTTTATTCAAAGTGCTGATAACATTTCTTCCTCTGAACACATCTACCTGATAAGGTCAAAGTAATATTTTCCTATTTTAAGTGTATTAGAAAAATAGACTTAATTTAGTGGTGCATGTTAGCTTACTAGGAATTACTAGGAATTAAATCAAAATGCACAGTTTTTGCTAGTGTCTTAAAGAACTGACACTCTAACTTGGTAAAACCAATTTTATTGAAGCTCCAACAGACTTAGATAAATATGTCAATACTGTACATACCCTCTCTGGCTTGCAACCATGTTTTGGACAGATTAACTGAGCAAATAAGGCAAGTACACATTAACTGTATTGACTGTCAGGTGAATAATGCACTAAGTACATATGCAAAAAATAAATTACATTTTCAATAAAGAAACCAGGATCTATTAAAATCTGCTTCTAAAATTAATTGTTTCAGTGCTTACTGCTGTTTGATACTCTCAGACTGTGTGTTAAGAGTTAAGAGCAATTATTGGCTCCTGCATTTCCAGAAGACACCTCATTAGGAAAAGTGTTTTGTTTCAGAGGCAATGGAAGTTTCCACTATTCTGCTTGTCCATCAAAGGCTGACAAACAGGGCATCAGCTGCTCAACCTGCTTGTGCAGAATGGGAAAAAGTCCTACTGAATTGAGTATATTGTTCTTTATGATACTAGTAATTCTTGCTGCAGTTCTAATTTCTCAAAAATTGTTAAATTATCTCCGCACATCCTTTGCCCACACCTTTCTTCAGGGTTTGCACTGAAATATCTCTGTGTGTTTCCTAACATACTCTATATGGACACCTACAGTCAAGACCTTTATAAGAACAGTCATAAAGGTTTCCCTAGACCTTGGGACACAAATTCTATCACCCCATCTGATACACAGTCTTTGGTATGGTCTTTCATTAAACAGCTCAGGACAACAAGATACTTTGATGGTGATGGTAGGGAAGCCACTGCAATATTCTGGTAATATCTTACAGATTAGTAAGCTTTATTAGTAATTAGTGGTGTATTTGGCAAGGTGAGAGCCACCACAGTGGGATACAAGTGCTTTTAGGGTAGAAAGATCACTGTCCCTGGGTACATGTGGTACACATTCTGAACCATTTGTACACAGGCTGTTACATAATCTTCCTCCTGTGTTTTACCTCTTAGGCTGCACTATTTGTTTAAAGCATGAGATTGCGGTTCTTATGAATACAATTTTTAACTGACCACTTTACAAATAAAATGGACTACACAAAAATGATGTTTTTCCATGCTTTCAGGGATTATTAAATGACCTTGTCATCTCCTGGAGGATAAAAAAAACCCCAGTGTTATTCATTTAGACTTTCTCCCTCTTGAAAATAGCCTGTTGGTTTTATTATTGTAAGGACTGGTCCACTGAACTTAGTACAGCCTCTGAGGTCTCAGTGAGAATCCTATGATTAATGAGGTAGCCATTAATGTCAGTAGATTGAACAACTGAAATCTGATTATATTAAAGTGCTTCCCAAACATTAGGGTCACATTAACAGTTTATTGAAACAAGCTGATAAAATTTAAAATGGTCATCTAATTCCCTAGGGTTCCTAATTGTTGCATGATAAATCACTCTGTAGAGAAATCTATTACAATGTTCCAAATGTGAAAATGTAATTTACTGTACCATTAGTAGGGTGTTTGAAGCACATCAGTTCTTTCATGGGGGAGTTTTGCCAGAATAAGACAAAACTCAGTATATGGAGGGTTTTTTCTTACAGATTGAGATAATGCACAGGCCTTGAGCTGCCTAAATTATATAAGAAAAATGAGACATTTTAGGGAAACAAATCATTTGGCAATGACTTGCAAGTCTATTGCGAAAAGTACAGCATGAATGAGCATTCATCTATGTTTACAGTATTATTCTACTTGCAAGCATATTTTTGCGAAGATTAAAAAGTTTTCATGGCTCAGTTATGGTGGTTTCTTACAGAGAAATAATCAGCTGAAAAATCACACATTTCTGGTTACAGAACCTCAGATGCTCAAATGAAAATTTTTGCACAGAGGGCCTGAGTTACTCGAACCAATGTCTACAGGATTTGGGTCTGTCTTGATAGTGTTTTCTCCTTTCAGTGTCAAAAATTACCCCACACATCTGTATTTGCATCTTTCTTTCCTCAGTTTATTTATTGTATAATTTTATTACTCCCATTCTGTGCCTAGGTAGAATTTGAGCTTCTGAGATTAATATATGTATTTCATTGTGTGCATGTAAATAAATAGCTGAATGATGAGCATCTCAACATGCCCTAATTTAGTCTCTAGTTTGGTGAGTTTGACCCCAGTCAAACAGTCACAATGAACTTAGCTTCCAGCGAGAATGAAAAGTGGTTTAGTACACAGCAAAACTATTTTTAAAGGAGGAAAAATATGACAGCTTCATCCCTTTCATGAAAAGAGGGCTAAAATATTGTAAAAGTGAGTGATAGAACAGGAGAAAATCTTAGAGTTGTAGAATGGTTTGGGCTGTAAGGGACCTTATAGATTATCCAGTTCCAACTCTTCTGCCAAAGGAAGTGACATCGTCCACAAGATTAAGTTGTTCAGAGCTGCATCCCATCTGGCCTTAAACACTTCCAAGCATGGGCCATCCACAACTTCTCCAGGCAACCTGTTGCAGTGCCTCACCACCCTCACAGCAAAGAAGCTTTTCCTTGTATCTAATCTAAACCTTCCCTACTCTGTTCCTTTAATTTGGAGCCCATTCCCCCTTGTCTTGTCTTGCTCTTGAGAAATGTCCTTCTCTATCTTTCTTGCAGGCTCCCTTCAGGGATGGAAGGGTTGCAGTTAGGTCATGCTGAAATCCTCTCTTCTCCAGGCTGAACAATCTCAATTCTCTCAGCCTCATAGGAGAGGTGCTCCCTCCCTCTCATCATCTTGGTGAGACTCTGGACTTTCTCCAACAGATCCATGTCCTTCCTGTGCTGGGGACTCCAGGTTGGATCTCACCAGAGCAGAGGGGCAGAATCCCCACCCTCCCCTGCTCTCCATGCAGCTTTGGATGCAGTCCAGAACACAATTGCCTTCCTGGGCTTCCCAGTGCTCTTGGCTGGGTCATGTCCAACCTCTCATCCACCAGCACCCCCAAGTCCTTCTTGGCAGGGCTGCTCTCAACATCCTTAGCCTGTGTTGATAGCATGGCTTTCCCCATCCCAGGTGTGGCACCAACCCTTGGTTAAAAATGATGGCACTTGTACTTAATATCCTCCCAACATATACCTGGCACTGTTTAAGTGTGCCATTCTACCTGTGACAAAGTTTGATTCACATTGCATGTGAAATGGAAATTAGTACATGTTCCACATTCAAAACATTGATTGCAGGATGTGAAGTTATTAGTACTGCTGCAGCTTGTAACGTTTGGGAGTCTCAGCTGTACAGCAGAGTTCTGTGTACAAGGAGAGGCACAAACACAGGACAAAAAAAAAAACATGTTTCAGTAAGTTCCAGCAGATGAAAAAATATATGGCAGATGGATGTAAGGAAGTGAAATGGAACATTAAAACAAGCTGCAGTCTTAGCATTGTTTGCTGTAGGTTTCACAAGAAAAAAAAAAAGGAGAATTCTAGGCTGGCTGTGCAGAGAATAATAAGGTGCAGCTTTGTGAAAATTTGCTTTTCCCAGAGAAAGCAGATCTGGAGGAGGAATTAGTGCCTCTACTTCTTTTTTATACAGTGCCTCAGTGGTCACAATAGCCTCATGGGAAATTCAAGTGCAATTTTCCAGGCTTAGTGGGGTAGAAGTCAGATTGAAGAGGATGCAGAAAAAAATTTTAAACAGGAAAAACTAAAGATTTTTGAAATGGAAGAGACAAGAAAGAATTATTGTGACAGTTGAAGACCAGTCTTTTAAAATGGGAAAAACGTTTGGGTTTATATTCAGATGAAAGAGGAAGATGAGATTAACCAAAAGCAGAGAGTGAGAGTGACTCTTAGGTCACTATCTTAGGGGGACTTAGAGGAGATCAAGCAGTGGAATTAAAAAAAAAATATAGTTAAGTTGTGGAATTCATTGCTACAAGATTGTAAAAAAGACTAAAAAGTGGTGTTCAGGTTTTTGGTTTTTGTTGTTTTGTTTTGTTTTTTTTCCAGTGAGATTAGATTTTTATGTAAGACTGATTCATTCATACCTATTAAACATGACTGACCCAATGGGACCTTCAGCTTAAGTCAGTGGGAAATGGGGAATTTATTTTTTTTTCTTGTCACCTGCTTATTACTTTGATTTCAGATAGAAGTTTTGTGCAAAAAGAGTCTCTAAAGATGATGAACATACCAGTCCTTCTAGGATGCTGATGAAAATACCAGGTTTCAAGGGCCCTTTTGAAACCACTGGAATGGGTCTGCCTGATCTTTCTGAGAGACTGAAGCCTGCCCAGAATTTGAGCTGGGTCTGACAGGACAAAACACATTTCCTTTTCATCTTCTCAGATCTTTCTGTGTCCTGATGGAGCTCAGGCATCCAGCTGCCTTTCCCCAGGCACTAAGCTCAGGACTGAAACTGTGTGAGATTCAGATCACTGTATTAGATCTACTCTCTCTTCTCTGGGCTGTGCAGCTCCTTGTTGTCTCCACTCACTTTCAGCCCTCCTATTAACTTTGTTCTTTTCAATTGATCAATCATCTTTCCCCACTGCAAGTTGGGGGAGAGGAAGAAAGAATAGTCCCAGGGACCAGTAAATTTTGCTGTGAAATACTTACAGAATAATGTAACTTTTGTAATTCACTACTTTGGTGAATTGGGATTTCTGGCTGGGTTTTTTTTGGGGGGATGGGGGGGATTGTTTGGTTGGTTGTTGTTGTTTTGGTTTGTTGTTTTTTGTTTTTTTAATGAAGAAATAGGATGGAAAACGGAAAAAGAGTATGTAGAAATGAGATTAAATGCTTCACCTGAGGAAGGAGAAAACAAAGACAAGGCAAGCCAAGAAAAGGAGACAAATAGAGGGATGTGGATCTGCATATTCTGCTGTTACTATGAAGTCATTCCATTGTAGTTCTCATTTAGATCAGCATTTATTAATCACTTTGGAAAGTCCAGCATAGTTGGAATGAGCTTGGAAAATTAGTACCTGTAAAATGTAAGAGTGACAGGACCTAGATTACACACCAGAGAGAAGCTTCTGCTTTTTCTTCTCACCCTTGTGCATTGCTTCTCTCTGTCTTCTGTAGTCTGACACATGGGATGAAGGATTTAAGAAAGAAGTAGAGCAGAACATGTGAAAATTGTCTGGTTTCACAGCCATGCCAGCACCAGCACCAGGAGTAGGGAAGAAAGAAGGGAGAAGGTTAAAGTCTCGGTGGAGTGTGTCAGTATAGTGAACTGGAGGGCTTCTTTTGGGTGTAAATTTGCATTATGCCTACACATGGAGCAATGCAACATGTTCAGATACATTATTACACTTGAAGTTTCTCTTTTTACTGGAAGCAGTTGAGGACACACTGTGACAAAATTTGTGTGGTCCAGCTATAGTATGGCTTCAGAAACCTCCACCAGTTTGTCCTCTGTGCACAGAGTGTGTGCCTGGACTGGAACCTCATTCAGACCTCCTCACCACTGAAGCTATAGTGTGGGCTTAAAATATTGGAGCTACTCAAGGCCCCAGCAAATCAAACCTCAGCCCTTTGTACTCTGTGCCATACTGATGTATGGTCATCACAGAATCACAGAATGGGTCAGGTTGGTCTAACCTCCCTGCTCAAGCAAAGTCATCCCAGAACACATGGAATGGATTGCATCCAGAAATTTCTTGAATATCTCCAGTAAGGGAGACTCCACAGCCTCTCTGGACAATCTGTTCCAGTGCTCAGTCACCCACAGAGTAAAGAAGTTATTCATATTCAGGTGGAATATTCTGTACATCAGTTTCTGACCATTGCCTTGTCCCGTTGCTTGGCAACACTGAAAAGAGTCTGGTTCTATCCTCTTCACACCTTTCCTTGAAATACTTATATATATTGATGAGATCCCCTTTCAGTTGTCTCTTCCCAAGGCTGAACAGGCCTAGATCTCTCTCTTTCATGTCTGTGTAAATCCACATGGATCAGAACCCAACACAGAGAGACCAAAAAAAACCACATTGATGAAATGCACTGGTAGAAGTGCTGAGCGCATGTGGTGTCACCAATGGAAGTAACAATGCTCAGCATTTTGGAGGACAAGTTTGAAGACCCAGCCACCAACCCCTTATCTCTGACCAATTTTCTCTCCTATGCAGAAAGAGTAAGAAGTGGGAAGAGACCTGAGGAGCTGTCTCCTCTAGCACAAGTTTAGAGTTTCATTGTGCTAGGTTGCCATGCTGGTTACCTGTATGAAGCAAAGTGATGTAGAGTCCCCAGGTAGGTGAAAAGGAGAGCCCCTTTATTGCAAAAAAAAAGGCCTTTTCCAGAACTTAGCTGGTCATTTGTTCACATAAGTTTAAGGCACAACAAGCCCAAGCCAACCAACCACCACACACCACGATGTGGACATGCAGCAGTCACACAGCACATCTCTCACATCTCTCACGTCTCTCTTCCCCTATTCCAGCTGAGTCACTCTCCATAGTTCTCTTCTACTTAGCCTTAGTAACAGGCCTGAGCCATGATTTTACCAGGGTAACAAGACCCTTATTTTATAAGGCTTTACCTATATGCAACAGTTGTCTAAACTAAGCTAATCTGCCTCTCAGACCAAAGGGGTACTGCTGGGATTTGCATTATACTCGCTGCATTACTGAGCATCCTGAAAAATTGGCAAGAAATAAATAAATAAGAAAATAAATTAATAACAAACTAATAAATTAGCAGACTGTTTCCATGACAGTGACTGATTTCCTAGACTATATGATATTAATTCACTGCACAGCTATTAGTTTGGGAGGCACAAGGCTGTACATCACTCACATGCTTTCTCTCCCCTTTTTTATTCTTGAGGAGTTGGCTGACTTTGAATTGAAGACTGCAGAGTCACAGTGGCTGTGGATGTGCCCCCACAGAGTTTTTTTAATACACCATTTTGTTGGGGAAAGGTTCTTCAGATGTAACTTGTCTGTCAATTTTTCTCTAATTATTGTTATTACTGCAATCTATGAATGATATCTATGAATTTCTGTGGATTTATGATAACTATGGATTGTTGCCATAATGTGCAATTCATCTCCTCTGAAGTTGCTGAAGGGTTTGCATGCTGGTTTGGAAGAACTGCTTGCACACATCACATTGTAAATTGGTCCTTTAAATGGTTGGCAGTAGAGGTTTTTGTGATACCATTTGTGTGAAATTGCCTTCTAGGTTTTGATAAACTCGACTGAAGTCAATAGAACTACTGCAGAGATGAATTTGGACCTTTGTATTTTGTTTATTCTAAAAAATAAAAAAGAAAATATATTTCCTTTTTGGAATAAGGAGACATACATAGTATTTACCTGAAAGCTCTCAAAAGCTTTTTCATAAATCCATGTCGTATTTTCATTCATGTAAATGTGTATTTGTATTTTCACAAAAAGCCTACTTATTAGTAGCACAGTTAAATAAGTGTTTTGGATGTACAGTAGGAGTTTCTTAGCTCAAATGTGATTTACCTTATCAGCTATAAAGGCTACCAGGATAAACACATATTTTGCTGTAAGTCAAAATGCATATTATTAATATTTTTATAGCAGTTTACATTTATATAGCATCTTTGATCCCAAATACCATAGTGTATTATATATATGAATAATCCCATTGAACTGGTGTGAATAGTCCATTGAAACCAATGGGACTATTCACACAAGCAAGGCTATTCACATGAATTAGAGCTATAGAGTCTGGCCTTCATTATATAATGTATTTTTCCTCCAAAAATTGTCATTCACCATACATGTTAGTTACAAATAAAATAATTGCAGAGGAGATGAAATTGCAAATGCTACTTCTTTCAATATAGTTTCAGAAATTTGCGTATATGAATAAGGATAGGAGGCCAAATAATTTGATCTCTCATATATTAACATAATAGTTTAGTGTTGATTTATAATGAAGATGTCTCCTGCTAATGGCTTATCCCAAAACAACTTCCTATAAATAAGGAGCTTAATCCCAGAAGTTCTTACTTCAGGAAGTAGGTTTTAATCATGTTAAGAATTTCATTTCATTCAGTGGGATTGCTCATGAGTTAAGATTCTAGGATCAATATCAAGGCCAGATAAACAAGTGGCTAATATAATTGATTTCTCTTTGGTCCATATCAGGCAAACATTTTACACTGCAACAGCAATTTGAAGAATCAAAATTGGGTGACAAAGACTTTCAGTTCTACTTTTCATTTCTGCATGTTAGACATGTTCAGGAAGCAAAAAGATTTGGGATATGATACTTAATCAGCCCTAATTAAACAACATACCAGCAGTACAATTCCCTGAGAGAGTAATAAATTTGGTTCTGTTTCTGGTGAAAGGATTCTAGCTCTGCTCTGCTTTGCTGGCGTTGTTTGTTCCTGCCTTCTCAGCCCACCCTGCCCTGTGTCTACCCATGCCATTGTGGAGCCATGCCTTGATCATGTCTAGTGCCAATCTGGCTGAAAACTGACCAACTATTTTTTGGGGCCAGTTTAGCTTTTATCCCCACTATTTGTCCAGATCAAGTCCATGACTGTATAAATAACTGTTCCAGCATCAGGAAGAGGGTGATGCTCCTCTGAAAGTGCAAAATGGGGGAAGCACTTCCTTCAAAGCTGCCCATGAAATACAGCATTAGTGTGTCAGGGCTGAGATCATCTGGGACCTGAGCATTGGAAAGGCTTTAATACTCAGTGACAGTTAGTTTTCCCCCATGCACAAGCAGAATGAGGTCTCTTGGAAAGCCATCCCAGGACACAGAAATAGCAGTGGTGGTATTCAGGAGAAAACTGCAATTTAAGCATTGCATGGGCTCTCACGAGGCTCTTATCCCCCCTCTGTAGCCAGGACAGTCAGGATTAAAATGTGAGAAATTGTCCAGTAAAAGTGTGAAGATAAAAGAGAGCTGCAGCATAGTTCTTGAACCTTGCCAAGGTTCTGGTAGCAGAGGGGCTAGTGGGGTGACTTCTGTCAGAAGCTGCCAGAAGCTTCTCCCATATTCAACAGAGACAGAGGGAGATGGACCCAGCACTGGCCAATGCCAAGCCTGTCAGCAACAGTGGTTGCACCTCTGGGATGATGTGTTTAAGAAGGGGGAAGGTTGTTGCACAGTTGCATCCAGAGAGAGAAAGAGACAGAGTGGGAATATGTGACAGCAACACCTCCGCAGTCACCAGGGCCAGTGAAGAAGGAGCGAGAGAAGGTTCTGCAGGTACCAGAGCAGAGATTTCCCATGGAAGTCCAGGTTGGGCCCTGGCAGGACCATGGTGGGAGCAGCCTTGTGGAGCACGTTTGCTGGCAGGACTTGTGACCCTGCAGGGGTCCAACACTGGAGCAGCCTGTTCCTGAAGGACTGTACCCCATGGAAGGGACCCACTCTGGAGCAGTTTGTGAAGAACTGCAGCCTATGGGACGGACTCGTATTAGAGAAGTTTGTAGAGGACTGTCTCCCATAGGAGGAATTCCATGCTGGAGCAGGAGCAGAGTGTGAGGAGTTGTTTATCTGATGAGGAAGGAGTGTGAGAGACAACCTGTGATGAACCTCCATTCCCTGTCCCCTTGCACTGGCAAGGGGAAGGAGGGAGAAGGAACTTGGCGTGACGTTAAGCCCAGGAAGAAGGGAAGTGTGAGGGGGATAAAGAGTTCTATTTATAAAATACAGTTTTATTTCTCATTATCCTGCTCTGATTTGATTGGTAATAAATTAACTTCCCTAAGTCTGTTTTGCCTGTGAGAGAAACTGGTGAGTGATCTTTCTCTGCCCTTATCTCAATCCATCAGCCTTATATTATATATTATATATAATTATATTTATAAATATATAAAAAATATATATTATATTTTCTCTCTCCTGTCCTGCTGAGAGGTGGAGTGATGGAGCAGCTTTGATGGTCATCTGTCACTAAGCCTGGTTCAACCCATGACAATAGCACAGTGACTGAGTCACTGGGGATGCAAAATCCTTCAGATCCCCATACTGCCTGATCTGGAGCATTGATCCCATTGTTTTGGAATCTTACCTGAGGTGCTAGCTAGCACATGGGCTTGGGAAGAGCCACTTCCTTTGCTCATTTGCCTTTACAGTTCAGTGCAATGCAAAATATCTCCAACAGGGACACCAGAGGAGACCCACTCCAGAGGGAGCACACCCTGGCAAATGGGGGACTCCCCTGGGGATGTGTGAGGTGATTGTACTTACAACCTTGCTTTACAGCAGACCTTGGAAGGGACCTTAAAAGTTATCTTGTTCCAACCCCCTCCACCATGTGCAGTGACACCTTCCACTAGTCCAGGCTGCTCAAAGCCTCATAGAACCTGGCCTGGAACACTTCCAGAGATGGGGCATCCACATTTCTGAGCAACCTCTTCCAGTGCTTCACCACCCTCACAGTAAAGAATCTCTGAAAGTGTCATATGAAATCATACTAAAGGATAGCAAAATTTTTAAGAAAACATATTTAATACTTTGCATTTTTAAGTATTTATTGCAAATACTTCAGATTTGCTATACCTTTAATACTAATGTCATCCTTAAAATAAATCACAATGTGTACTTCCTGTGATCTTTTCAGAACGCAATAAAACAGATTGTTTTTAATGGCTGTTCCAGCAATGAAAAATATCTGTGTTAGGTGGAAACAACAAATTGATGCTTTTTCAATTCCTTTTAATGGCATGAGGATCTTTGCAACATGCTGTGAAAAATATTCTCTTAATGATAGGCCTGTGGCACAACTTAAGGAGTCATCAAGAAATAAATGCTCTGCTGTCTGGCTGGCAGCTTGGTGTCCCTTAATTGAAGTATTATAAGATTCTGTGCAGAGTAAAGCCTCCAGGGTTTTGTAGCTAAATGGCACGGACACCTCTGATGAGACATGCAGATGAAGATGTGTCAATACAATCTTCACCAATTTGCTGTAATAGCAGAGACTGATTAATTTTATAACCACGGGTGCTTCTATTAGCTAACCTAAGGAATGATTTAGACTTTATTAAGCGACTTATTTCTATCTTTTTCAAGAGAACTTCTGCAGCATAGTTTATCTCCAACTGCTAGACAGCAACACTTTTTCTTATAAGTATTCTAAATTTATTATTTAAGGACAGATCATGAGCATAACTCAGTTATGTGCAGCTTAGTGGGGGCAAATCTTTGTGACTTTGCAAATCAACTGTACTTAGGTTGGTGTGTCTCAAAAAATAAAGTGGCTTGATATCCTATGCAACTGAAATGGCAACTCCTGTATACATTTTTAATGTACAAAAAAGGAAATTGAAGCAACTAAATCAAAAGAATGTGGCTCTGTATTTTTATCTTTTCTTTTTGCTAGACTAAAAAACCATTTTAATATTTTATTATAATTGCTTATGGACATCTAGCGTGATTTGGTTACCCATAATCAACCAACACTTTATATTTTAGGGCTTCCTTCAGTAAAATATGAATTACCACATGGACAATGCATTTCATGATTGCTTCACACAGTGCTGGCTGTGCAATCATGCTGCACTTTCTCTCAGGAATAAGGAACCCAAATGAGTCCTGTATGAGTCCTGTACATTCTGGACACAGCAGACAGTCAGAAAAATGTCACATCCATTTTTTCGGATAGCAAAAACTCCAAACTGATGGCTGTCATCAGTTTCCTTTACCCATTCAGCAGGAAAACTGATGGCCATGTTTTTCCATCACAGATGCCATCATGCCTCCCACTGAGGAAACTCTATGTCCTGCATTGTACCCTACTGCTGCCTGCTGACACAGCACTGTGTTGAAGGAGAAGGTTTATCCAGTGAGTTCAGAAAAGCCTCCTTCCTTAGTCTTACTTACCAAGAGTACTAGAGCATACTGATCTTTTATATTTTTCTGTTGGCTTTGTGCTATTTTCCAACTAGTCAGCCTCATACACAATATTAAAGAATATGCTGTTTACAGAAGTGAAGTTTAAACATGCCAAATTATAGCCACCAGCATAGGTATGGAGTAACCCACTTCCAGACCATGGTCCAAAGTTTCACTTATACACTAATGGCAGAGAGAGCAGTTACTCTTTGCTCATCGTGGTCCCCAGATCTGGACACAATTTAATTCAATCTTGTGCACCTTTATTTGCAGTCTGATTCTGGGATGGATGCTTAATGCATGAACTCATCTGTTACAAGGTAGGAGAGCTGCACATATAGTCTGAAGTTCATATTTTTCCCCTACCAGCAGAAACATGAGTGTCTGAGGGTTTCCTTGGATCGGGGATTTTCCTCCCGTTCCCTGTCCCCTACTGGTTTTGTGTTTTGATTTGTCTTTTTTTTTGGTGAATGTGTGATTCATCGTTTTTATATATTCATTTTTCAATTGTGGCTTAATTCACAACCCTCTTTCAACGTCTATTTGTTTGACATTTTTTTATTACTTGCTTCATAATTTCATTTCTTTGACCAACTGTTGAAATTTTGAAACAGTAATAAAAAATTCCTCAGTGGTGAACAATGAATTTTACTTGTTTTTCTGCGACTCACTTTAGTAGCAAGATTCTCCAGAATCACAGAATTTCAGAACCTCATTCTTACAGCTATCTGAAAGTTCTGTCTTCCAAATTACAGGAATCCCTACTTTTTGACTTGCCTGACATCTTCTGAAAGTCATATTATTTCCAACTTTGCCTCTCGTAGGTTCCATATACATTTTTCTCATGTATCTGGTGCAAGTTCTATGCCAGCAGTTGTCTGATCTAGCATGGCAGATCCAAGTGCTTGTCGCTGCAGACATGTTCAAAGAAATCGTTCTCCAAAGGCTTGGGGGAGCCAAAGGCAACTTTTTTGTGAAGAACAGAAAAAGCATCCCTTTGGAATTGAAGCAAACATTGGTGATCACCTTTCATCATGCTTGCTTTGCTTTTTCTTTCTTCCCTACATCTGTAGGCTTCGTTTTTTTTCCCCTCTCCAAAGTGGTTTCTCTATCAGCCGTGCAATTTTAGAGCTTCTGATCAGAAGTGGAGCAGCATGTGAAATATGGCTGCTTTATTTCAAGCAGGTACATGCCAGTTCTATCTAGTCTGCTTCCCTCAGTACTTCAGGTGTGTTCCTTCTGCAAAAATGAATTAATAGTGCCACTGATACAGGTTGTATTTGTGTTAAAATGTATAAGAACCTGCTCTGATACTTGCATTTCTCACTGAATGCTGCTCTGGCATGATACCCTCATACCAATTAGTTTTCCTTTGCAAGCTTCATGGGTAGTGGGATTGTGGCTGCTGAGAAGTATTGTGGAATTTAGTGAAGATCTATTCCCTAGTGCTTGAAGAGGTAGCAGAGAGGCACCTGTCAAGGGAGATATGATTGAAAAATGTCTTTAAAAAGTATATTTATAATGCATGTCTATGTGTGTTTACATTTACACATTAATTACCAGAAATATGCTTTAAAAATAACTGTGCATGGCTAGATCATTTTATAAATTAAAACACTGGCCTTTACTTCTCCTTATAATTATAATACACATATATATAAGATATATATATATATTATATTATAATGATAATATAATTATAATTGAAGCAGTGCCTCTAGCACCCGGTAGCCTGCATCCTCCTGGAGAGCCAGAAAGGAGAGCTAAGCTCAGATGGGTTAATTGGCACCATATTACCCCACCCAGTGAAGTTCCCTAACCCTTGAATTGGTGCTGCACCTAACACTGATTGAATCACTAAACACTATTGATTTTGGCTTTCTAGAGAAGCCATTCATACAGCCTAGAGTGTATAAAAGAGCTTCTATTCTCCCTGAAAATGATTTAGTATAAATAACTAAAATAAATGTCAGTGGGAGATCTGTGGACTTATTTAGCACAGGTAGGCCTCTTGATGTGTTGCACACAGACTGAATGTGTGTATGTATAGATTTAAATAACGATACATGTATTTTCAGTCCCAAGTTTGGCACATGACCAGAATGGACCTCAGAGTGAGTGCAAATACCCATTTACCCAAATTACCCAAATACACATTACATAATATGCATCTGCATAGGGAAACCCAGAGCTGGGGCACACCATGTCTATTAATCCTACCCCAGAGGCTAGTAAAGGCTGGAGAATGCAAACTCGTAAATACAGACTGTGGCCACTGGTCACCGAGGTGCTCCCTGGAGACTCGTTTCTACCCACTTTGGCAAGGTGCTTTTGTGTCTTCAAGGGTGACCAGAGCTGGGGAAGAAATTCTGCCTTGTGGCTAGAAAGCACTGTCTTGTTTTTGTCCTGCACAGACACGCTGTTTGCTTTGGCCATTTAATTTGGTTGCAGGTTCCTCACAATCCAGGGAGGGTTTCCAATGTGCCCAGGAGGTTTGTTACCTCTCTCTCCTGTCTCACTGAAGCAGGAGAATGTTGGTGACTGTTGGAAAGTAGGGACCCTGTGCCTTCCCCAGATTGCATCTCTGCCCACCACCGGGCATCTGAGCATCTCCTGGTCTTTAAATGACTGTCTTTTTTTGGCTTTTTGGAGGTGAAGCACAGAAAATGCAATACCATGCCATACACAGATTTCAGGTTAACTCTGATTCATAGTCTGCTGCAGGCAGTAAAAAACTCTTTATCATCTCTGATGGACTCTGCATCAGGCAGATACTGAGGCTCTAACAATGTATTAAATTCTACATATGTGTGCACACACACACAAAGTGTTCATAAAGTATATACATCTATGCATTGCTTTAAATTTTCATACTGATATAGAATAATTCTAATTTATAGAGTGGACCCATTGCTCTGTTGGATTTTGAAAAATAAAAACCAAATAAATCTTCCCTAAAAATGGACAAGATTTTTTATGTTACATGTTCTTTTGGCATGACAACCATTGAAAGAGCTATTTAGTATGTTACATGGTTTAATAAAAATAACTTGTCTGGCAACGTCTGAAAGCTTTTGCAGCTGCAGGGGTACTTCTTGGAAATAAATTTCTGTTTACACAGGTGCAGCCATATTTAACAAAATTTCTATATGCAATGCAAACAGCTGCCTGTCTGTTTTCTTTGGCAGAGCTCTTTCCAACTGAAACAATTTGTATCAAACATATCTCTCTGTGATACCTATATAAACAATAGACAAAATTCCTGTGAAAGGAAAAGGTTTCCAATAATGCACTTTTTAGATAAACTGGAAAGCAGAAGCACCTTGACTAGAAAAGCTTGTCCCTTCACAAAATATTTTGTGTGTGAGAAGGACTCAGGAGGCCACCAGGGAAGTATTAAACACTCTGTAGGAAAACTCAGAGCTTTATCGAGTTAAAGTCAAGCTGAAGGATTCTATGTTCAATAAAAGACACTTGGCAAACTGGATATTTTCCTTAACAAGAGCACTGCTAATAGTGATGTACATTGTATTATTCAACTTTTGTGATAATATTATATAGAATGAAGTATTTCCCAAAATATTTAGTCATAACTTAATTTTCTTTTTTTTATTATACTTTAAATATTTTGTTCTAATTTTTTTTCCATTGTATGAAATTATTGTTCACTCAGAAAGCTGTTACCTACTACAGTCTTAGTAACCCTGCACTTTTCATTTCTTTTCAAATACTCATGCTTTTCAAGGGCTACCCTACTGCCAGCTTCCTTTCTTTTGGTCAAAATTCTATAGAATAAAATCTGTGGAATTTAAATTGTGGTCTGAAGTTTGGGTTTCAAAGACACCTTCCTCAGCCTTCCCCATTCCAAACCAAAACAGTGAGTAGGAAAGAAAGCTTTCTTCACTTAATTTATCTTGATGTTCACAATTTTTTCCAATTTTTGTTTGAGTAAAAATGTTTTGTTTAATTTGCAGGAAAAAAATGTTAATATTAATATATGCTGATATTGATTCAAATTGCGTTCAAATATTTTTGAAGGTATACACAAAATATTAAGTTCTAATATTAAATATAATTTTAATTATTTCAGCAATGATGAGGAATAATTTTCTGTTCACATATGAAGAGCAAACTCTCCAAAAACATTATCTTCTCATGAATATTTTTTTGTTCTTTTGTAGCCATGCAGTACAGCAGGGGAACCCAAGCATATGATATACTTGATGAGTCCTTTTACTTTATCAAAGAGTGAAGTGGAGAAGCTAACAATGCTTCTGGCAGCCTCACTACAACAGAAACCTTGTGTCTAGATAAAGATTTTAATAAATTATATATTTGTGTAACTCCACTGACTTCAACAGAGGATCCAGTGGGCTTTGTGCTGTACTTGCATTTGCATGGAGCTGACACAGCTTCTGAGTGCTCAGAATGACAAATCTTTGTTAGCATTGCTGCAGCTTTGCAGAAAGCCCTTTATGAAATGCAGTTTAGCCTCCCAGCACCATGGGGGCTTGTCACACTCTCTCCCAGGCAGTGTGCTGGAAACATATTTTTAGTGAGGTCGCTTGTTTGTTCCTTCCCTGTGAATTTTCCCCTCAGTAAAAATACAGTCCAACAAATGACCTTTTCTTAAGCCTATTCTGCATATGATATGCTCACATATCTCCACAAAATGTATTTACATGTGTCTATTATGTCCCTATATCCTGTATAGAATGAGGCAGTATTTCACCACTGCTTGGAATTATGACCACAGAAGAAGATTCTGTGAGTGTACATTTGCTACACTTTCTGAATTATCCTGGCCTTCTGTTTGAATTTCAATCTGATGAGCTGAGAACCCAGAAGACATATTAAAGAAAGTTGTGCTCTGTGTGTAAAGGCTGCTTTATTTTTATATGACTACATTAGGTGTGAGAACCAGCTAGAAAATGAAAATTCTTTTGGGGCATTTAGCTTCTCTTTCCAATCTAAATAGCATTTAAATCATTAACTACAGTGTTATTATTTGTTTCCAGGCTTTAAGAAATGTGTTTCTATCATCAGGCATGCCTGCACATTGGTAATTGTGTAAGCTTTGTGGTTTTTTGAGCAATAGATTTACTAAGTGAATGAGGATTCCACATGTCCCTGAAGCTCTTAAGTTTTCACCCTGAAAGATTTTGCTCCAGTGTTTTTAGCTGAGCTAGACTATAGGCTAAATTAGGATCACTGCTCACTGACAACCAAGGAGCTGGAAAATCCGGTATGTAAGTTCATGATAACAATCTCCTAATAAATGAACAATTAGATAGAAGAGGGCACTACATTCAAGTGAAATAAAAAACTAATGAAAAAGAGATGGAGCAAATTTCATCTTGACGGAGAAATTTTTCTCCACATCAGCTTGGAATCATGTGCTCAAGAGCAATGATTTTACCAGAAACAGAACAGTGTCTGGGGCAGCTAACCAGAAGATTTGAAAATTGCAGTCCTTTGCTTCACTAAGTACAAACCAGTGGTTCTTACTGCTTCTGAAGATTCTTTTTAAGCAAGTTGCCTAAGTGACTACTGGATGCTGACATCTTTATAAACAATCCATTCCTGTATCTCTGTAAAACCATAGCTTGCTTTCCACCAAAATACCCTCTCCAAGTGTATGACCACCACCTCTGTTCAACCTCAGCTTGAAAACCTACATGAAGAAATAGTGGCATTAAGTGTATGAAGAGTGGTATTAAGTCTATGAAGAGGCCTCCTAAGTCTATTAAGAACCTCCTAGACAAAAAATTCTTTACAGAAGTAATTATTATTTGTTTCAGTCATTTCTTCATTTAAGTTTCTATCTTATCTAAACCACTCATAAGACTTGTGTTATTTCCTATATGGGCTGTTATTTTTTTATGCTGTCTCTATGTGATATAGCCCAGGTTTGTAGGGACCCTGAAGGATGAAGTGAAATTCTACAGATACCAAATCCTTATGCTTGGATCTGACTGTGAGCAAGCACAAAGAAGCTGAAGATCTACTTTAAAGGGATAGCCACACTCTTAAAGTTTTAGTCATATAGGGTATTTGAGAAAATTATTTTACATAGATAGTCTGATGAACACTTGCTACTGGAATCCTCCCCTTGAAAGGAATTCTAGAGCAACACCCCTGAAAATAAAGAATAAAACCTGTAATCAGTAGTGCTAACTGTAAGTTCAGCAAGGCTGGGATAATGTGAAGATACAGTAAATCCAGCATTAATATTAAAAAGATAATAATAAAAGCTATCTGAAACCAATCAGATAACTATGTTAACTAAGCTCAACTATGAGGCCTAACTGCATTCTTTGGTATAAGTTGTATCTTGAGTTATGTCTCCAGAACAAAGACCTGCACTGGGCAGTGGATGAGGGAGCCTTATTCATTCCTTTATCATTAGATTATAAATCACCCCCCTTCCTTTTCCTGCTTTCATCTTACTTCCTCTCCTTGAAGATCCAACATCAATTTAGGTCATGCTGCTATGTGACTGCCCTAAGAAACTCCGTCTATAAAGCATAGAATGCTTTAGCACCTAGGTTGGTGCAGCCTGGACAGGACTCCTGGAGCACACACTTCCTTTGCAGGTAGACATTTCACCCTGCTCTGTCCTGATGAGGTCAGTAATATTCTCATTCCCTTACAAACATGAGCAAGTGCCCTTACCCCGGCTGCATAAACATGAAGTTGCTGGGAATTAATCATCCCAAGATAATGGGAGGGAGAAATGGGGCAAATATACTATTGTATCATTCAGATTAATCAAGTACACAGTAAAATTTTCTTGTTTGTGATAATGCTAGTTGCAATAAATTAACATACAGATACTAGGAAATAAAAGTGGCCAAGGACTATTTGATAACTTTCAAGCAAGTGGCACCTCTCATATCCATATAATGAAATTTAATTCACATTGCCTTCTATTTCCCAAAATAAAACACAAACAGTTTTGTCCGATGTAATTCCTCTGTGAGCAATCCTAGTTCCTTTCAGTCTCCCTCAGTACTCCTGCACACTAGCTACTAACTGACATGTGCCCAAACTGGATGGGAGAATGGGCTAACAATAAATACTACAGACAGCCCTGGCCATAATTATGCCATGGCTATATTTTGCCATCATCACCCTGCCCAGCTTCCTGGCACTGTGCTCCATCAGTATGAAGTTATTTTGAAGACAGTGCAATATTTTAATTTTGCTAGAGCTAAGGATTTATATAAACCCAGATTTATATCAAAATCCCTGCTTCATATCAAAAATGCTTAGGTCTCAGGTCTCTCCAAAAGACTTTGGTGATTTTCAGAAGAATGTTATACCATATCACAAAGAAAATTAAGTAGTAATGATTTTATTTTATTTTTAATAAATTGGTTTATAAAAGTGTACTGATCAGGAAGATACTGGGGTTTCTTGTTTCATTCTTGGCTGTGTCTCAAAACAGTGAGAAGCAAAACAATCTAGCACCTTCTTTTAATTGTCTCTGTATTTTTTAGGGTGAGAATAAAGATTACTATTCAGCACATGGCAACATCTCAAGTTTGTGTTGGTGATAAAAAAAGATCTGTATCCTAGGACTTTAATCTGAAGTCCTGCAAAGCAAAAGCCCTTCAATAAAAAGGACAAAATCTGTTTGCTAAACAATATAATCTCATTGGTCAAGTGCTTCTTGGTTGTTCAACGCCCTTGAGAAATCTGACATCTTTTATTCTTGAAGGTGTTCAAAGCTGTTCTTTTAAGCACAGAATTTATTTGGCTTTGTAATCAGCAGGTGTTTTAGCAAAAGCAGGCTTTAAAAGGAGAAATTACCGTATTTTGTCCTTACTCTGGATAGAGTCACATAGTTTGATGACAGGCACAACCTTCTCAGCATTCCAGTCAATTGACTTTAGAGCACAAGCTGGTGACTGCAGTTACAAGCCTCTGTTGCCATCATCTTTTATTATGTAACCCAAGTTCAATTATTGCATCCCTGGTCTGCCTGTGAACACTCTGCCACTTCATTGTTCTGGTCTTTTCTGTTTGAAACAGATGTTTAAAAACATTTGAATAAGATATTTTAGTTTGTGGACTTCTTGTCATCATCCTGCAAATTTACAACAGTCAGCAATGTAAACACGTACTTGACAAACTCCAGCAGCTTGTAGACTTCAGAGTTCATCCACTCATTTCAGCAAGGCAGATGTTTCATTTTAATACTCTTCATACTATAGATTAGGATTATGCTTTTTCTTTCTTTTGCTTTCTTTATTTCTCTCTTTGAAAAGGGAATAAACCTGACATGCTACTAATGTCATTTCACACTGCGGGCCAGATGGCGAAAAATGCAAAGGCTGCAACTCTGTTTATGTATGGGGAAAAAAAGGAATTTTGTTTCTGAAAGACTTTCAGCTCAATCATTTGTTACTTTAAACTAAACACTAGATGATGAATAAAGTAGGACTATCTGAACTTCAAAAAGGTCCTTGAGATTAAGTGCTTAACAATGTAATGCATCTGGAGGAAGAGTATTACATTATTCCTGCTTGCTGCATTGGAAAGATGTTGGGAATGTTTTCACTGCAGTGGCTGCCTGTGAGCAGGGTGCTTGAAGACAACATTTGGCAGTGCCTTGGAAATTTCTGGAGATATAAATCATATTTCCATCACTTCTTATTATTATTAGTGAAAGATGGTACTTGAACAGACTGTCTGTGGTAAAATAGCTTGTTTTATCTGCCATTTCAAAGCAACAAAATTGTGTATTTACCAAGAATTGTGTAAAAATGTTTGCACAGAATTTCAGCATTATTACAGGTAACTTTAGATTCTGAAACTGAGGGATGGCAAAGTTTTAACCCATCAGGTTTCTCTTGATGTGCAGGTTATCACATAATTAATCTAAAATTTGTGATTCTATATGATTTTTAGAGAAAGGCTGAGAAAACAAACTGTATTTTGATTTGTTTACTTTAAAGCAAATGTTTCAGAAGAGATCCCAGTTTGGGGATCAAACTGTGCTCGATTTGTTTTCTCATCCCACATCTGTGGTACAATTTTAGTGCATCCTGAATGTTGCACTCCAGTTGCCTCATTCTGGTGTTTGGATGGACAAACACCAGAAAGGGTGGTATTTTCCATTACTCTTCAAAAGTAGAAGTGGTTCTTCTGCATCACTGAATGCTCCAGTTTGCCAGAGAAAGTCAACCCTCAGAAAATGGTGGGTGCAGAAAGGAAGCAAATCCCAGGTGCCTAATCACATTCCATTTTAAATCTTCTCATTTAGGACAAAGTATTTCAGTTCTTGAGGTTCTATTTATTTTTTTATTAAAATAGTGGTGCGAGTTTGTTGTTTCGGGTTTTTTGTTTCTTTGTTTTGTTTTTTGCTTGGGTGGGAGGGTGGTTGTGGTTTGTTTGTTTGTTTGTTTCTATTGGGAATTTTATTTCCCTAGCTATCCTCAGCTAGGGAAGTATTTAATTTAGTTAATATATTTAATATATTTAATTTCCAAACAAACATGAAGGTGAAGTTTGGACTAAGCAGGAGGAAATATTTTGTTCCTCTGTTTCATTAGGGTTTTTTTTTTTTATTTTTCCTGTTACTGTGTCATCGTGGTTTCTCTGTGACACCAGGTTGTGTCTGTAAGAAGAAATGCCTATGTAGCTTTCTTCAAATGAGTTATGTCAGAATTTTAGAGGAAGGAATTAACTATGTAAAGGGGAACAACCTTTTGAGATTAAAATTTCCTGAATGAACCCAAGGAAAACTCAAATAGAAGAGCATTGACCATCCTGTGACCTCACAAAATTGCTTCCTTCACTCTTGGCTGAACACAGTGATGATATATCACAGTATGCATGAGAATCTGCCGGGATGTGTTAGTATATTAGGTTCTGGTTAAGAATAAAAGGCACAGATAGGGTAGGCACAGCCTGCATCTTTCCCTGAAACATTTCCCTGTGACATGCTACCCACATGAGTATTCTCCAGGACCAAAGTGATCAAGAATAAAGGGAAAATACAAAAGAACTCTAAAAATAAGTTGTCAGCAGTATTTTTGACAGTTCTACTGATTACATTAGAAGGAGGCATCAAAGGAAATTAGTATAAGTCTTTGTTTAAGCCACGTAAATACATGTATTAAAAATGTAACTTCAGGTGTGTGTTGAAAAGATGAGACTTGAATTTAGGATATTATCAAATAAAACAAATTGTGTATGCTGTGGATGTAGTCCTAAAGGTCATGGGCATAATGACAAAACACTCCTACTACTTAAGAAATCTATTCTGTTTTGATATTAATATATATGATATAAAAAACCAAACCCTTATTTTAATGCTGTTTATATCTTTGTCATTCAAAATGCAGATTACAATTTTTAAGTATGATGCAGATCAGAAATAGAAGAGGACTGGAAGCTCTGATTGAACCTCATGAAATGCCTGCACTGTTTGAATGTGTCTAAATCTAATCCATCCTAAGACTTTTTTGATTTTTGGCCAAATCCACATTAAAAGAGAGACTTAATTAGATACTTAGATACAACTGAACTTTTAATATGAGTGAATGACTTCACAATTTTTCCAGCATTCATACTGTGAGAAATTTCTGAAGTCTATATATTTGTCAGGAAAGTTCTTCCCTATTGCAAACTACCATATAGTATTGTAGACTTAGCATTGTTATTCTCCAGTTTACACACAAACTCCAGTCTACATCCAAACAAGTCTACATCCAAACAAGATTCAAGTTCGTGTTGAACTCATGAATTCATGGCTAGAATTTTTGAAATGTCTGAAATATGTTTTTGAATAAATCTACTGTCAGTCTTCTTTCAGTCTTTTCATTAAGTCTATCTAAAATGAAAGGGAGGTATTTTGATACAGAAAGACTCCCTTACAGGAACAATACTCTGCAGCGTGAGTAGAAAAGTCTTATAAAATCTTTTTGTGTTACTTAATTAAAAGATGATGGGCAGAAGGGATAATAGGTTGTTTCTCAAATTCTAATGAATTTTATCACCATAATGATGATTACCAAATGTCTGTATTTGCAAAAGAACAGCAGTTCATAAATATCAAATTTGTGCTATTATTAACGTGCAGAATGTGCCAGTTTTTATCAATATAGGAATCTGGTAATTATCACTAAAGCCATTAATTAAAATTAAGAAATAACTAAATAAGGAATAGGAATGCCACTTACTTTTTAACATCCAAAGAGCAGAAATATCTACCTATTATCCCTTTCAGGCATCTGACACTGTGACAATGGAATAGAAGGATGTCACAGCATTAATAGTCCCCAGCTGCTGGGTGGATGTGAGCCGAAACTGAGGCGTTTATCAAAAACAAATACCAGGGGAAGCTGGGAGTCATTCATCCTGGGACAACCCTCTGTGAAATCAATGGTATTTCTTTTGCAGGGGGTGACTGATGGGTGACAGTGTGGCACCATGGTCCTGGTCCCACAGCCCAGGGAGCCATGGGGCAATTGTCCAGGGAAGGCAGCACCCTCTCACCCTCCTGATCAGAGCAGAGCCTCAGTGGGGGATTTGTGAGGTGTCACAGCATGTCACCCCTCCATCAGCCTCACAGGGCACTTGGAGGATTGTGCACAGCAGGGCAAACACCCACGAGTGTGCCCGAGGGGTGGGGGTGAGCCACCACCAGGCATCCCTAGGTTCTCCTCCATGGCACTGGTAAAATCAGCTCAGAGGGCAGGCAGGAGGAGGTCTGGCACTGCAGGGCACTGGATGATCAGAGAGCAGTGGAGGCTTGGGGAAGAGAAAGAGACTGCTTTCATTTGCTACAGTGAACCTGTGGTGCAGCTGGAGCCAGGCAGAAGAGCCAGAGGCTCAGCGTGGAACCATATCCACACAGCCAGGGAGCTGGTTAGTGCACACCTCGATGGAAGCAGCCATCAAACCCCCATGGAGCACCCACTGCAAGCCAAATGACGTCTGTGGGAAGGGGTGCTGCTGGAAAGGACTATACTCATGCTTACCAGGACATTGGTACTCACTTGTCCCTTCCTTTGCACTGGACACAAAAGATTCTGAAGCAGAGCCAGTCTGCCAAGGCGGTGAAAGAGGATGTGAAAAGGGTACATCTTTTTGAGGCAAATACCAGTTACCTCTGTTTCATAAGAGGCTTTCTGCTCTCCTGGCATTGTGTTATATATATCTTCAGCCTCACTCGCTGCCCCCTCCTGTGTAAAATTTACACAAGCATTGAAAGATTGTGGAATACCCAAGGAAATAATTTTTCAGTCGATTGAGTTCTTAATGGAAAAACCTCCCTGAATGCTATCTTACAAATTAGAAGATCCCCTGCTTTCTAAATAGTTCAATTGAAATCAGCTTTTGTATTTATCCTTCAGGTCATTCAGGCTCAAATGTTGTTAGCTCTGAGTCAAAAAGTCAGATTTTTAAAGGGAAAATGTCAAGTCCTTTTAGGCTTCAACTGACCTTTTAAACCAGATTAGGGATTTGAAGCATTACACATGGATTTCTACATTTTATATCACAGTATTTAACAAATGATCAAATACAACTCCCAAGAATACTATTTTTACAAGCTTGACATTTCAGGCCTTAAAGGATGTTGCTGGTCTTTCTTTTACATAAAATTACCCTGGAGAAATTCAGCCTGTTTTCTGTTTCTTCATTTCTCTTTCATGAGAGAGGAAGTTCTGTGCATTGCATTCCATGCTGTTGTTCTCTCTCTGGCATTGCAAGCAAGAAAATATCATGATGAAATCCTTGAGATATGCTCAAAGTGATTGCCACAATAAATTCACTCTGTGGGTGTCACATACAGTTAGAGCACAAATCAGGCAGTTATAGATGCCAACAGGGCCCTAGGAATAGATCTGACCTTACTTTCGTGCCTGGACTGACAGATAATGCCACTAAAAATGCACTAAATCTCCCAAGGTGGAAATTATAGAAATCCTCATGAGATTCCAAGTGCTTCCCTCACATAGGTAGGACAAAGGAAATGGATGCTAAAGTGGGATCATGGATGTGTGAGAGAACAATGAAAACTGAAAAAGCATAACTTTCATAAACTGAAAGAGCAAGCTGGGTTGAGTGCTCAGAGATTGCAGACACGGTGAGAACAAGAGGAGGAGTCCCATGCTCAGCTACTGTGCTCTGTAATGGGTCTCTGTCCCTCTTACATCCCATGAGCTGGTCAGTGGGTATTGCATGATGGTGATACCCACAGAGAGGGTGGGGAAAAGGTGAATTTCCTTCCTGTCCTTGGTCAAAGGAGGGAGATCCTATTTCAGAGGTATCACATCAGAAGACTCAGCTCTGCCTTGCTGGCTGTTCAGCCCTTCTCCTTTTTTCAGAGGATGGCTCATTAAGTGCTAATCATGCTACTGGAATTTTTAGATGGACTGTTTCTCTGATCATAGTTGGGAAGAGATCAGAAAATGTTATCACATGGACCAATTAGGCATGAGACAGCAATAGGGTTCAGTTTTAAAATGCTCTGCACTAAACTACCAGCTCCTTCTATGTTTGTAGTAAAGATAAGGTTTGTCATTTAGGCACATTGGTTTTGCTTGTTTGGGTGTTACTTTTTGTACCACACCAAGACCTGCAGATTTCCTCACAAGCTTTACTGGTAGTTTCAAAATCTCTGAAGTCAATATTATTATGAAATGTAGAGGACATCTCAAATATTTTCACATAGACCCATTTTTGTTCAAGCTCTCTGCCTCGTGACTGGACTCCAACCCAGACAATCACACTGAAACATTCTGCTGCACTCTGCAATGCAAAGGGGTTAAACCACAAGAGTTTGTTACCAGTCAAGTGTTCTCCATCTCTTGATAAAAGGGTAAATTTGTAGAAAAAGAGCAAAGACTACCTTCAAGTTTCAACCCCGTGCCAGTAGCATTTAGCACAAGTAGGTTTGTATTTTATTTGCCTAATAGGCAGTTACTGTGCACACCACAGTAGCTGTATGGGTGTGGATAAAAAGAGGCTTGAAACATCTACACATTTTAAGTAAGTGCAGAGCTTGCCTTCTGAAACAGAATTACAAGGTTTCAATTGCACAAGTTATTGTTGTGTTGGAAAGGACTGAAGGGGTAAGTCTTGTTATAACCAAAAATAGTGCTGACTTTGAATGTCTTCTAGTAACTGTTAGCTATAAAGTAAATGCCATACAAGTGTGTACCTCTGTGTATGCTCCGATACTTTCTGCACTGTGACTTAGTACTGTCCTTACAGGATCAGAATCACTCACTTTTCCCACATCCTGCATCTGAAGGGGAAAACATAAAAGAAGCAATCAGCAGCTCTGTGCCTGGGATACAAAATTATTGTAGTCTGAAGCTAACCCATTATAACTGGTTTGAGCAATTATTTACAGTCCTTAATGTTAGTTTTGCTGGTGATGTCACTATAGTCAGCTCTTATTACTGATTGGTTTAGAATTCTAAGATATGCAAAATTATAACACAGAAAAAAAGCGTTTGTAGCTTATAGCCAGACGTAGAAAGTCATGACAACACATAATGATAAAATTACCAAAGACATCTGACAGATGCCATTTTGTAATGCTATTGTGGTTTTTTTTAAATAAAATAAGCAGCTATGAAGCTGTTTTAAAATATTTGTCAGACTTTATCAAAATCATTTACCTATCACCATATATTTGATTCTTGTAATGGAAAATACCTGTAGTATGACAAGAAGATGAGGTTAATCTGAAGCAAATCAACATGATAATTTTCCATTATTGGAACTCAAACAGGCTCGTGAACAAGGGATGGCACAGAATAAGTGCTGCTGCTGTTACACAAACATGCATTCACAGAACAAAGAGTATTTTGAGATGTGTTTTTCTTCTAATTTGGTAACATTTTATAAAGAAAACTAGGCTATTATGTTGATGCTCAGGAAGGCAAGCCCTTTTGAAATAACCTGCTCTCCTTGAAGCTTCTGCTTTGCTCGAGTTTATTTCCTTCCCTTCCACCAAAGGATCCTTCAATTGTTTAGACATTATTAGAAAGCCAGAATTAAGAAAATCTTGTTAGAAACATTTGGATTTGTCATGTGGTCCAGTGTTAATGGGGAGTGTTTTGATACAAAGTTGTATTTAGTTAATTTATAAATTTTGTAGGACAAATCTTCTGGTCGTCTGTTTTTACCTTGGAAGCAATTATACATGGAACCTTGTTGGACCTTTCATCTGACTATAGGCACTTCTGTTTATGCCAAACAGCTCTGCATTAAAAATTAGATGTTTGAGTTACACTAAATCTTTTGCAAGAAAATGCTTCTAAAAAAGGAGGGATATTGCACCCCTAGCTCCCATTCAGAGTGTTCAGGACCTCCTTTCTCCTTTAACCAGATGTGGCAAGAAAACAGCAGCACAAAACTGAAATGGCTAGTTACTAATGATTGCATAATGATTATTGCATCACATTTTATCTTCAATTTGGGGAACATCCTGTCACAACAGAGCTCTATAGTAGGTGACATGGGTGTATGAATTTTGTAAAGCCTAAAGGGCACCATGTTTTTTCAGAGCTACCAAGTAGGAACACAGTCAATTCAAAACAGAGTCGAGGGCAGAGAAGAAAGTTTGGTAATTTTAAAACCCCTACCATTTTGGAAATTGTTATTTGCTTTGTTTAAAAAAATTGGAAACCCTCAGCTGTAGTTTCAGAGACTCTCTCACACTTCAGGAACAGCCTGACTAATGAGGAACTCAAATGAGTTTCTAAAGCAAAAATATCAATGAATTGTACTGGTGGAGCTCATGATAAACAGTCAGCCATTGGCCTTCTCTTTACCATGCAGCAAGGTGTGATGCAGAGGTTCCTGAATTAGTGCCAGATGCAATAGTAGCCCTGGACCATGTCAGTGTGCTGAAGCCAGCTCTAGGATTTCTGATTTGTTATCCCAACTGTGCTCAGCAGCAGCATGGACCAGCTGGGAGGGTGTTTCTGACACAGAACCCCTTGCTCTCTGTCACATAATGACATCTAACAATATTGTTCAACAGTTCACAATTGGAGTTTCACCTCATTCTTCCCCTTTTTTCCCCTTCTTCCCCTGAGAAGAAGTTAATCTTTCTCAAATTCAAGAGCATCATCAGAAGCATCCCACGTGCTGTGTTCTGGATCCATCCTGCCCTTTGGGAACACATGACTGGAATAACAACTGGGGCTTGAGGGGCTGGTAAATGCTCTTGACTTTCAGACAGCCAAGAGAGAAAGAGATAAGGTGCATATAAAATTAGAACTGTTTAATTTTCTAATGCAAAGGGTGTTCCTATGGCCTTATATCAGCAGAAAGGCAGGTACCACACTTTCAGAAGCACATGGTTGCCTTGATCTCATTTATCATCTACCTTTACCAGACTAAATTAGCCAGAACAGGAAGATCTGGCAACTACTCAGTTTTCACATCTCTTTGTACATGGTCTCTCCCTTCTAAGTCATTTCATCTTTCTGGTCTCTCCTTTTTCCTCTGCTTTGTGCTAAAGCAGCCTGTTCCCTTTACTCGAAATCCTGCTCAGTGCACACATTCCAGTCAGCAGCTCAGTGCTTCACTTCTGTGTCTCAGGTTTCTGCCAAGTTTCCCTCACCATCCATGGGTTTGGACATGAAACTTTTTTTTGCCCGGGAATATTTTCCCTTGCCCTTTGATTCCAGGCAAAAAGGCTTTTCTTTGCTAACTATTACTTTACATTTATATTAGGTCTATCTCCTCAGAGCACCCCAAAGCACTTTACATACTCGGTGCAGGAATCAGTGGAGGGTGAATGTATTGGGGCTCTCTTGTTATTTCTGCATTCTTAGTTACAGTATTCTGTGTCGTAAAAACTGACTTGGTGACTGACAAGGTTAATTCTGCTTTGCCAAATTCATTCCAGTAGAAAAGCCACTACAAAGTACAGTTTAAGTGCAGAGAATTTTAGAGGGAATATCAAGCACACTTCCTTCACTGTTTTAATCTTGCTCTAAGGGAATATATGAGAAGCATAGTTGATAGGAAAGAGTATTTACATAATTTAGATTACTCCAGAGCACTTCATTATAATACGTAGAAAGAGTGGAAAGAACAAGTGTTTTGGAGAAGGCTGTCTGGGCAGCAGAACCATCCTTATCCAATGATGTAAATCAGTCATTTCAACAGTCGGGGAAACCAGGGTTTGGGTGGTGTTCATCAGAAAAGTATGACATATATGAAAAAGAAAATACAATTTTATGTTTCCAAGTACATGACTTTATTATATTTCAGCCTTTCATTAAAAAAAGCTACAAACAAGGTATGCAAAATGAGATGCTGTTCACGTTGCTTAATGAAAAAACACATATTGGTATATACAAGAACAAAATATAATCATGTTTGAAGGATTTACGACCTTCAAACAACAGTTGTTTCCATACTTATGTCAGAATAGGGGAGGAAGTATGATCATATCCAATCTTAAGAGATCAATACCTCACAGCAGTCAAGGAATAGATAAATACAGCAGTCAATTCAACAAGCAATATGGTATGATAACTTTTATTTTGAAGGTAGCTTTTGGAAGGGCAGCACACACCTGATAGGAGGGAGACTCCATGTAGAAAGTGGGAGCAGAGCGATCACAGGCTGTGAACGGTGAATGTTTGCATTGACCATGTGCTTCCAGCTGACTGACCCACTGACTTCAAACAACTTTGTAAATGGGCTTGGGTCTTGACCAATGCACTGCATTTTCCTTTTCAGTCCCTATCACACAGCACATCAGCACATCCATCACATCCATGTGTCCTGCTCTGGGAACTCACAAACAGCAGACACTAGCAGGTCTCTGTTTACCACAGCCTGTGCCGCTGACCTCAAGTTCTTGGGACACTGTCTGGTCAGCATGTGAGACACCTTCACAGAGGATCACACAGCAGCTCAGACTCAAAATGCAAGCCACGCCACTGACAGTGGAAACAATACTGCTTACAGCGTGGGATTAAAGAAATTTTTCTTCCATCTGTTCAAAGTGTGGTGAATAAAAATCTGTTCATTCTCCGGAGGAAAGGGCATTTTGGAAAGTCACACTCCTGGCATGAGCATTTCAGTCAAAGGTCCTCTTCTTCCAAAATGCCTCTTGCTGAATCCATGAAAATTCCTCTTTTAGCTGGAGCTGCTAAATAAGTAAAATAAGTTCTACATTTACACTGAAGGCCATGGGCTTATTGACTGTGGTGGTCTCAGCAATTCAGAGTATACTCAGTTTGACAAAGTTTGTGCCTAGCATAAGTCCTTCTGGACTTAATGAAGATTGGTATCTCTGAATAGCTGGCTCTACCACCCATAAGGCAGAGCTGCCATGTGATGGAAATTAAGATTGGCAAGAAATCATTCAGTTCAATGCATCATACTTTGTTACAACAAAAGACCATTCCATGAGATACATTGCATGGTGGTGATATTTTGTGGAAGATGACCTAGTTTGGCCTAACAGTCTCTGCCTAGAGTTGCACTCAGTTAACCCTTCTGCTGCTGCTGGTGATGATTGCAAGTTCAATGAGCTCTGCACCTCAGATGACTGAGAAACTCAAGAGATAATCAGGAGTGACTTTGAGAGGAAAAACGGTGACCAATTCTTCCCTGCTGGCTAAAACTCTTTTCACCAGAATGCACCTGAAATCCCTTTTTGAAAGTCTTACTCCCTGTACAACCAGGAATAAAGGTGGTTGTTGTACTATCTGTAAGAGACCTCTGACCATCTGTCATGGTCTTCTGATAGTGTGCCAGTTGTGCTTGCCCAGAAGAGAAACTAATTCTTACTGCATCCCAAAACATATCATCATAAAAAAAAGAGTATTATTGTTTTTAGTTAGGAATAGTACTAGAAAGAAAATTAATGGAAGGTCTGTTTATGTAATCTCATTATTAAGTCTGTATTTGTAAGGGGATTATTAAACAACTCTTCCACGGTTGATGTGGCCTAGAATAGAGCTATTTATTTCCAGTTTATCCAACAATCCTTAATACTCCAGCATTTCATCAATAACACTGCCAGGGATAGATAAACTTATGGTCATTCATTTTGATAACTTTATTTTTTTGAATCTGAGCTTCTTTCTGACTAACGTACCCCTATGTTGATAAAGCATTTCAGGAAAAAAAAAATCCAAATATTTTATAAGAATACAGTGGAGCTCCTATGTCATCCTCTCCAATGACTGCAGTATGGAGACAAAAAACTTCATGCCATCATGGCATGGGCAGCTTTTAAAGTATTTACAAGTACATTGATTTTGATTTCACTAAGGTTCCTCAAGGCAATTCAGCAAAGATTTTCAAAAGCGCTATTTCATTATTCTTAAAACAACAAAATTAACTGGATAAATGAGTCCATGTCTTCCTTTGACCAGTTTAAAGAGCTTTCATTATCTTTCTGTGTCCAGATTGAACACAACACTTCTTTGTAAACATGAATACATTGAATTGTAGAACTGGACCTGACCTTTTGCAGCACAAGAGTACCAAAATGAACACTGTTTGTTCACATTCTATTCCCACAGAGAAAAGTAAAGTGAAAATAGCAAGGAACTTCAAGCACTGAGGAGGCCTTCAGGCAATGGCATAGTCACTTGGAAGGTGAACAATGTCTGATTCACTTTTTCATAAGGCTTAAGAATCTCAAAAACCTCCAATCAGCCTTGATCTAATACCACATTCAAGGATGGTTTTTCTTCTCTAGGTTCAGTTTCACAGTAAGTGTAACCATGGTCCGAGAGAATTAGTCCAAGTGCACTCTTCTATGAGTACCAGTATATCCACCCAGGCATTCAACAGCTTGTAATTACTGTACAATCCTCCCACTGCATGATCTGCAATGTACTGCTCAATATTAAGGCATCCTTTCCATTGAAATCAAATATATCAAGGAGAAATATAGTTTTAATTCATTATTTCATATATTTATTTAATTTCAGTATTTCAGAATACACCTACATTCTTCAAAATCTAGCTTTACACTTGGAGCAACTAATCCTGCTGGGCTACTCAGACTACTCCACAACCCTCCCAGGAGCAATCAGCTTGGAGAGTTTGTACATGAAAACACTTACCTTTGTAGGTCACATTTTAAAGCCTTACAAACCATAAGCCAGTGGTGTTGCTGATTAGAGATCTCATTTTTGTAATGTAGAGATGGAGATGGGTCAACCCACTGCTCTAGCTCTGCCTGGCACCCTGTTTCTTATTTTGTGGAAAGTGCACATCTGTTAAATGAGCTGGGAGATGCTGAAGGAACCCATGGGACACAGAACAACTAGGAATGGATTGCCACTGCAGGAGTACTTTCTCCAGCCAGCTGTCTCCTGTGTTTCTACTCTCCTGTGTTGAGGAGACCTTGGGAAAGTAGAAAATAAAAGCAAAATATCGCATGTCCTCTGCACGTAATGTAAGACATCCCCTGGTCCTTCCCAGGGGATTGGGAAGTCATCATGTACTGGTCCTCAGTGGCAACGGGAGGGAGCTGTGTGTCCCACCCAGTGGGGAAGGTTAGGGGCCTGTGGTGTTTTAAATAGCAATTAGGGAAACATTTGGCTTTCAAGTGCTCAGATCACTTACCCTGGCAACACAGCCTCAGGCCCTTTCCCCTCACCTTCAATGAGTTTCACAGAGCTTTGTACCCAGTTGTGGCCTTGCTTCAGCAGAGCAGCTCCTCCACCTTCACCTTCCGCCCATGGGGGCTGCCACTTGGAGCCACAGTTCCATCCCAGCTCGGACCTCTTCCAGCCTGGGCCTGATTCCTTGAGACAGAGGGCAGCCCACTCCACATCAGCTTGAGAAAGCTTTCATATACAGCTGTCTTTGGCTAATTGGCTCTCTGAGACCTGATATTCTCCAGGACTTTTTGCACAAACAGCCAGAAAGACTGAGGGGGACAGAAGGGGCCTCAGGGTGAAATACTTGCTTTATTGAAGTAAGATACAAAATTCCCTTTGACTTCAACAGGGTCAGAGTTTTACCCTGTAGCTTTAATTACCTTGCATTGTTGTAAGTGTCCTGTGCCGCTACACGAGGAATGTAAAGTATGGTATGTTCAATAGTGATGTGTACATAAATGATTTAAGAGGATATAAAAGAGAAGTAATGCATTTAAAAGGCATGAAGTTACAGGAACTGACTTGTTTAAACCCTACCTATTCTGTGCTTCATAATAACACTGAAATCTACACTGAACACTGCACACTGAAGGCCTGGTAATTTAACAAAACAAACTGGTTTCCCCCAAAACAAGTATCTGTGAACACTGGGAAAAGTGTCAGAGAAAAATTATCTCAAAAAAACCACTCCATAGAGTCCACTTTCAAATCATTCAGTATGTCCCTTCTAATAAAGACCTGAAGTTTTCATACAGATTTATGGATTTTAAGCAGGGTAAGATGTCTGCCAGGAAGAGGTAGGAAAATAAATCTTAACCATCCTGCAAAGGTGAAGAGGATGCATGGTATAGGATGTTTAGCATGCTGGAGTGTAGTGGACATAGGAAACACATGCCAGGGAGTCACAAGTAGTACATAGTGGCAGAGAGCTGATGTGGCAGAGTGAGGGATATTTTGACAAGAGCCACAGTATGAAAAGTGTTCTATGCAAATTCTGTGCCTGGAGTAATGAATAGTGTAATTTTTTCCTCTTCTGAGAGTTTCAATGGAAAAGACACCTGGATTTCACAGAAAAGCCCCCACAGAGGAATTAAAAACAATGTTTTATTCATTTATGAAGCAGACTTTTTCTTGTGTGCAGATTTCATCATTTCATTGTCTCTGGTATCTCAGAAAAGAACAAACAGCTGGTTCCTCACTAGATGCTTCCACAGAGGATTTATTTTACTTTTTTTCCCCCAGGAAATTATCAGTCTATTTGTGCAGGAAAGAACCAGACAATGCTTCCATATTTCTGATTTCCAACCCACGCTGAGTGAAGAGGGGCAGTCAAGTTTGGGAGGGTAGAACAGGGAAAGCCACATAATTTTATGGTATATGTAATTCCTTCCTCACTCACAGGCCTTCCAAGTGTTGGAATAAGGAACATTGGGACCAGATACTACCAATGACCTGGAAAGACTGCCCATGATGTGCAAAGGGCTTCAGCTTAATAGAAAGCCCACAGCCCAGGATTCAGCTTGTGCATATGATTGCTGTGTATTCAACCATGGCTTTTGCACCACAACTACTTTAAGACAACTAAAGTGAAGCATTTCATATGCTTTTCTTTAGCCTTGCCCAAATTTTAAGTCATTATAAATTTTCTTTTTGATATTCTTTCAAGGTAGCATTGTAGAATAATTTAGGTTGTAAAAGACTTATAAAGTCATCAAGTGTTTAACTTGGTCCACTAAGTTAGCACTGCCAAGTCCACCACTAAGGAGTGTCCCTAAGCATGACATCTACACATCTTTTAAATGTCTCCAGTGATGGCAACTTTACCACTTCCCTGGGTAGATGGTTCCAATGTTTGGCAACACTTTCAGTCAAGAAATTTTTCCTAATATTCAATCTAAACCTCCTCTGTCACAACTTGAGGCCATTTCCTGTCATCATATCACTTTGGGTGGGTAGAATGATACCAGATATTTGTTTTTTTGGGGTAGAAGGGTCCTTCTGCTCTGTGTTTCAGCTGCAGAGGTATGCTCCAGTTCTTATTTACACTAAGAGATTTCAGGGTCCTAATGTGCTGTGTATTATAAATGTAATGCTAGCAATTCTTCTATTTTGCATTGTGTTTTTAATTGCTTACATGATAGCTCTGAGAACACACAATAGAACTCAGTGTGTTTTCTTAAGGGAAGAAAAAGTTTCTTTCCATCTCCTTTGTTATTACTATAACATTATTCTTTGCTAATGCTATTTAAAACTGAAATTTAATGTTTTATTCCACGATTTTCTCTAGTTTCTATATGGCAACCCTTCCTCCTTTTAGGAAACTCTAGGGAGACAGAATGTCTCTATCATGAGAATCCCTGCATAAGGGAATTAAAAAAACAACTTGTAATGAAATATGCTAGCAATTGTATAAAAATACATTGTGTGGGACTTTTGCCTGTGGCAGTATGTACGCACATGAATGACAGTATTGTGTGAGACAGAGCATTGTGTTGTTCAGTGCCAGTGTATAAAGCTACACTCATTTTGCATAAATATTTGACTGCTTTCTGGGATGTCTGTTGTTTTGTGGTTTTGTTTTTTTTTTTTTTAAGTAATGTTCCATTTCTCTTCCTCTGCAACCACTCCTTGAATTTGTATGCTTTAACCATGGTTGTCACAATGTGGAAATGTTCATGTATCACTTCAGTAAATTTTATCAAACTGGGGAGGGGGAAAAGGGGGAAGAAAGTGTATAGCTTGAGAACCAGCAAAACCATATCTATTTTTTATCCATAAACTCTGCATTAAATACAAGAGGTTATGGTTTTAGTCAGTCCTTTAAATTTCTAATTATTTGGACTTTGCAGTGCTCCACATACTTATGAATCACGTCCACAGCTCCTTGGAAATCCAGGAATAAGATGCCAGAAGACAGTGTATGAATATCTCCAAGTATTTTCATTTTAGTTTTTCAATCCCAAGTGCACTTATGCAATGAGGACTTTTCTCTTCTCTAATGCTCCAAAGAAGACATTTTTGCATAGTTCATTTGATTATGAGAATAAGACACTCAGAATTATCTGGGCTGATTACTTATTTGGATCCACTCTTTTACAACTCCTTTACATTTTAGAAGCAGGAAGGATACACCTGCAGGTGAGGGATAACACCTTGGAACCTAGGGACTCAGAAGATTCAAGGGTAGAAAATACAGAGAAATTGATATAGAGCTTTCAGTGCAATGCCTGGAGGAATCTAGTTTCAGCTTTTTAACTTGATGGGCCAAAGAGCTAACATGTCCCAGAACACTGAAAAGACTTATGATGGGAAATGTGCACAGTTTTAAACTGGAAATTTGAAGTTTGAAAAAAGTCTTAAGCTCCATGTGAAGCCTAGAGAAGATATGCTAGAAAATACTGTGACACATCCAGATTCCTTAATCAGATGTAGACTGACAAATGGCATGGAGAGTAGAGAGATGACTACTTTGGGATGATGAATCCCAAAGGACCCATGGAAGTCACCATTTAGTCTAACAGAAAGTAACATCTCACGTCAGGTATACTGACAATATAGATAAAGTAACATTTAACACTGTGAATCATCAAACCACTGAGGCAGAGTCTCTGTCTCTTGGAAACTTAGCCAATACTGCATGTCTGGAAGGTGCTTGATTGGCCACCCTTTCCTAAATGGTAGTCAGCCCTCCAACCCTCAGTGTAAGGGTTACTGGGTAATAGAGCAGAACTGGGTTAATAGGCCATTTGAACTGGAAGATCCAGTGAAATAATCTAACACCCCTTCAGGTTGTACACCTGATCAAGTCAAAGGAAGCTCTCAGAATGCAGTTTGAGGACACAGAGTCCTCTCATTGCTCCCATTTTGGGGCTGCTTCAGACTGGTTGGTTCACTCAGCACTTTCAGTTGTCAGCTGTGACACTTCCCATAGATGTCAGAGTAACCAAAACTGAAGGGAAGGCCAGAATCGAGAGCAGCTTGAAGCTTTGCCCAGTAACAAGTTGGCAAACTCAGTTATCACGTATATCCTGCTATCACTCCAGGGCAACCACACAATTCTAAATGGATTTTCTGCCCCAGGTGTCTCATGGAGAGCATTCCCAGGAGGTACACTGACTCTCTAAACACCCAGTAGGTCTTGCTCTAAGCCATCTCATTTGGTCCAGTTAATTTTCGTATGTGCTAGCAGGCACATGGAAATGCTGCAGAGGACACGCCTTGCTGTGCAGCTGATTGTTTTTATCGTTCCATCATTTCTATCTACCTGTGCCTGGAGCCTGGGTTACAGGCCTGAAAGAGTGATACCCAAGTTTAATGGCTGCACAGATTTGTTGAAGACAAACTCAGAGTATTTACACTGCACTGAAGTTATTCCTTTTTTGACAAATAGTGTTTGAGTTTCTCATATATTTAGGATTGAGAAAGCCATAATTCAATAACAAATATAAATCCACATCCCAGCATTTCCAATTAAAAAAAGAAAATTGAACAAAAAAATTATTCCATTATAATGTGATGTGGGTGGAAAGTGATGCTAAAAACGCTTTTCAGATGGAAGAAAGAATGAGATCAGGAATAAGCCACAGAGCATGGAGGTAATTTATTCTGTGTGCAGTGTGAGGAAGCAGGACTGACAGAAGGCTCAAGGAGTCAATCTTTAATTTGAGTCTGTGAGCATGAGACTGGCAAAACTTGAGCCAAGCTCTGCAAGTCTGTGGCCACAGCAGGAGGAGTTCACGATCTCTACATATGCTGCGCTGCAGTTCTCCAATCTGTAAAAATGTAATACTGCAAGTTTTCAAACATGCATCTCACCAGAGCAGGAACCACTCTTAATGGCCACTCCACAATCAAATCCAGGATCTCTGTGCTCTGCTGGTCACCTCTGAAAAGAATCATGCTCTAGCAATCACGAGGCCTCCACCAAAATTGCTGCTATCAGTCAATCAGTTTGTCTTAAATGAAGAATGATTCACGCAGGTAAAATGTAGTAAAAGTTAGAGGCAGTGATTGCCTCTTTGATCAGGCAGAGCTGATCAAGATGAGCTCCTTTGACACTGGTCCATTCTTCCAAGGCATTAAAGTAACCTCTTTGCCAGCAGGTACAGATGGAGAGGAAAAAATGCTCTCCACAGCCAGTGCTGATCTCAAGTGGGAGATGGCAGTGAACAGCCCGCACCTCACTGAAGGCAGAAAGAAACCTGGTGCCTGTGTGCTCTGCCTTGCCTTGACTCCTGAGAGGTAGGAGGCACCCGTTTGTCTTCCCTGGACTGCTCTGTAGAAACTGGAAAAGTAGCCAAAGGGACATTGCAATGAGCCTGATAAGCATCCAGCCAGCTGTGGCTCACTATCCCATTCAAACAAATCATAGCACAGTGGTGATCCACATCTCCTTTTTAATCCCAGATTCCTTCTGCAAAGGACTGACAGCTTTGAACTTCAGGAGGTCAGTTACGTGCATGGGGGGTGAATTAGGAGGCAAAGCTAGATTCATAGCAGGGCAAAATCCATAGCATATTGCATACCAACAAGGTAGAATGTCTGTAAACTTCAGAGCAATTCCTACAGTTTCATTTCTCCTTTGCACAATTTCCCAATCAAGAAGAGGACTAATGTTTCAATAATGGCAATTGCCACTTTTAAGGTTCTAAATTTTTGGTATTTCTGCAGAACAACTCTTACCCTTATTAAGTATACATTGATTTCACCAGTTAGCTCCAACTCTGAGCAGAACTTGACAGTGTAAAAGATGCTACACCAACACCTAAGACAAAATGTGAATTATTTTAACAAGCCAAGCAGACAAAGAATGACAGGAGAAATCATTGTGGAGAGAGGGCAAGACATCTTATTCAAGGTTGTTCCTTGGGTCAGTGGTAAATTCTGGGCAGACAGTTGACTTACATAGTCTCTCCAAATAGATAAAGTGTGAGAGTCTGTATTTGTTACCATCCAATAGAATCATTATATTTGCATTGAATTTTCCTTGGCAGGGGTTCTTCATATTACTAAATTCTTTGAAAGAGTGATTTAGCTGCTGTAGGTTAATAAATGAGGATTTTACTGTCACAGGGAAAAGCCACTATTTTCAGTCCTGTAAAAACACATGTTCTGGAGAAGGAGGTGAAACAGCTGAAAAAACTTATTGCACATGGCCGATGGAAAAAGCAACAAATGACAAAAGTTAAATCATGTTGCAATAAATGAAATCAGCTACACTTTATCCTAGAGATTCGTTCATATGGTCTTAACCCTGTGTGAAGGGAAACCTGGTATTTTTTCCCTACTCCAAAATACTTAATAGCAAACTTTGTGAGCTATGTTCCACTTGTTCCTCATTCACACACTACTACACAGAACAATTATGAACACTTATTTTAACAATTAGACTGTTTTTTAAAAGAAAATTTATCGCTACAGTTAAAAAAAAATTATATATAAAAAAAAAGATTAGATTATTTTTAAATTTGAAGCAAAGAAATAAATGCCCTTGAAAGCAAATCATTCTGTTCTTGAAAAATAATCTAAGCCTTTCTGTCCATTCATATGAAATACTTAAGCAGATAGATATTCTCTTCCTTACTTCTCTGTGAACACCCAGAGCAGTTCAAGAGCTTTTTCAATACAATCTTTTGTGACAGAAATGCAGTTTCTGCAAAATCAAATTTCCACAGGGAAAATTTATTGAGTTTCTTTTCTTTTTCTCTAGGGAAAAGGGAATTTAAATATTTAGTTCTGAAACATGCTTTGATGTGTAAGAATTACCTCCAAGCTTAAAATTCTGCTTTCTGGCATCTATAAATAACCTGTGTGTCTCCCAGTCATGTACATGGGCAATGTTAGCAATCAGTCTGGGGCTCAGGCACTTACTCCTGAAGGACACAGAAAGGCATCCATTCCCACTTAACCTGTGTTTCAAACTTGACTAAATACAATTATCAGTCTTTTGAGAGACTTTGCAGATGGGAAAGCATTATACATTTCATATTTTCAGGTGGAATTGGTAATAGTTGGGAGTGTGAAAGAGTCTGGGTAGCATTTAATCCCAAAGCACTCCCCTATTGATGAGATTTCTTGTTATTTTTCTCCCCTACTTTGTCCCAGAGAAAGGGTTGACCAGTTCAGTACTGCACGATGCTGCTTGTGGTTCACAGCAGGGACAAAACCGAGATGCAGCCCAGTACATTCCTGGTTTTTCATTGTGATCACTGGCAATTAAAGTTGCTAAACTATCAAAGAGAAACTCAAAGCTTTTTTACTCAAAATGTGAGTTTGCTCCACACAGACTCTGGGCTAATCATTTATTGGTGTTTTTATTAGTTGTTATCAGCTATTATATATTTACTTCACATTGCAATGGTTATAAGCTATATTCATTATTTTGTCTGCTACTGCTGGCTGTTTTGTAATCTGAATAGTCTGAACCATGGCTGGGAAAATGAAAAAAGCACAGGCAATAATGGAAACAAAAAGACCTATTAGGTTAAAATGATAAATTATTATAACTAAATCATCTGAACGTTCTTAAATTAATACAATATTAAATAACACTGCTAATAAAGGTTTGCAAATCAGTGAATAGTTGTTAAGTGGAAATAACACTGCTAGGAAGGCTTGCAAATCAAAGGTTAAGCAAGGATTCCTTGTGATCACCTGATATGCTGTCTGCTTATTTCTTCTGTCCTGAAAACCATGTTCTCCTGTTAACAAAGACCAAAAAACAGCACACATCTATTTCTGGAAATGAGATTTCAGTGAGTGTCAAGAAATACAGAATCAAGTGTACGATTGTGTTGTTCAGTATCCCACATGTGGCAATGAAAGTGAAACAATATTTGCAAAGGGTGAATGCAAAACTCTGTTCTGCAGAATGCTTATCTGACACCTTAAAACCAATGCCTGAGATCATATAATGTTTCAGAAGTACAGTGCAATAAAACAACTGGACAGCTATTAACACTAGAGATTGAGCTAGCTGTAGTGTCTATGTTGTCTGTGTTCCCTGTGTCTATGCCAGGCTTCTTGTACCCCATATAGGAAAAGAAAGTTCATATGGAGGGAAGAAGAATTCTGAAGGAAACATTGGTCTGTACTGCAGTATATTGTACATATAATTCTCCCTCCTGTTTTGGACATTGTAATACCTGCACATGAAATGGAAGCCTTCGTTGTGGTTTACCTGATTTTACCTATCACAAAGTAGAATTAGTCTACAAATCTTGTAACCAGAAGAAAAACAAAACAAAGTTTATAGTAGCATTTTTTTTTTTTTAATTTCTAGAAGAGAACTGGAAATATTTATGAATCATGAGAACATTTGAAATCATATCAGCAAGGTTAAAACAGAATTGGTTCCCAAGGAGTATTCTGCCAAAATCAGCCGTAAGGAAAAACAAGGAGAGGCAGATTTGGATAGGGTACAGCTGCCACATGACAAGGGGCAGGGTCTGGTAGCCCTGGGCTGAGCTGAAATGAGGTTCTGGGCCATGGTCAGGTGCAGAGAAAGGCCTCAGGTGAGGCAGGGCCAGAAAGGACTGTGGGTGCTCAGGTACCTTTACTAGCATAGTCACCCTTATTCTCTTAAAGTCTACAAATCTCTTCTGGCAGAGAAGGAAAGGCTCACAGAATGTGAGGGAACAGCAAGGCTTTCAGAAAACTTGAAATTCTTAATTAGATGCAATCATTGGAAAAGAAACTGTCTTTTCATGGTACTCTTCATACTTGTAAAACCCACCTCCTGCCAAAGGTAGCAGGAACTTTAAAGGTAGACCCTGTGAAAGAACTTCATGAAGGGAATATTTTGAAATAAGTAAATAAATTGCCCCACTGAAATTGAAAAAAAAAAAGGCAACTCCAGATGTGTTAGTGTTACAGGAAATCCTGTCTCACTTGGATGGATATAGAGAGCCTGAAAAACAGCAGAACCATTAGGTAGCAGAGGTGAGAGAAAGAAAGTTACAGAAATACTTTACAAAGGAACACTATTCACCCTCTGTATATGTGGACTGCACATACAGAAGGTTGCACTCTTTACCAGAGATGTATAAAATCCCTGTACAAGGTACTCTTTCTACAGCTGCCCTTGAGATATGTCACAGAGCATCCCTGTTGCTAGACAGCTGCTAATCCTGTGTTAGCCAGTGTAGCCAAACCTGCTTCATCAATGCAAAAAAGCCTTTGTCTGTCACAAAAACCTCATCTGAAAAATGAAAAAAAATATCACCTGAGAAAGAAAATGAGTCTTAAAACAGGTCTTGAGGAAAAACAGACCTGGGCTCTTTTAAGCAGAGGGTTAGAAAGTAATGAAACTATTTTTCCTGAAGTTGTCCTGTCCTGAGACGCAGGTGCACATTTCCAGAGGACCTGGCAAGGAGGGTGCACTTTGACATCACCCTCCCTTACAGATCACACCAGATGGTGAGCTGGCAGTTGCTCAGTTGCAAGCCCATCCCGTGTGCATTTACCCCCAGCCAGATGCACACATCAAGCCTTGTCTCTTTAAATACTTTATCTGTCAAGTTGAAATGCAATGATCTTATTAATATATACAGGATTCAAAGTGGGGTGGGCCTTATAGGTCAAAATTAGCCCAGAATTAATTATGTGTCAAATAACAAAACTTTTCAGAAGTAAGACTTATGGCCAGTTTTAGAAGATCTGTAGACACTGGTTCACACCTAGCAAGTGCCAGGGTTTAGGACAAAGAACTTTACCTATTTAACTTTAGTTCAACTATAAAACAAATCCTAGGCTTGAACTGAGCCAAGCCAAGCTTAGACAGCAAATCTGATGCTTTGTTTTTCTCAGTATGGGATACCCATGGTTTAAAATGTAAGGAAATAAGACAGAGTAGCAGTGACCCAGAGCACTTATTTAGTTTCATATTCTCCTTTGCTTGCTATTTTGGATTAAAACCTGTATGATGCAAAGCAGGACTTTATTATGAAATGTTCACTGACTTTGTTGTGGGCAGCCAGATGAGTTTCTGGGGCCAGCTTTTATCTGTCAGCAATCAGTATGCAATGCTTAGTGGTAGAGTGTAATAAAGCAGTTCATCAGTGTGATTTGCAATAGGGTGAAAGTGTTTACCATAGAATCATAGAATATGCTGAGTTAGAAGGGACCCATTCAGAATCATTGGAATCCAACTCCTGGCCCTGCACAGGACACCCCAAGAATCCCATCATGTACCTGAGAGCATTGTCCAAACACTTCTTGAGCTCTGACGTGCTTGGTGTTGTGACCTCTGTTTGAGCATGTGTGACATTTCTGTCTATTGTCCATAAGGAAACCCAAATGCAATAGTGAAGCATCTATTTATGCCCTAAATATCCAAGATACTAGAGCTATGTCTTATTCTATCCTCAAAAATTACTGTATGTATCCTTCCAATAACTGCTTTGTAGTATTTTACACAAAAGAGTTTTTTCTTTTTGGTTTCATAAGCAGAACCCTAAAAGAATTTTCCACAGCTAAATGCTATTTGTGCCTGGCTTTCTGCTGCATGGATAAGCATTGTATCCTGCATTGCAATAAGTTATTCTTGCTGCAGAGATTATCACTATTCTAGAAAATCAAGGCACTGAACCATATCCAAGCACTCAGAAACCTCTGTGATAACAAAGAATTTATATGTAGGGAAGGTGAAGTACAGTTCTGTGCCATCTGTATATCACTGGCTTTTAAATCCAGTTCACTTTGTAGCTGGATTCATGTGGACATTGAAAGGGACTAGAAAAAGAATGGGTCTTTGTCTGCTTGAAGACTTACTTTGGATTCATGCCACCTGTCAGACTTGACATAAGGTCAACAGTGCCAAATACTGCAAAGATATTAAGGAGAATAAGAATGGATTTCTCCCTTGTATCCATTGACAGCAACAGACCTTCTGTGCCAGTCATCCATCAGTGCCAGTGAGACAGATTCAGCACCCTGCCCTGGCCTGTGTCTGTGCCACCTCTGACCCTGGATTAACATGAATAAACTTGTAAGTGGATTCTGTATGAGCTTGCTTTAGAATACCAGGTTTGATGGTAGGTGGCAGATGAACTGAAATGATGTATTCAGGACAGATTATTGTGGAGAAAAAAACCTACGTTTAGGTAGTGCTAGAAATACTGAGTTCCCTCCCTGAATTAAGCATTAGTTATTTATGCTTAAATGATAAAGCAGCAATATAGTATTAATATGAATCCTCAGATCCTTAACTCCTTGTCATATGGGTGTAATGTTAGTATAAATTAGCAAGCTGTCTAATTTCCCAGAGCTCAGGAATCCCCTCAGTTGCACTGGGACCACCAAGCTTGGGGATAACGAGGGAAATGCACAGGCACAAGGGCAGAGGAGTCCTCTGTAACATGTGATAGCAAAATTTAAAAAAATCAGCAGAATCTTGCTATGTTTTGCAATTCAGAGTGCGCTCCAAAGAAGCACAGGAGAGATGGTTACAGGGTTACCCACAAGTCACCACTTGTAATGGTTGTCACACTGGTTCTTTTGCACCTTAGTGCTCTCTCAAAGCTCCTTTTCTCACCATTGACAATAGTAAAAAAGAAACATTTTACCAAAGCCTATAAACCTCTGGTGGAGATGAAAATCCAAAGAGCTTTCCCTGAACCAAAGTACATCTTGCCCATGTTAAGAGGTTGGATAGCATAAGTGGAAGGAACAGACCACCTTATCCTGGTTAGAGAAAATTCCATGTCAGCCTGATTCGTGTTTTGATGTTATGCTATTAGGGATAGCACAATTCTTTAGGCAAATTGTTAAGAAGTGGCCACCAAAAGTGTTTTATCATCCATTCAATGAACGAATAACAAAAATAAACCAGATGGGCATCAGTGAAACTTTGGAGAGCTTCAAAATGTTAAACTTTTCCTTTCTCCCTTGTGTAGGCCTTTAGTTATGATTGATAGGAGAACCTTAAGTTCAGCGGAGGGGATGCTTTAAAGAATAGAAGGTTCCCCATGATGTAGAGTGCAATTTTTCTTGTGCTCCATTTGACAGGTCGCAGGATCTAACATCGATTTGAACTCATCCAGTGAAGTGCCTGCATTTCTTGCAATTTCAGTGAGAGTTATGAAAACAGGAATACATTATAATGACCAGAGAGTAATATATTGTTTTGGAGACCAAGTGGACTTAAAACAGGCATGACAGTTTTTATCTGAATTTGACTTAACTGAAGGAATCATTCCTATCACAAAATTAAATATTCACATCCATTATTATTATTGGACTGGAGACAATAATTTAAACTAATATCAAGATGCATTTTTAAAAATCATCAATCTGCCATCTTAACTACATTATATTCTACCTTCAGGCTCATGTTGTAGTTTTTATGAACACGATTCAAATAAATTGGCTCTTTTTCCTCGGTGGCTTCTTTAATTACTTTGTTATCATCCAAGGAACTGGTTTAATTTAAATGAACACAGTGTTCTTGCTACTAGTACCCAGAGAAAACACAGACTCAGAACATGCTGTTTTGTAGTTACAGTGTGTGCCTCTGCATGTGGATGCCAAAACTGGTTGGGGCTTACCTGTTTACCTACCTTCAGGTGACACAGAAGACTCCTAAGGAGCCATAGTCACTTGTCCTGAAGACGTTGTGTCTCCACATAAAGAGCAAAAGTAATTAGGCAATTAGAATAAAGGACACAGTTACAGAACATTTATTATACACCTAGATAACACAGTTACTTCATTTTATGCAGGGCAACGTTCCCTTACCAACTATTTATATATTTTTAGTCGAAGAAATGTGTGTAACAAATAAAGACAATAAATTAACAGTATTTGCTGTTGTGCCCTTTTATTCCTCTTGTAATCATATGGGCTGGCAACTCAGTTCTGTACATAGGTGTAAGATTCTTTCTCCCCCTCCTTTTGGTGTCTTTCCAACTAAAGTACATAATAAAATACATAAGAGGGTGTTTTGAAAAAAAAAATACAAGCAAACATTGGTACTTCATAAAATATTTAAAGACCTTACAAAAACGCAAAACTGTATTTCATTTCCTGAAACAGTTATAGTTTCAAACTCCATCTATTTCTTTTAAACCAAACCCATATGTGTTCGAGGCAGTTTTAATCTGTGGAAATACTTTATTTTTGGCTGGCCTGCATGAGTGAACATTAAGTATGAAGCAACAAGTATGGCAAGTCAGGATATTGAGGAGCAATTGTACTATCTCAAAGAACAAATTGTTAAAATCTGAGCAATTTCAGCTTGTTTGTCTTTTTCTGTTATTAAATATGAGGTACGTGACCACATTTTACAGCAATGGTCTAGGTAGACAGAATATTTTGATTTTTCTGTGTGTTTCAATGGGGAGAAGTCTTCCAGCTGCTACAAAGCTGACATGTTGTGTCACTTCTGTCTGCAGAGAACACATGCACTATCTGTTTTAAGAGCTGTGTTCTCGTGTATGGTCATATGGGGGCCAAATCATCACACAGATGACTTGCTATTGTTTTTCCTTTATCGCTTTCTTAGTGCTTAAAGGAGCTCTCAGAGGCAAGCTGCTGGGGACACAAGTACTGGGAGGAGCAGGGTGGAGCAGCTCCCAGTCCCACAGCATGGACACCTCAGGAAGTCATTGCAGAACACATGAAATGCAGCCCCTTCGTGTAATGCCATTTCACACCATTCTTGTACAGACAGAAACAATTGTTCAAAGTACCAGCCAGAGAGAGAGTCAGGCTGGGCATCTCACTGTACTTAATCTGTGCTTGCTGTGGACAACAACCCTGGTGGGCCCTGATGTATCTCCAACATTTGATCTAATTTCTGTTGCTGCTAGTTAATTAATACTGTCATCACGAAATCAGAAGGAGAGTATAGTACAAGAAAGGGTCTGTGGTTATCTTCTTTTCTAAAGAGATCTCTGCTGAGCATAAGGTTTATATTTGCTTAATTAGAACTTTACTATAAACATGAATGACCCTAAGGCCAACCTGATTTGTTTGAGAAAGGTAACAAGTTATCTGACAGAACAGTTTGATCTCTGTATAGAAATCTTAGTCCAGCTGGAGGCTGACTACATCCTCAAGCTTCCCATCCCTTCATCTCACACATCTTTTACTTCACCACAATTCCTCTTGCAGCAGCCTCAGACAAAGTCAGTAAAAAAAAAAAATATAAAGAGCCTCGTCTTTCCCTTTCAGATGGATGCTCTGCTGCCCACCACAGCGCTGTATCCTGAACAATCATTGCTTCTTGTGACTACGAGGAACGTGTCAGGATCTTGAAAGAAATAATTAGATGCCGACTTTGGATAATAGAGTATTTAAAAATCAATTAGCCTTAATGGGAATACTTCACAAGTTTTCTCATGATTCTGCTGTTTGACACCATGTGTTGAAGTGTGTCTCACAGACAAGTAATAGCCCAGTATCTCACGGGAAAGTGAAGCCTCCACTGTGATGTACTAAGAGTGCATTTTGCTGCTTCTGGAGTCCATTCATTTCTTGCCATACCAGCATCAATGAACTTCCTAGCTGCTGTCAGCATGTTTAGTGCACATGTCAAGCCAGCACTGTGCTGGTCCTGACATCAAACAAACTGGTGGTGATCAAGATATTACCTCGAGCTGGCAAAGGAAGAAAAATAACAGGAGCATATAAGGAACAATAACTGAAATACTTCATCGACCACCCCAAGTTTCCCATAGGTTGTGGCCATAGAATAATGAATCTCCTCAGACAATGGCATAAAGAGTGTTGAATAAGAACAAATTGTATCTTTTGCTTCACAGTTTATGGAAATGTAATTTTAAAGGTGAAGTTTTTGGGAGCATATTCTGCTTTTTCATTTCTTGGGGTCTGTCTGAACGCCGGTCTGGTCCAACTTGCTCGCTTGCTGTAAGTGCATCCTTAAATATCTCTTGCCCACAAAAGGCAGATTACAGGCAAAGCACTGTTGGTCAGCTTGGCAATTTGAACACTTTTTGGATTTGTTTTTTTCCCTTGCAGTTTTCTCTCTGATGTTTTGATGGGGCCAATTATGGACTGATCCTTGGTTTGTACGTCTTTCTGAATACAACTCTCCCCAAATCACATTGACTTGAGTGTAAAACTTACTTCTAAGTACATTAAAAATGCATATTTTGTTTTTCTACCTCTAAGGAAAGGAAATCAAGGGACCAAAGAAATGCCAGTTCCTCCCCTATTCTCCTTTTGTTACATTTCTGAGATCCAAGCACATGAGAAGTGGCAGATTTGGGATATATCCCCTTCTTTCCTGGGATGTACCTTAGCACATTTTTTCCAGGGAATGACAAGCACCAAATGTCTACCATGTTCTCCTAGGCAGAATTTTGCTTCACCCTTCCTGTTGATGCTATATGCAGCCACTACACCAAATACCACCCCTGCTAACCCACCCCACAGAGAAGGTGCTTGAGAAGCAGCAGGGAGGTGAGATATCTGAGTTTCAGAGCCCAGTATAGTGAATATTTTGTCCCTTATCCCCAGCAGCAAAGTGCCAGCAGGGCAGATCAAGCAGTCCCCACATTTTGCAGCAGCCCTTTGCCTGGGGGAAAAACCAGGGTTCAGTGCCTCATACAGCAATTGCCCTCTGATGCCTCAGATATGTGCTGTAAATCCTGGGCCAGGGATAGAAGGCAATAAAGAACTTCAGCCCTGTTTTATTCCCACAATTTCTTGATTAAAACACCCAGTCCTACTTAGATAAACACACACACACACACACACACACACACACACACACACACACAGACACACACACAAAGCCCAAACCCAGAACAAATCCAAAGCAAACAGCCACTATTGAATTATTGGCCAAACCAACTTGATGTTTTGCTGATGCTGTTTTTTAAATTGCTTTTGGCTTTGAACCACTTTGTTGTATTTTAAATATTTCAGGAATTGAATAGAATGGCTGCTCATGTAGTAGGTAAATATTTGTCTGCTATACATACTAATAGCACAAAGGTACTGCATGAGTAAGGGAATAGCAAAGATATTAAAAAAATGCTTCATAAGCTAAGTAAATAAATACCCATATATAAATCAAAAATAGCATAAATCAAATTTTTCTGTGGGGTGCCCTTTTGAGCATCAGAGCGTGGGAAGAGACTGCTGTGAAACATTAAAAAAATAGCTCTATTTGCATCATTTCAGTGGTTCCAGACAAAACAGCCATCATTGCATGAGATGAATAAGGGATGCACTTTCCCCTGTCATTTTGCCTGGCACTTTGTGACATCAGCTCAAACTTTAAGCAGCACTCAGCCAATCCTGCAGCATTTTCATATCACTTTGTCCATAAAATAAATAAATAAGCAAACCCACCCAGATGCAGCAGCATATCTGAGTAAATGGATTGTTCAGAGATCTCTCCTTGAAGTTAGTTTCTCAGGCTTTTTAAATGGGTAGCCTTGGGCTCATATATCTCTTTAAGTACCAACACTATGAATCACCTTGAAGAACTTCTTTAAAAAAAAAAAAAAGAGAAAAAGGAAAAAACCCTCTACTGTTGTAATAAAAATGAAAAATGGAGTTCCTTCTGGCTTCCACTATCTAAGAACTGTGTCATCGCTTTCTTTTCCTTCTTACTCTAGTTTATAGACTTAAGGAATAAACATTTCTTGAGATTTGGCTGACAAATATTTGTATATGAAAGCACCTGCACGATTAAACAGACCAACATGCTTATAGCTTGTCCTTTACTTTGCTTAGCAATCAATTCTTTTGCAGATTTGCATAGTTATGATGACACAGTAGCAAGGAGCTCTAAGTATTTGTTTCATCTACCTCCTTTTTTCAAGTGCTTATTTTTCAAGTATATTAAAAAATATTGCTTTGAGCTGTACAAGCTGATAGCTGTGACCCCCGAGAAAAAATGCAGGGACCATTGCTTCACACTGCTCCTGGAAGCAGATGGGGATGTAGGGCATGGCAGCACCATGTCCCCCTTTCCCAAAGCAACAGGTAGAAGCAGATAATTCAGCTGGAGTAGATGGACAGGATTCCCTCTTGGCTGGCCCCATCGTGCTGTTGGCTGCTTGGTGGGCTTTTTTAATGCTGCTGCTCCCAGTGAAGGCAGCCTGCAGCAGAAAGGAGGCTCCTGTGTGCCTGTCCTCTCCCTTGGACATGGAGCCAACCCCTGTTCTCTTGTCTTTTCATCTCTCATTAGAGTAATGGTAAAGGATTCATTTTTAGTCAAGAATTAAAAAAGCATAGTTTGGAATTGGGGATTGGTTATTTTTCTGAAGTGACTATTTTAAGAATTTAAACAAACAGACTGAATTTTGCAATTCTTTACAAGGGGGAAAAAAAAATAAAAGGAGAGCAGTAAAAAAAACCCAACAGGGCTGTATATAGCATCAGAATATGTTCAAGCATGGAAGTATTTTCTGTTCTCCAGTCAACAAGGAATTAATTTTGAGATTTGATTTCCTCTTTTTCCTAGCAAACACAGCAAGAATCGAGGAACTACCAAGGAGACGAAGGATGGGAATAGAGGGAGGGAAGGCATCCCATTCATGATCTTGTTTGTAACTGTCTGGCTTCCTGTCCTAATTTGTTTTTACAGAGGTTTTCCCTTCATCAGCCCACTGCCTGCTTTGCTCCCTTCCAGCCTGAGAGCAGCTGTGCTAGCCTTGAACATCACTGCACAGCTGGGCAGAGCCAGTGATGACCCCGTGGGATACTGAGACACTACAATATCCCCCGGGGTGCTTTGATATAGATTAGGGTCTGGAGCTACTGAAGACAAGTGCCTTTTCTCCTCTGATGTTGCCATGAGGAAGCACAGAGGAGGAGGGGGACCATTTCACCTGCAGTGTGGCATCTGGCATTGAATCACCTTCTGGGGATGGGATCCAGAACATGAACAGAATAAATTCATCTGAAAGGAGCTCTTGTGCCCAGAGAACAGTGCTATAGTCAGGAGAGTGAAGCTGTGCATTTATATGCAGTGTGGAGGGTTGGCGAGGCTGCTCTCTGTGCTCCAAGCTCTCTCTTGGTTAGACTTCAACATGACAGACAGCCATCAGGTGCAGACACAGATGGGAGATGTAGGAATTCTTCCTAGAGAGGACTGAAATAGCTCCTGACATTCAGAGAGCTGCACTGGAGATGGACACTTCACAGAGATGTGGATAAAAACTGCCATGGCTCAACATGAGGGGGTGGGTAACGTGGAAGAAACTCTGTCTCCTTCAGAAAATATCTTAGCACATCCTGAAAAGAGGTGTCTTCTCCAGGCAGGGAGCACCTGAAGCTGCTTAGCCAACTCCTCTGCTCACATGGAGCAGCTGAAGCAGTTGGAAATTTGATATTCTTTTCCCACAACCAGGTTTGAGTGGTCTTCACTGCTGCTTCGGGGAATCCCAGGTGCTGCTACCTGCCCACTGTGAAGGGCCCACTTCAACACCCCTTGAAATGCAGAAGCACATCACGTGTCTTCCCTGAATTATGCACAAATCAGTTATTGAAATGGATGTTCAGGGCTGACTCAATAACAGCCTTGAAGAATTGAGCACCAGAGTGGTACTCTGTACAAATGGATTAGGAATTTTATTTCCATTCAACCATCCCTTTCTGTTTGCAGAGTGGGCCTTTCTTTTCCTGCATACAATGATTTGCAGCTCCAGGTTTTGGGCTGCCACTGCTTTTGTGCTTCTGGTTTTTTGGGTCTTTTTATACGCCCACAGAAGCAAAGAGCAAGCAGAGTAATCTTAGGTGGAGTAGGGATGCTTCAGATAGGAGCTTTTTAAAAACCATCTCCTCTACATGCAGGCTGGTGAGAAAAATGGCATCCAGTGTTGTACTTTTCCAAAAGAAAAGGAAAAATGTGAAAAATTAGCAGCTAGAAATTAAAGACGGGTGAAATGCCACATTGTCTTACTTGGACAGGTTTGATATTGCTTAATCAGTGCTTCAGCAGCTAAGCTGTGTAGGGATGACACACACCTCAAAGCTGTGGTGATTCACAAGCAGCACAGCACAAACCAGCAGGAGCAGCCGTGGGATTCCACATGAACAGTGCTCTTTCATTCAGATGGGTTTCAGCAAGCCCTAACTCAGTCTCTCACAAATTCTCTGTCAGGGAAATTCTTTGTCCTGCTTCACTTATATCCAGTCCTGGGCTGAAATGAAGAAAATGTTTTACAGTGCTCATTCAGAAGCGCTACAAATAAGGCGTGTGCTGAAAGCACAGAGGAATTTTCACATAAAAAGAGTGGAAAACCTTAGAATGAACAGCATTAGATCAAGGTGCAAACCAGCAGCACCTGCATTTTTATTGCATGCACACAAACACATGCACACACACACAGACCCCAAATTGCCCCATTAGCACTTATCCTTGCTTTCATTTCTGAGGAATATTATTGAAATGAACCTTGGATATTGTATTCTGAAATGGGTATAACACAACACCCCAACCTGCCCCCATACTGCAATCTTTCTTTCCAACCCCAGCCCCAACCCCAGTGGACTTGTCAGCAGTTTCTATCATTAGCAACATAATCCCTCCTCTCTCCCGCTCTTTCTTTTTTATGTTTTCCCAGGGCTGCACCAATAATGAATAATTTACCAGTGTGGAGAAAGAAAAGTGTCACTACTGGAGTCTCAAGGCTCATCACTCACAAACCTGTCACATGGTCAAGAGTCATCAGTGCCATTATTTGTGTGAAGAGAAATTAGCACTAATCTACTGCTGAGTCTCTTGCCCCAGCCACTGTAAATGGTGCCAGATTCTTAACAGAGCAGATTGTCTGTGCCACTGCAATTTGCTTATCTCAGTAAAGTTAAAAATAGGAAAAAAGCCTCCTCACTCACTTGACAGAGGACATCCCACATGTGTTTAGAATTAGGAGAGGCCCTGTAATACAAAGGGCTGTTACCTTTCCCACACTGGAGAAGTACTAGAGATTTGATTTGCCTCTCTGCTATTAATAAATACCATTGAGTCCAGAGAAGGGGATCCAAGCAGGACTTTCAAAGGTGCACATTCCTGTGCAAAAAGGAGATGTGGCTTTCTGTGTCACAGAATAACATGTGAATGCTAAGATTTTAATTTTAGGGAGGAAAGGAAGTGCCCTGTACTGAACTATGAAACATAAACAAGGCACAAAATAGAACAAAATGGTATCTTGAGTAAATAATCAGGGCAACAATGAGAACTGTTGTGTGAGGGACTTCCTCCTGTGAAAAAGGGAAGAGATGTGTAATGTGCTCAGATTGTTCCAGCAGTCATTTCCATCCATCAGTCCAGGGATTTTAAACCTGCTATCATCAGCAGGTTTTTGGAACACCCACTACAGGAAATCTACAGCAAAAGCGAAGCTGCCATTGGCCCAGCTCATCCCAGTGGCAGAAGAAGTGACAGCTGTGGCTCAGAGGCAGAAAATCCCACAGTCCCTCCTCGAGGCCTCAGTGGATCCCATCAAAGGGCAAGATTCGTTCCCCACCGGGGACCAGTCCCCACATCTGGTGAAGTCCAAGCAGAGTTCCTGGCAGAAAAAAAAATAAATTATTTCCATCTCTAAAGGTTTGAAATGGTTTTGTTTTCTCTCTCAGTGCTTCCCTTTGTTTAAAATAATTTAGCAGTATTAATTTCTAGCAAAATAAACCTGTCTGAATAAATGAATTATGAGTGAAAAATGTAGTCCTTTGGATCATGCGGGACACTGGTCTAAAGTAAGAAACTTGGCTTTATAAAACAAAATTTGGAAGCAGGAACTTATTTGATTTTGATCAGAAAAGTACTTAATTTGTTAAAAAAGACTTTCCTTTTCTCACTCTGGGAGGATATGCCGGGAGCCAGGTCTCCAGCCTGGCTCTGTGCCTGGCAGCCAGGCTTTAGGACTGCCCTCACACTTCTTGGCAGCGCAGCTTTGCCAAAACACACTCTGGGGGCACCCCCAGCTACAGCAGCCAGCGTAATCCCCAAAGTGGGAGACTACATGAGAAACATAACACAGCCTTGGGCTGCCTTATGGCCTGCACCTAAGATCCTCCGAGGACACTACACATCCTCACTGCCAAAACTTCACCTCCTCACAGCTCTTGGAGGTCACTCTGTCTCCACCTGAACCTACAAGAAGACTGAGTTTGCTGTGAGGAAAAGAGGGATAGGTAGTGCAGCTTGGGAATCTCAGTGCCACAGTGAGAGGAGGACTGGTGTGTGGGGGGTTCCTTAGTGCTGGGATTGGGAGGGACCCCAAAAGTACCCAGCACATATGGAAATATGTGCATCCAAACACAAATACAAACCCCTAAGAGCTTTTAGATAGCAAAATAAGTGTGGGCTTTAAAGTCCAAAGATCTTTGAGCTTTTACTTTTTTTTTTTTTCCAAGATTAATCTATTTTTTTAAGTGAAAAAAGGCAGAATCTCACACAAGTTTTCTGTCACTTGTGTAAATTAATGGTCCTAAAGCTGAATTCCTGACTGAATTTCCTGAGTGCCTTTCCAAAACTTATCCTCTCCATTATCCCTCTTGTCTTGATTTTGATTGTATTGCCACTTAAGATTGGGAATAGCCATTCTTTAAAAAAACTGAGCAGCTCAAAACACATCCAGATTCTCTTTCCTTCTCCACTTTTTCCTGCTGCTCAAACTCATCTGTCCCACTATAGTTGAGTGTCCCAAATCAACACACACCAGTGCCAAAGAATCTCCACCTCACTGCACTCGCTGCATCCCCAGTGCCCAAGGCTGACTCCCCTCCCCACAGCCAAGGGCTCTATTACTCATCACATCCTTGCCAGGAGAAGTTACCTTCTTTACAAAAAAACTAAGGCATTATGAATGTTTTCTGTGACTGTGGGACCAGGAATTATGGGAGGGGACTGACCTTCAGTGAAGTCCAGTTACTGGGGAGAAGGATGAGACCTATGAAAGAGCTGAAGAGGCACCTCCTGGTGGTGCTGGGAACCAGGTCACTATATCTTGTCTCTGTTCCTCTTTATCTCTGCATAGAAAATCGCTGTTGCTCTTCCAGCTCACAAGAGCAAAGAGGTAGAAACCTCAATTAAAGTGTTTGAAGGGACTCTTCAGAAAGAAAGTGAATGTGGCTGAGATAGGCCCTATTCAGACATGGATTTTACTGTGATTTTTCTCAGGAACCCCTGATGCTTTCTAGCTCCCTGAGCACATCTGTTGCTGGAAACATAACAGTATTTACCTTGTTAAAAGCAGCTTGTGTCAAAAAGCATCAAGAAGGAACAGAGTGGCTGTGGAGGCTCCTGGGAGAGATTTCCTCCATGTGCTGCTTGCAGCAGCTTGCAAGGTGAAGGAGAGGGCACCCTCAGCCCCTTGCCTGGACTCGCTACAAAGGCAGTCTAGGCAAATCATGGCCCCTCGATTAACCACAGGAGGATTGGTCCCCACCTTCCACAGGGAGGGAAAGAAATTCAGCTGTTAAATTGCCTGACATCATTCCACTGGCAAACAAGGGCTTTCTTCATCTGGCAAAGTGTATGTTGAAGCCATGAAACCTGCAATTGCAGGTCTGCGAGGCAGGTCTTGGCCTCCTCTGTGATTTTCCAGTGTCTCCACCCCCTGCATGGTATCCTGTGGCTAGGTGGTGGGATCCCAGTGCTGCCTGGCTAGATGAGAGCCTCATAGATAAGAGAAACACCCACAAAAAGCACTTTAGGTTTCTGCAGCTCCATCTATCGTGCCCAGTGTTTCAGTCTTTTCAGTCCCATTTTTTTTTGCCTTCAAGAAAGAAGTTTATTATGACCTTTGCTCAGAGCAACTGGAACCAGCCAGAAACATGAAATCTGTAACATATCTGATGATGTCAGCTCACACTTCTCTGCAAGCCTCCCCCAGACTGAGTCACAGCAGGAGGGTTCAAAGTCAATACTCAATAGCATGAGCTTAAACATACACTGCCAGTGGGCTAATTTATTGATAATTCTGAGTAGAGTGAATTTTTCTGACTTGTTGCTGCTCCCTTGTCTATCTCCTGGTGCAAATGAAGAAGGATGCCCTTCCCATGTCTCTGATTATTAACAAGCTTGACATGACTTAATGATTTTCATTTACAAATATAGCTGAAGTACTTGCTTTAGTTATTTCTTAGCACATACTTTATGCCCTTGTACCTTGCCAGGTATCAAACTTTTTAAAAAATATTCAGAATTTAAAAGTATTATAGGAAGACTCTGACCACGTTTGACATGTTCATGACAAACTGTCCTCTGTCAGATGTACATCCCAAAGCCTTGTTCAGCAGTTGTGGATCCTTCTAAATGATGCTAAAACAAATCAGAGTAGCAATCTGCCTCAGAACAGAAAAGCTCACTCACCACATGTATGACCTCCTAAAAAAGCTCTTTGGCTGGTAAACATGAAGTCCATTAGAACCTGATAAACAGATGGGATGCACACACGTTGAAATTTCTGAGCGCATTGTTCTCTTGCACATCACACCAGGCATTAATGCCTGGATATCAAATCTATTGATCTACCAGCACTTCAATACACAAGCCACTATTTAGACTGGCTGCTCTCACAAGCAGCAAGCACTCCCTAAGCAGGGGAATGTCATTTTTGTCTCTGTAGAACTGTTGACTCAGAATGTCTTGTGATACATTTCTTGCACTGCCATGGCTCTGAGTGGAGCGGTCTCACAGACCTCTGCAAAAACAACTCCTACTGCAGGGCCACTGCAAAATTAGCACCACTCATGAATGTCAATATCTCCCAGTGACTCTATGAGCCTCCCTGAAGAAAAGAAATAATTTTTTTTTTGTCTGAAGAACTCTCTGACTGATGTAGTCTGCAGTATTTGTCTTTTTTCAACTCATGCTTGCCTCGTGATGCTGCAATAAATCACAAATGCTATGGTGCACTGCTTGGTTTTTCTTCACTCCAAACCCATTGCAAATATAGATGTAAATAGTTGCTTTGAAACTTAAGCTCTCTTTTATTCCAGCTTTCTTTACAGAGGCATGATTTGCAACTGCTGATGTCTGCTTTCTCTCATACTTTATTATTATAAATTAGCAGGGTCAAAGAGCTCCCCTTAGGAAGGTTTAAAACAACACTTTTCCCCTTTGGTTTTAATGCCCTACACCAGTTTCTGTGCCATCTACTGTGTAGCAGCATACCTCCCACTTGCCTTTGTGATCCTAAATATCTATGCCCTGATTCATTGTTGGGGCATGCAGTGGGAGCCAGATCACAGCACTTTCACGCAGACCTTTTTATAAGAGCACAACAGCATCCGTTAAAAGAAATGAAATCTTTTACTTGAGGGAAAACAAAAACACACACGCATGCACAAAAAAACCCACAGCAATTTTATATTATAGTCTGCAGCTAAACCTGGAGCTGTGGACCTCAAGCCAAAACACAACCACGGTTTACGGAAAGTGGCATAATATATATTGTAATTACAAGGTTCCACTACAATAACAGACCACAGAACTGGCCAAAGGTGAGTTTATTTGTCTTTGTTGGCAGTGGGAATATGGGTAGGTTTCTTTGGCTGAATTTTTTTACTTCCTTTTAAAAAAGGGAGAAATGGAGCCTTCCCCTTTCCCCATCACTCTCCACCCAAATGGCAGCTCCTACATGCTCTGTCAGCTGAGGTTAGCTCCATAACACAGATCTCTTTTCACTGAGCTATTATTTTACTAGTAGCTGTAATGGGCTATTATCTGTGTGACACAGCCTCTGGAGTGGCAGAAGACACCTCTTTCTCCTCCACTGACAGATTGAAGAGCTAAATTATAATTTAAGGAACCAGGTGCCCAATTCTGTCAAAACATCTCATGTGATGGTTTCTTATTCAAGAGAAAACTATACATAATCAAGTGAAAGCATATGAGGGTTCCAGGTCTAAAAAGAGATATCAGAGACAATATCAAGTAAGTGATGTTAATGCAAAGATGACCTTCTAGCTATTGTGTGCTTAGGGTTTAACAGCTTAAGCTCAGCAAGGAAAACAGATTCTGCTAGCTTTGCTAAATTCAAAACGTGAAAATAATTCCAAATCAGAGTGAAATTGACTGTCTGAATTCCACAGAATAAACAAGAGAATACAAAAATTAATTAATTCCATAGGTGAGACAAAATATCTGACAGTTTAAAATTCTTTCATTTTGAAGACTTTATGGGTTTAAAGCTTATGAGCTAACACATGAGATACTGTTATGCTAAAAATTTAGTGAGTGTTCTTCCACTTAAATGAACAACAGATGAATTTAGAAACATTAAATGATATTACTTGAAGAATTATACGTAACATTCTTAGTTTAAACAAATGTCAAGGTGCCCCGCTCTTGGCATCCTAAGTCTTCGATTTGTAAAGCAGCTTTTAGATAATTTAACAGCCAGAAATGGTTTAAAAGGAAAAGCATTTGCTGGTATCACAGAATGATAGAGTCACTAGGTTGGAAGAGACCTTCAAGATCATCGAGTCCAACCCAGACCTAACACCTCAACTAAATTAAACCAAGCACCAATGTGGCACCAAGTGCCACATCCAATCTTTTTTAAAAACACATCCAGGGATTGTGACTTCACCACTTCCCTGGGCAGATCATTCCAGTACTTTATCACCTTTTCTGTAAAAATTTTGTTCCTAATATCCAACCTATATTTTCCTTGGCACAGCTTAAGGCTGCGTCCTCTCGGTCTGTCAGCTGCTGCCTGGAGAAAGAGACCAAACCTGACTACATCCACCTTTCAGGAAGTTCTAGAGGGTGATAAGGTCACCTCTGATTCTCCTTCCCTCCAGGCTAAACAACCCCAGCTCCTTCTCGAGGTATTCCAAGCCCCTCACCAGCCTCATTGCCCTCCTCTGGATGTGCTCAAGTACCCCAATGTCCTTCCCAAACTGAGGGGCCCAGAACTGGACACAGCACTCACATTTAGTTTTCTTCATAGCAGCTACTGTAGGGTTGTGTTTTGGATTTATGCTGGAAACACTATTGCTAATCACAGGGATGCTTTAGCTATTTCTGAGCAGGGCTTACACAGAGTCAAGGCCTTTTCTGCTGTTCACCCCACCCCAGCAGTGAGCAGGCTGGGGGTGCACAAGGGAGGGGACATAGCTTGGACAGCTGACCCCAGCTGACCAAAAGGGTTACCTATGGTTATATGCTCAGTATATAAAGCTGGGAGAAGTAGGAAGGGGAGGACATTTGAAATGACAGTATTTGTCTTCCCAAGTAACCTGTCCTGATGGAGCTCTGCTGTCCTGGAGAGGGCTGAACAGCTGCCTGCCTGCCCATGGGAAGTGGTGGATGAATTAATTCTTTAGCCTTGCTTGTACATGAGGCTTTTACTTGACCTATTAAACTAACTTTTTTTCAACCCATGAGTTTTTTCACTTTTAGTCTTCTGAATCTCTCCCCCCATCTCCGTGGGGAGACTGAGCAAGCAGGCAGCTGTGTGGTGCTTGGCTGCCAGCAGGGGTTATACCCCAACACCCTGTGAAATATATTTTGATATTCTAGGAATAAAACTAAGAGGAGACTATGGTAGTGATCTTAGGGACAAAGCCACTTCTAACCCTTCTAAAAATTTTACATTGATAACACCTGCTGAAGGTGACTGGTAAACTTTACAGAATCCAACTCACAAGAGTTCTAATACAGCACTCCTGCTTCAGTTCAAGCAGGGACATCTTTGATCTCTCTCCTGAACTCAGCTTTGAGATGGTTTCAGAGACACACAGCATGTAGGAGTGCAAGGTGAGCTTTACCACTGGGATTCCTTTTGACAGCCACAATGACAAATCAAAAGAAGTGAGACAAGCTAATTTAAACTTAAAATAAAGGAAGCATGGCACAGTATTTGCTGAATGCTGGCTGTTCTCTCTGGATCGAGTGATGCCCCCACCCCAACACATCTGGGTAGGTCCTGTGGGAGTGCATTACAGACCCTGCTCCTAACAATATTCATGCCCACTGTCTGAAATTTAATTTTAGAACTAGTCCTCTATGAGTCTCCTCTTGCCTCCTCTCTGACTGTAAGATTCCCTGCCCTTACAGGCAGCATTCTCCACAGCCAAGATCTGTTCAAATGAACACATTCTCACAAACGTTCAAATGAAATTTCTCACAGCTGGAGAGGACCAAAGTAGAAAGTAGTTCCTCTTCCCCTACATGTATTTAGGGGCTAAAGGGGCCAAGCCTCCCTATTTTAATCCAGTTATTTCTGTATCAATGACAGGAACACCTTCCTGTCCCCCTCTTTATGAATTCTGTTTCCATTCTCAGCTGGGCTAGTGGAGCCAGATCCAGTGGCACAAAACTGAAGGGTCTGCAGTCACAGATGCACACACTACATTTATCCATGTTAATGGTGGCAACAGACTCCTAGTTCCCTCTTTTTGTCCTTTCTCTGTAGCCACACACCTTACCCCAAAGGAAGAATTAACTGCTGTTGCAGCTAACTCATCTGCAGCAGACTCTGCTGAGAGCCTTCCTTTGCTACCCCTGCCCCCATCCAGTTACTCCTACCCTGACATCAATGATTTACCTGGAATCACTTTGTTCTGATGCTTTCCTGAACAGTGGTAATGATCAAAAATATGTCAAGACAAAGAAAATTCACAATTTTCCATTTATTCCAGTGATAATTTTTTATCCCTTACTTTTTTCTTGAAACGTAGAGATCCCAGATTACTTGCTGAAGAGTCCACTAGCACCCAATGTGTTGTCAGCCTGAAGGTGAATCTAGAGAAATTGTGTAATCTTTCAGTCTCCTTCTCAACAGAATAATTTAGATCTGTTGAAGCTTGCAAATGCAAAGCTTTTGCTGTCTAGCTTGGGAAACATGTATGTATATACATACACATGCATACAAATGTATTTAATTTCCATTTGAATCTCCAAACATCTTTTTTGAAATGTGTCCATCATAAAGCCAGCACTGTAGCTGCTTCCTACTTTGTGATTCAATGGTTGCATCAACTATTTTGCAACAGCTTGAGATTTGGAGCTCACTTTGAGCTGTTTATGCCCAACACCACTACTTTTGGAGGTCCTGCTTGCCAGGTCCACTGCTGTGAAAGTCTGCCACCATTCTTATCCCTGCTCATCTCTCCACATTTGTCTTTATTGAAATGCAGTTTCTTTGTCTTGACCAGTTTGCCAAGCCTCGTGTATCACTGTCTGACTTTTTCACCCTTACAAGTATTTCTTCTTCTGTCTACTTTCCCATTATATGGAAAAGTTGCCAACTGTCATTTCATGAGTATAAAATGAGCATTGAACTTCAAATAAATATACTTACAGATTAGAAGCAATTTTATACATGTTTGTATTCATTTTGTTCTTACATCCAGATTATTTATTAATGCTCTGAACACAGGATGACTCAAAATGGCTTGTAACATGACAACTTCTCTGTATATGACTTCTCAAGACTGCTGAGACCTTTGCAATTGCTCTCTCAGGATCTCATTTTTCAATTACAACACTACTCTATATTAAAAGAAAATCTCTGTAAAATTTCTGTTTATTGTCAAATAAACTCACAGCCTCAAATGGTGAGAGCTGCAGTGATGAAAAGTGGTTTTGAGCAGAGACTTGCTGGCCCTAAGTACACAGTTGTGAGGCCTAGTGATCCCAGTCCTGTAATATTACTGATTTAAATCTTTTATCTGTCTTTCATTCAGGTCCTCTATGTTGTTAACATTCTAGCATGACACCAGCCACTTAAAAATTATTGCCCCAGTGTTCTTAGCCTTGCTAAACATATTTTATTTTTCCTGTTTTTGGGTCTCTATATTAAATTTGTAGACTTCAAGCCTTCTATCTATAGTTTCCTTTTTACTTTGTTGTTTTATTTTTTTAATCTCTAATTCCTTCAGTTGGGTCCAATTGTAATGAGAGGTAGCCAGGCAATACTAAAAAGAGCCAAGATCTCCAGCAACATGCTACCCACACATTCACCAGCTCATTCTTGGCTTTCTCTGCCTTTCTGTCACACAAGACCTCTCCTCCTGTGACCAGTGCCTTTCTGCGAGACCTCACATATTTCCACTGACAGGAACCACCCCCAGGACAGGATTCCCAGGGGACCCACCATCGTGCCAGCCACTGCAGCCTCACCTTCCTCCCAGCCTGGCTGTGCAGCTGAACCAACCTAGAGCCTCCCAAGCCATGCAGAGATCTGTGCCAGCAGCTGGGCTTTGGTCGCCACAAGAAGTAGTTGCCTTCTGTCAGGCCATGCGGGCGACACAACTGGAAAGGATCTGTGGCAAACTTAGGGGAGTTTTAATGACCCCATTAAGCCCTTTGAGAAACACAGGTATTAACTATTAACCATTAACTATAGCAGACATCAGAACAACAGCAGCTCTGTTGGTGGAGTTTTATTTATATTGGTATTTCTAACATCTCAAACAAGTTATTCTCTAACGGAACACAGACTCTTCCAGGAATGGCACAACAGAGTGGGACTGAATTTCAGTGTAATGAAAAAAAAGAGCAAATTTTCAGATTTTTTTTTTAAACATCATAAAAGAAAAAAAGAAGGGCAACAAGCCCATTCCCTCACCTTTTGCAGATCTTTGTGAAAACACGGCTTATTTGGGCAACTGAACACACACAAAATGAGTATTACTTTTCTTACACTAGGGCTTCTAACAAAAGTGAGCAGGAGGGCTTCAGCTCATCCTGCGTAGCTGGCAAAATTGGAATAAAAACACATTCAGCAAACTGATGTCTTGGTATTCTTCTGTCTCTTGCCCCAGCTGAGGCAGCACAGCTGCTTGCTGTACCTGTCCCTGAGGCTACATCAGGCACCTACACTGCTTATTATTGCTTATTATCTGGTTATGAGGACAATGGGTGACTTTTACTTGAGAAAATAATTTATTTAGCATATAACAAGTAGAAATGTTTTCAAATGGGATTGAAATAAAGTTGAACATAGCCTTCAGAAAGCAGGAGGTTTGGCTGGCTTTGGTCAGCAACAGCAAAAAAAATGTGACAACTTCTTTTTGCCCATATATTTAACAGAAAAGGACTTTTTAGCCTATTTTATTTCTGGAATGTTTCAAAGTCCTCCTTTGAACTTAAGCAGCTCATCTGAGAGTAGTAAACAGCAGTTACAAAAATACCCCAATGATGCCATGCTATTCTCTCCCTCATTTCATGAATATTATTTAATTTCCTGCATCTCCAGTATGAGGTTCTCTCCCTATTCCTCTGAAACACCTGTGCTTATGGGCTAAGAATTGGATCCATATTCAGAGCTGTCACAAAAAAAAAAGAAGAACATCTGGGCTTCTATGTCCCCCCTACATTGTGGCAAACATCGTTCCACACATGCCTATTTCACACTTTTGTCTTCCCAGCATGCAGGGGCTTGGTTGGTTCTGGGGACTTCTCACTGTCTTGCTCAGGGGTAGCAGCATGTTTGTCCATAGGCCCTAAAGGGGCAGTTCTTATCATCTAGAGGATGATAACTAGACCAGCTTTCCTGAGCGGTTGATTTGTCCCTGGTATAACTCTGCTGATTCTAATGGCTTTTTACCAGGGATGAATTTGGCCCCATGTTGTTAGATGTCTGCATATTAGAAACAGAGTCATTTGCTACAAGGGAAACAGTCAACATCTTATTTGCATCCATGCATATCAACAATGCAATTAGGGCAAACTTCTTTGAGAATTGGATTCAGATGGTAATTAAAGTATTGTGTTATGAATTTTAATTTGGCATTAGTGAAGTAAATTATTCTGTATTGCTCTGTTCTCACAGTTTGGGCAGAATACATTATGCTTTGCTTACTGAGACCTTTGAATTAAAAAAAAAAAAAAAGAGCCTGGTCCCTGTGTCCTTAGAATCTAATTGAGTTGGAAGAAAATGAGTTACATAAAACCTTTTACCAGTGATTCAAAGTCAAACAGCAGTGAACATCATTCCTTTGATACCCTCCCACAATTTGGGGACTCAGAAGGGTTGGGGAGGAAACTCTTCTAAGCAGCAATAATTTGTAAGATTCAATTAAAAAAGAAAGCACATAAAAATAACTACTTTGAAAAGACAGGTGCGATACAAACATTTAAAAAAGAAATAATCAATGTCTACATCTATATCACTGATATATGGCCAGCAGATGAGCTTAGAAAATCAGAGTGAGCTTACAAAATCATATTGGACTCCTGACATATGTGTAAGAGTAATATGCATGTATCTATATAATGTTTGTTTATGTGCTTTTGTGTCTGTAGTTTTGAAGGTGTGACCTACTAAGTAGCACAAACCCTAAGTTTTGGCTACTAATGGTTTGCATAGATATTGTGTTCAGAAACAGGGCACTGTTCTTCATGTCCCCAACTCCGTGTTAGTAGTTGGCAGGGGGTTTTAGAGGAAGACTAGTAAGGATAACACAATGACTGTTCAGATATAACTCTTTGAGTATAAGAAATCTAGGTGCTTGCATGTGGAGAGGCGAGGTTTTCAGTAGCTGAGGAGTGTTTAATGGCAAGTGAACCTCATCACGCAAGCGCTCCACATGTTTGCAGTAAAAGACAATCATTGCTTGCAGAATTTTCCCTCCAAGATGACAAGACAGAGGGCACACCATGGGAAGGGTAAGATGTAATTCCATCCATATTAGATGGCACACTAATCTCCTTTCTTCATCATTTTCCTTTGATACAGCCTTTCTTCCAGCTCCTGCATCAACAGCATCCTGGCATTCTTAGGGTTTGGCCAAGCAAAAAGGTCTAGAAAAGGCAAGAGATAAAAATCAATTATGTTCAATCATTTTTGGCTGCTTTGACCCTGGCTGGACACCAGGTGCCCACCAAAGCTGCTGTATCACTGTCCTCCTCAGGTGAACAAATCCTGCCAGGAGCCTGCTACAGTGTGGGCTTCCCATGGGGTTACGTCCTCCTTTGGCCACCCATCTGCTCCAGCTTGGGATCCCCCATGGTTTGCAGGTGGATCTGCTCCACCTTAGACTCCCATGGACTACCTCTCCATAGTCTTCTCCACAGGCTGCAGGGGAATTTCAGCTCTGGCTCCTGGAACATCTCCTCCCCCAGCTTCTGTACCCTTTCCCTCCAGAAAATAAGTGAACAGCCAAATGCCTCTAAGGAAGGGGAGTCCTGGCTCCTGTTCCCAGACACAGAACTGCTCCCAGCAGGATCCCCAAGAGTGTTTGCACTATGGGGTTGGTCTCATCCCACTTCTACATTATGACCCCTCAGTACTCTCTGTGTCTTTCGTAATAGATATTTGTCCGACCTACTCTTTAGGACTTATGGTGACAGAGATTCTGTGTTTTCTCCAGGCAGCCCATCCCAGTATTTCACAGTCTTAATGTTAAAGTCAAGTTTGTGCTCATATTTAACTGGAATCTTACTTACAGCAAGTTAAGTCAATCAGGCCTTGTTGTTTGACTAGTGAGAAAAATCTTCAAGTCAATGACATTTTTCTACTCCACATGACAGTTTCTACTCCCTAAAGGTATAAAACTGGGAGGTGTTTGAGTTTTTTGTTATATGGGAGAGTTGCAAGCCCTTTTGTGCCCTGCATTTCTTCATAGAAAAAAACTGCAGCTAAAATTCCAGAGCATCAAACTGCCATATAAAAAGGTTATGCTTTTAGTGTTTCTCATTTAGAGAGCTAAAGAGCCAAATGTTTCACAAAGACTAGATGCTCTCATGAGAATGAATTTCTCCATGATTTTCATAGTAGATTAAAATGTTTAAGACCTAAATAATCTTTGGATGAGGTCCTGACCTCATGTTTGTATAAATATGGGCTTGTTCAGCTGGAGTCTATGGAGCTATATAAAAATAGCGCCAGTGTAAGAGAGGATCCAGCCCAGAATATGTCAGCATATCCTCAATTGCCCAGCACCACACTGCCTGGCCCCATATGCTTCCAAGTGTCCTGACAGAGGTGTTTGCAACTGCTGTTGGAGTGCTCAGATACGTGCTACAGTATGAAACAGATGGTAGCTCCATGTAAAATAATATATCCAAAGGTAGCACTGCAAGAACCCTCACGGTATTTGTGTCTTTGAGGTAAGTTTGCTACAGATGTTAGCCAGAGGACATACTAAGCTTATTCACCGGATGTCTTTAGGGAAGGTAGATGCTTCACCACCTTAGGAAATCAAAAATATATTACATTTTCTTCTTGCTGAGATTAGTATTTATATTCAGAAGTAATGGATCAATTCCCCATGCTCCATGTGTTCAAGTGTGGGTGTTCCCTGTTGCTGGTGAGGTGCAGGGAGGTGTGTGCAGGTGTCAGCAGGGGTGGGCAGAGTCCACAAGGGATAACATCTTCTGCCAGCAGTGCAGCACAACAAAAAGCACGGCAGTGGCACGTCGCTTCCAGCGTGCCCAGCTGCCCAGTCCTAAATGCTACAGAACATTAAAAAGTAACAACAACAACAACAACAACAACAACCCTATGATGTCCCTCCTCATTAACTTTTTAAAGCTTCTGCTCACTTTGTGGAATCACCATTCTATCACATGGTCAATAATGTATGAAATGAAAAACTCCTGTCCACTCTGTGATGAAAAAAGCAGAGATTTACAGTAACTGCTTAGTGCTATTTTTGGTAGCCCTGAATTCAGGGGCAATAAATTTAAAAAAATCCCACAAACACAAAAAGAGAGCAGAAGCAAGAAAATTAAATTAAACAACAAAAAAAAAAGGTCAAACATTTTAAAGACAGTTGCAGTGAAGGAGATATATTTTTCCTTTCTTAATCTCTTTTTGTCACCTGCTCACCAGACAGCCACAGTCTAGAGAAAAAAGCAATGCCATTTTTTCCTTAATTTCCTCTATAAAATGATTTTATTTCTCATGGAAGACACATATCTCTGCTAGCCCCCAAGACCCAGAATCAGGAGTAAATGCACATCTTCAGTCCATCCTCCCATCAGTAACAATCTCCTTGACCTATTAACCATCTAACTGTTAGGCTCAGCTGAAGCATCTGTCCAGAGGTAGAGCATGGCAGGATTTTTCTGTGTACGGCCCTCCAAGGCAGGAGAAATGTTTTGCCCTCTGCAATTAATGCATTCATGTAGAAAATAAAAAACAATGACAAAATATATTCCTAGCCCTTTCTTGAAATTAGCAAGCGTTTACTGTTTGGCAGATTGGGCTAACTGAAAGAGGACAAGTAGCTTTTCAGAAGTATGTTTATGAAAATAATATGCCTAGCTATCATGGCTTGCTGTCTGTGTCCAGTGTGACTCTTCCTGCTGCCACTACTACTGAATTATCTTGCAGAGGGACCAGCACTGACAGATCTACACACACAGCATTGGCCAAACCTATTTTGGGTACAACCTGCCAGGGAAGCTTCCAGAAATGGTGCTGAGCCCTGAACCTATCCTTATTCCTGATAATGAGACCTGTTTCACTGCTAGGGTTGCTGCCCCAGCCTCTAACTTTAGCACATGGGTCAGAAAATTCACTGTAGCATGGCAGCATGAATGGCTTCTTCATCTTACAACAGCTCACAGCAAAATTTGTAATCTGCATTTCCAGCTACAGGAGTTTTGGAGCAGAATTAATTGTAAATGACTTCTAGCCTAGTTATAATCTAAAATACTGTTTCATTTTGGCAGTAGAAAGGAACTGCACTTTCTGCATAAAGCCAATGCCTATAAAACAGAAGAAAGCAAAGCATGATCAGTGTGGTGAGCAGGAGATAAAACAAGCTCCTTGGCACTGGGCAATGGCAGAGGAAGTCTGTTTCCTCCCTGATAGCTAGTCGAACATTGTTACCCTAAGCTGGGCTGGTTCTCCTCCCACCAGGCTGTTCATATACCATCTGTCCGTGCTGAAAATTATCAGGAGCATTATGTTGCGTCTTTACTTATTAAAAGGCTGAATGCAAACTTTCCAGAGCGTACACAGTGTTACAGCTTACTGCACTGGAAACTTTACACCATTATGTCTAGTGAGGCCCCTGAGTCTCTGTTTTAATACCTTGGAAATGCGACAAAGTAGAGCCAAGAAAGGGCAAAGAAAAACCCAAAACTTGAAAATCAGGACACGCAGTCTTCTCCCGTTTCCCTTCCTCGCTCAGATAAAACTAGAAACAAGCCAAATTTGTACTCATATTGTATTTTTAATGCAAGGACAGAGTAAAATCTTTCCCACAATCATTTTGTCTGTTCTGGCTTTGAAAGACAGAAAAACCTTTATTAAAAAACCAACATAGTGGTGGCACTTTTTCTTTTCCTTCAGTTCCCCCATCAAAACTTGCTTTCACTAAAAAGTAAACAGAAAACCTTCTTCAGATACAACCTAGATAAAAGGTGAAATGCAGTTCTTTCTATTAATATTTAAGAATCACATATATCTAGACATGTTAAAACACTCTATTCCCACCACCTGTGTCCACCTTCCTTTGAAGGGAAACTTGGTATTTCCTGTAGCAATAAGATGATGATATGCTGACTTGACCTGTATCTTAGATATTCATTCAACAAAATTAGAAAATCAGTCACATTAGAATAATGCACATGTGAGTTTAAATTCTTATTTCCATGTGCACCTTGGGGGTAGTCAGGGGAATATAGAAAGAGAACAGAAATTGCTTACTTTCGCTCACGGAACATAGCAAATGCTGGGCATAGGGTTGTGCATCCTGGTGTTCAGATCACTGCTTCAGCATGACTCGCTAGTAGTTTGAGAAACATACTTTATAATTCCAGAATTGAAATCTCACACTGCTGATCAGTTTCATGTAATTGAAAATAGGATATAAAATACCTTTAGTAACTCTTGAGCAACTTCAATAAGTAAGAATGTGTAACAGTTTGTTCAAATCTATCACTGAACATGGTATTTTTAAATACTGTGGAAAATAACAGACCTTGCCTCTACTAAGCAAACCTTTGGAATATTCTGCTCTATGTGAACAAGTAATTTTATTTCTTTTTACAGATTATATTCTTTATCTGTTTCACATGCACTTAGGAAAAGCATATTTTAAAAGCCTTCTTTAACGTGGGATAAATCTTATTCTGTAACTTTTGCTATGGACTTCATGGGCAGATGATTCTTCTTGGTAAAATTCCTCCTAAGGCTCCTGCTAAGGGTGAGAATTTAGAGGCTATCCAGGCAGCATTAGGACAGTGCCTTTGAGGAACCCTGTGCATGTGCAGTAGCCTTGCTGGCCAAGCATGGCCCACGAGAGGCTCATCTTCCCTAAAGCCTTCATTGCTCACATCACCCTCCTCTGTTTATTCCGTTTTTGCTTCTCACCCAGATCTGTCACAAAGTACACAAGCATATGTCTTTCTAAGCCAATCTCTATTATTTTATAAAACCCAGAGAAAAACATACAGGAATTGATTGTGGTAGCTGTCAAGCCTGCAAGTGATTCAAGCGTGTTTGCCCTTTCATTCGCTGCATTTTTGGGTGTTATATAAATAGAACAGGAAATGTAAAACGCAGGTTAAGTCATTCAACACTTCTGTTTTTTTCTGATTTCTGCCCTGTTCTGGCAGAAACTACATTTGAAACTACATTTTTGTCACTCAGCTAGTGTTGGAATATCTGTAGGTTTGAAAGCCAAAACAATAGGTTCTGTAGTGAACGTTATCAGCTTTTTCAAAATCAAGTATTGAATCAGAACCAGGATCCATCCAGGTTCTTCAAAAACCATAGTAGACACATTCCTCATTAGGCATCTGTTTATTCCAAAACACAAACACACAGGGGATAGAATTAGATAACACTTTTCTGGCTTACTAAATGGGTTAGACTTAGTAAATATGGTACTCGATTTTCAACTGATTCTACCATCTGTCAGCAAACTTATTGCTTTTAGCAGGGGTTTTTCTTGTGGTAATTTCTGGGATTTTTTTCTCCTCTGTTCTTTTCATGAATATACATGCTTACAAAGTTTAAGGGAAAAGTAAATTAAAGAAAAAATTGAATCAACCCACAAAATCTGAACAGGGCAGGTCAGATTATAATCAGAAGCTACAAATGGGCTTGCAAATTGTTATTAATAAGCAGCACAGGAAAAAAAAAATCTCATGCATGGAAAGAACTTGCTATTTTTTTCAGATATAACTAAATCCCCAAATCAGTTATCATAGCAAATGGTGTTTTAGCAATGCAGCAGCAACTGTATGCATGGGTAGAGACTGGTGTCTTTAGGACAGATAGCTGGGGTGAGAAAAACTACCCAGTAAATTGTCTAGCTGGGACCCAATGCCATAAAAGTCTAAGCACAACATTTCTGTCGTGTTTTCATACTGAAAAAAGTAAGTCTCAGACCCATTCTGATGCTAAGTAGGGGCAGAACTAAATCATGGAAATTCAACATAGGGATGCACTGGCATGGGCAGTGGTTTGAAGCTCCTACAGCAAGCTCCACTGCATGGTGTAGATGCATTGTTCCTACACTTGCAGCTGCCGTGCATCACACAGGGAGGCCTGTGTTGCTGTAGAAGAGCTTGATGCACTTAGCTACTTAGAAAACAATTTTGGCCTCATCCAGCAGAATGGAGAGGTTTTTCCAATATTTCCAGCAGATTTTTAGTCCCAGTTCCTGACTTTCTGGATGTTTAGGGAAGGTATGGAGTCTTAGCAGCAAGGAGAAAAGAAGAATGAAGAATGAAGACTCAGTCAGAGACACTGGTGATGACGGTGTCTCTCCAAGGTGTCTTGGTGCTCAAGAATGTTTCTCTCCTCCTCAGGAGCCTCCAGCAGCAGAACTGCATTGCTGCCATCCCCCTCATTTGCAAAAAGATGCTGCTCTTGACAGGGAAGGGGAGGACAGGGAGATCTTGTACTTCCCCTACCAGTAGAAGGTGGAAGCTGGTCCTGATACACAGTTCATCAGACAACAGTACTCTGCCCTTTTATCACTCACAGTTTCAGGGCAAGCTTGTCCCCTTGATCAAAACTACCCTTTCAGCCCGGGAATAAAGCAAGGCTAGGGCAAGGCATGACTTTGCTATGGACAGTTTTGGCAGAGAAATCAGCCTGCTGAGATTTTAAAAATTATTAAAATTTAATTAATTAATTAATTATTATAAATAAAATTATGCTGAGAAATAGATTTGGGAAGAAAAATGGCAGATTCCTTATAGGCAGATTCATCAATATATCCACAGCATTAAGCACCACTGGAGCAGGCAACCTCCAAGCATGTAACAATTCATACACCATACAGTGAACAAAAGTACAAAAATAACAAGGAACGAGATATAAGTTAGCACTGGGCATAAAACACCAATACAAGGGAGGAGTTATATATTGTAGAAATGTTTGTGATACTCTAGTGAAGTTATAAGTGAAGTCAAGGTGAAGAATGGAAAGAGGTATCAATGAGATGTAAGATAAATGAGAAGACAGATTCCATATACATAAAAGGAGATGGCAGAAGAGGTGGGATGAGAGATAGGAGGGGTAATAAATTGTTGAAGGGGCTGACACAGTAAAAAAAAATTATTTATTTATTCCTACATTCACAATCTGTCATAGAGAAATAATCAGATACTTATTTTCCATGAGAAGAAAATATACCATGATAAATCAAAGCTATGGCCAAGATGAAGTCAATGAAAGGAAGACATCAGAAGGCTTAAATTAATTGCCAGTATCAAAAACCCATGCCCCATTCAGAAAAAGAAAGCATAAAGATAAATTCAGATACATTAGCAAATGTGCCACATTAAAAAGCTCTTTAAAATATTAAGAAAAAAACCCTATAAAATAGAAGAGATCATATTTAATGCCTGTACTTTCAAAAAGGGATTTGATCTGACAGCAAGAAACCATTCCTTTTATTCAAAACAACACTGGGAAAAGTAATCAGGTGAAGATAATATTGGATGAAAGTGCTGTCGGAGAAAATATTGGGGAAAACTTGCAAGAGAAAACTATAGTGACAGTTCTGGTTTCAGTTACAGCAAGCATCACAGACTCAGTAAAGGCAGGAGACTGCAAACCTCCCAGCAGGATGTCATGGCCAAAAGACCTAAAAAGAACCATTCATGAGTGAACAGGGAAGTAGAAAGTATGGTTATAGATATTAATTTACCTCTGTAGTTGGTAGGACCAAGAAAATTACTGTGATACGCTGTTTCTGATTACTTCACCTGTACTTCTAGGGGACAGTAGAAGATTGGAGAGGGCTTAGATTGCTGGCACAAGGATGCTGTGAAAAGTGGAGAACATTCACTGGAGGGAGAGAAGTAAGGGAGGGAGGGAGGAGACTACTTGGAATCTGAAATTAACTTTCCACCCTGCAAGGAAAAATTACTGAGAGCATTAAGTTGTTTAATCCTGAACACAGAAACATAACAGGATGCAGTGGCTGGAGGCTGACATCAATCAATTTAAAACTAGATTCAAACAGCAAATTCAAAAGTGTATATTTTTCATGGCAATATTAATTAACCACCAAGAATAAATAAACAGTGGCTGTGGACAACTCTTACTACTTGAATTCAAGACTAGAAGTCTTCCTGAGAAATACTCTGCAACACAAAGAGTCATCTACTTGACCTAAGAATGGCTGGATAAAGCTGTAGTTCAGGTCATAGTGAGCATCAAGTGAGATGTCCCTTCTGGTGTGGAAGTGTATACATCTATGAAATACCAGTCAAAATTCTGAGAGAATTAACAAGTTTACCAGATGGCATCTGCTGACAGGAGATCGTGGTGGTAAAGGAACCATTTCTGTAACACAGTTCCCCAAAAAAATGTTCAGTGTAATAAATTACACTGGCAGGGAATATAGAAAGAATATTGAATTTCATAGTGATTTAATGGGAAAGGAGATTGTCAGAGAGTCAGAAGCTTTATTATTAAGGCCAAGGTTTGTTGTGTTTATTTAGTAAGAGGTTGTTTAGTCAGGCAGTGGTGTTTGATGATACCAGGCTTGGAGAGAGGCAGTCAATAGCAAGGCAGAGTGGATTACAGTTGAAGCTGGTGCTGATACACTACAGACAGAGAGTGAGATAGAAAGATCAGTGTCATGTAATTGATTGTAAAGAAATTTAAAGAGATGAAGGACTAAAAGGGAACAAGCATCCTCAGAAGGAATAGCAGGGGAGGGGTGGGAGTCTAAAAGAGAGTTAGAAGTTAAAAGCTAAGCTGTTTGACAGTATTTGTTGCATCTATTAAAAATAATGTATAAAAGTATAAATAGGTTTGAGAGAGAGAGATCCTTGAAAGGCATTTCAATGAGATCATGAGTCCTGAACACATGTACTAAACCTGCATCCTCATTAGCAACAGAAGTGTTAGAGCATCATTTTATGTAAGTAGAAGCTGGAAAAATTCAGTCCGGTCTGCTTCAACAAATGCAAAAACAAGTTCATATGTATATTTGTGAGAGCCACGTTTTCTATTAATCAAATGCCAATGGACAGACCTGGAGTGAATTCACAGACCCACTACAATTATTCTAAAGGTTAATGCAGAGTGTTTTGTGATAGCTTTCCTCACCAAATGGCTGATATTATGTTCTCATGAATACTCATTTCCTTAAATGACAGAGTCTGGCCTGAAGAATAAAACCAATTGAAAATACGCTAAGTAATATTTATCACAGATTTTATTGCTCAAAGGGTCTGTGGAGATCATACCCTGATTGCTTGTCACAGATACCCTGGCAGCATCACTTTCATCCCGTGGCTCCTTCCCATCAACATGCAGCGGTCTAGGCTGAGGGTAACCTGGTAATGATTTCAGCTGTGACCCTTCCTGCATTCCTGTACTTAATGTTTCTAAAAATTAGTATATTTTCAAAGTAAGGGCTAAGAATATCTGAGAAAATATTTCCTTTACAGAAAAAGAAAACCACCATACTAGAGGCTGGAGGGTAAAGTAATTTAGCTGCCTTATATTTTTTGAGCCCTCTTCCATGAGCAAACCAGTGGTGACACAAAGCTGAAGTACTATTTCCAAACAGAAAGGATAAAGCTGTCACCTGCACTGAAGGGGTGCCTGCAGGGGAGAGAACTGTCTCTTCTTTAGGCATTAGTGGGAAGTGTCCCTTCTCCAGGCATTAGTGTGCTCTCACAGGAGCTATGGGCAAACACCATCTCAGCTCTGGGCTGTCCTCCCTGCCTAGGGCTTTGCACAGGCATTAATTTAACCCCTCATCATGCTCCAGCTCATGGACCTTGCCTGTGTTTTTCCTTCCTACCTAACACAGGTTTTATTCTTGTTCAAATTATTTATCCCAGTGGACCTAAACTTTTGCTCAGTCCCCTGCTGAGTTCCTGAAAGATAATGAACTAACTGATTTCTGGGTAATTTATGCATAAATTTATATACTGAGCTGTAGTTTAATCAAACTCCTTTGCCTTGTGTAGTATAATAGCAATATCTAATGAAAACATATGAAGTATGTGTTCCATAATTACCTCAGACAGCTCATTTCGATTTGCTTCCTATTTAAATCCCCAAATTCCTATCTTCTTGCATTGTAAACACTTTCCTTCCTATCTCATCAATCTGAGTTATGTAAATGATGTGGGGGTGGGGGTACAATTAAATTTTTCCTCAGTGTTATCAAAGGCCCTGTTCTCCCAGAAACATCTGACTTGGGTGCACACAAAATATGGATTTTTATTTGACTGAAAAACAAAGTTAACATAAATCATAAATAATGGCAAACACAAGTACAGTGGTATCACTAGAGCCAGGGCATACAGACTTAATTATTTAGATTTAGAATACAGGATTAATTATTTAGAAGATACAGACATTAGAAAACTGCCTTTGTGATACTCTACCAGAGACACTTAACATGAAATACACCCAGAACAGTGGCCTCAACTCTACTTTCACTGAAGGACAGTATACCTGGAGTATCCACTTTGAGACCGATGTAGCTACAGCAATGCAACTCAGTGTTAGAGAATCCAGCACTGTTTTCTGAGGTCTCAGAGACTGACAGTTTTTCAGAGCAGAGGAGAAGAAAATGAAAAACTTAAGTAAAACTATATATTTGCTGTGTAGCAAAATTGCTTTTCACCAGCCCAACACAGTATTTCAACATCCACCTGCAGGGTTGCAGATACATTTTCGCTGCATCCAGCAATAGTGAACTTGTAGTTATATATGGTGGCATTAATGCACCTAAGGAAAGGGCAAAGAAAAAAAACTATCAGCACAGATGCCAAGGCAGTATAGAAAGAAATTTTGAGTGTCTGACAATTTGACATTCATGTAGCATTTCTGCTTCGAAAGATTATTCTTTCCCAGAATTAATTCCAGGCATTTACAGTAAGTGTCAGTTTGTTTTTTTATTATTTTTCCCAAAGACTACAAGTTGCACATACACCATCAATGAAATGGAGCTACCTTTCTGACAAAACTGCAAGAAAAGGGTACAAAGCAATATGATGCAAAAGCAGAAGATGAAGAGAGCCTAACCAAGAGCACTGCGATAAGCACTGAACTGTTGACATGTTTCAGCGGTTCTGCTTCATATACAGAGAACAAAGAGTGTTGGAGCAGCTTCTCAGGGAGTATGAAGTGAGAGCCATTTACACCAGATAAATTCTGCCCCCTGCTATCTAGTCTGAGACAAATTATTTTATATTCAGCAAAAAACCCTGCTGAACCAAAGAGCAAATTCAACAGTTCAGTGTAAGAAAGAAAAAAGTAGAAATTTGAGGTGTATGAGGCTTCAATTCTCAAGTGCAGGATTTCAAAATCCAGAGCCACGTCCTCCTCCTCTCTCCCTGATTCCTTTAATTGCACCTTTTGCCCCTGTGATTTTTTTTCTAAACACCGTATTACCGGTGGGTTATTTCCCTGTCTGGATCTACTCCTCTTCCATCTCCTGTGGTCAGTGTTTGTTCCTGCCAGGTCATGGCATCACTATCCTTCATGTCACAGAATTGATCAACAGCTGCACTACTTCTACTTTAAAGAATAGAATTAAAAATAAGACCTCAGTATTCATTTTTTCAGTAATATGTTCACAGTAAACCACAGAGCTTCACAATTCTGGGAACAAGTAATTTTTGAGGAAAAATTAACAACAAAGCATGGCAAAATCCCTGTAAGAAGGTTTTTATCAACTCAGTATTACCTATTTCTAAGTAGGATCATTTTCTCCAAAAATTGCATTACAATAAAAAGCCTTGGGTTCTTTTCCTCCTATTAAACAGTTTCTATATAGTAAACAGTTTGATTATTAGTTTTTAAGGCTCCTTTGTAAGAAATGTTCTACACAAGGAGAGTCCAATCCTCCAAACCAGCTCCAAGGACCAGCTGTGGCAGGAGCTCATAGTTAAAGATCAGTTTTGATACATCTGCCCTAACACATCATTCATTTCTTGAATGAGGTAAGTAGAGATAAATGAGATTGTAATTCATTGACTGAAAATGTGTGAATAGACATCCTTGGTGTGCTTGGAAGGAATATGAGATCAGGGGAGAGCCAGCAAACTGCAGGCAACAGGCAATGAAGTGCCAATCTAGGACTTCACAGGAAACGTACACCTCATCAGCCCAAGGCTGACGAGTTATTGTCAAGCTGGTGGAACACTCCTTGCAGATGCTGCTTCTGTCCTAAAATTCACGTGCCTGTATGTTCAGTTCACCCCTCTCACCCGCCCTCAAACTGCTCTGATATAATAACATCCTCCTTCAAGCTATGTTACTGCTTACAAAGCAGCAGAAATATCTGTGTCTGGAGAAGTCTTATTGCTCAGGAACATGGAAATCATTTGACACTCTTGCTAGCTAGCCTAGGAAAGATAACCCAGGAACAACATCTCCTTCCAACTAACAGTCCTCCCAGGAAAGCTTTCAGGGAGAAAAACTGTAAGGGAGGAAGAGCAGTATGGAGCAGGGAAGTATTATCAGCATTATCACAAAGGGAAGAAGCCATGCAGAGGTGTTTTCTGTGTTGTGTAGTGAAGGTGTTATTGAAACAGAGCTGCTGAGTGCTGCCTGCCGTTCCCAAGGGAGAAGCGATTATCCAGCAGGTGAGGCTGCAGCAGGGGACAGGTTCAGAGGAAGCGGATCTGCAGCCGTTAGACCGTAGTTCTTCACATCCTGGGAGCAAATCTAGTATTCCTGAGCAGCATTCCTTAGTTGTTTAGGAGATGGGTTTGAAACCTTCTGGCAGAGGAGAGCCCATCTGCTGGGGTTGTCATGCCCAGCAGCCCGACAGAGGGGCGGCTGCTGCAGCTCTGTAGGCTCCGGATCAGCCGGCAGTGAGGCTGAGCGTGCATTCCCCACAGGCTCACACACACACACCAGATGTACACACCTACATGTGTACCTGTGACCAGCCACGTGGATCCACACAGATGGAAAACACAACCCTTGCAAGCACAAACAGCACAGTGGCCTCATCCTGTTCCCCTCTCTAGATGATCAGGATGACAGCTGCTAATGGGAAAAAATGTATACCTCTATACACAACATATGGTTGTATATATAGGTATACATTTTGTGCTGTGGTACTAGCTGTCTCTAAACACTTTGTCTGCCCCAAAACTGTCCCTGGATCTCCCATCTCCCCAAGTGTTGACACCCAGACACGTGGGCTCCTAAAGCAGCCCCTTCAGTTGCTGGTGGATAACTGGCAGACCCTCTGGTCCCTGCCTGTCTTTCCAGCCACCAAGGCCAGTTTGATGTTTGGTAGCAACCCACAGTGGTACACAGGTACAGGTACAGGTACTGGTACACAGGCAGTGCTCTGGCCTCTCCACTTCTGGCACCCCAGGCACCCGGGGCCCTACGTCCTCTGGTACAACTCCAATTGTTGGGCCCATACACATGTAAAATGTCCCTTACTCAGGAAAACAGTTCAAAACAGAGCTCAATTTGAAAACAGGGGCAGTGGTTCATGTCCCTGACCAGGGTATTGAAGCTCCTGCGTTTGCCCCCGTGTTTCTGGGATCCTTCATGTCATGAGTTTTTTATCCCACAACCCAACACCATCCTCTTTAGGAGAGGACCCACAGAAAGGGTAACAAATTGTTCTCTTCACTGAAGGCTGGCTCAAGCCTGACAAGACCTGTAATCATATTAGGATCTTGGACTTCCTGTTTCTCCACACAGTGGGTCTGTAAGGCTATTTAACATAGCTGATATTTCAGTTCTCTTTGTAAAATGGGGTTGAATGTGAAACAGCCTATTAAAACAGTATGAAGCTTTAAATTACTATGAAACATGAGAAACACGGTTCATCTGTCACCCTGAGTACAAATGCTCAGGTACCTGTCTACGCCTACAAATTATTTTTACACTTCCCTTGACATCAAGGCTTTGATGACCACAATGTTTTAAATGTACCAACTGGTTTCCACCAAAATTTCTCGTTAAGTGAGACCTCACAATCTGTATTTTATGTGGGTTTGGGGGCTTTTTTATGAGAGTGGGCATCTGAATCCTATTTAATGACTCCTTTAGAAGAAAACATTCAGAACTCATTCCTTATTACCTGTCAGAGAACTAAGACAAGAGTAAAAAATCTCCAGTGAGGCTTGACCCTGGCTGAGACACAGAGGACATGAAGCAGTCTTGATTTCACTGATTCTGGTGCTGAGGCACACCACTGGTTTCACTGGGTGTTCAGACAGGATAATTCTCACCATATGCTGGATCACTTTGGCTTCTAGTCCTGTCAGGGGAAGGCCATTTCCCATACACCACATCCGACCCTGGTACTGAATACAGACATTTTACTTCAACTCTTCTTCAAAGCACTCATCACTGTAACACCTAACTGGTTGAAAACCTTTTATGACTTTATCTACATAACAACCTGATGATGGAGAGAGGTATAATTATCTCATTTCACTAGTGAGGAATGTAAAGAGATTAAGATGAAAATAGTAAAAAAAAAAAAAAAAGCCCATTAATTTTTGGTGCCCACTTTAGGATGTCTAGGAATTAATCTTTTAGAGTACTTAGCGTAATGTAGTCGTATACACTCAAGAATTTCACTGCAGTCACAAGTGCTTGGCACTTTTTATGTAGAAACTCTCATCTAAAGCTTCAAGTAGGAGAACATGCAATTATTGGCCAATCCAAACAACTGTCCAGCATCACACCAGAACCTGGTAGTGGAATGAGTGAGTCAATCCAGTTTTCCAGGGGTTCCCTGACATTGCCTTCTCTTTTCATGACATCCTACCTGAAGCTCTGAGTGTAACCTAACAGAAGTCACAAAGAAAGCAAAGACCCTACAGGTAATAATAAACTTTTTCCCACACAGATATAACATAACCACCCTTCCAGGAACTGAGTGAACCAAGAGTTCTTTGGAAAGCAGTTGGGATCATGTGAGTACAGACTGTGCTCTTTCACAAAGGCCTCTGGTTAAGAGTTTACAGATGGACACCATTCTTCTAATCCCTCTCTCCTAAACCTCCTTTCCCATTTCTTCTAATTTTGGAACTCTTGGATTTACATTCAGCAAGTCCTCTGAACACAATGTTTCCTCCAATACAACACAATTGCATATGTACCATCAAAACATGCACTAGGAATCTCTTTTCCTTCCAGAAATATGCCATTTAAAATAGAGACTTATAGAAAGCACAATTTTTTGCAATACCATTGATATTTGTCTTGAATTCCTGGCAAATTTTGGGCCTAATTGTCTGTGGATATTGACAGGATTGTAAAACAACTTGTCTCAGAAAGTTCTGGGTGGGCATGCTGCTGCATCTCAGATATTCAATGATATATCAAAAAAATCTATCTCATCCATACCATCTTTTCTAAAGGTAGTTTTCTGATATCGAATGAACAAAACATTTTTAAGATGTGGAGACTTTTCAGTTTGCTGGACTGGCAATACTTACATCTGGTCTTTTTGAAACCAGATCATCCACACTGAGATGATACTTGTCAAGCAGCATCAAGTAATAGTGTCTAGTAAGAGTCTTACTGTCAGGCACATCAGTTTCTAATTTAACTCATGAAATAGTTAAAGTAATCCATTAATCTCACTTTTATACATACAGATAAGAGCACAAGCAGCTCGTTGGCTCAGGCAGTAGCCACCATTTTATATTTTCTCTTCATATTTGATTCTTGTTTCAGCATCTCTCTCCCCTTCAACATAAAATACATTGAAATATTGTGAATATTCACAACACACAGAGTTGTGATTGCTTAGACACATGTGAGTCACAAAAGTATTTAACTCAGATGTTGATGTGGAAAAATAAAGGTCAGTCTTCACTGTGAAGCTGCAATTGCATCATTTTGACTTAAAAATAAAGAAATAGATGTAGAAGGAGGATGTGTATGGGAGTAAAAGAACAAGAAATGTAAAATTTTCTCATGTTTAGCAGAAAAGAACATAAAACAAATGTAAGAAGGACTTGAAACACTGGGTTGTTTCATCTACAGTGGGCAGCAAGAAAAAGAGGAACACACAGAGGAGCCAGTGGTGTCATGCAAAGCCAATGGCAATGGGGACATTCTCCAAGAAACTCCATCACTCCCAGGACATCCTCAGCACAGAGATGTATTCAGACAGCGTGAATTAGCTGTGAGTTAATACATTTTGGAGGGTTCTACTTGAATGGAAGATACACATGGGCCATTTCTGAAAAATGAATATTCTATAGTTAGCATCATTAAACACGGGATAACTGCCTCCCACAACAATAACACTGTCTACAGCATTTGTCATGTTTCCAAATATGGGAGATGCCACTGAACAGATAAGCATGACAGCTTGGTAAATAGCCAAAGCAACTCTTACAAGTTATGCCTATGTCAAGTAATATTTTTGACCTGATTTGTACAGTATGAGCGGGGAAAATAAATATTTTATTTTGAAAGTTTCCTGGAAAAATAACGAAATGATCCAAAACAGACCCTCAAGTGACAGTCTGTTAATTTAAAAGTATACTATATGATAGGAAGCATGTTTTCCAATTAGCCATCCGTGGCTGCACTGTATTTTGAAAAGACTGAGAAAATATACAAGACTGGCTTTGTTGATCTGATAGTGCTCTGAAATTACTAGCCATAAATTTTCCCATACATCTTTACAGAAGCACACTTTGGCCATCCCTGAGGGCATGAGAAAAAGCTCTATGGCCCTGCACTAGACTGGTAAAGGCTAGGGCTGTCAGCCAATTTACAGAAGAGCTGAAGACTTTTCTCTCTCCTAGAATGATTATCTTTGTAATGAAAATTTTTAGTCTAGTCTAAAACCAAAATATTGCTAAGCATGTCTAACTATCTTCATAGAAGTTAAAGGGTTCACACTGCTAGAGGACAAAAACTGGGTTTGCAGCCCAGAATAATTTTTAGTTGTGTGGTTTTGTGTATATTTTTGTACAGACACACATGCTCTTACAAACCTGCATCTGTACACTGTGTATTGTTATATCCAGGAACCATTTTAAAAAGAAACAGCAAAAAGGGAAGGAAAAAACCCCACCACTGACACAGAAGAGAAAAAAAAAACAACTGAAGGACTAGTCAGAACAACAAAAAAGAATGACTCGTTTCAGGATGTCTGTAAGTATCATGGCAATAATATCTAATTAGGTTAAGTGTTCTATTTAATAATTCACTGTGTAATGAGATAGAGTAACAGAAAGTAATGGGATTTGTCAAAGCCCAAGCCAGCACAGTATAAAACACGTTAGATATTTAAAACACTTTCAGAGTAACAAGATCAGTTGATTTAAAAGCCATTTATGATGTTGTGCTGTTGTGAACTGCCACATCCTATGGGTTTTGGGAAAGCTGTTTACTTGTCCTTTTAAAACTTTTTTTGTCACTGACTTGCAGGAGGAGATTATCTCTGTGCACTAAGCAAACTGCATAAAAGCAGGAAACTATGAAAATATGTATTCTTAAGCCTTTCTGAGGCAGAAAAGAAAAAAGAAAAGAGAAAATATACCTCCTATAAAATAGTCAGTACATAATCTCAGAAGTTCATTATAGCCTTGAGCACACTGGTTTGCATCCCAGATTAAAGGATTTTCAAAAGGAACTGTGATTGTCTTGTCACGGTTGAGCTAGATATTAGTTGGCTGAGCTGAGTATCAAATATGGGAAATTAGTTGCCATTAAAAGCTAGCTTCAGGCAGTTCATTTCTCATCAGCCAAGCTGTGTGAGCCTCCTGCTGTGGACAGTGAACATTAGCTTACTAAATACTTTTGCTAATCAGACACCACATTACTAACAGAGGTGCCTGAATTTAGAGAGGAGGAGTTGGATGGCAGATACTGAAAATCTGTCTGAGGTAAGATTAACTGCTTTTCTTTATCAAAAGAGTTAACTTGTCTTTTCCCCAGGCCTCTATTTTCAAAAAAGGATAAGACCAAATACTTCTCTGGTTTTGTTTCTGCTTTTCGAACCATTCTTTTATCATTATTATTTTCAGTCCTGGGAAAGCCATGGAGGAGACAAATTGAGTCAAGGTAACTTAAAAGTTAGATAATAGGAATTTGCTGCATTGGTGATGCATTAGGAACTTGCTGGCTTGGAGGATAACAACTATTTGTGACACCTTGGCAAACACCATCATCTTCGCAATAAAATTTGTGCACAGTGTGAGGTGCAGAGAGATGCAGCAGGACATGACATGCTGGGCTGCTTTCAAGGAAGAAATAATCTGTTTTTGACAAAATCAGAACTAACTTGAGTGTGTGACCTAGCCCCAAATTTATTTTACTTTTATTGCAACAGTGGTTTGGAAACATTAGTGACATTTTTCTTCTCTTAGCATGCTCCTTTGCATTTACTTCATTGCTATAGCCACAAACACCAAAGCAGAAGTTTCTGGTCTTACTAGATTTCCAGGAAGATCTCTAGGTAATGAGGAAATTGAGTAGGTAACCTGCAGGTAAATGTGTTTGACCTAAAATGAACAGGCAGATTTTCACGTGTCTCTAGACTACTTTGTTGATGTTACAAATGCCTTTGGGAGTATCATTTGCCATTAACCCAGTACATTAGACAGGGAGATAGAAACTCAGTAGGACAATTTGTCCAGGAGATGCAACATTCAGGAGCAATGGGAAGACTGAGCTAAGGAGCGTTGTAACCAAAGCCAGTCATGTTCCTTGTAAGAGAAACTCTTATACAAAGAAAAGCTGCTCTGCAGAGAAGATGCCTGACTCCTAGGACAGGACACAGATGCAGCAGCTACACATCTCTCATCCCACCTCACTACCCTGGCTTCTAACCAACTCCCAAAACTTCTACTGCTGTTAATACAAAAGTAAAAGGGTCTTTTAAACGTGAAGAGGAAGGGACTGTGCCTTAGGTCTCTGTTCTGATGCTTGGCCTCAACACAGTGATCTGCTCTAAAGTCATCCTGTAGGTAAGCATCTCAGCTCTTTTATGTCTTATTTCAAGAAAACAGGTAAGTGGATGAGTAAACCAATTTTCTCTGCTTGATGAAAAAGGTAGAAAAAACTGTTTCCTGAGAGTAATGATGAAGGCAGTTCTGAGCTCTTCTTCACTTTCAAGATTTTTGTGCCTCTAGACAAGCTCAGGAGTAGATCTTTAAACACCAGATGAACTGCAACCTCAGAATCAAAAGCCAGTAAAGACTTTTGAAAACCATTGTGAAAATTCTGAATATATATGTATATATTAATTGTCATAAATGACAATATTTATGCCTAGCACTGAGGAACACACCACCTTGTCTATCTCTAGAGTCCAGAAAACAAGAATAGGAAACAAGAATGTCCAGCTGGCCTCAAGCAATGGGCCATTTGGCCAAGTGTTCTGCCCCAGCAGTAGCAGTGTGAAACACCTGGCCCTCCTCTCTAATCCATTCACTGTAGTCCCAAAATTAGAGATGATGGAGGGTACATTCATTTATTCACTCATTACTGTACTGTTGGTCTGTGGATTTGTCCATCTTTTTCTTTGAACCAGCTAAAACCATCTTTCTGTACAAGCTCATCCAGAGCTTCTGTCTGTTTTAAAGCAGTCTTGCAGTAGTTACTGAGTGCCTGGACAACTGGTGGATGAAAAAGATCCATTAACATTAGCCATCATCTCCGTGATTTTATATCTCTAAACACCTTTCACTCTCACCAATCTTTTCCTCTACACAAGTTTCAGCTCGGGTGTCTCCTCATAATGGCTGATATTTCCTCTCCCTAATGGTTACCTCTCCTCCTCTGTTTATTGTAAAGACACCTAGAAATTACTGGAGCTCAAGTCTGGAAATCCAGGAACGTAGAATAAATTTGTAGACATCATCAGATTTCTGTGCCCTGTTTTCTCCAGTTGTGCACACCTCCCAGCTGTCATTTGTCAACAGGTACAAACACAGTGCAGCATCCTCGAGAGCTAGCCAGAGCCTTTCTGGCTCCCCAAAGGCTGTTACAGGCTATGGAATCTTCAGGATATGCTCCCTGCTCAAAAATTTTCAGAGCATTTAGACAGTCTGATTTGGGCTATCTCTCTTTTTCTTTTTGCTCAGGGCTCGTCTTCTCACCAGTAACATGGCAGGTTTAAAATGTGTCCTATTTATCTGTGGCAAAAAGGAGGTCCTTTCAGCCTGTGCAGAAGTGCACTGTACACATTCATTGAAAATAACTGAATAAAATTCCAGAGGTATTTGCAAAACTAAATACCTAATGAGCAACTGTACTTCCAGTACTTGAGCTATTCTTTTGTGGTTTGTCAGTACAAAACAAAATGTAGCTAAGTTACTCTGACTCACTACTTAACAGCTCTGCATACATTAATGATTGCACTTACTAAAAGCTTTAAATTGGTACCAGTTTGATGGAAACTGTCAAGCCTACAGTCATTGTTTCTGACAGTATTATGTGTTTCAAGTTATTGTACCACTTAGTGCCTTGTTTCCTCACGTAACAGTTTTATGTTGGAAGGTCTGTTTTGTTAAAGATGTTTTTACTGTATAGGCTCAAAAGAGGATTACAGTTTCTCTGAGTGAACTGATCACATGAGGGAGGGGAAGCAGGTCAATTCAGCTTCCAAACTTAAGGAAGGTGTTTTATCCTCTACATATGGTGAATGTAAATTTTATTGAAAGCCCTGAATTAACTGCAGGCTCCTGTTGAAGCTATACAAATAGTGTCATATGTGCCCTGGAAAGAGAGACTTCATTGTTTGTCTTCTGGTAGCACTCTGCTTTCTGGAGCCTAAAAGACAATTACTTCCTTGCAAACACAGGCAGATTAAATAAGCCACATTTTGTCCTTTTTGCCATCTGCCCCTTGCTTACTTTATTTTAAGCTGCATGACTAAGCTTTACTATCTGACATGTGAAGGTGGGACATGCTGTTTTTCTGCTCAGCTCCTTGAGGCTTGTAATGAATCCGAAGAAGCAGAACGGATCTGCAAAGGAGTGAGTCAGAAAATCAGTAACTGTACAATAATTACTTGCTGTGCCAAATAGCAGGACTTGGATCATAACATAACAAAATATCCTCAAGGAAGTTTCATGATGCAAGAGAAATATATTTTTATTTCTCCTAAAAAAATAGCTGGTGGGCCTGATTCTGATCCTCATGTAGCTCCAGCAGCAAAAAACAGATCAGAGCTTTACCTAGATTCTGCAGAAATTATTTTGTGGGTAACTCTCAGAGCAGAGGAGAAGGAAGGAAGGAAGGGAGATGGAAGCATTCCTAATTAAATCCAAGAGTCACTCTTGAAAAGCATCAACCCTTTTCCCTAAGCTTTCCTGCAGGGCAGAGACCTGCAAGCAGCAAGGGGGAGAGTCTCAGGAACCAATACTCTGTGAGATCATGGAAGGAGCAAAGCAATCTCCTCTGGTGTCAGGGATATGCTGTCTAGTGGGAGCTTCTGCGTTGACCCCAGTCCTGAGAGTTGGGCTGGGGACTAGTGGGACTGAGGTGGGCCACTCATCACAGGATGAAGGGCTGCCACCTTGCCAGTGGAGCAATGCATTGAAGCCTCTCTCCAGCATTGGACCAGCTGAGGAATATGTACTAGCTGAAGCAGACTGGGTTTCAGGCAACTGGGGAACTCAAACAAACCTAAATAAAAATCATTTGGAGAAGGGGAAGGTAAGACAATCTCCTTTGTATATAAGGCATTTCTGGTTCTGTGCCTATACAGGGAAGTAAGAGTTCACATGTATGTGCCAGGAAACCAACTGGTATAAGGACTCTCCCAAGCATATAATGTACTTGTTTGGTGGGTTGTCATCCTTGTTTTAAAGTATTGGAGCAAGGATTGTACTTGGGTGATTGATTTTATCTAAAATCATAGGTACATTTCTATTACTACTACTGGAGCAGTAGAGATAGACTTGCTGATACACTCCAAGAAGCCTGAGAACTTGCTGCTCTGTGTAACCAGGCAGCATCTTTCACACCCCAACTGCCCAGGCAGAGACTTCAGCTGGGGCAGGGAGTCAGGACCACCAGAGCCCAGAATAAGGATAGTCTCCAACCCACTGACTATTTAGAGCAACTTAAGACTAAGGCTTTGTCCTGCAGGCAGCATTGGCTTCTCTTAAAGGTCAGTGCAACCTTGTTGTCTCTTCCTCAAATAGCAAAATAGCCATTGGCCATTCTGGTTTTGTACCTTTCCTTTCCAGCAGCCAGCACAGCAGGACCAGGACAGCACAGACAATTCACCTGTAGGTGAGTGGGTGTCACACATGATAGGGAGCATCCACCCCCTGTGGGGAAGCACATCCCAGACCCATGCCCTTTCCACATTCTGCACTCCACTGTCGACTCAGCGTTCTGCACAGTCTTTCCTAGCATGATGCCCACATGCCTTTTAGCAGTACATCTCACAGGTGGTGTTTTGTGGCCATCACAAAAGACAGAGGCTGGAGGATGGAGGGGTGGGTTAAGAAAGAATTGCATCTGGTGGAGATGCAGTCCCTGGATGCATAGGAGGCAGAAGTGCATCCAAGATGCTGGGTATATGTGCACAGGCTTACCAGGGTTCCCCCCGGGTCTTAGGAGGGCCAGACAGCTCACAAGGGTGCTTCAATGTTTAAGTAGACTGAAATGACCTTTCTCTGACTGCAGAGGAACTACAGAGAGGAATGATCCACATGTTAGGTGCTTAAAGACAGATTGAATCTGGGACTCTACCTGGACAGTGATGACAGCTTACTAGGTGAGAAGGAGAATCACAGCAGAGGAGACTTTACATGATTTGAGCCATGAGCTCATCTGGGTAACAGGGGCCCTGGATGCCCAGAAGATAACAGAAAGATATCATCTCCATGGTACATTTTTTCTTTTAACTCTATCCCCTGACTTAAATCCTTTGCTCTTTGTATATCCATTGATGCTGTAAAACATCATATCATGTGCTTAATATATTAGGACATATTTAAAGGTGTGTCTATTTTAATACACAGGAGAGGTTGCTCTAGAAATTATGTGCACTGTTAGAATGATGATAAAAGCAAGTGTAGGGATTGTCATATTATCCTACATTCTCAATCTTGTGCCTATCAGAGAAACACCATCTAGGACACTTCATAGAGAAGCAATTCACTATAAAACTATCAAAAGATTAAAGTTTTCTGTGTTTTATTGCCTTTTGATACTGGAAGATTTGTTTATATCTTGGGAGGCCAACATGTGCTGTGATAGTTGCTCTGATGGCGCGTGGGATCTTAGGGCCCTGAGGTTTAACATCCCCACAAGCCAATACAGATAAGAGCAATCTGAGAAGACTCTGCTGTCATACAAGGAACCTGGAATAACAAAATCCAGGCAGTTTCAGCCTTTGTTTGAAGTGCTGAAGAAGTGCAGGTCAGAGCTATAAACAGGGAAGGGAGGAAGGATAAAACATTTTTGTCATTCCTTCAAAAGCTGTTGCTACTCAGAAAAACTTTAGTAACTTGAAAATTCTGTGCAATCTTTTCTTTTCTCTAAGCATATGAGCTCTTATTAGGTAGGCCAAAGACCTTTAATATCCAGCAGCAAGACAGGAATCCTGTGAGATTAGCAGTTGCATTCAGATAATATCTTTACCTTTTCTCTCCCCTTTCTAACTCACAGTAGTCTGCTTTCCAAAGCACTGTCACAGACATACTGGATATGGCACAGAGTCTGACAGACCCTGCTCATACACAGCAAAACTCCTTAACCAGGTTTCCAGGTCTCAGATAAATCTCTCCTAAGCTTCCCCATTTCCATCCTTTGCCACTTCCAAGCTCACACAGAGTCCTCATCTGAAGGATGCTAAAGCCAGTTGTAGTCCTTTTCTGGCACTGACATGGGGCATAGCCGAGCCTTTGTGTTATGCTGCTCTCTCTTCAAACAACTTACATATGGTGAGAAAACACCCTTCCTCAACTTTATAATGATTGAGAGCTGCTCCTCTCTTATATTACAGGCATACTTGGGCTGTGTCCTAAGGCTTTTTCCATGCTGTGAATGAAGCACCAGATGACATGAGCACCCAACTTCAAAAGGAAGTGATCCGTGAGAAAAACAGAAAATAATACAAAGCTTCCTGTGGGCAAGTCTGCATAATTTTTGTTTAAAACTCAAGATTTCTAATTTATAACACTTATGAAATGGAAAAATTAACTTTATTTTTTGAAGTGCCTATTTTGAAGCAATTCAATTACTTGCTTCTACAACAAGTATACAATGGGTTTGTTCTCTTACCATGCATCCTCCCCCAACCAAGGCACAGAGTTGAAAAGACTAGGATCACCAGGATTCCTGGTCAAGGTCAGTGCATCTCAGCAGTACCTTCACGACTCATTGCGCCAGGACCAGCACAAAGCCTGGAAAATAGTTCCTGTGTTAGGAACTGAACAGAGGTTTGGAGGCTGGCTGCCCTTACAGCCTGAGGTTTAGGACAGCAGGACAGTGCTCACATAGTTGCTGTTCCAGCGTTGCAGATAAAATGACGCTCTCCTGAAAGAATTGCTGAGCCAGTGGGCTAGTGATTTCAACACAAAGTCAAATGAAACCTCTTGCCAACAACAGGCAAAGTCATGAGGATATGTGTTTTCACAATGTGCTATTCCATTCTGATGAACAATCCATCAAGCTCTTGTTACAGTCCTTTCCATAATCTCCCCAAAAACCTGATATACTTGGGAGAATTTGCAGAAGAAAAGCTCTAGCTTTTATACAATCAAAACAATATCCCAAAACACTTTCAGCTTGAACCTTTCTCAATTACTGCTGTGGAGTATTGCGTGGAGGGAAGGCTCTAATAAGCTGGGCCAGACCATTTTGGTTTATAAAGGTCAATGCCATCACCTTGAATCCTACCCAAGAGACCACTGGGAATTGCTGTGGTTTGTGGCACATTGTTGTTAAATGTTCCCTGCCTTTGATAAGTGGGAATGCTCACAATGTTAAATTCCCTCCAGAAATAGCTGCAAGTAGAATGCATTGCAGTTGTCTGATCTCAGGGTAACATGGATAAGCAGAAGAGGATGCATGTCTGAAAAAAAAGGTTATGCATACATGAACAAGCATAGAGGCAAAATCCACAATTTTCAGCACAAACTCTTTCTCAGGAATTCAGTTTCTCATATACTGCAGGTCTTCCCTTGATAACTGCAGACTACACAAGTCCTGTGAATCTGATGGTAGATACTACCTTTATACTACTGATTATTAATGCAGATAAATTTCCAGAGATTCTGTGTAGAGCATGGGGATCTCATGAAAGATTGGTTTATGAATTGGGTCATTTGTTCACATAGAAATAGCTATAATAGGGACATTGAGAGGCACACCTTCTCCACACTGCAGACACTGAAATCCTATCTCCTAACTAACCTCTGCAGTCTGCCCGTGTTCGTTTGAATGAGTGAAACAGAGTGAAGCTTTGAGCTGACCTCTCCACAGAGACCTTAGAATGGATAAATCTACTGACCTTTGAGCTTTTGCAGTATAAAAAGGCAGCAAAGTCACTTCAAAGCAAGTTCCAGCTAGTACTACAAAGAACCACTGGCTTGTCAAAAATACTTTAGATCAGCTAAGTCTGACATTTCCAGTAAAATCATGTTGGACATGTTTTACTCATGTTTTCACTCAATGTTATGCAGGGCTCCCTGACTGACAATACAGATGCAGTTTTTGATTCCAGTCAAGACATGTGATTCCTCAATAATCTCTACCCTCTGCCCTAGGAAAGATATCTATTGAGAGCAGCTATTTAGATTGCAACTGTCAACATTCAGCAATGTGAGTGGAGGCCTCACCAGACCCTCTGTGAGTCTATTTGTCACCATGCCTCCTGGGACAGTGGCAACTCCCAGCACCAACACAAAAGCTGTGACAAGGAGCCATCCAGGAAGAGTCAAAATCCAGACTTCACATCAAGGTGTTGCTGCCCTCTCCATGAATATGGTGTCCAAATGCCAATGATAAAGCCATTTGAGTGGTGAAGCAGAGAATTCACATTAAAAAAACCCTCAATTTCACTTGTGCTGGTTCCAGATCTTATGATCTAATCTATTTGTATTGAAAAAAATTGTGCTTCATTTTAATGTGCCAATATGCTAATAGCTCATTTTGCACCACCCCTCCCCAATTTTCCCCACAAATCCTTAAACTAAGGCTTCACAACTTTGTTGCTCCTTAGGTGGTCACGCTTTGCCGTCTGCATGAGATGTTCACACCGGGAATTTTTGTTTCTTCCTCCTGTGACATCATTTGTGACTCATCTATAAAGCAGCATGACAGCTGAACAAAATCAGGGCAAAAGACCTATAAAAGCCCTTGTGTCCACAGTGAGAGAGAAAAGATCTCTGTAATTATCTGCCAGGATCTCCACAGAGAAATCAATGACCACCCATCCTCCTTCAGATTTCTCAGAGTACCAGCTTTTTACGGTACTTTTGCTTTTGTTGGATCTTATACAGAAAGCAAGGTACCAGGTAACAAAGGAATTACATCTCTTGCAGCATGAAAATGATACCAGAGGACTACTAAGATGGTTATTAAAGCACTATGCTTATCATACTGCCACCCCATGTGAAAAACTCTAACAGCACAGGAATCTCAGGAATTCTCAGTATGAAATCAGCATGGTCAAACAGCTGTTTCTCATGACACTTTGAATAAGCCTGGTATTATCTGGGTATTTAGTTGCTTCATATTGGCAAGGAAGTGAATATATATTTTTTTTACCTAATTATTTCTTGCATACTTTTATAAACTTGTTTCATGGGCTTATATAAACAAAATGAATGACACTGATCTGGACATTAGTGTAAAGTTCTAAACAAGATGAATAAAACTTTTTTCATTGTTATAGAAAAAAAAAGTGTGTTTGCTGCCTATCTTAAATAATAGTAATATGTGACATTAGAGGAAGTCATCATAAACACATAACAAAATATCTGAAACCAAATAATTGAATTATTTTCACAATTATTTCATTTTTTGGTATTTCACCAAATAACAAAAAAAAACCCCATATATTTAATACAAGTATTCACCTTTAGACACTTTTTCCTGCCCATCCCTCAGAGGTGATGTGAAATTGAGATGTCCATTAAAAATATACCAGACCTTCACACACAGAGTGGAACTGACATCCCGGTGCAAGAAGAATGTTAGTCTGGATAAGTGATGCTCAGAATCCCCACAACAAATCTATCACTCTAGGTGTGGGATTCAAGATTGTTCCCTGGATAGGCAGTGATATCTTCCTGAAACTTGACTCTACTTAATACACTTATGAAAAAAATCTAAGAAATCAGAGAAAGCAAGCATTAATGCTAGTGAGAATAGCCTTAAATGAGAAAAAATCAAAGAGCACTACAATTCTTAGCTGAAAGAGTATAACAGAAAGAGGGAGAGAAGATGGAGTTATAAAAACTGGAGATGCCACTATAAGCATGAGTGTGTGAGAAATCCTTCAGGAGTTACACGGCTGTTGTGATGGAGAGGCTTAAATTGCCTTGAAAATACCTTAACCGATGTACATTCATGAAAGCATATTAACAGAGGTCAAAAAAAGGCATAAACAGTTCTCAGTAACCTTTTTGAGAGTTAAAATGAAAACTCAGTGTTCACTTTCTATAATATTCCTGCACAGTAAATATTAGCTTGGCCAGGTATTTTCACGAACACTTTTCATGGACCAAGACTTTACTCTTGTACCTTCCTGCAAAGTAGAGCCTGTGCATTCCTGCACAGATAATGCCTTGTGGGGTCATCATTGTTTTCTTTTGCATACTCAGAGTCAAACTGCTCTCCTGCACCTGTCACAAATGCCTGAGCAAATCAGTGGGAAAATGATGTGTCTTATTATCCACTCCCTAAATCACTTAATCACAGGAAGCATGATGCACTTTGAAAGGTGTCTCAATACACATTTTGAATGTCTTTCAGATGTGCTACATAAAAGGTATTTGAAAGAGACTGTCAATAGTGTTTTAGCCATCAGGCAAAAACAGTATTGTAATTGTGTACTATTTATTCTTTAGCACTAGTTGAGCAAAATCAGACTCTTAGAGCTCCTCTCACATTGTAAACCAAGCAGCAAACTTGCAGTCTATAGGCATGGATATACCCATATGTCCATGTGGGAAGTATGGAAAAGCTAAACTGAAAATTTACAGTGAATCAAAACCATAGCTGAGAAAACAAAATGCTGAAGAAACGGTGACCAGCCTAAGGTTATGAAAAAGTAAATTCAGGGCTAATGCAATTCCTCCTTGAAGTACTCTGTAACCTAAGGTAAGATAAAGACTCATATAAAAAGGGGGAGATAAGGCAAGAAACTGGACAAAAAATCAAGTAATATTTCTGGAAGTTGTTGGTTTTGAGGAGCAGTATGAAACTAGATGAAAATGCAGTAAGTGCTGTAAACATGAAAATCTTCATATGTTAAGAAGAGGAGCAGGAGGGTGCCAAGTAACAATGGGCTACATTTCAGGTGGTTCCTGGTGCTGAAAGAGGCAGATGTGGACATGGATCACAGTAGATGTCATCTCTGAGCCCTCAAACTGAAATTTGTCTTGTTCCTGCTTTCCTACTCAGGGAACTTTTCTTTCTCCTGTTCCATAGCTTTGTTTTTCAGCATCTTATCCTACTCATTACTCCAGAACCAAAGCAAAGGAAGCTGAAACATGAAGGCATTGCCTCGTCATTGCCTGTTCAGCAAATCGATCACCACGTCTACTATCCCAACGTCATTCCCTTTCCTCGAAGCTGAGTTGCCTCACTGGAATTAACCCCTTGCAATATTGGAAGCACTCCAACAGCACTCCAAAAAGCAGATGGAACATAATTTTCATAAAAGTTATTACAGGCATTCCCACATCCTTCACAGAGGGAAACAGAAAGAGTTGAAGGAGAAGGAGACTAAGCAGCATGGATAAACAACACATCCTTGGATCATGGGAATGGCAGGAAGGATATAAAAAAAGGTAGCAGATGGGTGTTTATTCTACCCTCTAACAGCAGTGTGCAGCCAGACTAAGGCTGCACTATTTCTTTGCATTCTGGCCAAGGATTCACACATCTCTGCACAGCAGAGGATGGCAGCAGCAAGGGTGTAGGCAGAAGAACTTGCCATTTCTCAAAAAGCAGGGTTAGCCTTTGCATTAATTAAGGCATCAGGCTCCACTATCATCCTCCATCCTTATTACTATCCTTGGATTTTAGGCTATATTTAAAATCATGCCATTTCAGAATCCTTTATGAATAAATATGGGTGTCAGGACCTGTGTGCATCTCTTATGCACACAAGACAGTAGAGTACATCACATACTCCCAGAATCTTATTAAATTTCTCTGAGACACATAATCCTGTGAACCTCATCTGTAAACACAGCCAGCAGTTGTACTTAATTTCTATCCTCTATCCCTCACAATCTCCCTTCAACTATCTCCTTCTTAGTCACTAGCTGAGAACTGAGCAGGAGCTAAGCACCCACATAAGTACACAGATAGGGTACCTGAAGATATGTGCTAGGAAAAGAAGAAAATCTTGATCAGAAAGTAAATATAGTGCATTGAATACTTGCCAGTTATGTGAAGGTATCTGAGTATTACAAATTAATGCAGGAAACTGAAAGCAGAATGAGAGGCCTTATTTGGGTTGAGTGTTTTCTATTTTTAAGAATTTTTAAAACTAATTATTTTAGCAGTGACATCAAAATGAAATGGTGAAGTATTGAATTTGATTGTTCACCCTTCACAGTTGACCTGTTAACAGTGTATCACCAATGTGGGACATTTCTGCCCTTGGCTGATTCCCAATGGCAGGTACAGCAAGGTCCAGAGTAACTTCTGCAACCTTACAAATGAACCAGAGATAGTCAGACAGAGGAGCATTCAGAGGTGAAAAAGAAAATTAAGTTTTGCAATTGCCATGGGTCATGTGTACATCATCTACATTGGTGTTTGTACTGTGTAGGGAAGACAGGTGCCATAAATGCAGTTCATGGAAAAAAGGCTGCATGAGCCCAGCTCAGAGACCCCAAAAGAGATGCACAGTCTGAGGGATCAGGTCTCAAGTCTTCGGTGGTGAGTGAGAAAACCATCAAAGTCAGAGCATCCTGCCCTGGTTAACAGATACTGAGTAAACAGAGAAAAAAAAAAAAATTATCAGGCTAAGCTTGTTTTATTATCGGCTCAAACCTGATACACAAGAGGGATTTAGGCCAAGTTTGGCTGGGCATTCAGGACATGTTTGAACTTAAAGACGTGTATTGTTCTGTCACAACAAGGCACACTATCACTCTTGAATTAAGGTGCATGCTTCAGTATCCCAGAGAATAGGGAAAGTAACCTCAACCTAGCTCTCCGTGGGAGCCACGCTTGAGCTTGCCACATGAATGAGATTGTTCATTGTAGTCATTTGCAGAACATGAACTCTGCTCTTTTGAGGGAGGTGATGGAAACTGGAATTATAACAGCTCAGAAGCAGATCCTGGTATTTTGCAGCTCAGGCTGATCATTCAAATTCTGTTATTGATTAATAATGAATATTGCGCCTTTGTATCCAAGAGAGACAGGAGAAAAAGGCTCACATTTTTTTTCTGTAGGGCTGTAGGATCTGCCCCACAATATGCAACTCCTCCAGCACATGGTTACAGGGTAAGGAAAATCAAAAGACATTCTTTTTATTAGTTAGCAGTAATGACCTTTTATTTTTTATTATTTGTGCATTAACAGCATGGAATGGAGATGTGCTTTCTAAGGAAGTTATTCTTTGCTAATTTGAAGCTTTTAAAATACACAGCACACTATCTATTATGTATCATGCATTACAATTACAACAACAGTTTAATTAATCACCAGCACCCTGTTTTGTGTCAGTCTGCTGCTGAATTCTGGGTAATGGTGTTGTTTACCATTTAGCAAGTAGCAACATTTCACTCTGTTTCACTACATTAAACTGCTCAAATAAAGCAAACGGATATTGGAAAGAGTTGGCCATCTGCCTTTATTTTCTTTTACTTTTGTTAAGGAAAGGGAAAAAAAAATAAACCCCCACCACAGCCTCTGAAAGGAGAAAGAGCACAGCCATGAAACTGATAGTGACAAAAAACACCCTTTTTTATCAGGTCAAAATCTCATCTAAATGCAGTTCTGATGAATGGTAAAAAGCTTGCTTTGTGGATTTGGAGTGGGTCTCAAGACCAGCAATGAAGTCTAATGATTATTTAATGGTGCCGCACTTGAAGCAGGATTATGTGAGACTCTCTTCCCCGTTAAGAGTTTGATGAATAGGTTTTGTGACAGCCATTTAGGAATAAACAAGAATTCATCAGTCTGCATAAGAAGAAGCCAGTTTATAGATTAAGTTTCTTGAGGTAATTCATGAGGTCAGTCCCATTTAGATGTAGACTATTAGGGCTCAGCTTTTGAGAGCGGCCATACAAGGGAGTTACTCCAAATGGACCTCTCTAATACAAAGCCCCCTTTCAGAGGGAAGCCTGAAATTTTTATGACCCTGCTGCTAGGAAGCACATCAACTTGTCACTGTGAAGATCTGCTGGGGCAAGACCTCATCACTCTATTAAAGAGCTCTGTGACCCTATTGATTTGAAGTATTTAAAGCAGGGGTGAAGTTCAAAGCAATTTCTTTTCTATACTATTACTCAGCCTCTCTGTGTCTTGGCTCTAAAACATCTGCTGTCAGTTCCTCTCTGGTGTCTGACTCTGGAATCTGTCACTGGAGAACAGAGTAGTTTTATTTAGAATAAATTGGATTCCTTTTCAGTTTTCAGCATTTCGTATTGTGATCAATGGTTTACACTCCTTCATGTGCCAGGAGACTTAACTGCCACTGTACCCTTTCATGTCTCCTCATGACTCAGCCAGGGCCTGCTCCTGAGGCTCTCTAATCAATTCTTTCCATTCTAACAGGTTAGCTGCCACCAGTATTTCTAATTGGCTAATCATTAAAAAAACTTCTACATTTAAAAATAAATAAATAAATAAATAAATAAATAAATAAATAAATAAAAAGGGGTGTGTGCAAAAAGTCCCAGAATGCCATTTTGGAAAAAGAATCTTCACAGAATCTTTTATGCTTATTTGCTTGGAGGGGAAAAAAACAAAAAGACACTGAGTAAACAACTCCATTATTTTTAAATGTCAGCAAATAAACGTTGTAGTTGATTATTGGAGGGGCTTCTTCAGAACACTGCAGGCTCCTCTACTTCTCTGCACAAGCTGGAGGCACCAGGGTGCCTTCTCAATGTTTAACAATACATCAGGCTGGGTGTATTTATTAAAGTTGTGGTTTCTGACACCAAGGTAGTTATTAAAGAGAGAGGACAAGATTCAGTTTTATGTCAGAAAAAACAACTGAGATAAAGGACTGAACAATGGGATGGAAATGGTGATGGAAATGGTAATGAAATGGTTACAAAAATATTCAAGATAATGACACATAGCAACAGAAAGAAATTAGGTAGGGAAGACAATTATATACAGGATTACATAGAGCAAACCTATCTGTTATCTTCATCAAGGGAACTAACTTCTGATGGGGTGAAAAATGCACTTTCTCTCAGGGGCTGCTTTGTCAAATAGCTATCATGTTCATAACCTACCTGTAATATTTAGACACATTTTATCACATATTCTAACAAATTGCCTAATATAACTAAGATAAAAGGGGCATATTTTACCAGACAGAAATGTAGCCATTGTTTTCAGCTGATTTTTACTGATTTACATTGCCTGCGACTCTGCCTCATAATATATGTTTCATCATTTTATTAGTGCTGTCGTTTTACACAAAACTCTTTCTAAAATTGAATGTGTTTCTGGAGGGAATAAATTATGTTTATTGCAAGATGGTAACTGCAAGGTTTATTATTTATACTGCAAGTATCTTTAAGAATCTAGAAGTCTGAAGACAGATGTACCTATTGCTTGTCAATCAAAATGCTTGTCCTTTGCAGCACTGTATTTTCTTTAGTCAGCAAGGAAATCATGGTACTGCTGTCTAAGGTCAACAGTAAATGCACCAGTAGAATCCCTGTCTGAGAATTTTCAATAAAGGCAGCACCAAAGATGAGAAAGGAAGATAATAATTTGTATTCTGTTCCTCTAAGGGAAGGGGTGATAAACAAAATTCTAAACCATTCCTTCTATTTTTCCATTTTTATTTTTTTTTTAGAAAAAGCAAACTGGTAGGAGTCACTGCAGCAGAATGCTATAACAAGCTGATATCATCTTGAGTTCATGATGCTGAATTTGTTGGCATTTATGGCGCATTCTCCCAGGGCACATTTCAAAATGAAACTGAAACTTGATGGACCAACTGTACTCCATTAAAAAAATTATAAAAAGTCTTTTTTTTCTTCTTCCAGCCTTAGGAAATGGAGAGCTTTGAAACACTTTTTTCTGGCATATAAATCTACATGTTGGAGGGTCAGTCCAAAGGCAACAAATCAAAGTGGTTTTTTCTCATCTTTTATTTTAGATTATGAATGATGCAAGAATTTATAGAGCATGCAAATTTATTACCATGTTAATAGGCCCCCCTGTTTATATCTGGCAACATATGTTATATCCAGAGTCACTAGGAAGCAGCAGCATTTTTAGGGATGGAGGGGGAGGCAATTAAAGAATTAGGCCTAATTACCGTGTAAATCTCTGTAAAATCTCTGGAAGAAACATACAGAAACCTCGTGCAGAAGAAATACAAAGAGAAGGCAGGGAAATATTCTGTAGAATGACCACAGTTGTAAACTGCAGCTCTAATCCAAGCATTTGTAACCAAAAAGCAAACACAATCTGAACTCAATTGCTCTTCTCATATAATTAAATAAAAAGAAACAGAGAAAGAATATTTGTGTCTGTGTAGAAATTTTCTCTCTCTCTTCAGATCTTCATGGGCATTTTGTTTTTAATAGCTGAGCCTGTACTGAACCAAATACTCACTAGACAGCAACCCAGATGGCAGAACCATTTGGCAGTCACTGGTAAAGGGACAAGAGAACAAAAGTAGAAATGGCTGCAGGAGAGGTGTTTCAACATGGAATTTACTAAAAGCACTCCCAAGGATCCCAGGCTGCACAACAGCATTTTGATAGAAGATGAAGAAAATGTCTCATTCAAAGTGTTTCTTGTAGACATGTAAAACCAGACTGGTGAAGTGTTTACCTTTTGGTAAAAAAAGTCAATTAACTGAAATTTTTGATTCTCACAAGAGAAAAAAAAGTGTTTTGGGAAAAAAGTAGATACATATCCCATCCCTTTATGCTTCTGCTCTTCAGTGAGCCAGGTTCACAGCTGAACCTGCATCCACCATGTCCTCTCCTGAAAAGAAAGTGAAGTTTTAGTTGATAGAAGTGCAATAAGAGTGAAAGGATGAGGTAGCCAAAGGGCTGGATTTACAAAGCATCATAGTGAAACTTCATAATCAAAACCTTAGGAAATTCAATTTCTTTGAGGGGAAAAAACTCAAGAACGTTTCATGGGGAAACATTATAACCAGCTCTACAATTTTCTGTTCCTATAACAAGGTGGCACAAACATTAGGCTTTTAGCATCAGCTGCTGTGACCAGAACGCAGGCCACTGGAAGATGCTTGCTGTAGTGGAAAAAATGTATGGGGCCAACAGGCCTGAGCTTTGCTAAAAGTATTCAGTAATTCAGTAACTCTTCAAATACAGAAATCACTGTCTGAATTTAAGTTTTGTAAAACTATGTATGACAGTGGGGATCTACCAGGGAAGAGTGTTTCCAGGTGTGGTTAGGTCTGTGTGTCTCCACAGGAAGATCCTGAACCCACCATGATGGGCAGGTAGGTAACAGGTATGTCAGCCTTTCTTCAACAAGGACTGCTGTTTGAATTCATGGCCCAGCTTCTTAAATTGTTTTATATCTTAAATATTGATCTCCTTTATCTGTGTGTTGCCATATCCATCTTTGTCTTTAATCATTCTTCCTCTACAGGTGGGTTATCATTTTTCCAATGCGTGTGTATTATGAGCTTTGCCACCAACAGAGATAATATCTCCCCATTCTAGGTTGTTCAGTGTGAGTCCTTCCCATGCTGAAGTATTATTAATCATGTTGTCATCACTTAAATAAATAATAATCAGCAACAATTATTTCTATTTTCACAAAGCCACTAAAATAATAAAAAGCAAATCTGATATTAATTATTAATAAATATGCAGGGGACATGTGTTAGGATTTAATTTCTATTTTTCATCTGTATTACAGTGTCATCTAGAGGTGTTGGATAAGAGGGTATCTCTGTTTTAGGTACTGCAGAAATTCCAGTTTAAATGACCTAGTGTGTCAAAGAAGAGGGTATGAGGGGGAGGGGATGATCTAGATCTAGAAATCAGACACTCCACCCCTGTTCAGCTCCCATGGTCATGCAGAAATGTAGCCTGGCAAGAGAAGGACTCTTACAGACCTGCCCTACCCTGTTCCTCCTATTCCTCCAAGTCAGCCCAGCAGGAGCACGCAGGACACAAACCTCTGTCCCCTGCTGGACCTCAAAGCAGCCACACTGCTGACAGCCCTGAGACATCTCTCCCTCCTGCCACATTTACAGTCTGGCCATGTCTCATTCATTTTGAAGATGTGTCTTTTCCCTCTCTTGCTTCTCTACATCTCAGGAACCAAGTTATACAGGGGAGAAGACAAACCTTAGCTCAGACCAAGTGATTTTCCATCTGGTTTCTTGCAGATGTTGCAGCTGCCCCATGTGTCTGTCTGTACCTGTCTCTGCATGTGCTTTTCTCCCTTTCTTTGCTAGCACTTTCTAAAGCTATTTGCCACATTCAGCTGCTCTCTGCAGAGAGGCTGAAGTCTAAAAAAATTATATTTCTATAGGACTTTTGAAGAAGAAACTTCACCTAACTTTAGTCAGGAGGCAGGAAGCAGCTTAGATGTACCTTCAGCTCAGGGTTTGCAAGACACATGTGATTTGTCTAGCTCAACGTGTGAGGGGCAAACAAATGAGATGGATGAGAAGAATGCAGGACACTAGAGTGGTTTTAGGGAGTGTGGTAGAAGACTTTGGGGATGCAAGTGTCTAGGCAACTATCTCCTTTGGTCCTGCTACTCACAGAGTGATTTGTTTTATGGAGGACTGATATGATTTGTATGTGTTGTGTCCAAATGCAACTGGGTATCTTACAAGTCACTGCTGTAAAAAGATGCAAATGCAAATAAAGAGGAAATGCAGCTTCTGAACTTCTGAAAGAACTCCTGCACTTGTCAACCTGCTCTAGAAGCAGAAGATGATGCAGAACCAATGTCTTCAGACTGATCCTTTAGCAGCAGGGAGCAGTGCCTGGGAACAGCAAATGTCTTTTGCATTTGATGATGTCCAACCTGAGTGTGGTGTAGAGGGCAGAGCCCAGGTTCTGGTCTCTTAATCAGAGACAGAAAAGGTCTGCAGCATGGCCAGTTCCCCTGACATAAGGCAAGAGTTCTTCAAGGTGCTCCTGTGTAATCTAGGGCTCATCTAGCAGCCTATGCCGTGATCACTGATGAGTCCAGTAACATTTATTTCTCTTTGGTGCTGGAGACACTTGAATGATACAGAAAATGCACAAACAGCTCCTTAGAAACCTTGCCTCCTTCTTCCTAAGGCATGGAAATGTCACTATTTGAGACTTGCCCCATCTGTGGTTTCTGTGGTTTGAAAGCACTGGTGCATCTGTAGAAGGAGAACAAGCTGCTGCAGCACTTGTTCTCCCAGCAGAAATGAGCCAACATGCCACAAGCATGTAATGAGTTGGAGTCTGTGCTCTGTGATCCACAGCAGGTTAATTGGCCTAAAAGGTCTGGGTTGTCTGGCCTGGATTTTTGCCACAGAAGTCCCAGGCCAGGCTGTACTGCCAGGATTTGCAGGTGGTTTGCACTTCAGAACTGCCTTTTCCAAAAATAAGAGGAAGATGGCACAATCCTTTCCCACTTTTGGACAGATGCAGGAATGTTTACACCATACTCATTATATTGCTGAAAAAGAGGCTGGAAATTCACTGGCATGGCAGTACAGATTAAAATGTTATCACATTTACTGCACAGTGTTTCCAGATGCAGTCAGAGGGCATTTCTGTGGGCAACAGACGGTGAAGTCAGAGCCAGTCTGAGGAGGAAAGTAGCAGAGACAAATCCTTGGGATAATCTGGAATAGCATTTGCAGACAAGACAAATGGATGCCCCACAGCTGGACAAGCTGTTATAATTCCTAACAACGTACCTCACTTTTTTTTTTTTTCTCTTCACAGTATTCTTATAAGAGGGGAAAATTGAAGGCAAAAATAAAGACTTTTCTACTCTGTACAGTAAAAGTAATGCAATATAATGTGATAAATTCTGTTCTCAATAAGTACAGTTCCATACTGTGGATTATTCAGCAAAATCTTCACAAATGCAACCCTAATATAAACCTTAAAATTTTGCACTTGTTTGCATGATAGCATGTAGTACCTCACCTTTCCTGAAGTGTTATGCTCAGTACTATTTGTTTGCACTGAGCATTATCACTACATATGGCTCCACTTCACATACGTGATAATAAATACTGAATAAATCACAGATAATATTCACACACTTGTGTGGACAAACTTGTTTTTTAGGAAAACCAGAAAGTGACTAAATTGCTTTCATTTAGTGGAACTTTTCTGTTGAGCAAGAAGAGAGGAGCTGCCTTCTGAGCAATTATTGCCATAGCCAGGCACATTTTTAGCCTGAGAAAGCTGTGCTGAGCACTCAGTTACATGGCTTGAAATTTTCATTTTGAGGGAGGATAAGTATGAGAGTTTTCAGTGATAATATGTATGTTAATTTATTGGTTTAAGCCACATATCTATTTTTTATTGACATTTGCAAATTAATTTCTTCACTCCCTCAGCTCTTCTACCTTTTCAGCTCCATCCCAATTCACTTGACTCCTGTGCCTAAAGCCATCCCAACACCTCACTGCAGCTATATATTGAACTGCACACCCTCCCTCTACCTTGTACTCCATCAGCTTTTAATGGGGGGAATCTTACAAGTAATACCTCCCCTCTACTTTCTTCCTCTTCTTTTCCTTTTACAATATATGGAGGCTCTTCTTTTACCTACAGTTCTCCTTCAAACCTTTCACTTAATGTAATAACAACATCTCACCTGCTCTTCATTACTATCCATCATATCCTTCATTTTCTTGTGAGAACTTTCCATCTGGTGTCTCTTTAGTCTCTTCCATCTTGCATGTTTATGGGATAATAATATTTTTCTCACTTTTACTAAAACCACCCACAATTTCCTCCTTCACCACTATTCCATTTATCCATCTCTAAACTTATTTGATGCACAATGTGCTACTGCTCTTCAGAGAGCCTCACCTCCATTGTCAAAGTCACTTCTCTTCACTGGCTTATGCCATCTGGTCTTGGTGAACTGTTGCCAGTGAAAATATTCAACAACATTTTCCAAACAACTCTCACCCTCTTTTTCACACCTTTGTAAATAAAATCTTTTCCAGAATATGTCCGCACTCAGGAATTTCCTGAAACCATGTGTTCTTTAGTGCAGCAGCACCTGAGCTGGTAAAGCCTGCTAGCAGAGATAGTGAAGATTTATATATGGTGGCATTAAAGATAATGAAATATTTTCTTTCTTAACTTCCTCAGCTCTATTCACACAACATACTCTAGAAGTTCTGTGTTATCTTCTTACCAGGTTTCAAAGCAGCAGAGGCAAGTGATGAATCACACTCAGGCCACCTTTCCTTCTCTTTTTCCTCTAAACTCCTCTTTCTTTGCCTTTCTATTCAGAGTTCCTACTATCTGTGCAAATTACAGGTCTGACTGTTTCTGTGATGCTTCTGAGGAGTCATGATCAAAGAAGGTAAAATATAGGTTATCATCTCCCCTGTCCCAAGTCCTCCTCACAGCCTTCTGTCTATCCCATGCATAATCCAGTGTTTGGCTCAGCTTTCTTCCACACACCAACATCTGGGCTATACTTAAGATCTACAGAGTCTCCCTATAGAACGTCCTTCAGACAGAGCTCCAGAAATCCTAAAAATTTCTAAAGCTGTTGCCGAAATCATGATAAAGCTTTTGGTATTTTCACCGGAGTGGACTTGAGAAATATAATACTATATTAATACTATATGAAGTTGAAATGCTTCTGCAAGATTATCCTCTCACCCAACTGCTCCAAAAATATCATCTCACTCTCTGAATCTCCCCTTCTGATCCCAAGTAATGCCAGTCTGTACTGTACACTTACTAGGATCTCAAACAGGATCCTCCAAAACTTTTATGATGTCAGAGATTGTGAGCTTTTGGGATGCAGGGAAAGGTGAGGGCTACCTCTCTGGTACATACTAGATATGCACATTGTTCTCCTTCAAAATCTTGTCCTGCAAAGCTTCTACTGAAAAAATCATTATAATACAAAGGTCCTGGGTGTAAATTCATGAGTTAAAGACCTTCATTACTGTTTTAAGGAGTCAAATGCAAAATGTGGATACTTAAAAAAAAATATTAACCCTAGAAGATCCAGGATTGCCCAGAACTTTGGGTTTGCTCCATAAAGCTATTCCACAGGTGTCTGAGGAAGTCTCCCCCACTGGGTATATACAGACTATGTATTATCACAACAGAGCTGAGTGGGTTGTGCTTTATAACAGAATCCATGGGGATGTTCCCACCTGTTGAACCTGCAAAGCCTGAGCTGATGTGACCATCAAAAAACCAAAATAAGAGCTAGGGGTAGTTTATTTTCTTTGAACAAAAAACCACAGTCAATTAACTTAGGATACAGAAGACCAAGGATCAAAGTTTCACTTTGCCTAAGATAATCTAGGCAAACTAACATTTCTTCCATAAGAATTTAAACTTTGTTCATCTAGGACCAAATGAATATTTGGTAGGGTCATGCAGGTAAAATAGCCTTATTAGAAAAATCTAAGGAAGTACCTCTCTGAGTTACCATATGGCTCAAGAATTTGGGAAGTGACTGATGTTCTAAGTCTTGAAAAGACATACAAATATAGATGCCTAACAACTCAGGTGAGGCTGGAAGTAGATGATGACTTCCAAACTAAGTTTTTCACCACATCAGCAAATATGAATTTCATCTGTGAAGCCATATATTTCAGCTTTTATAGTGGTTTTAATAAAGAATTAATTTAAATTGGAGTTCAGAAGAGAAAGGTCAATGGGAGTATATGCACAGGTAAAGAAAGGAGAAATGTTTAATCCCGCATTACCCTTATAAGGTTAAAATAACACAAAGGGCTGAGGTAAAAACCTCCCTAACAAGTCAGGCTGTAAACCTTGATGTACTGTGACTGGTATTGGCGTTTTTGCTATCTCTCTGAGCTTATCATTCCCAAAGCACTTTCAGTTCTCATCAGTGGTGTTTGCAGGCAAAAGGGTTTTCTGGAGGACCTGAAGCTCGTCGTATAATTTCACTTTAGAAGATTCAATTCATTGTCTCCTTTTTCTGCTTCCATATTGTCTATAAACAATATATGAGGCTCTGGAATGTTCTTGCTATGTGTAGGGGCTTGTGAGATAGCAATTTTAAAGTAATTCTCAGCTTGGAGCTGATTTTCCTGTACTCAAGAGCAAGATTTTCATTCTTTTGGTCTGTTCTAGTTGAGGAGGACGATGTGAGAAGGGTTTCTGTTGCCTGACTGGATGAGCTTAACCTTTGAATAGGCTTTTTTTAACCCACTTTACTCAAATCTTTGCCATGGATGAATTAGAAGTTCCTGCACAAGATACAGTCTTTACTCAAATTGTGTCTTTTTTAGGCAAGAGTTTCTTCCACTAAAATCATAGTCAAGAATATCTGCAGAAAAAAAAAATACAGAAGAATTGTAGTGAAGTTCTTTTTCAGAAAGTTTCAAAAAATTACTGTATTTATTACTCTACACTCTTGAAGGATGGTTTAATCAGGTTCCTGGCATTGTAACCAGTGTTACACTGCTACAGCAGAAGCAACAAAAGCAGTGGCAGAGATGGACACTGAAGGAGCGCTGGTTACAGCAACACACAAGCTTTAAAGTTCAACACAGACCTTAATTTTTAAGTGGCTTTTTACATAGTGAAAAAGTGCACCTTATAGAGACAGTGTTTTTACACAAACATTTGCAATGTTTGTCCAACATCCACTTCTGAAGGGGCCTGATAATATCAGAGGTTTAAATATTGAACTTTTGTATTTGTGTACTGTACCTATTGCTAACACTATATTTAATCAGTGATAAGATGTATTTTTACACTTATTTCACTAGGATTATTTTAACTTCTCTCTCTGTATGCTGATTCTCTTCTGAGCATCTTTGTTTCTGCTGTTACACTTCAACCCATATTGTGCATTTCCTTTTGAAGTTGCCTTCATGTACTGCATTTTCTTTGCATTGCAGCACTGTCTTGAGTGATGTGAATTGGCTGATTTATACATTAAACCAAGCTATAAGATGAGCTCTAGAAGAGCATTTAATGCCACTAATAGGCTTTCAGTCCACACAACCAGATTAATCTAGGGCAAAACACCTGAAATATGTATACAATGGACACAAGCTGAATGTGATCAATATCCCTCCAGAAGTCCTTCCCCTCAAGCCACACTTGTTAGTGAGTGGGAAGAGCCCAAGAGAGAGTCAGATGCCTCACAGGGGCAGAAACACATGAATAAAGAGATGAAATGAGATGAAACACACAGGTGATGTCACACTCAGACTTATTTTCCCCAAAAAGCACTGTGTACTGTTTAAATTAATGGATAGCTAATAGTCTTGAATATCAAGGTTCCATGATGTGCCTAGGACCACTAGTGCACAATAGCTGTGGAAGGACACAGATGTCCCCAAACCACTCCTGCTGAGGATGTGCAGGTTAACTCCTCTGAGGCATGCTGTGGAAAATAAGCTCAGCCATTTGAAGGGTTTGGCCAATCCTTACAAAATATTTTACAGGTATGTGTTAATATTTCTCACTAGTTGTTTTGTATGCTCAGCTCTCTGTCCTGGGAAGTCTGAGTTTATTAGACATCCATTATAATTGACACATTGTTGAAGCAGGGGTGAATAGATGCATTAGACAGATGATCTTAATTGGCTTTCATCCAAAAGAATTAAAATAAAAAGACAGCTGAATTTCATTCACATTTTCAATTAGTAAAACTTCCTTTCATTATTATAAAGCCTGCTGAAACAGCAGCCACATCAGGGTGACAAATCCCGTTATCATGCTTTCTGCAATTGTCTTCCAAAAAGGCGTCTATTGAAAGCATTGTCTGAGCGTGTGTATAATGCTGACAATCAAGCTCCACTCAGAAAGCTGGGGGAGGGTGTCTGACTGTGATCTATATAGAAATGCATTTCTTTCCCGTGCTGCTGGTTCTTCAGTGCTGTGTGCTTGCGCTGGGGCAATGTGCTCTGACAGGCAATGCGTACTGACAAGATCAATCATAGAGCATTAGTGGAATTCTCATGCTTTCCACCTATTTTTCTTCCCTTTCTTTATTGAGCATGATCCTCTGCAGGTGTTATTTGTTTGTCAGGCTGTTACATAGCAAATGTGGAAATCATTTTTTTTAAGGGAGTAGATAACAGCTGAACTCATATTGCAGACAATGGTTTCACACTGAAATACTAATCGACGAGAATGTGAAAATAATTCTTTAGGCATTAGAGGAAGAAATAAATGGCTTCTAGGAGCTGGGGAGCAAACAAAGGGGCATTAAGAGGCTGATTTTTTAAATCCTTTTTGAGTGGCTAACCAACCTATTGCACTTGTAACAGCATTCCAGATTCCTAGCTTAGCAAACTCACCTAACTTAACCAGACAAAATTGTATTATCTATTTGTTCCATATGTAACACTGAAGAAAAACATGTGGATAGCCAAAAAAATCAGTTCATCTGGGGCTGGTCTTACCCAGTTTTCTTTTGCTGAGTTATATGCCAAGAGCCAAATGTATTGCCTTAGGTTTGTTTTGCTTTTATTTATTTATTTATTTACTTATTTACTTATTAAATTGTTCCAACTTACCTGTTTCCTACATCATTTAACTTCTGATGTCCATGTTCTGTTATATCATCCCACCTGAAACCACACATATGGGTTACAATTGTGGCATTAGGGGTTGATCTTCAGTTTTCCACAAACAGAAGCTTGAATCCATTAATTTCAAGCATCCTAACAAGATACAGTTGGTCAATGCCAGAAATCCAGTTAACAGACTGAAAACTTGGCACTCTGATGCCACAGAATTTCTGCAAATCACAGCCCTTCCACAGATGAGGGGCATTTTCAAATTAATGTAATTTATAGTTTTTATTTATTAAGATTTTTCGGTTTTTGTCTCACATGCCTGTAAAAGTCCAGCACAGTTGGGCCTTGCCAGACTGGGAGAGTTCCTCACTCTTGGCCCTACCAGTTTAGTTTTCCACTTTTTTGTCTGGCTGGCCATCTCTGAAGGATTAATTAACCATTAATTTAATGTCTGTCAGCATTTCTATTGAGTAAAAACATGACAATTTTGCTCTTGGTCAGGTTTCTGGTAAGGAAGAAAATGTGTTTATTTTTTAATGATGTACTAGAACTCCTGAAGTTGCTGTGAAGCATTCTTTATGAAGTGTGAAATGTGAAAAAAACACAAAATAATAAAACAAAACCTAAAACTAAAGCCACTAAGGAATAATGATGAAAAGGGAAGAACACAAATCATTTCTCATCCTTCCTACTAGAGACGCATTTTATAGCTAATGCATTTAATGAGTCAACGTTGACTTATATTGCCTGAAAGCTCACTGAATTATTGAGTATCTGTGGTATGGATTATATGGAAAAAATAGTTTGAAATGGCTTTTTCCTCTGTGAAAATTTAATTTTATTTATATTCAGCTGCAGTTATTTTCTGAGGTTGTTATTAGATGAGTTCATCTTTCCTGTATATTTTAAAGAGCTAATGCAATTTAGTAAAAAATAGACTTTTTGCAGAAGCTTTAGAAGCTCTGCGGTTTGAAAAACACCTGAGGAAAGCTTAACTGAAAGAAGGACAAAAGAATAAATCAACAACAACAGCATTTCTCTGAGACATATGTCTACTAATTTAGCCCGAATAAAGCGTCTGTCATATACTGGGCTTTTTTTCAGATGGATAAATATTGACTTGGTTTGATTTTTTTTTTTTTTTGTGTCCTCTAAATAAATAATAACAATCTGAATATTTAATTTTTTTCCCCTGGGTAATAGGAGGGCATGCTGCTGGTGAGGAGAGATGAAGAGAGAACTGCTCCAGGCGCAGGTATAGGCATTCTTCACTGTGGACCTGTTTATTACATTTTCAACTTTCCAGTCTTGGGTGGTAGATTGATTTGGCAGAGATCGGCTAGGAGGTAGAAAGGAAAGCTGTCTTGTTAACCATTTCCCATATGATGATTTAGCATTGACTTGGCACTATTCTTTAGTGCCCTGCAAGCAGACAGTTTTCCAAAAAGAAATGGTATCTGCAGCTCATATGCAGAGCTTTTCGATAGCTCTGCTTTGCAGACATTTCTCTGAAAACGTGGCCGTGGATGACACACCAGCGGGAGCCATATTAGCAATATCATGCTTGTCAAACACAGCTTTCAGAAATATTATTTATAGGGCTGTCTGGTAAGCAAACCAATTTGTGAAAAACTTTCAAGTTTCAGAATGTGATTTTGGTCACATTGGAATGAAAATTTGAGTTGTCAAACTTTTTGGGTTTATGAGGAGAGAAATAAATATCTTGGGGACTAGCTAGGATTGCCAGGATGGGCTCCCAGGATGCATGGAAATGCCAGAACTCAGTCTGTGTTTCTTCTGAGTCTGCAATACACTCTTGATTCAGCAAAAAAATAAACTTTTTCTTATGAAAAAACATGTAATCAGTGGTTTTTCTACCATCCTCAATGATTAGCCATCTCACTGTTTATCCATCCAGTAACCTCTGTACCGTGGGCTATGGTTCTCCACCGTTCCTGCCTGGCTAGTTAAACATTTCTTCTTTGTTACTGCTAATCCATCTGGTGCTTCTTAAGTGAACAAGAGTTATTAAACAATATGATTTGCCACCACAGTAAAATACACCACCTTTCTTTAACTGTGCTGTCTTTCAGGGCTGTGTATCCCAAGCTACATGTGCCTCACAGTGGGCAAAGCAGAAGATTCTGGCTCTTGAGTGCAGCCCTCAAAAATCATAACATATATATTAATATGACTCTCTACAGAAAGACTTGGTTTCACTGAAGCACAGCTTAAATTAATGAACTTTGGAGCAGAAAATCTCTATGCATCTGATGACTTGATCTCCATCTTTCAAACCACATTCTTGTCCTCTACTATCAGATTCTGAAAAGAAATACTCATTTGTTTAGTTTTCATATTCTTAAATCAGAATCTACTCTCATCCATCAAACCAGTCTGGTGCACTCTGCAGAATAAAGGCCTTATGTTGTAAATTCTTCTCTAAAACATCTTTCCATTTGGGCAATGATTACATATTGCAGAGATAATTCCCATTCTGGGAGTATGACACAGCGAAGCCTTAATTCTTCTGGTCATTACCACAGTGCAAATAACCAGCCAGCAGCAGAGAAGACCCAGAGCTGCTGCTGGTATCATGGCAAATTCATGTTCATAAGAAGTGATGACAGGAAGGGCACAGTCACAGCATAAGGGAAATATTAAAAAACCCAAACTTTCATTAGCAGGAATTAATTTGCACGGTCTTGCCAGGCCTACTGCACATGCTTAGGAGTTGTGTAAATAAATATCGCTGTCCTTCTGCTGTAGCTGCGAAGCTTGGTATAATTTAGGGATGAGCCTGTGGCTATGGGAAGCACTGGGAAGAGATCCCATGTGTTCTGCTCCCCAGCCTGTGCTCTGAGCACCACAACATGCTGCCTCCCAATAAAGCACGATGTGAGGCTGTCAGACAGCCTGGCATGGCATTGTATGAAGGGGGATATCCTAGCTCAGGGCACAGTGACCAGCCAGCACAGATAACAGGACAAATCTCCAGAAATGAAGAAAAGTGCATACCAGGCAAGTGGCTGTATCTTATGTGCCACACTCAGCATCACAGAATCATGGGTTGGTAGGAAGACCTTAGAGTTCATGTAGGTTCCAACCCCCCTGCCATGAGCAGGGACACCCTCCAGTAGACCAGGTTGCTCAAAGCCCCATCCCACCTGGTCTTGCACACTTTAAAATACCTGCTCTGAAGAAAGGTTAACATTTAATCCTCCAACAAAATGCTCTCTTCATAGGCTCTCCTCAAGGAGCTTGTGCATGAGCATGTGAGGGGAATGCGCACTGCACTTTATTTCCTCAAGGCACAGGCATATACCAAGTCCCAGGCTCTCTGCACCTTTTGGAGAGGTATCAGACTAAAGGCTCAAGTAAGGCCACCATGAAGGTGCTAGTTGTGCAGACACCCCACAAAGGCTAATAGGACCTTTGGGCTGAAGACCTTAATGTGGTAAAGCACCTAAAATGTTTCACAGATAAAGACCTAGACTAGAAATGGAAGGCCTCTCTCCAAAGGAATGCTGTACTTCTGGGACAATGTTCACTGCTTTGCTGGGTTTTTTTGCTTTAGGTTGTGACTGCTCATAATAATGTCTTAACCTCACTCTCCCTGTGGCTGAACTTTAAATGGAAAGTGGCATTACATACATGACAGAATGAACATGATCCTATACCAAAACCACATGCTGAAGGAGGCTCTGAGTTATTCTGAGGTCTCCTAGAATTGCAATGTGAACAAAATGACCAATAATCTTACCAATAATCTATTTGTACAGTACTGCTGATTTAGGAGAAATACAGTTAAAATACTTTCATACAAATAATCCTTATTTAAGAATTTGGCTATTTTTTTTAAATTGAAACGCTGCTTCACAAAGGAGTAAAGCAGTCTTGTTGAATATGATGTTACCTCCTTGGAACTCACTTTTGGGCTGACAAAGTTGTGTTGTTTGCTTTTCTCCTTTCCATGAACCAGCATAAAAATCTTGGTGGAAGAGCAAATTTTTCTCCTCTGAGCAAGCCCTTGCTGTTACCAAATAGCATCAGCTGGGGAACAGCCTCACACTGACCCTCCATGCTGAAGCACCGATTTGAAGGAGAGAAATTATAAATACAAATGCATCCAGATCACTGAAAGTATCAGAATGGCTCTTTTAAGACTATCTTAGATTGTAATTTAGGGCAGGCAATAATTTCTGAATTATGTGTAAATATACTTGTTTTTCTATAATCTTTAAGTCTCTAATTTTTTTTCTTTTTTAAATTATTGTTTCCGCTCATCTCAATTTGTTACTATACATCACTTCTTTCAAAAATAATACACCAAAGTAATTGCAATGCTTTAGAAACACAAAAAATGATGGTCTTTGATATAGCAGAAAATATAAACATTAATTCAGTGTAAAACACACTGTCCAAAAACCCATTGTGTCTGGGACAGGAAAAAATCCATATTTCAAGCAAAAATGACAACAGGCATTCCCTTTTACATCCATACAATAAGGGACTTTTAATATTACCAATAAAAAGAGTAGTTGTCATTAACAGGCACTGTGGTTTGACATCTGGCAAGACTCTTTTAGGCCTTGCTACACTCCTAAGATGGTTGAAGTGGTGCCAGTTCATGAAGACAGCAGGAATGACAAGCTATTAGTCAGAAAGGGATCCAGTGGATTCTTTATATTAATCGATGTACTAAATGCTGGAGCAAAGTTAGGTTGTATTTCTGCTTTTGCCTTGGTTTTGTTGTTATCGTGATTAATTTAGGCTAATGTCAAACCCCCTGCATTTCCCCTGGTTTTCTTATAGACAGCAGATAATTTACTAAAGCGTATTTGGTTGTGATATTCTTTTCTGAAGAGCATGGTGACGTTCTTTTATTACCATAACCACTCAGACTGTGTCCAGGCTGTAAAAGCAATTTATACAAATCATAATCACTTGAGAATTTTATTCTGAAATTAAGGCTTTAAGAGTTTTGATTAATTCACTAATTTCAAGATTTCTGCTTTAAATACTTGAACAGTGTGCATTAGCACTTTGTCATCCATGGTATATAGGGCATGTGACGCTCATGATACCTCAAAACTGAAATTAATCCACAGTTTAATCTAACACCAAGCAGGAGAAATGGTGATGGAAATTACCTGAGGTCCCACAACATTCAAAGGTGATTCATAGTCTAGGATCCCAGGAAGGTGCTATGAAACTTTGCAGTCGTCAACTTCAGCCCTATAGAAGTAATAAAGTACACCAGAAATTTACTCTGATCAGACAAACATTAACTTCACTGTGCACAGCACAGTACACTACATCTAAAAAATGTCACATTCTTATGTTTCATACTCTCCCTTGACCAGGACCAGTCAGCCAAAAGTTGGTGGAAGCTGTTTGGTGTTGCTCTGTGCCTCCTGTTTTCCCCTTGTCAGAGGCAGGTGTCCTTTTGGCCTTGGTTTTCAAATTCAGGGAATGTGATGTGAAATGCTGAGATATATCACAGCCTGGCTGAGGTTTATTATTTGCAATCATCCCAACGACTGTGAGAATTCCTCACATGGATACTGATGTGCAGCACAGAGAAGGCAGTGGAAGGGTCTATAGGATATTTCACTATTGCTCCAGCTATAGCATGCAGCCCTCCTGACTGGAAGAAAACTATGGGAGAAACCTCTCAAACACTACAGATGATCTAGGCAGGCTTTTTTCTCATATGAGGGTACCATGGATGCCAAAAGAATACCAGTCACATAACATTTATGGCAGACATGCTGTTAAAGGTGAGTTTTGTGGCCAGCAGATCAGACAGAACTGTGATGCCTCCTCCTACTTTTCTGCTACAGGTTTCCCAGGTGTGCATCTCAGGGTTTCTGTTTTGCCTGTCAGAGTATCCCCATTTGTCACATGGATGGAAAAGGGCCAGGGGTAGAGCTAAACCTCTGCCTCTACAATCTGTGGTTTCAAGAGAAACATTTGAAATGACACAAAGACCTCCAAAAGCACCCAAGAACTGAGGAAATAAAAGCTGTACAGCAGTAGTCATAAAAGACAGCATATGTGGTTTAACTGAATTTGTCTGGAGTCCAATTAAGCAATAAGACACGATAGGGTGTGTCGTATTCCTGGCCCATTAATGCAAGTCTCTGGGGCACTGTGAGGCACACGGCCAAAGTGCAAAGTGCATTAACGGCCCGGTAATACATGCTTTGTCATGTCCCATTGTTTTCAGAGGATAACGTGTATCTTTCGAAAGGAAAGAACAAGAAAAGGTCCTTGAAAAATTTGGGAACCAAGGTCAAATTTTCTTGTGAGAGTTTAGCAGAATGGAAGACATACATTTGGAGATGTGGGGTGGCAGGCTGTTGGCTGCCTGGAGCTTCCTGCTGGACTTCAGACATCTCACTGATGGTGGCCAGGTAGGGATAATTTTCTTAACTTCTGAGTTAACATCTGGCTTCTGGGTGAAAAAGCCCTCATTTTAGCTGGAAAATCAAAGGTAATGTATACTGCTGAAAAATTTATAGTACTGAGAAAAATAGGTGGAAATTCATGAAAGATCATTTTAAAGAAATAAAGTTTCTTAATCCACCACATCCAGATAAAAGAGTACCATGTGCTTTCAATTTCTTGGCCAAGAAAATCAAGGTATTTGCTGTAAGTTTTTGTATTCAATACTGGAAAGATTGTTGAGGAGTCCTGGAGCCCTCATCTTAGAGCAATAGTGAAATAATCTGGTTAGAGTGACATCAAAACTCAGGAAAACTAATGGACTAGCAAATGAGGGGGGGTTCAATCAATACAGATTTAAATGATGATAATAAATACGTCAATCAATATGGCTTCATGGAAAATACATCTTGTCAAATTCATTTAATCATATTTTTTATGAAATTACTATATGCTTTGGTAAAAGTGCCTGCAATGACTTAATATATTTAAACTGAATCCCCAAGATTATCCTGATCAAAAATTAGCATCATACAACATCAATATTTCAAATGGATTCAAAACTGACCATATGATAGCATTCAGAAAAATGCCATCAATGGGCTTTTCTATCCAATCTAGAGGACCTACACTGGCATCCCAAAGATTGTGAGTGTGATGATGTGGTTCAATATTTTCATAAGGAAGTTGGGGGAAATAATGGAAATTTTTAGACAGGTGAATAAAAACTGCTGAGGAGAATTAATAAACTACAGAATACAGAAATATAGAGCCCTTAGTTAAAGTGAAATAAATTGAACATCATGTACTTTCATAAAGATGGAGATGCCTGAAACTTCCAGAGAATGCTTCAAATGACTACACTCAATCTTCCAGGTATTCACAGAAATGTCTAAGCTAAGTACCAAGTGGAGAGAAAAACCAGAGAAATATCTAAGGCCCCAAGGCAATCTAATTTATTTGCATGTACCTAGCACCTATGACAAACTTGAACTTCCATTCTGGCTGCCCACTAAAGTAGTTTCCTAAATTGTGCAGGCATGTCCAATGATACCTGCTAACAAGAGTTGCAGTCCCTGATACTCTGTGTGCACATTTCTACAGAAAAAACACTTATTTTTCACATTCTGACTTTATATTTTATTTTCACAATTTTGTGGGCTGGTTTTGAATTATATTGTTAACATCAGTTCTTTTTCTTTTCCAGTACTGACAAAACAGATATAGCTGAGGGCAAAAGGCTAAAAGGCAACCAAAGCAAGGTCACTTCTTCCACTGCAAAGCCTTGACACTCTTCTTTATTCTGTTAAAATCATGAATGGGTGCCTTGTATGATAAATCATCAAGTGATGGGTTTTGAGTGAAGTCCTACACCCATGTTGTAACATTGCTCTGGCTGGGCTATCGAAGTCCCATCTAAGTCTGGAGAGGTGGCAGGATTTGGAGTGACATGCTCAGCAGTGGCAAAACAATTAAATACTGAATTTTCATTATTTCCAGCCTTGTGGAAAAAATAAAGATGTCTGTTGAATTCAATCTCCAGTTTCTTCCTCCCCTAGCCTAATCAATGTCAAGACATTTTTTACTAGATTGTGTCTGTGAATCACCTATTATAACCTGCAGGCACAGAGGGATCAGCCAAGCGGCCTGCCAGAGCCCAGTATCCTGCAACACTAGGACCAGATGGAACATGGATAGTGCCTCACCTGCATTCTGGAATCTGATGCCAGCTGACTTTACCTCAGGCAGGACACATGATTCTTCAAAGGCCCTTAGATTTGGTATTGCTTTTGGTTTAAGAGGAATGCAGCAGGTAGGTTCTGATTTCAAGCATGGAAGGGTTTATCTGAGATTACTGACATCTAGCTGTAAGGAAATCAATAAAAAGAAACAATTCTTACAGTCACTTTTAGAGAAACAGTCTCAAAAGATGTATCTTTCTTTAGTTTTGGCTGTTAAAAACATTTCATCAGCAGCTCCCTTCTCCATTCCCAAAAAGCCTTGGTTACTCTGGATTGCCACCTTCTAAGGTCCAGTTACTGTCTCTCATTTTCACTGCAAGGTTTTACTCTCTACAAATGAAATATGGAGAGCAGATTATGACTGAGAAGCAAACATCATTAAGGAGAGAGAAATATTAAAAATCATCCTGTACAAATTAGAAATGCTGACATAAATTACTGGAATCATTTTTGGCATGGAAAATGAAAGATAATATGTACAGGGGAAATGGAAATTACTTTCACCTGTAAAAGAGAGGGACTGTGAAAAAAGAAGGAAACTGGAGTATAAGAGAGCAGGGGTCTCTTATATTTATCTCTGCCTTAATGTGCATGCACAGCACCGAACACAAATGTGCCAGCTTTCCACCAACACTGGTTCAGGTCTCTGCTTCTGGCTTTGGTTTTCATACCTGGAAAAGTCCAGAGACTGTCTTCAAAGACATCAACATCATTTTGAGAATTTGCCACTGAAATAGAGGTTTACCTTTTCTACTCTCTCAAGGAATAAAACAGATGGAAGAACAGAAGAGAAATATCAATACCTCATCACGTATTTACAGTATTAAACAGGTATATTCTTCTGTATATAAATAGACACACATGCACATAAAAACATAGGCAACCTTGCCATGAGAATACGTGCCTAAGCCTGTTAGCATCCACCCACAGCCACATGTGCGTGTGAACATGCACACATTATATAACTTTGGTTATGTAGTTGAAATCACTACATGAAAATATTCAATTCAGAACTGTTTCCATGGGAATATCGGGGCTTGCACATCATTGTGAAGAAACATCTGTCCTGATTTGGGATTTCACCAATGTACCTTAGCTTTACTTGCTTAATGTTGGTTGAGATTTTACAGTCAAAAGCCCTCAGGCAAATTAAACTAGCCATGTACACCCTCAGGGAGATGAGACTTTAGTTACATGCCTGATACCAATTGATGCCAACTAGAACTTCATGATATTAATGAATGTCTATAATTAAAGAACTGTTAATTAAAGTGAGTCAACCAATCTATTGGAAATCTCATACTATTTTTTGAACCTGCCTTTATAATGTAATTGTATTTCAAGATGACTGAGAATCACTTAGTAATTACTTAGTGCATTTTGCAAGAACTGAGCAGAGTTCTAGCCATCCTGCTCATTGATTTTGACAGTAGAATAGCAATTCAAATCCCAAACAGAGCTGAGAATTTTCTCTCTTCAAAACGCAGCTAACTTAAGTCCATATCCTAAAAGCTGCACCTGATAATGCATTTGCAGGATAAGGAGTATTTGTATTGCACACATTTTCCTTCAGTTTCAGTTTTGAAGGGTTTTCTAAATGCAGGTACTGTTTTAAATACCTCCTTAGGAAATAAGATATCCATTATCTTATAACACAATCCCGTTAAGGACAAGAAAGTGCTATGAACGCGTGAGCGGCTTGCATAAATTGCCAAGATGCACTGCCAGCTCTATCCCATGCTCATGGCATCAAAGGCCAGTGATAAGGGCTGTCAGCAGCACTGCCAGTTCTTACTGTGAGCTCTGCACTTTAATGCTGTACCAAGAGCTCCCACTTGCTGGAATCAGGTGATTTTTTTAATGTTAAAAGTTCTGATTCTAACTGAAAGAATATTTCTGGCTCTTATGGCGGTAAAAAGCCTTAAAAGAGTTCCCAGGAGCAGCTTCAAAGACATCAAAAACCTGAAATGAAATAGGGAAGCCCCATTCAAATTAAGTTCCTGATGTACAAAGGATAGCACTGGCTAGTGCAGTTCGCTTGCCTAAAGCCACAGGCTAATAAAAGCTAAACTCTGCTGCAGCTTAGCAAAGGGTAGATCAGCAGTCTGAGTACAAAGCTAAATAAATTAGTAGCCCTATTAGCTTATTGCTTTTAAGTGAAAATGTTTTATATTGTTTTGGTTTTTTTCATTAGGCAGAGGAATCTTGCCTGGTATTTTCTGCTTTTTAAATATAATCTTAAAATGCAGAACCACATCTGGCACTGAGTTAATACACACATTATAGGCAGGTGCCAGCCCACCTTATCACTCTGCAGCTAAATGTGGACTTTTTGGGGATTTTTCTGCACTGTTTGGTTCAGTGGACACATCTCAGATACTCTGACACCAGCAGAAAAATTAGCCACAGTTCTCCCAGACTGCTCAGGTGAACTCAGAGATCTTTTCCTGTACTCAGAGAAAGGTCTGCAGTCTTTCCAGCTGAAGGCAGCTATAAAGAGGGGCTTGGCAAAGGAACAGAAGGTGCACATAAGTCTGTAAGTGTAATTTTGAGCTGTACTTTAAGCTTTCAGAATAAAGTATGAAGAGGAATCTCCTCTGCCCATCTCTAATGATAATCAAGATAATGAATTCTGCAATAGCTGCAATTTTAAGACTTAGTTAAGCAATTCTCAAGTAACCTACATGAATTTAACACACAAAAATAATTAAACATGCTATGGAACAGATGCTGCACAAACAACGGCAATCAAATGATTCACACTTAGCAGACCTTACCTAGCAGTTAGTTTACAGCATCTCTGTGTCTGAAAGAAAAAGGCAGACATAACGTACATAATTTCAAACACAGCACACCTGACTCACACCATTTAGGAAAAATCAATAATTTTATTCCATTTTCGTTTTGTTTGAGCCTTTCATTCATGATAGGTTTTAGTTTTATATATGTATATATCAAAAGACATTCTCAAAATTATTATTTTCTATTGTGTCTCAGCAGCACACTGGTAAAAAAAAATAAAAATTCCAAATGCAGACAATTCAGAATCAGGTTTTAACATGGCTTAGGTGCACTTGCATGTGGAAAAGACATAACCATGTGCCCATCGAAAGCTCTCATGATTATTCATTCAGATTCATCAACTGTAAGCCAAAAGAGCAATCTGGTGATTTTATATATATTCATGTAGACTCTTCATGGATCATGTAGCAAATATAAAGATAATGTAAAATTTGTTCATATGCTTCTGCATTGTGGATATTGATTTGCTACCAAGGCACGTCATCAAGGTATGTTCATTTGACCTATTGGTTACCTTTCAGGTACTGAGGATAGTAAATAAATATTCATAATAATAATTGGACAAAATTTGAGGTATTTAACCCATTTTCTGCCTTGCCTAAGTAAAGGGTGCATGAGCTAGAAAGAAGCCAATTAACTGCCCTAATAATTGGGGGAAACTGTAAATAAAAGAAACAAAAAGCTCAGAGAACAACAAAAGGGAGCTGATTTACATGAAACTTTCAGATTGACTTAATGTGCACAGCTCCCGAGGAAGTTTCAGGGCAAAATTCAGCAGTGACACAAGTGATGGTGTAAGTTAGATATGTGTCAATCACAAAAAGAGTGTCAACCGGGAGAACTGGCAACATACTTTAGTAGCACTTTCATGGGGTGATTTGATGATGGATGGTTGTGTGATCTAAACTGTAATTTATGCACTGTGGCAACTGAAGTGGAGGTTGGCAGCACAGAGAGTAGATGACAAGGGTGAAAAAATAAAACAGGCTTTCACCTTTAGTCACAATATCTCCATCCTTCCAAAAAACCACACTGGGGATATTGCAGTCTGAGTTCACCAGGGCTGAACATAATCATCACTGAGTCATTCACAGGTGCCAATGACAAGTATTTTGCTGATGTACTAAATGGTCTTTGACACTTACTTCCTTTTCCTGATTGATTTCACCTGAATTGGCTCAACTGCATTTCAAGGGGGGGAGGAATTTACATTTGAAATTCAACAATTTAATTAAATGTTATTATTCTCTTCTTTCCCATGTTTTGACTTCTCGACTACCACTGTGCCTGACTACCTGCCCACCACTTGAGGCCATCTCTTGAGGACATATTAAAGATCACAACAACACAGACAGCAGCAGCTCTTTTGTTCTGCAAGGCTCTTACTGTGAGAGGAATGGCTCTGACACAGCCTTATGCCAACCTGTTTTAGTTGACACAGGAAGAGATGTATAAGCCAAATCTGTCAGAGTTGAAGAGACAGAGAGCCACCAGTAATTCTCACCATTAGTGATCCCTCATAGAATTGCCAAAATTCTCCAGTAAAGCTGCTCATTGGGCAAAAAATAATGATTTTTTCACAAAAATCAATATTTTTGTTAAAGGCATATCTGGAGTTTTTCTGCCCCCAGTTATTTGAAGTTTTCATTGAAACACTGTATGCTTCAATTCCCAAGGGGTTTTGGTCTTTTCTTTTTTTTCTTTTTTTTTTTCCTTAATCTTAAGAACAATATAAATCAGAATCAAAGCAGTTTTGATACAGAAATGCTGCTGTGATACCTGATTCCTGGTCAGACACACTTCATGACCTTATTGACCTGCATGGACTGGCTTCCCTAACAAGATGAGGTTTTCCGTGATGTGCCGCAGTCAGAGCCGTCCCCAGGCAGTTCTGCCCTGGCTCAAGACAAAGAGAAGCTATAGTGCATCGTGTGGCCTGCTCAGAAAGTCAAGACCTCAAAATAGATGAAGGACTGAGTTATAAACATAGCACAGGAAACTGGGATCTTTCTGAGGTTTGAAATTGCATCATAAAGCTTTCTGCTGAAGAATTTTCCTCAGCAAAAGCCTCTCCATTTTTTAACCATCCCTAAGCCTTCATTTTTGACACTGGTTTTCCTGCATTTTCTCCTCTGTGGTCCTCACTCATAAGCTGGAAAACCTGAGCAGGCATTTGGGAGGATGGAGCAATTGTGACAGGGGACAGAGGATTTGTCTTTTGTTTTCTGTGGGCAAGAACAAAAGGCACAGGATTTTCAGCTTTGCACTATGTGTTTCAGCTGACTGTATATGATATGTGTGCTAATGTTTTGGGTTTTCATCATTTTAGTGCTGCGGTTTTAATTTCCAGGAAAGGGTGCCCAGGCTATCAGACTGAAGCTTTTTTGTGTTGTATTTAAATCCATAATAAATAACATTTAAACATTAATGTTGCTGCTAAATTGAGCCGTAACTTAGAAAAGCTGTTCCTTAAATCAGTCTTTTGCAATGCACAAGTGTACAAGAAGCAGTTTGCTTTCACCACCACTCCCGTAAATTCTGATAAATCATTAAATGAACACACAAAATGTGTGATAAGAAAATATGAGTAAAATTTTGCAAAATTAGTCAGGAGTATATCTGACAACATAGCAGGGATGGAGAGATTTTAACACATTTTAAAGCATTTTTTTAACATTTTGAAAATAATTTTTTTAAACATTTTCAGTGCTGTAACAACATTCAATTTTCCTTATATACAAAAATATAGTTTTATCAAAAATTGGTTATGCACGTCTATAAGCTCCCTTTTATCTGAAGATGGGAGATAGTAGCCACATTTTGTCATATGTTTACAGAGAACTAATCAGCAGCAACGTTCAAGGTGAAGGTGGTTGATTATTAAGTGCCATCCAGTAATGGCCTGTGAGGCTTCAGGATATCAAGCAAAGGCCTTAGCTGTCCTCACTGACTTTGGGTAACCAAGTGACAGCCCAAAAGTGATGCTGCATGAAAATGCCAGGCCAGAGACACTCGCAATGTCCAGATAGAAGATCTTGCTCTTTTTGTTTGGAGTATTTAATATGCAAAATTCCTTCGAACCATCATTCTGAATTTTCATCTATGACATACGTTCAGCAAATAGAAAAAATTAAAAAGTAATGAGGAGAGTTCCCAACTGCTTTGAGAAGATTCCACATATGTGCTAATTAGCGATTCTGTCTGAAAATATTCCCTGAAAGCTGTATGGGTAGTGCAGCCTGGGATAAATAATGCAAATGCCCCATGGCACTGTCACAAACACCACAATCAGTGCTGTTTGCGATTTCAGTGAGACTCTTCAAGTTCTGCACCTGAGACTAAAATATTAATGAAGTAAAACTGTAGTAAACAAACCTCCAGTCCCATTCCCCCACCCACAGCCAACACACACGGTCACACACCCTTCACCCGCTGGCTTTCTGGCACAGGATAAAACATATTTTAGGAGGATGAGTGTTGACTGGTGCGTCTCCTTTGTACCTAACTCCGCTCCTTCCCCCAGCTGCTATACCAAGCATCTCTTGATCACTGGACTAGTGCCTACCTGTGTCTTTGATGCCAGAAACAGAAGGAGCAATGCTGCACATTGATATTAACACTGGCAGGTTCTCTGCAACCTGGACTCACCCACCAGCATGGATGAAGGGAAAACCTAACAAACCAGTGGTTTTCCCCCACTTCCCATTCCCTCACAATACAGCTGCATTGCTCGGCTGTACAACCAGAGCTGGCAAAAAGCTCCAATTGCAGGCAGCAGGCAAAACCCAGACACACAGTCTGTAAGGTCTGCTCTGCCTTGAGATCTGAGCTAGGGGGGGCAGTTATGTGATATCCCAGGAGGGCACAGGCCCATCTCTGAGCATCCACAGTGCCATGACACAGGTTAAGACTGCCCACAAAGGTCATCTTGCAACAGGAAAGGATATACCAAGGTACAGCTCCCTGGTCGCGTACATCTGGCAAAGATACATCTGGCATGCTCTCCCCTTGGATAAGCAAATTTCAGATATGAGTTATGCTTTAAAATACACTCATTTACTATAAAACCCAAACCCATCCTGGAAAGTGGCACTGGTCTCTAGAAAGACAAATTCTGCTGCCTTTCAGTGCAAATACAAAAAAAAAAATAAAAAGGTGTCTAAGCAGTATTATCTAGCTATCTAGCTGCATAGTGGGCTGCCACTGACTTCTGAAGGAGGTTAAATCTTTAATCTACTTAGATGCTTTGGAAAATATCTCTCAGCTAAGCACCTAAGCCACTTCTGAAATAGGAGCTAAGGTTTCAAAGTTGCAGAGAGGCTTTAAGATCTTCATGTGGCACTATTCTGGCCACACAGGTACATCTCTAGAGTTAAATTTTGCTTTCCTACAAATTCAGTTTCTGTATTAACTGCATTGCAGCTATTTCAGGTGCATAGCCAGAGTGAAATGCAGAGCAGATTTCAACCCCTACTGACTGTTCACAAACTGTGGTCCAAGTTACAAATAGCCATTAACCACTGAACTCATATTTTAGTATATGGTTTCATAAAGCAAATCATTCCTTCTGAGATTGAAATGACTGCACATTCCTGAAGTCCTTTTATGGAATTACAGGCCTGCTGGTTTTGGTTCCGTGTTACAATACCACACAATTCAGCATCACAAACTAGTCTATAAATGTCAGTCCATGAACTGCACCTAGTAAAGCCAGCAGGAAAAAAAACCATGACAAACTCTTCTTAGTCTGATAAATGCAGGATCAACACCACCATTAAGTGAGCCTCTAGATGTACAGAAATCTAGTCAGAAGCTGAAGATTTGAGACAGAGCTCTCATCTATCCCAGACTACACTCAGACCTTGTTTTGCCTCAAAGTCTGTAACTTTTGGTCTGCAGAGAAGTTGTATGTGTTTGGCCTTGTATGCCCAAACTCCTTTCCCCCTGCCTGCCCTCAAGAAGTGGCTATCCATCGGGAGATTGAGGGTCCTGGGACATGCAACAGATTAAAAAAAAACCCGTATTTACTCTATGATGCCAATTTACTCCATAAATCAGGAAGAATCATCTAAAGATATGCTTGTCTACCCCAGGAGCATTAGTGCCCAAACTGGTGCTTATCTTCCAGTAACTATTTAGGAACACTTGAAATTCCCCTCAAAACATGAAGTATGGCCTAGACTACCCCACCACGATGACAAATGAAATTTTAGAGTGACATGAGATGCGCTAATGAAGCCCGTGTTCAGCAGGCTGTTCTCACCTGGCATTCCTGCCACTGCCTCAGTGCCTGCTTTTCCCCGTCCCTCAAGCACCTCCTGGATGTCTCCCAGCCCAAACCATGACTGCAAAATATCCCTGTTGTATAGCTGGCTTCTTAACCTCATTTAAATTCTTCCTTCAAGCTACCTTCACTGCGATGCCCTCAAATTGCCACCATCTTTTAATGAGAAGGATGCTATGCATACCCATTTTATCGTTATTGTATTCTCTCAGCCCAGCTGCCTTCCACCCAGTAGTTCCTGCCTGTTATGCAGATTGTGAGCTCTCTGGGGTTCCAACTGCTCTCTTCCTTGCATGTCTTCACAGTGTGTACCACGGAGGAGCCCTGATCCTGGATTGGGGTCCCATAACGCAAACAACTAGATAAAAGAATAATTTGTTAGCCCGGATTGCAAATCTTCTTTTGCAAGAAAAAATAAAGCAATTTCCCCAGGCTGTCAGAGGCACTTTCATGTGTCAGAATCGCAGCTCTCTTCTGGCAATGACAATGGTGCATCCAATTTCCCGGCGCAAGGGGGAATGTTTGCTGAGCTGATGTGAGCTCTGCGTGTTGCTCTACATCTAGCTGTGCCACAGTGAACCAAATGGCTTGTAGGGAAGGGACCTGCTGTTGGGAAGGCAGCTATCTGTGGGATGTTATTTTTAGTGTGGGGTGAACTCAGGGGGTGGCCTTTGATGGGATTTTTTCCTGTGTATGATCCTCTCAAGGAATGTGATATTTGGCTTGTGTTTTGATTTTGTATCTCATAATGGTGAGGGGAGAGGCTGGGAAAAGTTTGTTTGCCCATATTTATTATTAATTACAAATCTACACTCTAGGTTACATATACCGAAGTGAAATCAACACTGCTGGATTGTATCTGCATTCAAAATTCATATAAAGAATATTATATTATCAATAGGTATGTGATCTGTCTTCTACCCGTCTAGAGCAGTCCCAAAAATAGTCCAACTTCTGTACCTTTATTTCAGCTCACTTCTTGGGTAATTGAATCCAACTATTAGCAGCCAGGTATTAAAGTTTTTGGCCCATAAGGATTTAATTTCTTGGTACCAAAAAGGTCAGCTCAGCCAGGAAGAAGCATTGGTCTAAACTGTCAGCGCCTCACATCAGTGGTTTTGAGTACTTCAGGGTCTGACCATAAATACATTTATTTAAAACAGGACATAGCCAATGGCAACTCCTACTTCTCCAGAAAAATATGACTGTTTCCACTCAGCAAACATTGCACAAAGATGTACTTATCTATTGCCAGGCATATCTACATAATGTTTTACAAATAATTCATACTTCACTTAAAGTTTTACTTGACATGCTCTGTACTTAGCTTTATCATTTTTAATTGAGAATATGAATCTCAAACATCCACAGCTTCAGTGTAAAATCCTTTTTCTCTCACTCATATAATACTTTCTAGAGTGTATTTTCCCACTTGTGATCAAGTATACAAACTTAGAAATAACAGTTGCTATTTCACCTTATACACTAAGGTACTCCAACCAAAAAAAAGACTGACATTTTCTAAATGTTTAAAAACCTGCCATTACCCTGAACCTGTTCCATCAATTTAGCTAAATTTCTCAGTAAAACCACAGTTAAACAAGTAATTAATTTAGCTTTGCAAAACAAAAATTATTGCATTGTCTACAGGGAAAGAAAAGTTTAGGCAATCTTAAAACTTGAAAGGAAAATGGAAATGGTTTAGACTCTTCATCTCAAGCGTTCCTTCACTGATGCCCCTGAGACTCTCTGTGGCTGACATCTGTCAGGCAGGTAATTCCACCTGCCTTAATATTTTGTCCCAGCTTTACAAGGAAAAACCTTCCCAGTCAAGTATGGGACAGTTGTGCCATCAAATTAAAATCTTTAGGTCATTTTCCATCTATTAACTAAGATGTGGTCATTAAATTGCTTATTTAAAAAACAAATTAATTAGAGACATTTAAGCCTTTGTTATTGTATAATCTATCAACTCTGCCTATAATATTCCTTTAGTCTCTACTTCAAGTGACAACATAAATAATGCCTTCTGTGGATGTCTGTATATGTTCTCTTGTTATACAGAGGAGCCTACAGTTTGCATTACAGCTTCTCTAGTCCACAAGACCTTTTCTTGAGCAAAATTTCATTTCGTTTTTCACATGATGCTTTAACTCTCTGCTTTAGTTTCAAGTGCTAGTGCTTCACTCCATTGGTTCTTCCCTAGTTACTAGTGCCTTAATGATCTTTGGACCTTTTAAACTGATGATGCCACACAGAAATTAGACTGTTGCAACCCTCATTAGACTACAGTTTTCTTAATTCAATTGAAATTTTCAATTTTTGAATTTTCAATTCAATTGAAAGAACAGCAAATGGATAGTCATTTATTTAAAACCTGCCCAATATTTAAGACACATCTGCAAATTTTGCTCAAGGCAGGTTGTGCAAACTGTTGCAAAGGGATGTGCAGCTGCCTGTATAATGGTGCAGATCATTTTGCTCTGGCACTCTGCAGGTCCCAGAGTCTTCAGTCCCTTTCAGTTTGAGTGAATCATCACTGAGGGCTCCTTAGAGTAATTTTGTATGTCAAACAAATTTTGCAAAATTGCAGAGGCACTGCAGATCTCTCTCTGCCATCAGAACTCTCATAGTTTAAGTTTGAAAATTAGGTTAAATTCAAAGAGAACAATCCATGCTGGACATGCTGCAGAATGTAGAAATGGGACCTTGAAGATGGTGGTGTCAAAAGAGGGCATAATGTGGAACTGAATGGGCCAGATGCCTCTCTGTCTCCCCACATCATGTGCTTGTTACCTTGACAGTGCTGTGGTCATGAGAGAGCCCTTGAACAAGCCTTGTGTCCTTACTGCAGGAGTGGGAAGCTGGGAGCAGACCTGATTATTGCCTAGAGGGGTGCCAGGGCTGCTCTAGGTGCTCTTGACTCCATGACCAGTGAGGAGACACCCTGTAAAGGCCCTGTCCTTCCTCCTCTGCCACCTCAGCTGCAATGCCCCTTTGCTTGGGGCAATTCTGTTTGATAGAGCTCATCCCCTTGCTCAGCCCTCGCACTGACTGCTGGCCACAGCCAAGGGAAAGAACAAATGACTGCCAGGGAGCACCGCAGGAGCAGCAAACTCCCTGGGGGAGTGCCCAGGGCTGGTGGGGAGACCTTGGCTGCACAGAAAAAAAGCCAAGGGAGAGACCATTTCTCAGGGCTGCAATTACTCACAGGAGGTGCTGAAATGAGATGATAAATGTTAATGTTGGACTAGCTGGGAAGTGGCAACCTCTCGCTGTAAATGTGGGTCTATTAGAGAGGGAAGTCACCCTTTGGGGACTGCGGCAGGGGAGGCGGGGAGGAAAGGGAGCTGAACTTTCAAAGCGGGAGGTTGAGCTGTGGCCTGTATTTTCTTCTCTACCCACACTGCAGTGCTTATTTGCTGCTGGGGCTTATTAATTTTTCACTTATGCCACGCTAAAAATAGTTAATTATTGAAAATGCATATCCGTCTGATGGTGAAAGGCTGTCTCTTCCGAACAGGTGACTGGTTCAGATAACCCCAGAAGGCACTTCTGGGTCTTCTAGGCCCTTGATCAAAATTTCTTTTTTAATTTGAAAAGAAGAGAGGTGATTAAAACTGAAAATGATGGTAAGTCTAATGAAAGCTTCCTCCCTCCTTCCCAAGAGCTGGTGTAAATGGGCTGAGATTTCTTTCTTTTCTTTTTTTCCTCCTTTTTTTTCCCCTCCTTTTCTTTTTCTTCTTTTCTTTATTTCTTTATTTCCCTCCAAAAGAATGTTTTCAATGTTTTATATATACATCATGCTGGCCCTTTGATTTTTATTTTTTTTTTATTTTAAATCAGATGTAGAGATTTTGCTGTAACAATAGAGTGAATGTGTGTGGATAACATTACTCACAGTGCTGGTGAGAGTTCAAAGGCTGGAATGTCCAGACTAAATACACAGCAGAAAGATCAGTTCTTTAACGTTTCAATTAGACAGAAACATGAAACAACAGGCTAGTGGCTTCAGCTTCTCAAAATTAAACAGTTTGACACTGCACAGAGCACACATCAAAATTCATTATGCCTTCACAGCTTAAATCTCCTCCTGCCAAAATAGTGGCGGGAGTCACTCCTGAAAACCAAGAGTTGCTTTATAAATGTAGTGAATCCTATACTTACCTGGAGGAGGGAATAATCCTTTGCATGACAAAACCTAGATCAAGAACCTCTTTGGAAGAAGAAGCTCTCCAAGGATCCTACTGTGCTGGGGAAGGACTTGTCTGTCTGTCAGCAAGCTGTGGGACCAGTAGAAGGGAAGCACGACCTACACAGGGACAATGTCTTTATCCCTGCTCTGTCATACTGTCCATCCTGTGGCACTTGCTGGCTCTGCTACAGGATGTGGATGGCCACATCAGGGCAGTGGATGCCCTGGTGCAGGGAGCAGTGTGTGCTCACACTGCCCAGCCTGCTCCTGTCCCCCTCTCCTGTCCCCTTTCCCACACTGGTTCTCACCTGGGCATGTGGGGACCAGGAAACAAGGCAGGACTTCCATGAGGGCAGCCACATAGCCTTCCTTTGGGGAAGTATCACTGCCCAAATTAGAAAAAAAGGTTATATTATTTGTCTAAGGAATCATGGGGAAATCTACAATCTCCAAGTCCACAATATAAGTGTCTTTGCTAGTAATTAAATATCCGCTCTGTGTGTCTCAGGAGTAATTGCCAATAAAGCTTCTGCACTGTGTCAGCTCAGTCTCACATACTCCTCTGACAGGTTTTCAGTGGCAACTGAAACATTATAGTTCCCTGAGAAAATATTTCTGTTATAAAGTATACACACAAACATACATGGTCTAAGAATTGCTCTTATGTTGGAAATAAGATCATGGAGTTTGCAAGAGGAGCTTTGATGGAAAGAGAATATATCTTTTCTTTTAAATAAAGGTGTCTAGAGATGACTTGATTACCTCAGGAGAATTACTTCTCAATTACTATAATTGCTGTTTTATGAGCCCTACTCATGGACGTGCAGTCTTTGTCCTTCAGAGTTGCCAGTCTCACTATAAACTGGGAGATGGCAGATAATTGCAAAGAGAAGGGAACTAAAAAGTGGGGAGAGGGACAATGTTGACTGGGTAAGTCAGAGTTTTAGCTCTCTGAAGTCTTGAGGGCATTCTGCAAATATCACAAAAGGTCTTTAGAGGATGGACATGAAGAAGAGTAAAGAGAAGACACTGAGATGTGTAAAGGGAATTCCTTCCCTATTGCAAGGGAAATGGGAGGGAAAAAATATAATTGCTTCCAAAACTAAATATTTTCACAACCAGTGAACAGTGGAATCTGACAAATGTCATCTACTTTCTTTATGTAAATTCATGAGTCCATCCCAGTTCTCAAAGATGTATTGGTCATTCATCATCTAGAGAAACCATAACCAGCTGCAGAGACACTCCACACATTACTTTATCCATTCTCTATTTGTCAGGGTCTATGCCTGGTAACATCATCTTTGTGTCACTATTTTGGCCCCTAAACATGTTGGACAAACTATGTAATGACAAGTAGTGACAAATGAATGTCAAAAACATCTTTCTTTTCACATGACTATGAGTATTTAGCTTTGCCAAATCTTCATTTTCTCTTTTCAGTATCCTCCCAGGAATACTAAAACAAATTTAAGGATGTGGTTGTAGAGCTCCGCAAGGGTTTAAATCATGCTTTTAGGCAAACAATATTATTTTAAGCTTCCCAGTTTTCTCTAGAGCTGAGAAATGGGCAGCCACTTCTTGCAACAGCTCACAGAAGACCAGGCCAATTGTTCTTGCTTTGGGTCTTGTTTACAGAGGATATCAGACTGACAAGCCTTAGTGTCCTCCAGATGGAGCATAAACCTATTGCTTCATATGAGCCTTTTCCCAAAGAACACCACTACCTCATACACCAAGAAAACATAAAGAGGACTCTGAGGAATTAATGAAAGATTACAAAGGAAAAGATATTTGTTGATGATTCCCAAATGGTAGCCCAAGCACTTTGACTATCCCACTGTATTACCTCTTTACCTGTTGTATGACACTCCAGCCTGATGGAGAGAATAAACCATCTGGGGCCTGTAGGCCTAATTTCCCATCCTGACACCAAGATGACAACAATTATTTATAGCATCATGTCAGCACCCCACTTTCATTTCTTCTTCAGGAGAAACCAGAAATAATAACTATGGCTTAACTATTCTACCCAGGTATCACTGAGATGGATTGATTTTCCAGTCACAAAAATCACTTAGCACTGTGTTTTATCATTACATTCTCCCTACTCCCCAAATTCTGACTCCTATATTCTGGCAGACTGTCCCCTACACCTCTCATGTCTTTCTGCTCCGAAGGTCACTCATCCTATGAGCATGGTAAAGTGAAAAGTTGAGTTCAGCTTCCTATAATGCTCCTACAGAAAGTAACAACTGTTGAAACAAAAATGGAACCAGAGCTAATTCAGCATTTAGAAGTAACCACACTTCAGCTTCACACTCTCACATATTTCACTGTCTCTTGTCATCCATATCAGACAGATACCTAACTATATTTGCCAGAGTACTCTTATGTGGTACACAGCCCATGCTATAGTCAAAGCCATCTGCTCAGACATATTCTCCTGAAGAACTGGGACTGGAGAATGTGAATAGGCAATTAAAAGCAGTTCTGTGAGAAAAATTTGCTTTTTAACCTGACCCTTCACAAAAATGCTGAGACAAGGATAGGGGCAAGATGCAGTCTTGGATGTCCTACATTAAAAAAAGAAAAGTTTGGATCTCATCATATCAAGCTTATTTCTAACAACTCTGATCATCCACACCAGCATGTTGGCTACTAGTGCTCACTCCATAGCACATTGGCTTCACTGAGACTATGTGCACAACTGAACACTTGAAACATCCATCCCCCTCAATAGTTTTAGTTAGCACAGCAGATCAAAGAGTAGGCACAAAGAAGTTCATGGAAGCCAAGGCACTAAAACCTTCATCTTCTTAGGGGAAAGAAATATTAAGGGACTGTGCAAAGGCAGGTGTGAGGTCCTGGAATTTGAATGTAATCTCATCAGATGCCCCATTACAATCTAGTGAGACACATTATTGTGAGCAAATATGATCAGTCTGGCAGCACTCTCATGCAAGCAGAAATGCTATTTTCACAGGAATCATTAATAGCCCTATTTTGCCTATTCTGGGCTAAACAAGGAGTACAGAAAAACAACAGGGTGAGATGAAAAGATCCAAGATAGATGAAGAGGATATACAAACATGAGTCAGAAAACGGCAGATTTTCTACCTTGAGGAAAAGACAGAGAACAGCTAAACAGAGAGTGTGTCATGAAATCAGTCTAAAGAGAATTTTGATCGACCAAGAAGGAAAAAGAAGAGGGGAAGTCAGGAAGAACAACCTGAAGGGTATCTAGAAATTCCCAACCAAAAGACTTGGATTTTCCTAGATGTCTAGCCTGAGGCAGAGCCATACAGCAAAAAACCAAGAGAAATACAACGTATTACTGAGCAATGCCTTCAGTTAGCCATCTGCTGTCAGCAGTCTAACAAAGAACTGACTTACTCAACTCCATGATGGGTGTGAAATTCACTGGATAAAGTTTTCCATATGTACATGCCCTGTTCTCCCCCACATAATGAGCTCACCCAAAATAAATCAATGAGGTCCATTCTCCCTCCCCAACTGACAGATTCCCATTAGTTCCACAGCATCCTGGGCCTCACCACACCAGTGCCAGACTGGTGAGTGCCCAGATTCATGGAGACCAGAGAGGGTCAGTGCCTCAGGCTGAGCTAAGGTTCAGCAAGTTCCAAAGCCTTCACACCAGTTCCTACCTCCAGGTTGTAAACTTCTGAAAAATATGAGTTCATCATGAAAATGATAACACATCAAATCCTATAATACTCACATTTACTGTATAAAGCTTTAGATTATCTCATAAAAATAAATAATACACATCAGCTATCACATAACCATGGGGATTTGTTCTTGTTTTTTAACTCAGATCACTGTTTTGCATACAGAGGAAAGAGATGATTTTTATCTTACAGCTTAATGTTTTTCACTTCGTTTTTTTTGAACAGACTTTTGCTGTGATGTCTGTAATTCAGCTCTCAGGCTACATAGTTTCTTCTGATATACTGTGATCAAGTCCCAACTGGTAGGTCTAGTTTCTTCATATATATCTTTTTAGATAAAGCCTTTGCAGGAGGGAGAAGATAGAAATAGAGTTGCCACGAGCCTTGGATTTGGCTGGTTTATCTTGCACCCTACTCCACTTTGCTGAAGGACATTAATTGTCCTGAGGTCTCCTTGGCCTGCACATTTTTTTTCCACTTTTTCCCCCCTCTTACCCTCCACCAGCAGGAATCATAACTGTGTGAGCAGCAACTGCCAAAAGGCAGCAATTCATAATCAGCAGAGTGATTACAAAGGAGCCAGCAGCAATGCTGAAGTTTACAGCACTTCCTGTGCACAAAACTACGTGGTAAAAATATTTGCTGCCGAGAGTAAACATGTTTAATGGGTTCCAGTTTAATTTCTTTTTTATAATCCTGTACTGAAAGTATATAGTGCTTGGGAAAAGTGCAATGCTGACAGCACAGGCAACGTAAGAGCCCTGCTAAGCTGCACAGCATGTGCAGTGTGGACACCTAAAAGTGCCCAGGTCTTGATGTGCACTGGCCAAGGCTGACCTGGCAGGACTGCCAGCCTGACCCCTGGGAATGCCCTGTCACGCTGGTTACCCACCATACAACAGCACACTGCCATTATCAAAAGAGAAACATGAGTGATACGAGGCCACTGAAAAGCTGTAGTGATTTTCCAAGACTTTTTTAAACAGACGGCATTTCCAGATCCCAGGCACAGAGGATGTTCACCGTCTGGAGCTTCACATATGCAAGACTCAATGTGTTTTTCTCTCATCTTCCCTGCACATCCTCAGAGCTCCAAGAGCCAGGGAAAAATCACAGAACGACAAAATTACAGAATCATTTCCTTTGGACAAGACCTCTGAGACCATCAAGTCCAACCTTTGACTGACCACCACCACCTTGTTGGCTAGACAATAGCACTAAGTGACACGTCCAGTCTTTTATTGAACATCTCCAGTGGTGGTGATTCCACCACCTCCCTGAGCAGTCCGCTCCAATGTTCAGCCCCTTCCCAACTAGGCTCCAGTGCAGACCAGCTACTGGGAGGAGTAACAGGTTACAGAAGGCTTAAAACCTTCAACTGATCTGGCAGGATTTAATGGGGGAAAGTCAGCTCATCCTCCAGATCCTTTGTCCAATCCAGCCTTTACTTTTAATACATCAGGGACTGGCAAATGGCTGTCTTCTACACAACAATGAAGAACCCTGGAGAAGATATAACCTTCTTCATCACTGGTTTTACTAAGTGCACCCTTCCCCACTCTTTAACTAGATGCAAAAACGGGACAGACAAAATGAGACTAAAAAAAAAAAAAAAAAAGCAACAACAAAAAAATAAACCAAGTCCCATTCATTCAAAAGAGAGAGGAAAAAAGAAATGTAAAAGAACAAAAAAAATATGTCATAGCCTCTGTTAAACAGATTCACTTTTCACATCTGAAAAATATATACTTGTCAAACAGAGAGGCTGTAAAGGATTCCCTATCTTTTTGGCTCCTAGAGTGAAAAGACTGCAAAACCTGTATTTTTAAACAGAGGCCCTTATCACAGTGTAGGTCTGCTTTTCCAGGAAACCAAGAAATGCTTTTATTCCTGTGTGATAATCAAGAATTTGTTTAAATACTGCCTAACACTGTCAGTTGAATTCATTCTGGCCTCTTTAATTGTTTGGAGCTGTCTTGCAACTCTAGCCACAGGATGGTGAAGAGAAATCCTGAGATAATGGAGCATTCTGGATCTGAATTTCTCTAAAGAAATGTGGAGGGATTGGGTAATTATTTCATCAAGTCCCAAAATACAGAAGCCTTCACTATTGTCTTTTGTATTTAGCACTTATGAAAAAATGGCTTCATCCTTGGAAGGTGGCAGGGATAATTCACAGTCTGCCTTAGTTTTTCTGAGAGCAGAGGAAAGAAACAAGAAAACCATCAGTGTGATAAGGATAATGTGGAGTCCTGTGATCTAGAGAAGATGGTTGATACAATCTTGGATTTTTTTTGTTGCCAATGGTCCCCATTGCTGGGGGAAAAATTCTGCTCCTGAAAAGTTGACCTGTATACTCGGGGCCACTGTAGATCCCACAGTGGCTGTCATTCCCACGGAGATAGTACCAGGGAGAAAAAAGACTTGGATAAAATGATCAAAGTAAAGCATCCACTAGGAGAGGATTCACTCATGAAAGGAGCTTCTGCAGCAATGGAAAGGCCCTTAGAAGCACTTTACCTCCCACATCAAGGAACCTAAAAGGAATTGAATGTGATAGATATTGCACAGGTACACTACATGGCTGCTGCAAGAATCACAAGTCTCTAGTTTTCAATGTTTTCAGAAGATATATTTCTGCAATGTCAATGTGGACATGTTGGTGAATTGCTTGGATTTTTCATTTTGATTCCAACTTTCATACAGTTGAGATGAATACAGGTGTAAAAGGCATCTGAAGGACCAGATCACTCTTGTTTGTGTAAATATTTTTATCAGTTTTGCACTGCTTTAGCTCTGTGTTAACAAATTGTTAATATCTGATTAAACAAGCATGAGGACTGATTTTTTCCTGTTGTTGTTGAACCCTGTATGCTGTCTTTAAAACATGAGCCCAGAAACAGCCTGACCCAGGAACTTTTCAAATGTGTCAGCTGTAGAAGGACACATTTAGAATGAGTTTCATTATGCCATCAAGGCAAAAAGCACCTGATAGTTCATGAGGTGTTGACAATAATTCACCATCCCCTTAGTGATGTCCTGGGTTGCTTCTTCGAACAACTCACAGCTTCCAGCAGCTGCCTAAAGGAAAAACGGACTATGTTTTCATTTCCCTTGTTAGAGAGAGTTCTGCAGAGAGGTGACAGGAATGAGGCAAATGATAAGAGGAAAAAACAGAAGAAAAACCCCAAACCCAACAACATCAAAATTGCTTTCTTAGAAATTTCTAAGCCACATTGCACAAAATTCCAAGACTTCTCAGACTGTATCGTCCAATCTGGACCCCTGGCAAAGATCCAAACCTACAGTGTGGTGAGGACAAGGGCAGTGCAGACAGACCCAGCAACATCAGAAGAATCTGTCTCAGGGTGTCTTCATCATCTCTCCAGGTAAGTTTTTAAACAACTAAATTTTGTGACCTGCTTTAATAAAGATCTGGGAAAGGAAGAGCACCATCACAGCAGATTAATATATTTATTTCCAAGACATCACCTGAGAATAATTTAAATACCTAAATTATGAGATTCCAGAACATGGTAAATTATTATTCACATCACAACGTTTAGTAGTCAAAGTTTGGGGTGGTAAGAAGTTGATTAAGGAATGTCATTAGGGTTAATGACATTAGGGTTAAGACATAATTTCTTCAATTCACAACTGTAGTCATTGGTGAAAAATAGATAAAATTGAAAGCTTCTGTTTTGGAGCAGAAAGGTGAGAAAAATTGCTCCATTTGAATTTTTTTTTTTTTTTTTCCCCTAATGCCTAAAACAGCAGTCATAACATGCTGCACAATTTTTTTACTGAATGAGGTAAGGGCTAGTAGAAGTTTCATCCTGCAGCATTCCAATTCTGGATGTATACAGATCTTTCCATACTCTTCTGCTGCCTAGGAGTAATGGGACAGAGGGAACTAGGAACAGGATAAAGGTATTCATGACAGTAAAATATCAGCATTTTTTAAAGTCAAGGGTCTGCACTTAGCAGGAAAAATGTCTTGAGTTTCAAAAATGCTATTACAGGCTTTTTTAAACTGCATGTAGTAATATGGAGAACCTGTCATGCTGAAGATGTTCTGCAAATTTCTTTGGTAAGATTTTAGGCAGGAGTTGACTGATATAGGTATGTGTGTTTGTGTTCTGTACAAAAATTCCCATGCTGTGGTATTGTGTTACAAGAGCTTGTGAGAATGTGGTAGAATGGTGAACTCTCATCCATCACCTCTCAATGAAATACTCAGAAGTCCATTTATTTATGACAAGGTAAAATAATTTAGATGTTTTCTAGCTAATGGCAAAAAAACCCCAAAAAACAAACAAAAAAAACCCCCACTACCAAACAAAATGGAACTATTCAGTACACAGATATTTCTAGATGCACATTTTTTAAAATTACAAATTAAATGTCCAGGGGAAGAAACTTTAAAAAAGTTACTTATCTTTCCCTCAAATTCGGATGTCTGTCTTCTCAAAAGCAAACCCTTTCTAAAATTTTTGTAAGGGAAGCAAATCAGACTTCTTTCAATGTGTAGGAACCAAAATCCAGACAATTGAGGACAGTTTCATGCTGTTGCCTCTTCAGCAAAACATTTTTCTTGGAGAAATGTAAAAATCCAACTAATTTACACTGAAGTACACTATTATTGTTATTAAATTTAAGTAAAAATACATAAAATCAGAGACGGCTGTACCAAAGATATGGAGCCTGTATCCGCTTTAAAAAAAAAACCAAAACTAAACTCTGCCACAATAATTATAAAGAGGGATTTTCCATTGTCAGGATATCTATTTCCACACTCAATTCTTGCCTTTTGGCTCAGGTAATTTTCTTTTAATTTCCTATAAGCAAAAATCTTTCCAAACTTCTTATTTGTTCTGGCAATTAACTTAAGCCTCTTAATTTTTTTCAAATTTATATACGTAAGGTAAAAAGACCTCGGAGAGGCAGATTTTGTTTTCCAGGGTCTTTTGGAGGTTACAGCAGTAAATAACAGATTCTAAACTTATATGAATATAAGTAACAGAACTTGAAAAGTGGCAAAATATTAGCAGCTAAGGACATAGTAAAAACTAATAATGAAAAAGGCACAAGATATTTTGATGCTTTCTCAAGGCTGGTTTTCTGATTTCAGAAGCAGCCAATACTGAATGCTCTGGAGAGCAGGGCAATTCATCTATTTCTACAATACTTTGCTAGAAAGCAAATGTTGGCCTGACCCCAGCTGGTGATTAGGTTATACTGAGAAGTTTGAGGATTGATAGCCCTTGTCATTTTAAATTAGGACTAAATGTAGTTGAGGATGTTATTCTTATTTGGGTAAATATTGCATTCTTTTTGCAAATCATCCATATTAAGGTATTTGTCTCATAAAATAGATTGAAGTCCACTATTAAACTGTGTGCAGTATAAAAAATAGCTCATGTAATTCATTTTCACAAGTGTTGCCTTTAACTTTCATCAGTAAGAGCTCTTGACAGGTCATTCAAGATTTTTCAAGCCTCTATCAACTCCTATCTCTTTCTTTCTTTCGCTTTTCATACAAAATACCAAGACTTCTGATCTAACACCAGAAAACAAAAAAAAAAATCATCTGGTTTGTGTTTGGAGTATGTAAAATCCCTCAAATTTTTTTCTCGTTTGTCGGAAGATGTACTGTTATTTTACATTTCTAAAGTAAATTCTGAAAAATATAATAAACACATAAATGTTTATACAAGAATGCATCCACCTGTTCTTCCTTGTCCATATTAAACACTTTGGATCAGCTTCTACACAGGGTGTGGAGGGGATTGGGAGCATTTCCCAGCCATCAGCCTTGTTTTATTTAAGTTCCAACTGATTTGAATAACTGTAGAGAACCATATTACTCTTCATCAGCTTGGTCATATCACCCCAGCATGGGTAAGGCATTAGAAGAGCTTTTGTCCAATTGTGCTAAGTGCAAAAATTATGACCCTGAGGACGAGATAATTCTTTTCCCAGGGGAGGACAAATATCCATTAGAGACTGTGGGTGTATTTTCTGTGACTGGAGTGTCCCCAGCTCCCCCTCCGCTACGGGTCTGGCATGTCTTTCATGGAAAAATAAAAGAAAGAATATCACTGTGACTGATTATGCTAGCATTTAGCATTTGCTTTAATACAATCTTGGAGAAAATGCGTGATTTTTAACACTAGAGTAATTCTATCAGTTTCAGTAGAGCTATTGGTATGCCCAGAAGAAAGTATGTATTATAAGTGTTTTGTGGAATTTTGACAATAGGCAAGCACTGAGGCATTAGATGATGTAGATTAAATGTATAAGCCTCTCATCTTCCACCAAGTTCCTTCTTTTGCAGACAATTTAAAATTTTGTGACTGATGCACAGAAAATGGGAAAATACAATGAGGAAAATGTCATATGTCTCCTCAGCATTGCTAAATATTTTCAGCTAGCTTTTCTTATTATATTTGCCCCTTTAGAAACATGAAGCCTGCTAATTAAGCAAGGACTGGAGACTTGTCAAGATTATGAGAGTACTGCTATGACATAACCATAATTCTTGATGACATTTCACTTTCCCCATCCAGAAAAATCTATCACACTTTCTGAGATGTGACCTTCATCTTGTTAAATGAATACTAGAGCAAAGAGCTCGTTTGACCTCTTACCTGCCCTCCCCTCTCCACCCTCTGTCTGGCCTCAGCCAGTCTGTCAAGCTTGTTTGCTTCACACTAATTAGCTTGATTTCTTTGGCTATTGTTACTTAGCACACTTTCTTTGTTTCTGTCTCTCTTCTGACTTTGCATGTAGCTATTTGGACCACATGGTTTCTCCTTTCTAACTCGCCCATCAGATTGTTCACTTTTTTTTTTCTTTTTTTTTTTTTTTTCCCCAGTTTTGGTGTGAATCTCCTTATTTAGCCACATTTGTCTTTTAGTACACTCCTTGCTGGCAGAGGAGCATGCTGCGTGCTTTTCTCTATTCTATAGTTCCTGGGGTTTTCTGTTCCCTCAGTCCCACTCCTCAGCCAGTTTGATTTTTATGACTGTGTAACTATTCCTCTGGAGAAACACAAGTCCGACTCCAGCATCTTTTTGTTCTCCTTCTCCTCATTTAGCATTCATTTTTGCTGCAATCTCAGGTCTAATGAGATTGTGATCAATGCTTCCCAAGTTGCCCCTTGCCTACATGTCTTCAATCATACCTTGGCTGTGTAATCTACCATACTCTTCCTTCTGTCAATTGGTGAACATATATAGTTAATGTTAAAAGCATCCTGGAACCACAAAACAAAGCTGTATTTTCTCCTTCCACTTAATAAAGTGGAATCTACCTTGGTAATTGCAGAATTTCCTTTGCATCCTTTCTCATGTGAAAGCTGTAATTTATGTGTTTATTTTTTTGTGGAGTCACTTTAGAATCAGGCTCTTTCTATTTTGGAAACTCAATACATTCCAGCTTTCAGCCTACTCAAGGAAAAAAGCCAAACAAGTATGACAAAATACCCGTTCACACGCAATTATCTACCAGGCAATCACTATCCCATAATATTATCTCACAAAATAACCAGCTCTCAGGCAACATTAACTTATCCCTGCAATGTTTGTGTGTGTATCTGTCTTATACAAGATTCTCTGGACTTCACAGGTGGTAGGGAGCACCTTGGGATGCCGTGGTTGGTTACCATTGTAATTAACCAACTTTAATCAGCGCTGGGCCTGGAGTGGACACAAAAGGGCTGTGATGCCAGCTGAAAACATCGAGTCTTTTCTCTACTGGGTAGAAACCCAAGTCTAGAGCTCCTTGAGCTGTGCTGATTTGCAGCAGTGTAGGACTTCTCTGCTTTGCCTGTGTTTACCTGACTTGTTCACTCTGATGACCATTTTCCTTCAAAAGAAACTTATGTGAAAATCACCTCTCCACCTTTGGCTCAGCCAAAGGCTCCTATTCAACTTCCTGAAGAGAAAACTGGGGGTTTCTCTAAACAGTCATTTCTCTAAACAAATGAACTTTGCTATAAGGACTGACAACAACAACCAAAAAAAAAAACCAAAAAAACCAAAAAACCACAAAAAAAACCCACCAAGAAAAAAAGAGATGAGCTTCGTGTCACAAAATATTTTGACTTTTTAAGCCTTTAAGTCATCTCTGCTCTGTCAAGTACCTTTTTCTTGTACATTATTTGTCTTATACTGGTAGCTTTCTGACACCTTATGTGTTATATTTGAATGCATTTTCCACAGTGTACGAGCTATGACAACACAAATCATCCAGACAGATTACAAGGGAACAGTGCAGTTCATCCTCTTTACACCACAAAGCAGGAGCAGAGGGGCTGTGACCAGGGAGAGGCTGATGGAGCTCCCCTCTAGGCTCTGCCCTGCCCACCCTGAAGCGCTGGGGCACTGGGGAAGAGCCAGCATTTCACTTCCAGGACTTCAGGGGCTTTGGGGTTCCGCACAGGAGATGAAACCAATTTATGATCAGACCTCTGCACATCTGTGCCATTATGGAAAGGTAATAAATATCAGGAAAGGAAAGGATATCACACACTCAATTTGAGAAAAACTGAAAGTCCTATGCCACAGGCCAAATATAGAACTCCATTAACCATTGTGAAGCACTGTTGATGAGGAGAGTAAAAGAACAGCCCAGGAGGAAATTAATAATTCTGTATTAAGTGCAGAGCTTGGATGGTGTTTGGTAAATAAAGCCTGAGGTCATGCATTGACTGATGGGGAAAACAAAATATTGAATAACCACCGGTTCAGCAAACACTATCCACCCTGTACAGGGAAGAAAGCATTGCTTATGGATTAAAGAGAATATTGTCACCCCTCAAAAAAATGTTATTATGCACACAAAGGGGCCAAATAAATTTTTGCAGTAGCTTCAGTTATTCTGTTCCCTAATTTCTGGCACTTCACATTTTTCTCTGTATGTACTCCTTTTATATATTTTCTTATGAAGTTGGTACCTTTTTGTTACTGTTTTAATGAGAAAGTGTAAAAACAAGCAGCTTACGTGAACATAAATCAGCTTCAACATTATGCAAGTTTACTTCAGTTGCTAAATCTGGTTCTAGCATGGACTGTAGGCTAATTTTAGTACATCAGAGGAGAAAAAGATCATTCTGCTGAAGGACAGATAAAGGCTGCCTCTAGGCTCCTAATGACTTAGAGGAGTCTGGTCCAAGCATCACCCTTCTCCATCCTGGTGCTAGAAGAGCGAGAGCTGATCCAGCCGTGCTTACAGGGGAGTGCAGATAGGGCTTGTCTCCATCCCTCACACAGAGGCTGTGTCCTGGTGCTCCTGCTGCTGCCCCTGGGCTGATGGCCAGGCCATGGCCCTTCTCAGCGCTCACCTTCAGTCCTCCCAGCAGCAGGAACCCAGGAATAAAAACATTTCTAAACTCGTATCTCATCTAAAGCTCTAGCTGGCAGTTTGGAAGGGAGCACAAGGAAAAGAAGCAGCAGAAATTCCTCTGGCTTGAGTCTTTCACTTGACAACTTTCAAAAGTCTTTTGCACAAGATAGCTTAGAGCTTCTAAAGATGAAGATGAAAACAAAGATGGCAAAGAAAAGGGAGGAAATGCATGAGGAAGAGAGGGAGGTGGAAGAGGTTATCACAAAAAACCCGGAAAGGTACACAAGTGTTTCATTACATGATCCTGTGTAATTTTCATGCAAATCAACAAGACTGGCTGCTGAAACTGGGCTTTACAGAGCCAAAATTGCACATAATAAATGATTTGTGACCAAAAATTAACAACACATACCATTAAAGGAGAATCCTCTGAGGTGAGTGTGGAAACCGATAAAGAAGTGTCAGAGGTGAAAAGAGTTGGTGAAAGGAACTGAGACAGCGCAGGGCTGGGAGAGCTGGGAAATGCAGGCAGACACCAAGCCATGAAAGCAATGACAAGAAACAGAAGTCTGCCCCAGAAGAGCCTCTAAGCTCAGCGGGTAACTCAAAATTTAAAGATTCCAAGGGTTGATTTCAGTATTTTACTACATAAGCAAACTACTTGGAATTAATGAGATTATACAACAAACAATGTCACTAAACACAAAGATTGGAAACTAGGATCAATATAAATCTGTGCACCCTCTTTCACAGAAGTGATCATAGAAGCTAATGAAATGCAGATAAGTGCATTAGGTTTTCCTCTTTTCATGCACCCTCTTATCCTGTCATTTAAAACTCAAAATCAATCTGAGTTACTTTAAGTGGCAATACTGTGTCTTTAATCCTTGATTCATTTGTTGTGAAATATAGTCAAAATAATAATTTGAAAGGGAAATTTGAAAATGTCAAATAGTAAATGCATATTTTACTTATTTTAATGTTTGTTGATTTGAGGCTTTGAGGGCAACACGGTAAATATTCGGTTTGGCTGGCACAAACTGTGCAGGAATCTAATAGAAAGCAATATTGTTGAAAATGGATATCAATTGAAAACAGAGAGCAGTGTCAACTATTCCCCACTGGGAGCAGACAACAATAAAACCAGTCAAGCATTACACAGTTGAGCCTGCCAAATGTCATTAGAGTGTAGAAAAAAAGTAAAGGCACATACGCAGGGGGGAGAGGGGGGCGGGGAAATGTGGTGTGGTTGTTGAAGGGGGGAAGTACTCGCCTTATTTATATTTTTCCCCTGGACAATTTAGTAAGATAAAACTGGGGGGAGGGGGTGTGGTGGTGTTGGACACAGACACGATGTGATGGCGGACCCCAAAGTTTGAATTTATTATAATGGTTTTGTCAGACAGTTCAGGAAAACAGGGAAACACATCATCCTATTGTGAATTAAAAACACCAGAAAGATAAAGCAACGCAGTTTAATGTCTCTCAATTGCACGACAAATTACATCGGAGCACAATTTTAATTTTTAAACATCTTTTCGTTTTCATAAGTCTTAATACCGAGATTACAGTATTAGGTGGGATAATTAGGCCAATTTATTTTTAAGCCCTGCCAAAACAACAATTAAAAGCAACAAAACAAAAGGCGAGGCGCGGTGGGGGAGGTTTTGGGCCCGGCGGCTGTGGGGAGGGCTGGCGGTGCGCGGCCCCGCGCTCGGCGGGCGGACAAAGGGCGGCGGCGGCGGCGCTCCCGCGGCGCGGCCTGCAGCTCCACCTAGCGCGGGCCTGCAGCGCCCGCTCCGCCTCGCCCGGCCTCCCTGCAGCCCCCCGGGCCACGACACCGGCTCGTCTCTCCTGCCAGGACTCACATTCCGGGGGTGCTTTCACCTGCCGTGCAGGTAAGCAGCTCCGCCGCTCGGAATGGCCTTGTACTGTTTGTGCCTACGCACGTTGTTCGCGGATCCAGGTTTTCCTCACTCCTGTCAACCAACCTTCCAAATCTGGGGTTCCTGCTTCACTGACTGCGAGCTGAGTTTGGCTGAAGAGCCTTGCACTTCTCAGAGTAACCTCCTCAGACATATTATTATTTAATACTATTTTTTAATTCCATATTTAATGTCTGTTGGTAGACACACAGTCTAGAGAGTGCCTCATTTCTCTGCCTGCTTCAGAGACTCAAGTTCTTCTCACTTGACAGCATCCCCACCAGTGTTCCTTCAACTCAGGCAAGCAGGGAAGACCCACCTGGTTCAAAGCTCACGCTGACCAGCTACCACTCTTACTAGGGAGCACCTGATCTGTGATTTTATAGTTTATATTTTGGGTCTTTCTGAAATGCCTGGCAGCAGATGTTACATTGCTCAGGGTACCACAGGCCTCAAGTCAAACACAATCATCACTCCAAAAGGAGCTTCATTGTCTACTCAGTTCAAAGACTCTGTTAAGAGAAATTATAATCTGTAGAGCACTACAGGATGTTCATTTGCAAAGTCAGTTGCCTACGTTGTTGCACAGTAAAAATGCAGGTCAAAATAGCTGAGTGGAGATAAAACATGGAAAGCACAGATCAAAACTACCTTTACCATGTGGTAATATAGTTGTTAGATCAGAACTATGTCTCTGAACTAAAAGAGTCTGCATCCTGTTAAAATTCCCACATCCCCATGGCAAATTTTATTTCCTTTTGAATTCAGTTGTAAAAATTGGAAGCAAGGAAATTCACAGGCCAAAACACTGTCTAGATAACATTAAGGGGCATGTTGCTTCCAAAGCCTTGCGTGGGTTTTAGCCACATGTCTCCCACTGATTTTAATGGGATTTGCATGGCTAAAATCCTGTGCAATGCTTTGAAAATGTATCCCTAAGGGTCTGTCATGAATTCATAAAGCCCCAGAATTTCTGAGCTAAAACCAAAATATAGTGTTGGCTGATTTTAAAGGCTTGTTACCACTCTCCTAATTAAAATACAGCTTAGTTTGGTAAAAGGTCTATTCTGCTTTGTATATAATGTATATGTGTTTAATATAATTCTAGTATGTGTATAATTTATATGGTTGTGTTATTTACACTACAAAAGAGTTGTGTTATACGCAACTTCTAATTTTCATAACACTTTCATTATAAATTGGGTAGTAAGCTCCAAACAATGAATAAAATTGCTACTGTTCTTTCAATGAGCTCGTAAATGTCACTGAAGAAATTGCCATCATGTTAAGGGTGAGTTGGTTTTGTGGTACACTTATTGACAGAACAGTTTGTTCTCACATAAGATTACAACATTTTCTTTAAACTGTTTTACATGGTATTATATCATTAAGGATCAAGAAAAGCGGGAACACAAATCAATACCTCACAAAATGTTTGGTTTCTGACGAATGCACAAAATTAAGGGAAGTCAATGGGAAGGCTGTTCTTTCATTCTTGTGCCTTACAGGAAGGATCTCAGGTCAACACTGTCATTATATTAAGTGGTCCATGAACAGCCAGTATGTCAGGTCAGCAAAAGCAAACTGGTACTACTGACTGTAAGCCAGTTGCTTAATGCTTTGCAGTGCTATGCCCACCAAATTTGCAGGTTTGCTCATCTTCATTTTCAACGCTCCTAATCTGTTCCTGCATTCCTCTTTGTTTTCACCCTCATTAGAGTTGGATAATGTTGTATTTGATTATCATCAGCTAGAAAGAACACCCTAATCCTATATATCTACCAAGGTAAGCAGGCATTTTAGCACATCCTGACTTGCCATATTAGATATTCAGTAGGTGGTTATTGAATGCACATAAACAAATCTGATTTTGTGTAAGCAAACACCTTAAATACTTGCCAGCAAAATGAGTAAGGTATAAGAAATTTCTACTCAGCTTTTCAGTTTGGGCTATTTCTTGTGTTAGGTATAAAAAGCCATGGAATCACAGAATGGATACAATTAGAAGGGACCACAGTGGGTTATCTGGTCCAACCTCCCTGCTTAAGCAGGGTCATCCTAGAGCACATGGCACAGCGTTGCATCCAGGCAGTTCTTGAATCTCCAGTGAGGGAGACTGCCCACCCTCTCTTGCCAGAGAGGTGGTTTGGTTATTTTTGCTGATCACCAAAATCACCAAAATTATCTTTGCCCTTGCTACAAGGTCAAACAAGTTTTGGGAGCATTAGTTTTAAGAGCAGATTCCAGAAAGAATCGGCTTTCCAGGTTCCGACTTAAGTAATAGCAAAGCACAGCAAACTTGCTTGACATCATCAGCTGAACTTGCCCAATATGCAAATACAAATCACCTCACAGCAGTTCAGTCCTTTTAAAATTTCTTGGTTTGTATTTTGCTACCAAGAGGACTCTTAATGTATGAAAGTTTCCCTTCAGCAGGAACAATCCCTGGCAGGTATTCTTTAATGGGGGCTGGTTCCATAGCTCAATGGTCCACAAACTGTAGCCCATGGCTCTGTAGTGGCCCAAAAGCCTTGGATAATAAACAGAAAAATATACCAACTTACACTGTGTCCAAACATGCCATGCTGCTATTTTCAATGTAGCTTTCCTGATTTGCCAGGAGGAAGTTTTCAGCTAAGTGCAATTTGCACATTTGCTCTGGGCCTTTCTTTGAAAAATGCCCTGGTATGTTCCTCAAAGGGTACATGGCAGCTGAGGGTTAAAGGTGGTTCACTGGTCTAGAAAAGCCTTGGGGCCATTGCCCTAGCTGATTCTGGGCAATGTGTTTTCACTGAAATCATCAATCCTTGCATTTTAACTCTGATACTCATTACCATTCTTTAAAAATACCATAAAAATTAAAGATAACAGTGCGTGAACCCTGAAAGGCAATATCCCTTGGCCTCACATATGCATAAGATTTCTCCTCCTCTCCTTTTTTCTTTTCCTTTCTTCCTCGCCTCTAATCTCTCTCCTCAATGATTGCTCTTTGATAAACAATAACATACAAGAAGCAAAACTCACACAGGGAATCAAACACACAAAAAAAAAACCATACAAGAGGTTGTGTCTATGCACTGCTGTGAGTTGCCCCCTTCTTCACTTGTTTTATTCTTAATTTAGATCCCTGAGGAATTTTCCTGTTTGCCAAAGACACATTGTACATTCTGATTGAACATGTTCTAATTCTTCCATGGGAAAAAAGACAGGGGAAAAAAAAAACAAACAAGAAGCAAAACAAAATCACAACCTCTTTGATTTAAAGAGAAAATTGTAATCTTTATTGTCATCTCTGAGTCTGCCTTTGTCAGCAAGGCTGGAGGAATATGTTCTGATCAAATATTTGGGTGTGTGCTTTTCATTCAGAAGATGAGGACCTAAGCTCCTGACATATCTTGGATGGTGGCCAAGTTTAGACCCCTAATAATTTAAAACAATCACCACCTGCTTCACAGGGTGGGAAAAAGACACCTCCTTCTTGTTGATCACTAGTTTAGGATGAGCAAAACCTTTTACTGCATCAAACTGAAATGTAATAGGTGCAAGAGAATCGAAATCTTGCACTAAGCACTTCATTACCTGCAGGCTTCTGTATTTGTTTTTTTTTCCTGTCAAAAACATAACCATACAATGTTTTTTCAGATATCTGAGTTAGCTACTTTGGCTCATAAGACCTGTAGAGCCATGTAAAGCCTGTCATTTTCAGCCTTCTGGTATGACCTGGACAGGATGTGTGTGTATATACACGTCCATCATTAGATATGTACATTTGCAAAGTAGAAATACCTGTATGGCTATTCTGGAAATTTTTACAGTTATAATATCAATTCAATTTCTACAACAGTATTTTAGAATAAAGACTGTCCCAGATCAATGCATATTCATTTCAGACCCAGGAAGATTTTAAACAGGGTGTCACCCATCTTTAAGAGCAATGGATAACTTTTCTCAGACCATCAGTTGCAAAGGAAAAACATGCCTTTAAGGACACGTGAAGTGGGAGGTCAGTGGACATCCTCAGAGAGCAGCACTGCTCCTTCAGCTGCTTTTCCAGCCAACAAGCTTCCCCCAGTACTGCTTAACCATAAATGCAGCACTTCTCCCATGATTCCACCAGGACCATCAGATTGCTTTTCATTATCCAAATGAAACAAGGTTCTGGTTGCCCCTGTCTTGACTTTCCTTCAAAGGCCCCAGCTACCCTAAAGCAACAAACAGATGGGAGGATGGTTTGATGGTTAGATGATTTCTTTCAGGCCACCAGTAGGTGCCAGGCTGAGAAGCACCATGTTGTCTAGGACGAGGTGGGTTCAGGTACTTGGGAAAACATAAAAATAAAGCTAGTTTTGTGGGCAGAAGTGAGGAGGAGGATTTACCGCAGCAGCCACAAGGATGGGGCTGAATCTCAGAGTGGGACACAGACCCATGTCACAGGGCCATTCTGAGGTGCCCAGGGGTGGCCCCAAGGGGCCAGGCTGCAGCTCCCTGGATGGCGTAGGAGGGTTCAGTTGCAGGTGGGCCTGTGGGACTAAGCCCTCCAGGGCAGGAGATGGAGCATGGCTGCTAATTAGAGGTTTATAGATTCATCAAGGCATTGCCTGAGGACTGCCCTGACGTGGTCTGCTCTACTGGAAGAGGGTAACATCCCCTACAGGAGATGGTATCTCTTCTGTACTTCTACAAATAGTCAGAGATTCAGGCTTCCTTCTGTTAACCCAAGGAACTCCTGCCCGACACCCCCTGCACCTCCCCAGGGAAAGGGAGCAATGTCTGTCATCCCACCTTTGAGCAATAGCTCCAGCTTGGATATTCTTACCCTAAATATGCAATATGTCCTCCCATAACAACTCTTTAGGCAGAAATTGAGTTCTGACAAAAAAATAAATAAATAATTTTTCTTTTTCTCTTTATTAAAATAAAGATGTCCAAAGCTGTACAATGTGCTTCTTTTACATACTCAAACTGATCTACTGGGTAAAAAGAAGAAAAAAAGACTCTGTTTTTTTCCCCTCCACAGAATCTAGCTGGCATGCCTCAGAATATTCCAAAAGAAACGGTAATAGAAGAGTATATCGTGGCTCCACGTTTCTGAGGGCTTTCATGAATTGTGAGAATGATTGTCCATGCATGTAGATTCAAAGATGGGCTTTTCTTTCTTAACTGCTCCTTGAACAGCACAGTCCATATTTGACAAGGTAGAAGCATTAGAGAATAAATTCGCAGAGATGAAAATAGAATTTCCAAAAAAGTTTTCCTTAGACTTCAAAGCAGATAAAAAGAATTCAAGGAAGTTTGATCTTTATTTTATAAGTATGTACAAGAGAAAGAGAGAACGAAGGCAACAGTCAAAGAAAAGTCTAGTTTAATATTTCTCTTGTGGGCATACATAATGAGAAGTGGAACGCCACAATTCCTCAGTGTTCATAGGGTAGCAATTCACTGCCATAAAATTATATCTGGCTTCTTGGAAAATTCCTTCACTTCTGTGTTCTTGTCTGAAATATGACAACTTGCTCTTGAGACTTACAGATGTTGAACTGTACTGGATGGATTATTCCTAGAAAAATTAAAACCTAGCAGAGATGTAATCTTTCTTTAAGTTTCCCCACCTGAAAGGCAGTATATTTTCTCTAGAAAAACTAAGAGAGAAATTAATTTTTAAAGCAAAACCTTGTAAAGGTTTCTGATTAGAAAATCAGATAAAAAGGGATGGGTGAATAGTGTTCCTATTTGAGCAAAAGAGCATTTCTAGGATTTGTAAAGAAACTGATTTAAGTGAATGTTTACAAAATTACAAACAATACGCAAAGAGATAAGGGTGCAAAATAAAATAAAAAAAAGCAGAATTAAGCAGAATTTCTCTTTCCCTGAGATTTTATTTTTAAAACTGTATTTTTTCATAGGTCAGTGTCTGGTCAGGCTAATTATACCCATACCAGGAAACTAAATAATGCCTGGGACTTTTTCCAACTATAGTGTTTCATCAGCTGTGCAATTAAATTGTCCCCAGCAGAACTCTGGCCCAAGCCAGTAAGAATTCTTTCAAACAGGTTCTGGATGTGGTTTAGGAGCTATTGTGGCCAGGAACCATTTCTGGATCTATTTTTGGATATAATCCAAATCACAATCCTTGTGCAGAAGAGAATTTATTATATATAAGTGAAACCTATTCTGTGCTGGTTTGCTCAAATACCAAAGAAGAGTGCTAGTTACATATAATTTGCTTTGTATGAACATGACAACTTGACCTGTACCATGTCTAAGCAGAAACCTGATAAACAAACCTCAGTGACTATAGGTGTGAGAATGTGTAGTGGATTTATACGGTGCATATAAGAAAAGTACATGCACATGCATGGGGTCAGTAGCTATAGTGTGAACTAGGTGGAAGACAGCCCATGAGTACAGTGAAAATATGTTACATAACAACAAGGACCTGTGTTCCTGGGCTTAATTGACTGATTTTTCTTCTAATTTCTATACTCTATATGCAGAGATACACTCATCTGATCAGAACCAAAACGGCATTTTACTCAATGTCTTCCTAGCACAGAGCAAGTTTGTCTTTTCAGAGGCACATGGAAGTACCAAGATTTGACACAAGTTACTTTTGAATTTTTAAAACCTCATGCAAATCTCATTATTGGAAAAAAGATGCAGATAATACAAATGCATCAGCCATATCATACCATGGACTGCTGCAAAGATCACAGGACCAGCACTAGACAAGCAGCACTTACCACATGGACTCAAGAAACAGGAGTCAGCACCAGCTGAGGCATATCCAGCAATTTCGGTCCACTTCAGTGACCAGTAGGTGATCCAGAGAGTGGTAGAGTGAGCCAGTGCGAACTGGGGAAGCACTGGGGCAGGTAGAGCAGGACAGCTCAGTTCAGAAAGCACCTGAAGTAAATGTTACTAGGGTTATTTATCCAATGAGAGTCATCCAACTAACAAAGTATTTGAGGACTGAAATGAAATTTTGATAGTTAATTAAATATCTAGTTAATGGCTCTGTTTATTATACTACTTATCAAAATGGAAACATGTTTATGCTTTTTAACGTATAGTCTTTTTCATGAAAATACACAACTGAGGAAAAATGAAGAACATCTGCAGTAAGTCTCAGGCTTCTATCATACTTGCAGCAAGACCCTCACATCTTTTGTTGGTAGAAAAGACTCTGGGGTTTGGATGTTATGAAGGGCTGTGTCTGATGCACCCAGTTATGCAGCTATTTTGCTGATAGATATGTTACTCATCCAACTTGCATGAACGACCGAGGTTTTTATTAGGCATATTGGAAGTGAGTGTTTTGAGCTGTGATGATTTTTTAAGGCATGATGAGGGGTCCCATCTACCCTAATCAACTTTGCATAGCCGGGGCTCAACTTCCAGTGTTGTCTTTCATCAGTGCAAGTGTCAGTCACTGGCCAACGCGTTGCCCACAGCCCTCTGCCCTCATTTTTTCATGGCGGGATGCATGTTGTTCTTTCAGGACAATTTCTTTTCGCCTGCTTTCCCAGCTTGCTTGCCCATGACAGGTCTGCCCCGGTTATGGCATTCACCATATGGCTGAGCTTGGCTCCACCCTATCTTTTAATAATTCCATCTCACTGACCATCCCCCTTGCATTGCTTTCACTGAGGGCATTTCAGAATTCAGCCCCAAACTATTGATTCTGACTGGCTTGCCCATGTTAAATCTGAAAATATTAGCATTCATTTTCCGCTCGGTGATAGCCCCTGAAGTGACCTTAGTAGGTTATGTCTCATTTCATATATTTTCCTCCTATGGTAAACTGATACAGTGTTGATACAGCTACAGTTATTAAGCCACAGCTTGAATTCAGATAAATGCTTTTGGAAACATGGTTTTAGAATATAATGTAATTCATAGACATTTTTTCTCTCCTTTTCTTCACATTTCTATATTGAAAATATACAAAAATACTTTTTTTAATCTATCAAATTTTCCATAAAATGCAAATATGGAAAATGATTACATGCAAGTATATACAGAATGGACAACAGACCTCCAGCTGTTCTGAAGGATTGGTGCAAATTCACAATCCAAGTTAAAAACAAACTAGAGAAATATTTGAAAGAATTACTTTTTTTAATATAAAGCCTACAATTTTTTAAGCTGTTGAAAGGTAGAGATGGAGACCTGCTAGCTTATTTTCATCTGTGAGAAAGGAGAGCACTTCAAAAAGTGAAAGCTATTCAGCAATCTGATTACAATAACTGTAAATATATTAGTTGCGTTATAGTGTTTTTAATTATTATTTTTACATCTTTTCAGTTTCATAGTTGATACAAATTACACTTTTTTACCTAAGTCTGTTTGTTCACACACTTGGGATCACAAGGATTGTCCCTGCATAATTTGAACCTCATGTTAAGGCTAAGAACTTTCCAGTTGTACAATTTTGGAAAAATTGCTTACAGCCATGATTTGGCTTAGCTAGGCATATACATCCATATAGTTTTAATTACCTCTGTACATGGTATTTCCCGTAAGGCTCTGGCCTCACACGACACAGAGGATGAATGGCAATCACCATGCCAGTGCCTGTTCACTGTTTCTTTAATCTGGTCAATGCTTTGTGTCCTATAAAACGAGAAAACAAGGAAAGGCTTCTTTCCTTCTGAGCTTTGCCAGGGCTCTGATCACTTTAATATAAAACAAAGTGGTAAAGCTGAAAAGGCAACAACATGATCCCTCTTGGATGGAGAGGGATGGAAGTGATCTTACTCCTGTGTGCAGTCAGGATGGACATGCACAGATGGATTAAGCAGCAACCCTCAATTTGGGGTGCACAGTTAGTTCAGTTACAACTTCATTTTATCCGTGTTTATACACAGGATGTGACAATTCCCCAGGTATTGTGGTCTGCAGGACAGAGCTGCCAATCCTTTGGTTTCTCATGAGCAGGCTGAAGGTAAGGACCGTGGTCAGTCTCACAAGGGTACAAAGAATGAAATCCACAGTCAGGAGCTTCCAGTGGGACAAAAAAACCTCTCAACTTGATTCCCTCCTCTATTTGCTCTCTTCTCTGAGCTCAGCAGCCTGCTAGAGGTGATTGGAGACAAAAATTCTGCTTAGGGCTCTTTCCACTCTGCTCCCTTGTGGCAGGACAGGAGAAGGAGGTGGGCTCTCTCCCGGTCCCCCTGCCCTCCATCCAGGGGAGAGACAGCACTGACAGAGGGTCTGGAGAGAGGTACCCCATAACTGTGAAAATTCCTAACAGTCTCTGAAAACTGTCTTTCTTTCTGTTCTTAAAAATCACCATGAAGTTTCTGCTGGGAGAGTTTTCTCTGAAGCTTTTTTTTAATAAAAGCTGCCTTTTAAGCCTTATATCCTCTTTTAAGTGACATAAAAACATTGTTTTGTGCCAGCATTTGAAGTGTGGTATATTTCAAATAAAACAACAAAATAAAATTATTTAATGAGTAATATAAAGAAACTGAAATCAGTGCAGCTCTGCACATATAGTTACAGATATATGTACACAGCAGACCAACTATGGCTGTATGGAAAGATAGCCAAATTTCTTGTAATTGTGTATTTTTAATTTACCTGTACAGTATTATAGGGCCCTGTATAAGAATTTTATGCTTTTTATCTAGCACCATTTGACTGCATGTGTTTCTGTTCTGGTTTATTGCATATCAGCTAATCGCATAATTCGGCTGGATGCATACTAAATTGAAGTCCAAATGCTGTTCACTACAGTGTAATCCCTCTGGATAAATGAATAGTCAGTATACCCACTGGACTGCATTCCACCATCACTACTTTGTAAACAGCTGTTAGCATGTGTTGTAAAATAGAAGAAAAAAATCTGTTATTGCTACATATAAAAATGTGGTTCTTTTGTCAAAATCTTCACTGCACTGGTGAGAGAAATGTGCAAAACATTACGATGAGCTGAAAAAACACTGAAATCCTTAGCCCTTTCCATGGCAGGTGGTGCTTCAAGAGCACAGGCAGCAGAAGCACACATCTGGGACAAGGCACGGGAAGCCCTAGAGGTCCCACCAGTGATTCCTGAAGACCAAATCACAGCTCTGATTAGGTCTTGACAGACTACACAGGCAAAATGTACAATTGTACTACAAGTCCTTTCCTGATTTGTGCATGTTTAGAAGATGAGACAAATCATAGTAAAGCAAAACAAGTGAGAAGAAGGTGTCTTTTCCATCTGTGCTGCCATGGAGCAGCCTTCCCCCACCTGCCTCCCACCCCTGACAGCACAGAGGTTGTCCTTGCTTTTCAAAAGAGCAAGCAGCAGCCAACAGGTGTGGGTTTTTGGGGAAGCTTTGTGAAGCAAAAGTTTCTGACTTTTTGTCTAGGTGGGCAAGGGGGGTGAGTAACAGCTTAGGGCAGATGGGAGAAGGTTGTGGCAGCTGAGAGAGCAGCTGTGGGAGAAGGGTAAATGCTCACATGGAGAGAGGTGTCCAAGCAGGGTCTGCGCACATGGTGGGAGGGAGCCCTTGCCTGCTCACCTCCAGCCTCCAGAGTGTGGCCAAGGCCGCCGGTTCAGCATTCTGTCTGCCATCCCTCCAGGGATGCCTCGCAGCAAAGCTGGCTGCATCAACATCCTTAACAGCAGAGTGGAAGTCTGAGCAACTGATCTTAATGGCCCCTTCTGGCTTGAAATTCCATGAAATCTTTCTAATTCTGTCTTTATAGCCAAGGGGTATTGCACAAAAGCAATATTCCCCAAACACTCTTAATTTTTAATTATTTAGTATTAATTTTCCTTTGATCCAAAGACCAACCAGTGTTTTGTTTTCATTTTTTTCCATCTTCAGTCTCCTTTTTTTCCCCACTGAATGATTTAATTCTTGAAGCCAGATTTGAGAGTTCTGGAGTTTTCTATGCCAGGAGGGCAGGTCCTCTCTAAAACTGCACTTCAGCATCTATCTTTCCTCCCATGTCCTTCTGGGGATTTGCCAAAGGGGATTCAAAACTAGTTTAAATGACACGTACAGATGTAGAGTAGGTGTGTCAAAGGTCTGTTATTTTATCTTACTCTTTATTTGCTATCAGCATATCAAATCTGAATGCAGCCACCAGAAGCCACTCCCCATCACTCAGGCTGCTAGCACATTCAAACAAGGAAAAGGAGGAATATAATATGACATTGCCTTAAATGAGATTCTCATCACTGAGGTCAACAGCATGGCAGGATTAGAATAGAGTTATGCATGTCACTGATGAATGGAAATATCCATACTGATATTACATAAAACAGAAAAATTAAGAGACTGACATTCCCATGGTGCAGGGCAATGGCTGCACAGACAGATATGAAAACTGTATTTTCCCTAGAAGTAGATCATTAAGATAATTGTTTACGAGATTTCTTATGTCCTGCTCTGAAATATCTCCTATAGCCACAGTGTCCATGTCTGTTGGTCCTCTGTTTGGATCCAGGGTGGGACATCTTCCTCTGGTTCTAATTTAGGGGTGGTGAGTATATATTGGAAATTAGCCGTGTGCATTCCCTCTAATTTGTTTTGCTTCAAGGATGTTCACATCTCTGTGGTTCTATTTCCACTGGCAATACAGGGGATGATTTCACTGGCACAAAAGCTCATTAGAATTATGAGATTTACTGGAATATCAGTGACTGGTGTTTTTTAAAAAGTCTGATGAATGTTGTTACTTACTTGCCAGGACAAAGTTGAGGAGCATCTGAAATGCCACACACTGAGCATTCCTGATGCTTATCAGTAAGTTTTGGGAAATTTTGGGATATATTCTCACATACATTTCATACAACTCTAAGTTACTCATGCCTAAATTCACAATAGGAAAATTACTTGCGTATGTCAAAGGTATTTTTTTCAGGCATGGTTCTGTTTTAAAATTCCAACTAATATTTTAACATGTAGCACAGTCTTTAAAGCTGTATTAAAATAACAAAAGTGACCAGGAAAATCCAGCTGGGATTTCTGTTGTAATTTTAATTCAGATGTATTATATATCTTATGCATTTCACAATATGCAACCATTATTCTGTAAAGAGCTAAGCATGTGTTTAAATTTATACATTTTGAGTTTTAATGAGAACTCATAGAGTGTAAAGTTAAGCATACATAAAATCAGATTAAGAGTTAGTGTTAACACTAGAGTGGTACATTCAAACTCTGGAGACACAAAAAACCCAAACACATACTTGTAGATGAGAAAAATTTGATGCATTAACTTTTAAATCCAGGTGGTATTTTTATTTTTTTAGAACACAGTCTTCAACTCCAGTATTAAGCTGAATAGTACTGTGTTTTCTTGCTCCATTTTCTGTGTAGTAAGCAGTTTTTTGATACAATCAGTCCCTTTTTATAAGAAAACATATTCCTAAATATAAGTGTCTCTTTCTTGATCCTATTTTTCATATTATTGCATCACCTGACCTTTTTAAGACTCCAGCTTATCTGATCACCTTTCCCAAGGCAATCCATTATTCTGCCATTGATACTCCTACCACGAGGTGGTTTTTTAATTAATTAACTTTATAGTAAAGAGATCGTGGGTGAATAGAGGTGAATATTTTGCAGGGCCATGAGTCATATCTTACTTAAGCAACAGAAGCTAAGAGAGAGAAATGCAGCCTTTTCCAATCAGCATTCTAGTGGTATCAGATCCAGTAATTAATCTATCTCATTCTTCAGCATGTTCCTCTCACAGAAAGTAGCTCTTTTCTTCTAGGTCAAAGTAATTCCTGTGCTTAATCTCAGTTCTCTGGAATAAAGTTTTCTGCCATGGGACAGGCCAGTGCTTGGAGCAGTAGTACCTTTATTTTCTGAAGTCTTCTGGGAGCTTCTCTAACGGGCGTACTCATGGCTGTGAAGGCAGCAGCTGCAGTTCAGCATTACAGCTCCGAGTGTCACACATCCTCGCCAGGAGCTTCTCAGTGCATTCCTCTTTAGGACATTTGTTTCCACACCTGTGCCACAGGATCATCCCACAAGTATTTTTCCTTTGGCAATTTCCTCGGTCACTATCATTTGGGGTTACCACATTAGTCCAACTCTGTGAGCCTCCTTCAGGAATATTCTTTCAAGAACAGAACCTCTGGGATATACATCTTCAAACATTTTAATCCAGTATGATTTAGCAGTGTATGCTCATAAAACAGAATTACAGAATTCCCTTCATCCACCTGCAGAGACAGAAAAGGTGGCCAAGAGCTTTCAGTAATGGTGCAGCTCTGAAGGAGTCACTTTCCTTCTCCATCCAAATGTGGTATTTGTGCTGGGAATCCCCATCCAGCCCCTCACATCCCCTCCCTCAGACAAAGTAGGTGGTCTCATCCTCCCTGAACTCCCCTGAACACCTTCCTCCTTCCTGTTCTCTTCTTCATCAGTTGTGGCCACCTGATGATGAGCTGACGGTGTCTTCCAATCACCTCATCCCCATCCTTCTACCATTCACTTCATGGAGAGATTCACACCTGTGTTTGGTTTCTTCTCTGACCTTCAGATCTCTTTGAAAACTTCATTTCCCAGTGAGCCTTCCAACCTCATTTCAGATACAAGCAGCCGTGGCAGATGTGCCCCTTCTCAGGGCACCAAAACAATCGAGGGTTGGGGGAGTGGGAGGGAAGGGAGGGTCACCTTGCTTCAGCCCCATGGGCCACTTCAGGATTTTATTATTTACCTGAACATGGAAAATTAGTGAATATATAAACAGGACATATTTTCTCAGCTAAATATTTACTGTTTTTTGTCTTATGGAGATAATGCTGATTTTGTTAACACAGGGGTGTGATCTTGAATCTCATTCCTGGCTTTTAACTATGTATAATAATTCAGTTCACCCATTTATCCCTTTAACACTACATTTAGGTTAAGCAGTAGGCCTAAGGGGAACAAGTTATTACTAGCCTGTTTTTTATTTTTCTTTGATGTCCTCAATTCTATTCTCATTCATGTATTGGGGTGTGCAGTAAATGAACCTTAAGCATTTATTTTATTTACTAATTTTGCTTACTAGCATTATCAAAAGAGAGGAGCAGCTGCGAGCTTCACAGATTGAGCATACATCTGAACATTTAACGGCCCTGGTTTATCCTGGCTTCAAGGCATCACAATATAATATTCACTGACATGAAAGCTGAAGAAAGGATGTCATGGGAAGTCTGAGAGTCACGCTGTGAGAGGGTATGTACTGCAAGACCCTCACTCCATTGGCTTCTAATAGGCTAAGTATTGATATGCAAATAAGAGAGGAGCTTGTGTGTGGCCTTTTAATACAGTCACTAAACATCAGTTCAGAAAAAAATAGTAAGACCGCTCCTCTTATATTTCTGCCTACAGATGCAAAAAACCCAAAATGGATGCATTTTCACTCAGCTGCTTTGAAAGCAAATGAGGCCATTGCTGAAAAACTATGCACAGGACCTGAAAGCTGAAAAATTCTGATCCAGATTTCAAACACCAAGTGCTGAGGTAGGCTGATAAGCAGAAGTGGGCTAACCCATGGAGGGAGGGTTAAAAAAAAAAAATCAGTTCCTTCATTCCTAACATTCCTCCCTGGGAGCAATACATGTGCCTGTGGAAGATTAGGTGCTGGGTTGCCATCTCTGAAAATAGAAATATGTTTGCAAGGTAGCAGAAAGAGAGGCCCAAAGGGCATCTCCAAGGAGGCTTTGACTCTCCTGGTTGTGACACACACCGATAATTCCTATTTCAAGTTTGAAGCAGGAGCAGCAGATGAGAGGAAAGCAGCTGTTAGTTTATCTTGTAAACAAGCCCCAGCGTGCCACCAGATTATGACAGGGCTTCAGGTTGGGGATGGCCCTACACAGCTAAAAGAGTGAAGTGTTCAAAAAATAGAATTGCATCTGAGAGCACCATTTCCCAGCTACTTTGGGCTGCCTCAAACACCACAACAGGCCAAAGCAGTGAGGTTGCTGGAAGCCATCATTCCTCTAGCTGGGAGGGCACGTGTGGTCCTCTCACAGGAGTCAATCAGTGGGAAGAAATGTAGCCCAAAATCTCCTTTATGCTCTGAATTTATCTGCTCTTAGTAGGCTGTACCAAACCTGGGCTTTCAAGGCATCACCGAGGAAAACCATGGCTGCATGTTAAAGGTGGAACCAGGTTTGCTACATATTCATAGAAATATAGAATATCCTGAGCTGAAAGGAACTCACAAGGGTCACTGAAGTCCAGCTCATACATTGTGTGCATGGATCACACACAGCATTTAACAGAAAACTCAGTGGCCAAAGGATGCACTGGTAAAGGTCCCTTGGACCAGGCTCTTTGTGCTGCAGCTCTGTGTGGCCAAGCTCCACACACATATGTTAATCTCTATTAGCATATGTCAGCTCCAGCTGCCCACATGCCCACATGTGACTGGAGTTGATGCCAGGGGTATCATGAATAGCCCAGCCTTCATTTTTTCCACTTGCCTCCGGGCTTGTCTGTGTGGGAGTATATAACAGTGCAAGATAAGATGCTATATTTATATTCCTATAAGGCACTCACAGATTTGCATTCCAGAACGACCACATTTTTCCAGCTTAACTTAGGCTGCTTTGAAAACAACTCAAGCTAAGCAAGAAAAAGCCATTCTTTATTCCCAAATAAGCATGTCCCACTTCAGTATTACTGCTGAGTTGCTATTCACTGCTGTGATTTCTCACATAAAAACAAAGAGGGGCAGCAGGGCAGGATAGACCCACCTCTGCAGAGCCTTGGGCCACTTGCCACTCTCCCCAAACCTCTCCATGTGTAGGTTCCCCAGTGCCTCTCCTCTGCCCCTCCTTCTCGAGCAGCTGGTCTCACTTCCTCCTGCAGCTTTTCTCTAAATGGGTGCATGCACTCAGCCTGCTGTATACACATATTCCCTCCTAAATTCACTTCCTTTCCTCTATACACAAGCCTAATCACAAGATTCATCTTACTTTCCATTTTCCTTGCTGACATTAAATAAAGAAAAGCAGCAGCAAAGAAAGAGAAATGTAGAAGTCAGCTTAATTCCCAGTGGATATAAACTGTTCCAATGCTGTAACACATACCTGCACACACACACTTGTGCACCCATATGAATCTTCATAACAGATGAAATCACTTCTGTGTCTTCCTATTACAGAGCACACTTCCCTTTCAACACAACTAGTAGGGAAGCTGCTTAATAATGAAGACTTGAAAATCTGCTCTTATTTCTGTAGGCTTTAAATGTTCAGCTCAGCCCTGTGTTGTGAGCATCATCCTTTCTGGCATGGCAGGCTTAGGAGGATTCACATAGAGCCCATTAAAATTGCTCCTTAATTGGCTCAAGGCTTCAGTGCTGATCTCAGCTTGGCACAACCTTCATTTCCTGTGTCCCACTCAAGGCCCTGTCAGTTCAAAAAATAAAAAAATCAGGAGTAAAACCTGAGAATGACACATAAAATTAAAACTAGAACTTAGTCTGGGAAATCACAGATGAAAGATGTGCATTTTATAGCCTTCGTGGGAATATATTGCTTTCACAAAACTTGCAAAGATGTTTGATTACAGTTTTTAATTCTGAACTTTGTGTCAAAGTGTTTAACCTTTCACTTACCAGTGCACCACCACTCTTTTACACTGATTAAAATGCATATTCCCTTCCTTTGTTTAACTGCATAATGCTTGTGGTGGTTTGATGCTGGCCAAACACCAGGCCCCCACGAGAGTCACTTGCTCACCCTCTCCTGGCACAGCTAGGCAGAGAGAAAAAAATTAAATGAAAGGTTCATGAGTTAAGGATTGGGAGAAGCACTCCTAGGGCAAAACAGGCTCAACTTAAAGGTACAAAGTATATTTATTACTAACAGAGTCAGGGGAGGATAATGAGACTTAAAATAAGACCTTAAAGCACTTTTTTCCCCCCAACCCCTCCCTCCTTCCCGCCAGCAGTGCAGGGAGACAGGTTGTGGGGGTTTTGGTCAGTTCATCACTGAGGTTTTCTTCCACTGTTCTGGGAAAGGAGTCCTTGGCTCCTTGGGAGAGGAGTCCTTCCCCTGTGAGGCTGTGGGGTCCCTCCCATGGGAGACAGTTCTATGTGAACTTCTCCAGCATGGGTCCATTCCCACAAGCAGCAGCCAAATCTCACCTGCTGCAATGTGAATTCCTCTCATGGGCAGACAGTCCTCCCAAAACTGCTGCAGTGTGGGTCACTCTTCCACAGGATGCAGTCCTCCAAGGACAGGCTGTTCCAGCCTGGAAGCAGGGCTCTCTCTCCACTGGGTTTTCCACTGGATCACAGCCTCCTCTAGGCATCCACCTGCTCCAGCATGGGCTGTGGGTGGATCTCTGCATCCCCCATGGATCCCCATGGGCTGTGGGTGGATCTCTGCATCCCCCATGGATCCCCACGGGCTGTGGGTGGATCTCTGCATCCCCCATGGATCCCCTGTGGATCCCCATGGGCTGTGGCTGGATCTCTGCATCCCCCATGGATCCCCTGTGGATCCCCATGGGCTGTGGGTGGATCTCTGCATCCCCCATGGATCCCCATGGGCTGCAGGGGCACAGCTGCTTCACCATGGTCTCACCACAGCCTGCAGGGGAGTCTCGGCTCTGGCACCTGGATCACCTCCTCCCCCTCCTCCACTGGCCTTGGCATTGCCAAGTTGTTTCTCTCACATGTTCTCACCTCCTCCTCTTTTCTGACTAGAAGAAATACTGTGTGACATTTTTTTATTCTTAAATGTGTCATCACAGAGGCATTACCAACCTCTCTCATTGGCCCAGTAGTTTTGGCCAGTAGTATGTCCATCTTCAGAGCCAGCAGGGATTGGCCCTGCTGGACATGGTGGAAGCTTCCAGCAGCTCCTCACAGGAGCCACTTTCATGGTTCCCCCGCTACCAAAAATTAAATGCAAAACCAACACAGGGGAAAGTAAACACAAAGTGTACAGAGGCATATTCTGCAGCCTGGGGACAAAACTTATACCAGCAGTGATGATTCAACCCAGCTCACCAGATCTCTGCTGCATCAGAGCAGGTAATTGCCATGAATCACCTGCTCTCCACAGCATGGAGAAGATTAATGGCAGCAGACATTGGTGCTGCCAACTTGGAAGATTTCTGTGGTGGAGCAGGGACAGCTACTCATGAGGAATTTGTGATAAAAAGCTTCACTGGGACTATAATAAAGTGCTGGAAAGATGCTGAGGTCCTCCTCCATAACGCACGTTAAGGTCTGTCTGATTGTGGTGACACACAGGTATTAGACTGAACACACCAGCAGCTATTAAAAAGGAGCCAGTAACTAAAAGCTAATGTCAAAGCATGATGTAGAACTGTCAGATGCTATCAGTAATAATTTTTGCTGTGACCAGCCTCTGGTAAGGAGGGCAAAGGAAACAATATTGCTGCTGACTGCAAGGGACCAGCCGCCTGTGATTTGTGGGTTTCTGAGGCAGAGGGTCTGCTGCCACCCTCTTCAGAAGAGAGAGAGATTTATAATCTCTACCAATTTCCTTTGCCTTGGTCAAAGAGAAAACATTGCTGAGGAAGAGCATAGGAATAAGTTGCACAGAGGTAAGCAGCATTACCTACGTTGGGATGTTATATAGGCTTAAAGGTATCAAATAACATACTAAATAGGGTAAAGGCTACCACTGTAGCCTTTGTAAGGGGGATGCAGAAAAAATATTGCTGGACAGGCAATATTTTATAACAAGAACTTATTGTGAGCAATTTAGGAGGAAAACCAAGCAGGACATTAAGACAGCCCCAGACCTTTCCCTTACATCCATCCTTAGGCTGTGCCAGCAGGTACACACTGCTGAGAGGTGCAGTGGGAGGCAGGTGACCCCATCCAGTTGTGCTGCTACTATCCTGCTTCCCTCTCGCTCCCCAGCAGCAGCATGGCTATGGCAAGAAAAGGGGAATTGCCAATCAGTCCTTATTTTGGGACCAGCAGTGCCCCTCTGATGTAGGGAGGTGCACTGAGCTTATCAAATCACCTTTAGACCCATACACAGGAGCAGGGACATGGTAAGGTATGTGTCTTCATTTGCAAGGTGTAATTTAAAACTCTGCCCCTACTCTCCAAAACAGGCTGTCCTGTTGGTGTTTATGTGGCGTCCTGGCTTGGGCTTGTTTCCAGCAGCATTTTCAAGAGCTGTGGTTGGGCTACACAGCTCAGGAGCTGCATCACTCAGACTGATTTTCCAAATGTTGAAGGAGAGATGTAGCACGACCTTTGCTCTTCTCTTTTAATGAAACTTTTTAATTTCAAACTGGCCACTGCATCTCTGTGTTCAAACAGACTTCAGGTCTTTTTTTCCTCTTCTATTAAAGAGTCCATTCTCTGCCAACAGCCAGCTGCTTGTCTTTCTTTTTATATTTTATTCCTCATGCATAAAGCAGGGTGCAGCTTTCCCAGGACAAATTCCATCACTAAAAATGTTTCCCCAAATTTCAGAGTTAAAAGCAACAAGGAAGCTTACAGTGAGAGTGAAATTAATCATCTGCTGCTCTTAAAGCTGGTGAAGCTTTTAGTGTTGCCAGCAGCAGATCTCAGATGAGATCTTCACAGAGTAATGCAGCGAAGGCACACTGTGGCTCGCTGTGACAGATCCAAATGTATCCTGTCTGTCCAAAGGGGGCCAGTGGCTCACAGCAGCTGTCGAGCTGCTTTGTAAACAAGTGGGGGACATAGCTGTTTAACCTAGAATCATGCATCTGAAAATATGCTTTGCCTCTCCAAGGATTTTGCTGGAAATGCTTCAAAGGGTTCTGTTTTTCCCAGAAAGCTGCATCATGTGGTGTTTATCTACTCCTCGAAAGTACTTGCAGCCTTCTTCCATAGGAGTACGGCACTTTGCAGTTTGACAGTAAAATCACACATGACTTGTTAAGCACAACTTCCTAATGTAGCTCCCTGTCTGTTGCAACAGTCTCCCTGGTGGTAAAAAAATACAGTACATTACACTCGCTATAGCAACTGTGATGGCAATATGCAGATTACATGACCATATCGCTCTCCAGCATCTAAAATAGAAATATTTATTTTAGCATGGTGGGTACTCTTTTCACAGTCTCTTCTTTCACTGTTCTTTTCTGCTACACTGTTTTAATTTCATCCCAGGATCTCTCTGATAAAGCTTGATACTGACCATTTTCCTTCTTGCACACATACCTTTGTATTGCAGCTGACCTTTTGTATCCCTTAGTCATCACTTCTGGCCTCTGTATTCCAGTGTCTTTATTTCTAAATAGCAAACATAACCCAAGTTCATTGATCATTTTATGTTACAATGCATCACATTCACACACATCTTCATTCTGTCCTGTGGTTTATCCTATTTTTCTGCTCTCTTCCACCTATTATATCTATCTTTCAAAATGAGCCCTGCTGAAAGATTTTCTTCCCTATCTTTTCACTGGGTTTTTAACTGAATGTAGAGTAAATTAGGTCTATTCTTGTTTCGAAAACCAATTACATAACAAATTCCCATCTTTTGCAGATTTTCTCTAAGAAGTTTCTGGCTTCCAGGTCAAGGACTACATTTTTTCTGATAATTTTTTATTCTTTGTGCAGGGACACTGTAGGGAAAGGTATGTTACTTGAGCTAGAGTTACAGACTCCTTATTAAGCCAGGAATAATGAAGTTCTGGTTTGAAGCTCAAGTGTAGAATCATTCTTCTTTAGGCCAGAATTAAATCAACTAATTGTTTTTCCATCTCTAGAATAGAAGCAATATTGTATGTCCTACCTTACAGGTACGTGTGAGGTTGAAATAATGACAACGAAGTCATAAACTACCCCAGACCATCCAAATTACTCTTGAAAAATGTATTGCTGTCCTCTTTTTTTCTCATTTGGTATTGTGGTTTGCCTTTTCTCAGAAAAGAGGACTGCCAAGTCTAGTCTGAAGCCTGCATGCTGCTGAAGAGACATTGTACTGAAATAGGAGTGTAGGTGTGGATGAAGACTGCCAGAAGCATCTCCTATTACCCCAACAGGAGAAAATGGCAGCCAACTTCTATATATCCTGTAGTCTGGGAAATGGTGAAATAGCATCTTTTTGGCAGCCATAAATGGATAAACATTAGGTAAAAGCTAAGTGCAATGTGAATTCTGTCCAAAAAGAGCACAAGAAATTAGAGACACTGCAAAAATACAGAATGATAACTAAATGAAGGAGGCATGCAACTAGCCCAACATGCTCAAACAGCACAGATTAGAAATCTTTAGACCCATGCTCTCTCTGCACCTGACTGGCATTCATCTGCATTGTTACAGAACAATGTCCCCCAGGACTGGCAGAGAATAGGTCAGTCATCCATGCTGAGATTTTCCTTTTGCTAGATATTGCCGTGTGAGACATGTCCTGGTTTTGCCAGCAGAGTCTGCATCCATCTGTTGTAGAGAGTCCAAGCACACACCATGTTTCTTCCACAGGATGTACACACAGATCTGGTTTTAAGGGTTGTGGTTTTATATGTTTTGTGAGAAGACTGTTGGACTGTCTCCTTCAAATTTTAGCAGAAGATCAGACAAGAAAAAAGGTAGTAAAAATTGTAACAAGTGTCTCTATAACAAAGAACAAAAAAATAAAAAAGGAGCAGTCTAGGGATCAAGTAGATATTTCTGCATTAGATAGTATATGCAATTTGAGAAGAAATACATTTTCCCCTGTTTCTTTTGTGGTCTCATGCAGAATCCAGGTCCTCCTCAGGCTCTGTACCTGTTGGACAGAAATTCGACTTTCAGAAAAGTCCTCTTTAAGAAAATGGAGAAAACAAAGGAAAATTTTTACCAGTCTAATTTAATTTGACAGTATTTTTGAACAGTGAAATTCTGTTTCTTTTGCATTGCTTAGAAAGTTCATGTTGATTTAAAAATTAGGTTGGGTTTGGCAATGCAAAAACACTAATTTTGAAAGGACGGATTTCCATATTTTCTTCAACACATTTTTCAGTCCAAAATAGGGAAATATTTTTAGGAAGGCTGAATGGAAGAAAACAAGCTCACAGGATTTTTTATGATTTTTTTTTTTTTTGCAAACGCTTCTGTGAGGATATAAAGGAGATTTCTTCACCTTTAGATGTGTTAGTTCCTTACTTCTGTCTACCACCCTAAATTTTCCATTGAAATTAGTGGAATGGGGAGATTAAAAAAAATCACCATATGAAAAGAAAACCAAAACTGGATAATTTTCATTTTCAGAAATGAAATTACGGAAATCTTTGTTGATACATGAAATTGTAAACAAACTTTCCATTCATATTTCCAAGTATAAAATAAAAAAAAACTGTCAAAAAAGACTTTTGATTGCAATGACCCTACATCTCCCAAAATTCATCTCCATGCATTTTTTGGAAAAAATTTCTGCTCATTCTGACAAAGTCATTGACAGTGACCTTATACGTGTAGATTCAAAGAGATTAATTAAAGGCAAGAAGCACTGCTAAATTGTCAGCAGCTGGGAGATGAAAGTGATTCTGGAGAGTAATTCTCCAGTGATGCTGTGGATAAGGCAGGACATTTAGTGGATAAATTACCTCCCTCCTGAATTTAAACTGAGTCTGGTGAAATGGTAGTTTTCTGAATGCCCCTTTACAGTCAGACCCTATTGCTGGTGGTGTGACTTTTTATAAAGACAAAGCAAAACAAAAAATAAATGGTATAGTTAACATAAACGCTTCAAGTATACCAAGTATACAGAACTTACTGTGCACTAGGGATTATATGTAAGATGAACTTTATAGTTTTTACATTTCAAAATTATAATTATTTTTTCCCCCATATTTCTCAATATGTTTCACAGGCATTCAAAGAACAAGAGTAGAGTTCCCCTGTGGTTAATTTAACCCTAGGAAATTCCCCAGAGCATAATCAAAGACTGCACAGTGGCTAACATTTCTCTCCTGTTTCAAAACTAATGAAGTTAAATCCTGCTGGCTAAGGCAGTATATCTAAAAGTCTATTAGACTTTAAATATAGTAACAGAACAGACATCAGTCATAAATACAAAATGCATTTTTTACCAGCTGTCTGAAAGAGGCAGCACAACCACAAAAAGACCTCTTCCACAGCCTTGTACCAGCCTCATTATCGCCTACAAATTAAATTGAAACTGCCAAAAGTCACAGCAGTGAATTCTAGACATGACAGTCAGACCATTGCCCGTGACAGGAAGGCGAAACACCTTCCCCAGACCTGACTTGGGATTCACTTTTTTCGTCGCTTCATGTCCCCATGAGAGCCACTGGCATCAAAGGGTGTTCAAGTGGATCTTGGGCATAAGGGATCTGCATATCTTAAGCAATTACAGCTGTTGGAAACAGCCCTATTAGGGGATAAATCCCTGTTTAAACCATGCAGGGAACAGGAAGGCTGTTTGAGGGGACTGGAGTGAGCAAAGCTACGTGAACCCCAGCAGCATTGACAAACATCAGAGCTCTCATTTTTTGTCAGCATTTGTGCACCTCTTGACTCAGGATATTTCCACAAGGGAAAGAAATACGGGAAAGTCACACACACTTGCATTTTGAATGGATATTTATTTAATATTTGAAATATTCAAATATTAAATAATGCATTCAAATATTTGAATGCATATTTCTGCAACTGCTCAAACTTTTCATTCTTATAGCTGCCTGAACCTAAGCAAGAAGTAGAAACACAAACCATCAGTCCCACCAGAAAACCCACATACAAAGCCAAGCAAAATCCTAAATACACCAGGGCAGCAAGTTGTTTACATACCACTCACTTAACATTATATGCATATGTTAGACTTGCAAATAGGATGAAAACAATTGGAAATAAAAAAGTAACTACAAATGGTTCATCTCAACAGAATGAACAAGTTAACCATATTAAAAGTATTTCTCCCTTTAAACAATCCCTTTTGAAACACTTTTAAGCAAATTTGCTAGCGAATCTGGATAGCTCTTTTTATTCCATGGGAATCTTGCAAACAGCTCATAATGGACACCTCTTTTAACACAAACTGTATTTGCTATCATTAAGTTTTAAGCCCCATGAAAACTGGATCAAAAGAAAAAAGTTGTTTTCAATTCATGTTAAGAACTGCAACCAGAAGTTCTTTATTTACTGTGTTTTTATCAGCTAAATGATTACAAGTGGACCAATTAACCCCAAATTACTTGAACAACCAAAAGAAGAGGCACTTGACAATTCCCAGGATTTGTTCTCTGCTCACTGATCTGGGGAAAGATGAGATTTTTTTCTGTGTTAATACATTTCTTCTATCCAGCCCACTTCTGCTGTTCTTTTCTCCAGTGTCATCAGTAATTGGATTAAACCCTGACAGATCCCTCTAATTCATTAAAGAAGGGAGGAAACAACACATACTGGGGCAAAACAATCCCTGACCTAACTCCAACAAAACCAACACAGTATTATCACAGATAAATTTAGTTCATTCTGTCTTAATCTAGTCAGTGACCCCCTCCAACCCACCTAACATCAGAGCCTTTACATATTTTTCCACGCAGGATTTTTCTAATTGGAGAGACAATATCTTAATCTTGCCTTTTCTCAGTGCTAAAACAACTGGATATAACAAAGCCAACTGAACAGCTAAGCTCAGAGCAAGTGAAACACAAAATTATCTAAAATTAAACTGAGGAGAGGGTAGCTCTCAGCATGTGCTTTTTCCACTTTGCATCTTCACTATCAATTAATACAACAGACTTTTTGCAGAGGTTGGGTCCAATACAAATATTAGACACCTTTCATGTGTGGTTGGAGCAAATCCAAATGGTGTTAGCCCTCGTTTTCTGGAGGGCTTTGTCTTTTTTGTTAGTTGGTTTTTTTTTAGCATACTCTGTTGATAGTGTATTATCCAAAAACTTCACATTTATGCAGTACTTCATTACAGTATTAAGAGCTGGTGGTGTTAGTGGTTTTGTAAAGTTCTTGAATTAACTTTGAAGACTAATTCTGTAAACAACTTCTAGTGTGGTTCTCTGTGTGAATAAACAGTGAGTAGTAAACAGTAAGTAGTGCCTGGCTGCAGACTTGGACACTAGGGAGGGCAGAAACTGCATGGGTATTTTTGCATGATTTCTCAAAGCTTTTGACAAAAGGGGTCTGCACTCTGCAGTCCAGACCTCAAGCACCCCAGCTCCTGCAGCCTTGGCAGCAGAAACGCTCCCTGATGCACCAGCACCTCTCTTACCCTGGAGCACAGACAGCAACTTCCCTTCTCCCACACTAGCTTCCCACACCATATTCCCTTTTCCCCCTTCCCTTGCTTTGAATCTCCTCCCAACACGGGGCTCCAAGTTCTGCCCTGTCCACCTGGACTGGAGCTTGGAAGCAGAAAGAACATGGCCATTCTGGAGTGTGGGAAGAGCAGAGAAATAGGATGCACAATACCCAAGCCTGGGGCACTCAAATATTGTGCTTTAAGCCAGACCCAGGGTGAATGCCAAACCAGCCCAGTAGACAAGGGGGAAAAGTCTCACTGCAAGCAGGGACCTACATTTTCTTTTCATGTTCTCTAGGAAAACATCAGGCTGAGTTGTAAAGATTTAAGAACTGCACTTGTTTGCTGCAGGAGAGAACTTGGCAAAGAAATAAATGGGAAGCTTAGTTTGCTTTGGGGAGACTTGTGTTGTATTTGATTTATTCTGAATTTATGGCTTTCACAAAGACAGTTGCTATGAGGCACCAATGCAGGATAGGACAGAGGAACCAATGAACCTATGATGCTTTTTATCATTTTTTAAAATAAAATAACTTTACTGATCCTGTTTTAAAGGCACCGCATTGCACCAGCAGTTTTACTTCAGTTTGTGTACACAACAGGCAAGTTTCAGCATAAGCAGCACCTGTCTCTCTAACTGCTCTTCTATGTCTTTAAATGCCACCATCACACACCTTCCATTACACCTGGGCAATAGTTGAAATCAATCTGTTTCCACCATTACCAATCTATTTTCCTGGGACTAACTACTTGCAACCCCTTTGGCCCTGTAATAATTTTAAACTCTACAAAGCAAGGTTTTCTAGAAGTATTCTATCCATATACTGCTGTAAGCCTTTAATTGCATCAAAACAGGTGTTATCCTTGGATATGTCTTTCCCCCCACCCAAATAATTTAACTGCAGTTGTTAAAACCTGCATTAAAAAGCCCAGCTTTCCATATTGCACGGTGCAGTTTTTAAAACAATGAGCCTGAACCTGGAAGCTGAACAGAGTGTGAGCTGCAATTTTTCAGAACTACAAACCAATCAATTAACATAACAGGAACTAAAGGAGAAATCTGATTATATGAAATTGCCAGCCAGATGCCAAGAACGCTGTAGGAATTCTTTACAAATACTCACTACGATTGCACCTCTACTTTTAAAGTAATTCCCATTTTCAGTATTTCTAATTTTCTTAAGCTCTGAGGTGTCTTTTTGCCATGAAATTCAAAAGCAGACATGTCAAGGGCCAAAAAGGACTCTAAAGAAAGTTCCAGAGACCAAAAGCCATGTACCCATGTGCTGATGTTGGCACATGAGCTTTGTGAAAGGTTGTGAATGTAGTTGACTGATGTCTTCCAGGCAAATGATTTATTGACTGAAAAAATGGAAGGCAGGTTGAGGCATAAACATACATTTTTTTCAAATACAGTTGAAATTTTGTTTTAAAAAGTTGGAAAATATTGAAGTATTCTAGGATGACATCTTCTCAAAGAAAGATTTCAACATAGGGCTGCATGAGATTGACCACTGTTTCTTTTCTTCCTTTATCTTTTTGGGTCTTTTAATGCTTCTCCTGATTACCGATAAAAGTGTTTTTTTTCAATTTAGTAAAATATTATGTTCAACCAAAAATTATTACTCTTTCTCATATTTTGTATTTCCACCACCATTCTGAAAAATCAATAATGTATTTGCTATTGTCATTGCTCACCTAAGCAGAAACATTAAGAAATCAGCCTGAAATGAACAAGCAATAGAAAGAACATTTTTTAAAAAGCTTTAAAAGGTAGCCTATGGCTATAATAAGATTTTAACTTTTTTCAAAGTAGTGCAGAATAGCTATTGAGGACAAACTATAGACAGAATATAGAAATCATGCTTTTATTCACAGAAAAACGTAGTCACACGCTCCCTGATAGAAGCTGTATTTCCAAGAGGAGGGGGCTCAGAGGAGACCTTGCTGCTCTCTGTATTGGAAGGTATGGAGAAGATGGGAGCACAACTCTTCTTGGAGGTATGTCACTAAAGGACACAAATTGATTCACACTACTACTTTCAGTGTTAGAACAAAAACACGTGACTTTATTTCCTGACTCCAGTATTTATAGATTCTTGACAATGACCAGGGATTGGATAATTAAGTTACCACCTTCCCAAGCACACTGATCATACAAAACGTCCATCAAAAGATGTTTCTTAGAAGGAATGCATAAACATCTATGTTTACAATTATTTTCCTGAGAAAGTAGCTACAACTACGAAAAACAAGATCAGAAGGCTTAATTCTCAGGGCGACAGAGGTATGCAGTGATGGGATGAGCAGTAAGAGGCACAAGCTGGGACATGGCAAGTTTTTATTCATTGTAGGAGAATTTCTACCATAATGGTAGCGAAAGACTGGGATAAGCTGCTCAAGGAGTCTGTCTGTCATCCTCAAAGGTGTTCAGGACAGGAGAGTATGCAGCCCTGAGCAACATGACTTCATTAGTCCTCTGAGAGAGAGGTTAGATTAATGACCTCCAGAGATCCCTTCCTACCCTTGCTCTATGTTTGCATGATTAGATGATTCTTAGACTGAATTATGATGGATATGGGCAGTGGCATTTGTCATAGTCCTAAAGACCTCCACTTTTGTCACCCTGAAAATTAAGCCTTCTGATTATGTTTTCATAATTTTATTTACTTTCCCATGGAAGTCCTATAATCATAAGTTGTTTATCACATTCCTTCTAAGAAATGTCTTTTGATGGACATTTCTCATGACCAGTGTGATTGGGAAGGTGGTAACTTAATTATCCAATCCCTGGTCATTGTCGAGAATCTATAAATACTGGAGTCAGAGAATAAAGTGAGGGGGTTTTGTTCAGACACTAAGTGGTTGTGAGTCATTTCATGTCCTTTAGCAACATACTCTTAGGGAAAGTTCGAGAGGAAAGAGGAGATTCTTTGCAGTATGTGCTGGAAGGAAGTAGTCTGGGCTTTACCATGGTCCATTGAGGCTCATACCCTGCTCACCAGGGCTTCCTTCTCCATGAAATCAGGCACTTTTACTTATGGATTGATGACAGACCTGACCTTCTGCATCTTCTTTGGGAGAGGAAGTATAAAGGGAAAGAAAACTCATGGTGAATCCTCTTTTCAGAGGAACTTGAGGACTTCAGCAGCTTTTGAGCCTTTTGTGTATTTCATCTTCCTCTTTCCTTGAATGGGAAATACAGGACATACTGTGAAATTCATTAGGAGCGGCACACTCTATCTCACTCTAATTCCTTTTCATCATGTTTGCATAAATAAGGGATTCACTGTATGTAAAAAGCATTAAAAGGATAAAGTTACTTGGATTATTTTTTATAAGCAGAAAAATACATCAATCTCCTTTAATTGGGGTCTCTTATGGAAAAGGACCAAGATGCTCATCTGAAAAAAATTTCCCTGGAAGAGCAAATGATGTTTGAATACCACATTTTTGTCACCTGAAGTAGATCGTTGATACTCTTAAGCAAACTGCTTGATGCCATTACAGCAGATACTCTATAATTGTCTTACACCAACCATCAGGTAGCAATAAATGCATTATAAAAGCAGGCATCTCTTTCAGGCACAAATCCAAGTTCTTGAATGATAAATGTGCTAAAGATTTCTGCACCTCTGTGTTCCTTTGGTGATTGAGACAACAGTCTCAATAACACTCTCCTTGTACTCACAGCCTTTTTCTCTTTGCTTTTCTCAAAAATTTTGGAAACTAAAAAGCCTGCCAACCAGACATCCACTAATTATTCTTGCCTAGACAGGATCCTCAAATTCAAATCTCTTCTGGAAGTATATGTAAGTGAATTGTTCTTTAAAGAGAAGAAATCTGTAAATCTCTTTTCCCTTAAACACAACTCTCCTCTCACTTTTGATGTAACCATCTCAAAGTACTCTCTGCATATTGTGCTTTGTTTGGCATGGGCTGGATCATGAAACAACAGTCTGGTTCTTAGGCATTGGAGTATCTATGTGGATATAATGTAGTATATTGCTTATAGTGAGATTCATCCTAGATTTTAGTTCTTTATTCCTCCATAATCATTGGCCTTTGTTTGTTATCCATAATACTGTATCAAATACTTTCATCACTAATTCAGATCCAAAATCTGGTGACTAAACCAAGATTGCATCTGATATTGCCACAGTAGGGATATATGCTAAACTTATCCCAGATTTTCCAGGTTTACATTAACAGTGATATAATCAGGTAAATAAAATCTCCAGCATGTCTAAAGGGAAGGTGATTATATTTCAAGGTCCATAAGTGATTGAAAAAGGGAATGCCAATTGTTTTTTTCATTGTTTTTTCCCCAAGTGATGCTATCTCTGGATAAACAAATAAATAGTTTGGCAATGGAATGTGTGTTGCTGTTTGTGCTGGACCAGAAATGTCAATAACTAAGGCATTTCACCTTGCATCCTCACCTTTCCAGAGCATTATATTCACTCCTGCAGGAGCCAAGAAATGCTAGAAGACTCAACAATTGTAAATGAAAGCACAATCACATCTGTAATATTTCTGTACTGATTACATGAGAAAGAGTAGCGCAGACCAGATTCCTGTTTCCCAGGGACAGAGCTCTGTAGTAACATACAGTCTATAAAGAGAAAGTGGCATTAAAAATCCACAGAGTAAAAAAATCTGCTATTACATTTAGTTAAAAAAAAAGCCACCACATTAGATTGTCTGGAAAAACTTGTGAGGCAGCCAGCCTCAAGGGAGCAGAGGGGAGCCAAGAGTTCCTGTCAAAGTCCAGCTTCATTTGGCTGGATGATGCAGGGGTGGTGGGCTGGGCTGGTCCAGCCTGTGCCTGCAGTGGCTGCTCTGGCTGCATGGCCTGGGAAGTGTGAGCACCCACTGTGTCCCCACTGCCCCACAGCTCCCTCACCAAAGAGCCACCCAGGAGCCAAACCTGACATGAAAATTTGCTGTACAAAGCACCTGTATAATCTGATGTTTCTGCCAGCTCCTGCTGTCTCCTGAGCAGCCTCTGGTGCCAAGGCTTGTGCAGTCAGGAGGGCCGATGTTCCCCAGGCACAGACATTGCCCCAGCAGCTCGATGGCAGGGCAGTGGTGTCCCCAGCACTGAAACAGGGACGTGCGTCATGTTCTCCACCAGTTTGGTCCCATCTCTGATCTGCCCTGCTGTCTTCACTTGGGGGAACTGGGATGGGGCCAAGGATGGTGGGGACATCTCCCTGAGGCCAGGCCACCACCCTCAGCACCCAGCCTCCTTTGGCTGGGAATATCCAGCCCCTACCAATGAGTCCAGCTGCAGTAGCAGCAAAGCAGCTTTAATGAGCATTTATCCCTTATGCAGGGATATAAATAACCTTAAAAATACAGAAAATACATAGTCAGAGTGAGAATGCCCTAAGGGAGGACAAGGAAGAAGTGCAAGCTTCTAACTACCTCAAGCTCTCACTGGCAATGTACCTTCCCAATTAAAAGACATGGGAAAATATCAATTTCCCAAATCTTTCTGCAATCTCTGCAGTGGTCAGGAAAAGGCACTTTGAAATGTTCTTGCTGAGGAAGTATGGGTTTTATTCTTTTAATGTTCATTTCCAAGTTTAACACATGCACAGTGATTTTTGTAATCTTGAAGATGTATTTTAATTGATTTCCCAAGTATTTTAAGGTCTATTAATTCCAAGGATCCTGCAAACGCTGCATTTTCTATATTCCAGCTGCTGTTTTAATCATGTTCATTAGCAGAATTACTTTTACCTGCCAGTGAATATTTTACATTGCATTAATAAATCTTCTGTTTGCTATCAGAACTGAGCAGACAAATAAAATAAAATATTGAAGTGTGTGAGTTTCCTCATGGGTCTAACACTGTTCTATTATGTCATTCTACCAAGGGATTTAAGTAGATTTGAATTTAAAGGTGACAAAATTAAAAACATGTGCATAATATTCAAAAGGGTGTACTTTTACATTATTAACAGTATATTCTTTTTCCACATTAGAAATCAGCCAGCTTTTCTCATATGCTTTGTTGTGGTGAAAGTCTGATGAAAAGTCTGCTTTTTCTCAGAGGAATAATTGGCAGTTGCCATATCCAGTACTTTACATACTGTATGATCAGTTAATTTTCATACATTTTATGAGCAGCATAAAAAATACAGATATTAATACATTATATCCTCCAAATTTCAGACTGTATACCCCTTAAAAGAGAAAGACCTGCCTGATACAAAAGTCTTTTTGCTCATATTGTTTTCACAGCATTCTCAATCAATTTTTCTAAAACCTCTGAAATTCTGCCAGCATCACACATGCACGGAAGATAAAATGAAACAGCAATTAATCCAATCATCTTTGATTTAACATTAATGTAACTGAGTGCATTAGGCCTTGTTTTACATGCGACTGTGTTGTTCCGGCTACACTTTAGAGAGCCCCCAAATTAGCCAATTCACAAACCTTAATTGAACCAAGAAGGATGAGGGTATTCCACTTGGTATGGCCCTTCTGGAACGTGTCTGTGCCCTGAGGAAGGACGGCAGATTAACAAAGTGAAGACTGACAACTCCAGGACAGCAAGAACTGAAAACGTGAGATGCTGCAGAGCCTACGTTCAGCTGTGCACTGCTTTCTGCAAAGCTACGTCAGGAAATCGGGGTGATCAGGACTTCCAGGGAAGAAACTCTGCATCCAGGAAGTCCCTTATCCTGTGACCCTTGTGTGGTCCCACCGATGAGAGCAAGACCCATGCGTGCAAAAAGAGTGAAGCATGTGGTCACACATTTGTAGGGTGAAGGAGCCGACTGGTGAGCACCCCTCTTTACTGCTCTGTGAATACTGGCACATGGCAAAATTATTCATTTTATTCTAATAGTAAGCCTGGAAATTAAGAAGTATTAGGACTAATTGTACTGTGGTACAATTACAACAGAGCTTTAAACTACAGAGATGACTTAGCTGTCTGTTTTGCATTTTGTTCTTTGCATGTTGAAGGTTTGCTGACAGAGATGTAATATTTCCTGAAGATACATCCTTTCATTGTATCCCTCATCTGAATATGGTTTTGATTTTATGGGAAGGGTTGAACTTAAAGATTGTCACTCAATCACATGGACACCAAGCAAAGTTCAATTGCAGTACAGCTTTCGTTAAGGATTCATTAAGAGACACTTCATATAAAGTGCTACCACATTCTCTTTCATACTTTTTTTTTTCTCTCCCTACCCCCACTTTTTTTTCCTTTTTTTTTTTTTTTTTTGCAGCTGAGAATAATTAACTGTTCTTTTGTGAGTGTCATTTGTTCTCAAGGAATTAAATGCCACCTTATTTCTCAGAACAAGAATTCAACTGTCATAATTATAGCTTCATTTCAGGAGAAAAAAAATCATAATTTATTACAAATTGTTCAGCATGTGAAATAGGTTTAAATGTCTTTGAAAGTAAATTGTGGCATGTCACGAAGGGCTTTTGCCCATCACTGTAATTGATTTATAATTTTTGCATTTAAAATTAACAACATTCATCCATTGTTCTCCTATTATATAAGGCTCTGGCAGGGAGTTGAGAGTTTTGTGTTCAGTTCTGGTCACCACATTACTGTAATGACAATAATAAAGTTTTAATAGCTTAGGAGATATAAATGATATATAGAAGTGAAGCCAATACCAGTATTAAAAAAAAACTTCAGACTGAAAATAGTTTTAGAAAAATATACTATGTCTGAGAAAAAATGAGTAAAAGGAGGATTTATCTGAATTGTGTTAACTTTAAAACACAAGAAAGCTAGACTTGATTCTAAAGTTTACATTAAAGTGACCTACCAAAAATAGAGAAAATATATCAAAATTAATTTTAAAGTAATTGGGCAAAACTAGTTCAATAGGGTTCCTACATGTCAAACCATTGGTCTTTTTCTTACCCCAGAAAGCTTCAACTGATAGCTGCAGAACTGTGACCTCTCCTTGCTTTTTAAAACTGCCAAACAGTTGCAGAGCAGCAAAAAGAACAATTTCATTTTGTTCTGGGCAATGTCAGTGTTGTGGTACGTTCAAGCGTCACAACTGCCCATCCGTTTATCAAAGAGGCTGAATTTATGGAATAATAACGTTGAACAACATAATAATGTCATTGGACAAAGACAAAACTGAGATAATAACATTAAGCAGTGCTGATCATACCCAGAGAAACGGAAAAATAAAAGTAGTTACTGAGAATGCATAGTAAATACAGAAAAAATCACATAACTCCAGATCCCGGATGAAAGATTGCACTTACTGGTTTTTAAATATTGTCTGTGATTCTGGCCTCAGCAGTTTCTTCAGGTTTATTTAATTTCATTGATGTCATCAGGTATCACACATAATGACATTAGAGTAGATGAAAACAGAATTAGTCCCATTAACTAATTATTCTACACACAGTTATGGGACAGAGAGAGAAATTAATGAAGAAAGATGAGAAGACTGATTTTGTCAGTTCTGCCAGATAAACAACAGGAAACAGATTCCCAGTTGCTCACAGAGATTCCTGTTGTGGTCTCCATCCTTTGGACTGCACAGCCCCCAAAGGTTACATACAGTGAATACAAATGAGAGAAGAAAAGACTGATTAATTTACTTTCTTTTTTGTTTAAAAGCAAAGAATACCAACCCTCTCTAGGGTGTATAGAGATCATCACTCCAGAAACTTCCAAGATACTGTTTCTCTAATTTAAGGCTAACAAAAGTGATTTACAATCTAACTCTGTCCCATAAAACCAGCTTCTAGTATTTTACTCTTTTTGTGATGCCTGTTATGTGGAATCACATTTCCTGAAGCTTTACATTTTCCAAAGAAGCAATCAGCAATGAAATTACATCTTTATCATTGACACCTTCATCAACCAAATAATATTAAAAAATGCATCATGCTGGGTTTTGTTTGGGTTTGGTTTGATTTTTTTTCAGGTTAACAAAGCAAAGGATTAATATCAAATCAGGGTGGAGAAACTAAGTCAAAACCATGAAATATAGCCCAATCCTGTTGGAGTCCCTACAAAAAAGGTGGGTTCTGGGGGAGTCTGTGGCAGACAGGGGTGCACAGAGTGCACCAGTCGAACAGCAAAGGTTGCCATCTTCTAGTGAAGCAGAGGCAGCTCAAGGACATCAGTCTTTCCTCCTCCTCCTCCTTGTCTCTGGAAAATTTTCTCCCCAAGCATTTTGCATACATAGCTTATGATGGTCACTGCCCCTTCTGCAGACCAGTAAACAAGGAGTGTTCCCCAGAACACTTTCTTTTCCACATACACCTGCAAAAACAAGTCCCAGTCTGGCAGATGCCATGAAGACCATGAGGTGATTCCAAACAAAGACATGGGGCAGAGCGGGGAGAGGTAGTTGTTCTGACCAAACCAAGCACTTCCAAACTCTGCAGTGAAAGAACAGGACCATGCTGTCCTCACACTGCAGAGAAGCCTGCTGGAATCTCACACTGCTGGGAAACAAGGGCAGTTTCCTCTAGTAAAAATATTGTCACGTAATGTTGTCAAGGTCAGTGTCAGTTTGGATTACCTGCCATGCGAGTGCCAGTCATGCATGTTCTGCTTGCCTTGGGCTAGTCTAACTCATGTTCAAACTTTTCAATGATGTTAACACCAACATCCTCAGTGGCTGATATGGGGCAGCCATAATGTAGATTTTGCTGTATAGCAGCTGGTTTTAGTAGCTGGTGCATCAAGTCTGTGTTACCATAAAATCTTTTTTCTCCTTTTATAAAGCACATATAGCTTGTCTTCACACTCTAATCCAGTCATTCAACAGTGAGCTTCCTCACACTGAAAACATGCAGTGAAAACTATCTTAGAGCTGAATCACCAATACCCCTAAGAATGGTGGCTCTCACTCCCTATTCCACCCCAGCATCTGCTTCTGGAGGTTGTTGGATTGCTTCTTCTCAGTGTATGGAAGTTAAAACATACATGGAGAGAAATGAATTCCTAATTTAACATACCCCTTCTGGGTTTCTCTTGTGTTTCAGGACTGCTGTAATGATCTGCTGCAATAAACTGCTGCCTCTAGCAATCATCTTCTGTGCCTGCCCACCACCTCCTTTCCCCAGCAATGCCCTGGGGCTCTGTAGCACACAGCTAACAAAGCTAAATTCCTACACCTGCCCTGTCCTACTTCCTTAACCCTTATCATCCTTTGCACATCACCACACACAATCCATCCCACTCCCAAACTTGAGAACTGGAAATTTTGTACAAAGGGTGTTCTATATATCCTTTTTTTTTTTTTTTTTCCAGGACCTTGCTCAATTTCTTGAAATTACTCAGGAGTTATTTTCAAGGTCAACATGTATTTGCCATTAACATTTTTGTGGTTTAGATAGTTCTTCTGACACATGGTGATGTCTCAACCTCAGCAGAGCTTGGAGGGAAAAACTGGGAAGGGAAATAAGGACAGGGATGCTGCAGCTTCACCTTAGGGTAGGAATTGCTGCCAGGAACCAGGCTAGAGGCAAGGAAATGGTATGGAGCATGTGCTGAGGGGTAGTCTGAAAGCTGAGTCTATCAGGCAGTTGTCACCAGTGTCTGATGTGTAATATAAACAATTGGGCTGATTTTTGAATCACAGTCACACTCAACATTTATACCCACTGAATACCAAAAGGGATGATATGTCTGCTCTGACTTGGGCCAAAATTGCCACTGCATCTGAAATAGCACATACTTTCAAGTAACCAGGTCAGATTTGAACCAGTGACCCAAGCAAAAGGCTCTTTGTGCTCCAATTATCAGATTAATCTTGGCCCCTGTGATCGCTTCTAAACTTCATGAATTTTATTAGAAGGTTTTGCAAAGATCAGATTTATGTCATTCCACCTTCTAAAATCAACTGCTGCACAATATACCATACATAATAGCAGTGTCCACATTTTACACCCATTTTATGAGCCGTATTCTTTATTCTTTTATTTTACAGGGAAAAAATGACAACTTGTCAAAAAGGGAGGGATTTATTTCTATTGCTCCCTTTGTGTAGAGAGAATGTGCAGTGTGATGGTGCTTTGGTTTTGCAATGATCTTCCTTGTAGACCACCATAAAAAAATCTTTTATTTTGCTCCATCTCAGGCAAAGTTATAACCTCGTCCAGGTTATGCTTATCTTAATGCTAGCAAATTATGTCTTTTTTTTTTTTTTTTCATCTTCAGTAATATGGAATTACCATCATTTGAAAGAACTGTTTAGGTTCCTTGACCAGAAGAGGCGTTTAACTATGTCATGTGTGATGTATGGTGCATTTAATTGCTCTGTGCAGCTATTCAAAGAGCATTCAGAAGTAATCATTTAGCATTAATATCCTGGGGCAATTCAAGGTCACAGTACATTAAAAACTAATTCAGAGTAGTTCTAGAATGCATTTTTCATATACAGAGATACATAATTCTTTTATGATAAAAGTGACAATGGCATTGCAGCATGATGAGGGGATGTGGGTATTCTAAATATCTGTTACTGGTCTTATTGTAAAAGCAGAAAGACACCTTTTGACCGTTACTCAACATTTACTAATTTCCAGTATGCTCAACACATTTAGGTAAGTGGTGATGAACAAATACGCTTACAAACTTGTTTTAGAAGTATTTTTAACTAAGAGTACCTAATTTCTCTTTTGCTGCTCTTCCTAGAAGTCAAACTTCTGGGCAGATTTTTATGGACAGACCAGCTTGAAACAATTCTAACATATCCACACCTAGTTACTTATGTGTTTGGTACTGCCATGCAACAATTCGAAATAAAACTGCTTTTTTTTTTTTTTTTTTTTCCTTAAAATGATTGATTTTAGATATGGCAAAGGAGAAAGAAAACATGAGGACAACATTGCCCTGAGGAGCTGCAGGGCAAGTCCTCCCAGAGCAGTCACCCCCCTCTCCCAGGGAGAGGAAATTCCCTTGAGTTAAGAGTGCAAAACACAGAAAACACAAATATCAAAGAGATATGTACAGCCCACATGCATTAGAGCACCATTAGGTGTAAAATTATTTATAGCTTCCCTTGTCACACTTGCACTTTTACCCACACACTGTACAAAAGAGATACTGGCAACCTGCAAGTCAGATCTCATTTCTCAGAAGGAGAAAACATAGAATTAAAAAATCATTGCTGCTTCACAGTTTTACCCAACAGCCATTTTATGCTCCCTTAGAATGCCCAGAGTGCCCAGATAAGAAGCTGTTCAGGTTGTGCAGCTTTTGAGGAAATCAGGTATATTCTATTGATGCAACAGGACCTCAGCTTGGGAGGAAGAGTCTGAACTGAGCTCAAGCCCAGAACAATCCCCTTCTGCAGGGGCTGTACGAGCCTTCCCTCAGACTGGGAGGCTACAGCTGGTGCCGGAAGCTGGAATTGGAAACTAAGCAGATCAAAGCTATGTCACTTGGGTCTGTACAAGCTGCACTTGCACTTCACACTTCTGCTCTCCTACACAGATATAAAACTTGAACTGAGGACCATCACTTTTTAGCTCTGAGGATGACAGCAGATGAAACACAATATATAAGCATCAAGAATTGAGTATTGGACACCTGCTGATGCACAGTGAATTAAAGCACAGTCAAAGGCAGAGGCTGCCAGACACCAGTTTTTCTGTTTCTATTAAAAAAGAAAAAAGTAAAAGGTTGGTTGCAAAGGGAACCATGAACAGAAACAATGGTGTAGGCAAGAGGTTGAGTGATGTGTTATATCACATGCTATTTTCTCACTTCTTTCTTCCATTTTTATATAACCAATGAAGTTTATAATAAAATAAGCACTTAAATTATTAGTATTGGAATGCAAAATCCACTGATGAGCAGGCAGGCTGTATCCCTCATCATCAGCATTACTGATATCTGCTGCATCTCGGTGTCCTTATTTCTTATTTTAAGGTTTTCACTGACCTTTACTGCATTTTAATAAACACCTAATTTCTAAAGTCTAATTTCAGATTTTAATTTCTAATTTCTAATTTCAAAATGCCACCCTCAAAAGAGACACAGGTAGCAAGCCTGAAGCAAAGCATCTATGGAATGCTGGGCTAACGTTCCTAAATGGTGGAAATTGTGGAATGTACTAGCTTTTTATAAATTATCTCACATAGCAGCCTGATAATCAACCTGATAATCATCCCTCCATTAGATACATTAGATCAAAGTGAAAGTTTTAATGTAGAGTTCAGCAGAAATTGCTGAACATAAGAAATCCTGGTACAACTAAAGCAGCAATTCCTCTTTAGGCAAAAAAAAAAAAAAGAAAATTGGAAAGGTGATATTTGGAAACTTGCTAGTATGCAGAAATAGCCTGAACTCAACTGAGGTACCTCAGATATGATAACAAGTGCATTAATATATCCAAACAAATGCAGAAACAAGGGAGCTGGTAACAATAACTCTACAGTCAAAATGCTCTAATTCCAGTCCTAAGCCACCACCTAAACTGTAAAGATCTTTTCTTGTGCACATCTCTGTTTTACTTTGGTCTTTCTCCTCCACCCTCTTAAAATGTCCTTCTTTTCTGTAGTGCACAGCAGCTCCACAAGTTCCTCACAAGCAAAGTTCATCAGTAGTGAAAGGACTTGTGGAAACAGTGAATTGCAGGAGTGTGTGGAAGAAAATGCTAAAATCATCCTGAAAATATTTGTAAGCAATACCTCTCAGAACTTTATTTTTTAAATAACATATATCATGCTACAGTACACATTAGTGTACTGTAGTAGCATTGCATTTCTCTTTCTTATTATTTCTCTGGAGGCAAGCATTAGTCTTTGTGTATCAGAATCCAAAATACTTTTAGTAAAAGTTTATATAAGACTAAGGAAATGAAAATATTTTTTCAGTTCTGTGACCTTTTCAGTTTGGGGCACTAAATCAGTTTTTGTGAGGAATCAAAGACATCTAAAACTGAGTCTCAGTTTAAAACATAAATTTTAGTAACTAAATTCAACTTCATTTAGATTTTGACCTGATATAAATAAGATATTAAAAATAAAAGTGTTGATAAACAACATATTTCAACAATAACCTTTTCACATTAAAATATCTGTGTATTGATAATGTTATTGTAATCAAGGATATATTTTTATTTTATTGCTCTAAACTGTTGTACTGTCTGATACAACTGCACAGTAGTGGTAAAAGAATGGGAACTATTAACATCCCTTTAATGATTAACATTCTTTTGGAGCATCTTCCAGTGTGCAAGAGCTGTTTGTCACCAAAAGCTCAGACCCTCTCTTTGTCTTTGAGAGCTGATACCTGAATATAAAAGACAACTGGAAAGCCTAAGAAACAACTAGGCATGAAGGGCAACGAGGATAATAGTTAAAATCACAATGACACACAGATAGATGTTTATGTTTTGACTTAGTTTCACTTTCTAGATGACCAGTCTTAATTAGCTCAGCAGTCCAGATAAACATCTGCATAAGTATTAGCAGGCTTTTTTCTATCAGTGAAATATTGAAACAGGTTTCAAATTAAGTATATTCACAAATACTCTGCTGTGTTGAGAACTTCTTAGGCATGTGTAATGCAGAGCTATCCAGAAACGCGCTGCTGTCACTGTGCCACGCTGTGTACAAAGAGACCTTGTGCCCACAAAAAAGAGCATTCACACATGGTTTTCCTGCTAGCTAACAGATGGACAAACATGTCCAAAGGACCAGTTATTTTGACTTTATTGATTTCCAGTTTCAAATCAGAGGAAGGTCAGAAAGCCACCGCTGTGGCATCAAGAGAAAACTGAATATGGCACACAAAGCAGCACAGAGTCACAATGTCCAGTCAGGCAGGGTAACAAGTAGGCTTTCAGACAGACCTCAGTCCACATAGAGCTCCCAGTGACTTTACTGAGAACCTGACAAATCTCAACATTCCCATTTCCTACCCAATACCCATCTGGTATTATCACTGTGAATTCATTATCCTGGTCTTTTTCTGTAGTTGGCCAATGTGATACAGTACAATGAACAATCCTGTTTTTCTGTTTCCCAGTCTCATTAGCTTATGGCTTATTAGGTTTTTGCTTTAAAATTCAGATCTTTAAAATCAAAATCTGCAGAAAACAAATGGAAATGTCACATGGCTTCTACTGTAGTCATCTTATAGGCAAAATAATGAATTTTTGAAGTACCTTATAACTATGTGACATGAAGAACCCATTCAGAAAATCAATAAAATAAAAGATCTTTAAAGAAAGTAAGTAGATGGCATTTAACAACTAGACCTATTCATCCTGTTGGGGAGTATTTTTAATATGCTTTCAAGGTTTTCCACCCAACATTTCACATTCCATTTGAGCAGTCTGATTCCAGAAAGTGCTACACAGACAGTGTGATGACCTTTGCAACACAAAGGCAATGAATTCAAACCCTCTTGTCTGTAGCTGGTGCTGCCATAGAGGAGAGAATAGATAGGAAGAACTGGATATATGGCAATTTTCTTTTTATACTATCTGTTTACAGGGACCACATGTTCCTATCTTCGAGGATTTGTAATTCCTAACCAGACCTCTTCCAAAAGGTGACAGTCAGGACAGGACAGAGTCAAGATGGAGCAGGCACAGGGATGGCACATCCCCTCTCACCTTCCCCAGGTACTTCCTGGGGGCTACACTCACCTTTGCCATGGCAATTCACCCCAGCTGCTGTGCACCTCTGCAGGCTGAGCAGGAGGACAAAGCAGAAGACAAAGGGAAGAAGAACAGATCACTGCAGAAGGATCATGCAGTGTCCTGAATAAATGTACAGGTAATTTTAACCTGCCTGATCAAATTACTTTGGTCCTTGGGAACAAATCATTTCAGTGGGGTTCTGGTTTAAACACACTTTGCTGGGGGTGACAGACTATGCACTGATTTTCTGCACCTTCAAATCTCCCCAGTTATAACTTGTGAGGGGAAGATAAAATCTTCTGTATTAAAAAGCACACACAGGAATTATGTCGCAAAGGAGACATCAGAACAGCAAACTTAATGACTTAATATTGTACAATATAAAATCATTCCAGTTGAATAACTTTTAATTTATTATAATACATAGATGCCAATTATGCCTGATTTATTAAGAGAAGTTCAGCAATGCCAAGGCCCTGTGTTTAAGTGGTTGCCATGGTACCCAGCTTTTACAAGGACATCTTAAGGATCATTAAAGTGTCAAGGTGATAAGTTTGACACTCAGTGGATTTAATGATGGATGATAATAATGTTACCTCTTCACATCCTAAAACACATAGGATTCAGGAGGTACAAATTTTAAGAATTTTTTTTGAAAGAGACTAGCTGGAGCTAACATTAAATATGTTAACTCAGACTACACTCTGCTCTCTTTAGTGTAAATTCCGTAACCTCAGGTTTTTTTAGTGTTTTTAGGTTGCCACATTTCCTCAAAGCATCTTAACCTGCTTTTATCAGATCTCACAGGCTTACCCCTGACCAGGGACTCCTGAGCAGCACAGGAAATCATTCCGAGGCTGAACACTGCCAATCCAGCTCCTAGCAGCTCTGACAGAATATTTGATGGTAAGAAGGGAATTGGGGAAAAAAAAAAAAAGAAAAAAAAAAAAAGAGAGAATCTCTGCTGTGTACTGTGAAAGAGACCTGATGGCAATATGTTCTGCATCTAAGCATCTAAACTTTACCCCAGCTGTCAAGCAAAACCAATTCATCTCACATTGGACATATAACAACCTTAGGCTGCTAATGACTTTCAGCTACTTGCATAAACCTGATGCAAGCCGGTAATTTGAATACAAAAGGATCTGGAGGCCTGAGCACAACCCAGACTTAAAGATGCACACATAGGAACTGATGGTGCTTGGTTTTTTGCCTCTTTTTAATTTAATATGTTCTCTCGTGGCATTCTTTTAGGTGCTTGTTTCTGTTCTGGTGCAAGAGAACATCTTTTAGCAAAGTAGCTGCACAGGAAGGAGGGCTCTCACTGCCACACAGCATTATACCACCTTCCTAACAGCAGCAGCCACCACACAGTCTGCTCTTTTTTTAAAATACAGTATCCTTGTGCTTTTCTCTTTTAACCTGCCAGGAGTTTTACTCATATAACATCTTCTCTGAAAAAAAAAATGGTTTAGTCACCTTGCAAGCTGTAAAGTGGTGGGACTATGTACCTCCCTTCAGTCTGCTGACAATGTCATCAGGCTGACAATTCCTAGAATACCACTGCTAATTTCAAGCCTTAGTTCTGTTCAGAGCTAAAATCAGCATCATTTTCATGTAGCAATTTACCAGTTTATCCTCACTATGGATTAGAGTCGGACTTAACAATCTCTTTTAAAAAGCAAATCTCTTACACTGATACAGTTTTCAACCTGCCCATTGGACTGGTGTAAATAAAAGACAAGGGATTACAGATCTAAAACCCAAACTCACCACTAGCAGCCAGCACTTGTGCCTATTAAGCTGTGCTTCGTTGCCAAGCATCGCTATGCCAGGTACTCCATGTCTAGTGTAAACACATTTGACAAGCATAATCACAGTTTAGCTCTAGTGTCTTCTAGTAAAGCTACTCTATTGACATGAGAATAATAGTCTAGGACAAGTACATAATGTTTTCCAGTCATTCTAAACAATTCTGTGCATACTTTGCTCCAGGAGAACAATTTCCTGTGCCAACATGGACTCTTGCTTGACTTGGCCTGTGTTTTTGGCACAAGTTCCAAGCCTTGACAACTTCCTCGGTGTCACTAATCATTTGGGACAAGTACTGGCTCTACCTTGGATCTTTCAGTCCCTGAACAACTTTTGTGTACTCATGCAAATATATTTTTTTCTGGGGAATGACATCCTGGAACTTCTAGCCTGTGGGTTCCTCAATTTGTGGAACAAGAGTCTGGAGCACAGATTGTGACCTCCCCGTCAAGACACCTTTGCTTTCTAGAGAAATCCCAATCCCTCAGTCTCTATCAGGACTCCACATGGATCTGAACAAACTTAGGATACCCTGTTCTGGACCTGTTTCTGCTGCAGAGATTCTCCTGGTTTAGGTTATCTCAAACAGGATGCTCAGCAGTTTCTCAGGAATTTTTGCTGCTTAAGCTATTGAGTTTTGCAGATCTTCACCATATGATTACTCTTTTTTTGCACAATTTAGTATTACACAAACCTGCTTGGAAGCACTGTCTTCCCTTTCCAATGTTTCATCCTTGACTGAGCTGTTTTCTGCATTTTTGCAAGTTCAAATGTTAGATATTACTCTTTCCTAAATACCTTGACTTGGAGTACAGTCGTGATCTTTTTTTTTTTTTTTTTTTGCCAGATGGCTTTTAAAGACTGCAAGATTTGTTTCTAAGATTTGGCCTCATAGAGAATTTTATGACCTGTTACATCACAATCTTTGTGATTAAAATATTTCCTTCCTGTAACTCATTTTCATACAGTTTGCAGTATTCTTCAGATTTATTAACCACAGCTTGAGGTTTAGTCTATTCTATCAGTAGGACAGGTTACCTGAAATTAAATTAAGTGACCCACCATAATCAACCAACACCAAAACCAAAAGATTCTTTCTGAATTGTTCATTCTTTCTTTGTGCCAGCTGATCAGTACCACAGAATAAGGAGCTTCCTTTACCTTCATCTATGTTTCCAAAGAATAGCAAATTTACAATGGGTTCAGTTGTTTTGAAATTTCTGTGTTCTGGTGCCACTTGGTGTTAAAAGCTCTCTAAGGTGCATTCCATAATGGATACATACTCACTTTGAAAGCACCACTTCCAATACTGTTTAATTTATAGAGCACTGACCTTCCAAAAGCACAATTTTCAGTTTTCTGTTATTGCCCACGGTGCATTAATTTTATTTTTAAAAATGTTTGGTTTTATTATTATTATTTATTAATATTATTTTTTAAAATGTTCCACTATGTCTATTGAGAATCAAGAATTTTCACACAGTTCAAATGTGTGTTCTCTGTCAAAAAACATAACTTTCCTCTTGGACACTGATTTGATTTGAAATCTAATTGGAGTCTTTGAAACAATGGCTGCCATTTTAACACTTTTACATTGTTGTGTTTTTTTCCTGTTGAAAATCAGCCTTTTTCTTGCCCAAGAATTTGTGTAAAATACACGTGGTGTTTCTGAAAATATCTTTTATTAAAGAAACTTGTTGAGGACATTTCTTTTCCACTCACCTGAATACTTCTGCAGCTTCCCATTGTTCCTTTTCCACATGCTTGATGAGAAATCAAGCTTTTGACATGTGACACTTTCCCCTGAAAGAGAAGTTTAAAACAGGAGAGCTATTATGTCAGAAGCAATCCCTCTGCTGTGCCCAGTGACGGCACAGAAACAGTATCACATGATTTACAGCTCACAGCAGCCCAACAGCATGATTCAGAATCATCATCACTCATCAGCTGCAGTGTAAATCATCTGAATGGACGCTTCTTCAAAAACACCGATATTGGATACGTCACAGGGAGTCACAACTGCTTGGTTAATGTTCACCAAACAGGCAGGGAGTCCAAACTTGTTGACTAAATTATTTGTTAAGAATTATTCACTCACTTCTATTTATCACCATCTTTGCCAAAAGCCCCCAGGCTCTCTGAAGTGTTAGATCAGTACTAAATTCATGCTTCCTAGAGTAATGACTGGTGTCCAAATTAATCTGTTAATAGGAAAGTTTTTGGCCAACCTTCTGTAACTCATATCTGTGATGAAACAGGTTCCCCATTTGCAGACAGAAAATGGAGCTGTTTTCTCCTAAGCTGAGAGCTGCCTATTGTGTAGGTAATTACTAGAAGGCCTGTGTTGACCTGGCAATGAGGTAGTATATCTAAATACCTGAAGTGAAGGAGAAAAGCAGAAATGAAAGCAGAGGCCCCATCTGTTAGACTATAATGATTGTGCTATTTGAAGGCAGAAAGGTTTGTCTGAAGCAGCTGGTTTCTCTCCAAGTGACCTTTTAGCATTTCTGCTTTTGCTGTCTGACAGATGTGTCAACTCAATAATTTCAAAAGCCCCTGAGTAAATAACCAATTGTGAGCGAGGATGACCCAAAGCGATGACAAAATGGGTGCACACACAGCACATTACAGAACATAATACCTACTGAAAGAACAGGGAACATTATCGAAGAGGAAAAACATTTTACTCTTTATTTTTGAGTAAATGGTTTTCCTGCTCACAGATCAGTTGTTTTCGAGGAAAATGGGAACTGTGAAGTGAATGGAAGGGCATTGTGACATGTTTGCCCTTGGAGCATGTCTGTAAGCTGGCTGCAGGACTCAGGTGTCATCTCAGAGCTCAAAATGGACTTCAACTCCCTCCCTTAGCCCACAGATGGGAAGAAGGACTGAAGGCCACAGCTAATTGGCTTTGTGAATTATTGGGGAACTGTAGAGAGGTGACTGCAGTCAGACAAGAGCCAATCAAGTTTAAAGTCCACTGAAGAATTTTCAAAAGTGATGCAGAGCAATTGGACACCCCTGAACACACTGTGGTTTGATGATGCATCAGTTACTTTGCTGAGGGTCCACACCATTAGAAAATCCTTCTCCTGCACTGCTATCACAGACTCTCCACAAAGAGTGAAATCTGCTAAATTTGGTCTTACTTAGCCTAGTTGGACTTCAAAGTCTGTAGAGCTTTAAAAGTGCTACCATCCCTGATAACACCAAATCAATCTCTGTTCTGCCAATGAAGAGCAGTACCACAAATAAACAATTATATGTCAATAGATGCTTTATGTTGGCTGGGTCCTTTTGCTTCCTTATGATGTGGTGTAAAGTGATAGCAAAATAAACCTTTTTTCTATTCTCACTTTAGTGGGTAAAAGTAGATAAAAAAACATTTAAGACTGAAAGAAGGGTAGTGCTGAAAGTCCAGAGAAGAATCACCTTTCTACAGATGTCTTAAATTCTCTCCACACTTGTTTCTTCAGATGTAAGATATGATGAATAATACTTCCCATAATGATGCTGTGAGTTACAATTCCCTAACTTCAATAATGAATTCTTTTTTTAAAGAAGGAAAGAAGTGCTGAGGATTTTTGAGTGTGAGTGTTTGGTTTGTTTTTGGTTTTTTTTGTATTACATTTGCCCTATATAAATCAGATCTCAAAAGCTTGATAGTCAGAAAGTTCAATAGTGCCAACAACAAAATTGTGTCTCTTGTTATGAGTCTGTCTGAACAGGTCCAGTGTGCCCAGGCTGTGAACAATTGCCATGTGAAAATTTAGCTGTAATATCCATCAAAATTAGAAAAAAGCAGAACTCTTAATTAAAGTATGCTTTCCATGTAATAAGAGATAGCATCTTTATCTGAGAGAGAAATAAGGATATTTAAGGAATAATAATTGATTTATCATAGGAACAAATAAAACTGTAGCTAGTACTGTTGTCAGTCATACACATACTCTGAAAATATCATTATGTCTATACTAGAATAAATACATGAACTCCTTTTTAATCTGTAGTGACATAGTCTAATTTAATAAACCTTAAATCCATTCTGTACAGTAACAGCCACAAGTCAGTGCAAGCCTGGACTTAGAGTTACATTAATGAAGTTTTTAAAATTCAAAATTTCTTGTGGATATTCCCAATTTTTCACTGATTGGTCGTTTTTATTGGAGTGCAGTTGCTGATGGGAATCCAGCAGAAGCTGACAGGGTTTTAGCTTTGGAGTAGACATTTAGATTTTATTGAGTTTCAATTTTTTATAAAACTAACAAAATTTGTAGAATTTAAACTCCACTTCACTAAAAATAAAAAAAAAAAGGGCTAGATTTTACTCTCTAGTGTTCAAGCAAATTTTCTTAGCCTTCTTGCAGGCATATCTGTTTCAATGATGAGAGGAAGACTCAGATTCCAGGTCCATGAACATGTCAACATTTGCCCTGATTCAGTGACATAGATCCCAGTGTTACTAAATAGGTTGAGAGATGACAGGCATTTGGAAATTATTTTAATTACAGAGGAACCATATGAAGCTTTAAACTCTCAGGTTTATAATCAGAATTAAAATTCCACATTTCTACAGTCTACAACATGTTTACTGAAGACGCATGTCTTTGAAATAAATCTAACTCATTTTTGGCAGAAAATATTCATTGGATGATGGTTCCACAACATGCAATCCAAACATTTAAAACCCCTAAAAATAAAGTAACCCTTTTCATATTTATCTTAATTAAGAAATAAACCGGCTGTATGTGTTTGAACCCCCATGATTCCTGACACAACTCTACCTAACACAGTTTGCCGAATTGAAATTTTGAATGTAAGTTATTGCTATCTGGTGTGTAATTGTCATAGGTGATGGATTTGTTCCCCTGAATTTACATGGGGGCAGACCTCAAACCTCAGCTCCCCCATTTTCAGATCTATCACAGTCTTCCTTGAAGCTGCAACTGAACCTCTCAAGGGACATGAAGAATAACTAGAAGGGCTTTATACAGGTATGTTAGCCAGAAAAGAAAGGTCAAAGAAGGTGCACCCCCTGATAAATAACACTAGAAAACTGGTAGCAATAGATGAGGAAGCCTCAGTCTTCTAATACCTCTCAAGTGGATGGACAGCAAAATGGGAACTAGGGAACAAAGTGCTTCCCACTGTACATACAGATCAGGTTCGTGACCACCTGAGGAACATGAACAAACATAAGTCTATGAGACCCATGAGAGGCATCCCAGAGCCCTGAGGGAATTGGCTGACCAGTTGCCAAGGCACTCTCTATGATATTTGAAAAGTCATGGCATGCAAGGGAAGTCCCTACTGACTGGAAAAAGGGTAACATTGTACTCCTCTTTCAAAAGGGTTATAAGGAAGTCTCTGAAAACTACCAGCCTGTGTGCCTCACCTCTGTGCCTATGAAGATAATGGGACAGATCCTCCTAGAAGCTGTGATAAGGCACATAGAGAGCAGGGAGGTGATTCAGGACACCCAGCATGGCTGCACCAAGAGCAAGTCCTGCTTGACCAAACTACTGGCCTTCCATTGATGCATTATTTATATCAGTAGACATGGGAAGGGCTACAATTGTCATTTATCCAGACTTCTGTAAAGCCTTTGACACTGTCCCACAGCATCCCTCTCTAAATTGGAGAGAGACGGATGTGATGAGTGGAATGTTAGGTGGGTGAGGAAATGGTTGGACAGTCACATACAAAGGGTAGTGGTCAAACTTCAATGGATATCAGTGATAAATTATGTCTCTTTGGGGCTCATACTGGAAAAGTGTTAGTTAATACCTTCATTAATTAAACAGAAGAAGTTATCAAGTGCAGCCTTAGCAAATTTGCAGATGACACCATGTGAGTGGTGTGGTTGACACACCTGAGGGAGGGGATGCTGTCCAGGGGGACCTGGATAAGCTCAAGTGGGTCCATGGGAATCTCATGAGGATTGACAAGACCAAGTGCAAAGTGCTGCATCTGGGCTGGGGTTTGGGTTGTGGTATCAACCCAGGCTGGAGATGAGCAGATCCAGAGCAGCCCTGCTGAGAAGGACAGGGGGTGCTGGTGGGTGAGAGGCTGGACATGACCCAGCAATGTGAACTTGCACCTCAGAAAGGCAGTTGTGTCCTGGGCTGCATCCAAAGCAGAATGGGCAGTAGAGTGAGGGGCAGGATTCTGCCCTTCTGCTCTGCCGTCTTGAAACCCCACCTTGGGTACTGCATTGGCCTCTGGAGCCCCCAGCACAGGAACCTCTTGGAGCAAGTCCACAGGAGGCCACCAAGATGGTCAGAGGGGTGGAACACGTCTCCTATGAGGAAAGGCTGAGAGAATTGGGATTGTCCAGCCTGGAGAAGACTTTGAGGTGACCTAATTGTGACCTTCCAGCACTCGAAGGGAGCCTACTAGAATGATGGACATAAGCTTTTTATGAGAGCATGTAGTGACATGACAATGGGGGATGGTTTAAAACTGAAAGAGAGTAGGCTTAGATGACATGTTAGGAAGAAATTCCTAATTGCTGGGGAGAAATAGGTGAGGAACTGGAAGAGCCTGTCCAGAGAAGTTACAGATGCCCAGTTCAAGGCCAGGTTGGATGGGGCTCTGAGCAACCCAGACTAGTGGAAGGTGTCCCTGTCCATGGCAGGTGGGTTGGAACTAGATGATCTCTAAGGGGTCTTCCAACCCAAGGCATTCTGTGTTTCTATGATTCTCCCTTCCTTTAGACACTGCAGCAACTGCTCTTTTGAATCACTTGTAGGGATGGACCTGCAGGAAGCAGGTCCCCTCAAGTATGTCTAACTTACCCTGCATCTCTCCTCTACGGAACAAAGCCAGTTTCAGGCTAGGGCTCATGCAGGTGATTCAGGAAATTTTGTTTGGTGGTAATGCAGTGCATGATCTTCAGGGATGGGGTTCATTATAACTAATTCTGGTTGCTGTCATGACTATGGGGACATAGAGTCAAGACCATGGACTCCACAAAATATTTGAGAAATAGACAGATGGCTTCACTGCAAGACCAGCCAAGTTATAGGAAGCCTCTCCAGTGTTAGCCCCAAATGACTGGCAATGTCCGTATTAGTGACCAATCACACCACAAAGGCAGCTTTCTCAAATGCCTTTTGTATAGTACCTCATGCATTCCTATATTTTTCTTTCTTTTGCCTTCAGTAACAAAGGTGGGGAGGGGAGAATCAGGCCCTCAAGTGTAAGAACAAAAGAGCTGGCAAACAAATTCCATGTGCTCTAAGCCTACATGCCAGTCCATAAGCAGCAGGTCACAGATTTATTAAACTTTTTAATATGTAATACCAGAAATATAGGATAGATACCATTGTTCGTGTCTTGGCCCATACTGCTATCCTATTATCAATGTACCTTTTCATATGAGCACTTCAAAATAATCCAACACATTAAAGCAGTTGTCAATGACAGCAGCAGAAGTTTGTCACAACTGGGTGTCACAACTCAAGCCTTTGAGTCAATGAGAAGCTAAGGAACTGTGCTTGTTAACTTTTGCACTCACTTGTTTTTACTGTTCTCTGAGTTGCTGCTATATTTAGAAAAAAAACAAAACATGTCTATCTCCATTAGGTTTCTATGCAAATTTTTCGTGAAATCACATTATAAACTTGAGGCCACTGAGTCAAATAATTTATCAAGTCATTACCCAGATGCAGTACCTAATGTTAGCTGCCTTATGATGCAATTTGCATTAGAAAAAATAAAAATGTCAATGACCTCTATGAGGAACAAGGTGTATTTAACAACCACACAGTATTAATTTATTAAAAAAAAAACAGCTTTTCAATCAAGATCATGTTAGATTGGAAGACAAGAGAGAACAGCTCCAATTTGTAAAAGTTTTTGGGTTTTTTTAGAGGAGAAACTAATATTTTGACTGTGTTTTTCTGTTTGCTTTAACTGCTTCAGGGGCTTTTCCTATGCATTTTTTTGCAACACTGTTATGGTTCCTGGCAACCATTGATATTTTTTTTTTTTGTGCATGTGTGTGTTTTCTTCAAAGGTAAAATTTACATGGCTGTTTTCATGAAACAACTTCGGTTTACCCTGCACCTTTCCTGCACAAAATTATTCTACCTCTCCAGTGCTGTAGAGCTACAGGACTACTAATGGAACTCCATAGAACAGGATCACTGCATGTACAATAAAAATAGGTATGGCCTTTTTATTGCAGCTTTTTACAGAAGACTTTTTCATCAAACACACAAGTGATTGATTGGAAAAGTTGAGGACTGATCTGCAGTGTGAAACTCCTGTTGGTTTTAACAGGAAAGCAGAATTTCAGAATTTCCTAGGCTTGGTGATAATGGTCCATACCTCACCTTGCAAGTAAAATCTATAGTTTCATTCACAAGGTCTCTTTAATAAGATGCAGCATAGTTCACTGCAGACAGTGGTTGAAGCTCCTCAGTAACTGGATTCAGGAGATCAATCTCCACCCCATTTCAGGGGTGCTGCTCAGGAGAGATCAGGTTCTGAATAAAAAGGGCCATCACTACTTACATGCGTCTCAAAGGCTTTTGGAAATCAGACAGGCTCAACAGCACAGTCCCTGTTCTATTAAAAAAAGTCAGTGGAAATAGAGTGTAAGGAAGGAAATAGAATCCCAAGCCTTATCCCAGGGATGATGTGACCCAACAACAAGAAGCATGGATTTACAAGACAGTATGTCATCTGTAAGACATCCTCAGAATCTTCAGGGTGAAAATCTCTTTGGATACTGTTACTGATCACCACATAAATAAGCATCTTAGAAATACTTTCCCTTGACCACTTTTACCGCATTTGTCCAGATTAGCTATCTCTAGATCACCTACTATGATACCCAGGTGTTTCCTTGTGTCAGTATGGTAGCTGGAATATTCTGAGATGTTTCTATTACCAACTCATAGACATTAATTCATGGGATATGAAATCAGGGCAACCATATATAACAGCCTTATCTTTAGAACAGGTTTCAGCTGAGACCTCACAAGGTCCGTATCTGCTCAGCCCTGGGTTGCAGAGTGAGATCCCTGAATTGTGACTTTCCCAGTTGTACAGTTCTTATTGCAAGGATTCCAGTTGTTGACAGGTGAAAAAGTTAGGAATCAGGCTGCCTGGTAGGTTTTTTGTTTCATATTAAATTTCAGTGTCTAAATAATACCCAGATACCATGGTGAATAGGAAACTGCTGTAATAAACACATCATGGAAACTGGGAAAGGAAGCACTGTAGTAATCTAGAATGTTATCACATACCTGAATCCATCTAAAATGGGAACATTAGTAAAAATCATCTAGTATGTCCTCATAAAATGTCTGAAGAAAATCATAAGTTGTTAGCCACAAATTCTCTCAGAAAAAGTCCAAACATAAAAAAAAACCAAGACATATACACAATATTCACAGACTGCTACAGACTTCACAGGCAGGAACTAATGGGGAGCTTCCCCTCCATTCTTTTCATCATCCTCGTGGCTTTCCTTTGGACACTCTCTAATAGTTTAATGTCTATTTTATGTTGTGGCACCCAAAACTGTCCCCAGCACTGGAGGTGAGGCTGCCCCAGTGCAGGGCAGAGCAGGACAATCCCCTCCCTTGCCCGGCTGGTGCCGCTGTCCCTGATGTCCCCCAGGACACGCTTGTCCTCTTGGCTGCCAGGGCACTGCTGGCTCATGCTCAACTTGCCACTGACCAGGACCCCCAGGTCATTTCTGTGGCGCTGCTCTCCAGCCTCTCATCCCCCAGGCTGTCTGTACATCCAGGGTTGCCCCATCCCAGGTGCAGAACCTGGCACTTACCTTTGTTACACTTCATATGGTTGGTGATTGCCCAGCCCTCTAACTTGCCTAGGTGTCTCTCCAGGGCCTCTCTGCTTTCAAGGGAGTCAACACCCCTCCCAATTTAGTATCATCAGCAAATTTACTTAGTATGCCTTCAAGTGCTGCATCCAAGTCATTTATGAAGATGTTGAACAGATTTGGCCCTGTGAAACCACACAAGTGACCAGTCACCAGCCTGATGTCACTGATGTCATTCATTATAACCCTTTGTGCCCAATGCAGGAGCCAGTTACAGGAATCTCTTCAACTTGTTTGTTACAACTCTGTGATGCTCCCAGTTAATTTCCAGCCAGCTGAAGTCCCCCATAAAGGACAACAGCAGTTGACTTTGAGGTGCCCCTTAGTTCCTTAAGAATAATTCATCAGCATCCTGCCTGAGAGGTCTATAGCAAACTCCAGTGATGACATCTGAATTATTTGTTTGTCCCTTAATCCTTGCCCAGAGCTTCTCAAGTGTGCCACTGCCAACTGTGAGCTCCATAGGTTCAATGCCACCCTCCTGCCTTGACTGCTCCATCTATTCAAGCAAGTTGACTTTGCATAATTTTTTTAATTTAAAACTTCAGCTAACTTAAATAACTTATTATAATAAATAACTTATATTTCATTATAGCACATTAGAGACTTAGGACTAATTCTCAAAATTTGTGTAATACTGATTTTAAGAATATTTGCATCTGTAATTAAATAAGCAGATTTAAACCTTATTGCAGTAATAATATATTGTTAACTTACAAATTTCAAAGATTACTGACATTTATTTCATTCTCCCACATAATATTTGGATGAATTGAACAAACATTAAAATCCTAGAAACTGTTTCCTGTAACTTAACTGTAGTAAAAGCTGCTTAGATACAGACTTGCAAACTTACAAATACTTTTAGTGTAGATAATTTTAAAATATCTCACAGATTTAGAGCCTAATTTAAACCTTAAAAAAGACATCTGATTCTGGCATTGTATAAACCTGTGTGGAATCTCTGGAGAATGAACCTATGCACTGAGTAACACATGGACCTCCAGAGTTCATAAAGAAGTCATAATTTCTCTACTAAATCATGCCCTAGTGGATTTCAAGATGCTATGGTCAAAATTATAGCATGAACATGGTGCTTGTGTAATGTGTATCTGCATTGAATAAACATCTTCAGACAAATGCATTTGTGCAACACTAAAAGCAGCATGACCAACAGAGACAATGTGTGCAATCCTGTTAAAGATTTTCTGAAAGGAGAAAGCTTTCAATGGAATGACAATTAGCCCTAAAAAAAAAAAAAAATAATAAAAAGAAGGACAAGTGACTATAAAAATGTAATCAGTCAATCCTCAACTGAGAAATATAAACAGAAGAAAGGCCATTAGCCTGAGAGATGTCCCTCCTCTCTGTGTCCCTCCTGTCTGTGTCTGTGAAGAGGGTGTGAGGGAGACACAGGATGTGAGGTAAGGGAGAGATGCATTGAACAGGCTCACCTCCCTGTGCAAAAGTATATTGTGATGCTACACCATCTGTTTCTCAGTCAACAGTAAGACTTCTTGCGCCTCAGTGCCTTGCAACACTGACTTGTAAAATGGACATTTAGTACCACTTTCATGACTAAAGGAGCAGAAAATAAGAGTACTCAACTATTAAAGGAACAATAGGAGTTGAGGTAATTGATGAATTTGGTAGCTGAACTTCAGATCTTATCATAATACTTTTCTTGAAGTTTTACCAACCAGCCTAGGTCCCAGTGCTCCAAACAGGAGCCCGTCAGGCTCCAAGCACACCACTGGGGCAAAGGAAGGTAGGTTTGTGTACATGCAACAGAGATCTTGGGTTTCTTTTGCACTTTTGCTGAGCAGGACAGCCGTGCCATATAGGCAGTGCTTGGTCTGGCTGGGATAAAGAGGAGGAGGGCATCAGGGAGAGAGACATAAGACCCTGGATGAGGTTGTCTCCAAGCCAGGCAAGCAGCTTCCCTGCTCTCCAGCAGCAGCTTTGCAGGGCATTCCTCTGCAAAAACCTGTTCATTCATTTCTGACTGCTAAGTCTAACCACATTCCCTTCACTGTTTGTAACAGTTTTGTTCCTTTTCTAAATCTTTTCAGGATGTGTAAATGCAATATTTAATATCATGCCTTGTAAAAACTATGCTCTGAAAATGGGCAGATGTTTCCAAGTAGGTAATGAGTAACATCTTTCTCCAGCTTTCCTGGCAGATGCAGCAGGAAACAAATACATATGCATGCATAGGTTACATTCCTCTCAGAAAAATAATGTTACTGGCAGTTTCTTTTCAGTGGCCAAGCTGGTCAGAGAAAATTATTTTTTCACTGCATTTCATACAATGTAACAGTTGGACTAGATGATCTTAATGGTCTTTTCCAACCTAACTGATCCAAGGTTCTATAATTCAGTATCTAATTTTCTCTTTTAATTGTCTGAAACTCAATAACAATCCCAGCAAAAGCAGCTCAAGCCACCACCAGCTTAACCCAATAGCCATTTCAGTCTGAAGAACAGGGAATATAGATATAAGTTTTCATACTGTATGTTCTGTAATACAAAGTGTATCAGTCACAGGAAGTCATTCCAGTCATACAAATAAACAAATACAAAAGGGGGAAAGAACCTAAAGCATGCTTATTTTTAAGTGCAGAAAAAGAAAAAAAAAATCAGTAATCTGCCTCACACAAAAATCTAACAGGTATGACCTTTGCTGGGGAAAGGGAGCAGGTGGTCACTGCATGCTCTGTGCGCATCATGAGAATAGGCAGCTTTTAAGATGGATAAAACAATAAATATCTCAATTGTTTAAATTAAAAAATTAAAAACTTTAATTGATCAAATATCACAATAAATGTGCCAAATCTGGCACATCCAAAATCACTTTGAAAATCTTGATGTATACAGTTCTGGCTAAAATCCCCAAATTCCACATATTAACTTTCCTGATTCTCATCTAGAAATAAGAGGTACACATGGAGATCAAGGATGCTAAGTGATGCCCACCAGTTTCAGGATCCAAGATTTCCTCACTACATTTTATTATTATATTGACATATTCAGTTCATCTATGGACCAAATATCTTCTCCAATATCTTTCCTCTGCTCAGGAAATTGCAGGACAGGTCCGATATTCACAGGATTATTATTCAGAACTGTCCATGGAGCTAAGCACACCTTGTGCAGTTCAGCCCCTGGGTTATCCCCTTTGGCTACCTGGCTGCTCGTGGTTAGGGGTGACAGGATTGCTTGTGTCAGATCATGAGCTATCATTTCCAGATGTCTGACAAGACTTTATAAATTTAAACCTAAGTGATAGTCACAAAGGCATGCCTAGCACAAACCTTCACACAAAAAACCAGCAAGACCAGTGTGGCTGGATCTGACATATTGAAAGTTTGAAAAGCTAAAAAAACCACCAATGTGAGACTACCTAGAATACCATCAATACAGGTTGTAGTTGTTTCAGCAGAATAACTATTTATAAACACATCTTGAAGAATCACACATGCCAACAGACAGCATTACTGTCTTTTAGAATACAAACTATGGTTTAATAGGAATAAACTTCTGCATATCCTTTCCCTCTTCCTATAGCAAAGAACTGTTGTTCACTAATGGATGGCTTTAAAAGCTCTATATAATTGATTCATTCCTTCTATTTTTCAGTGACATTTTTGAGTTATTTCTACAGACTATTCTTGGTTTCCCTCCTACCAGCTTCATCCAACACTTGCCTAAGGGGCTTCTGCATTTGGAATCGACAATTGCAGAAATCTCTTTAAATTTTAGTTCTCTATCTTTATTTTTGCTCTTTTTTTACATTGTCATAACAGCAGCCTGCATTTTGCTGTAAGAAACCCACTGGGCATGATTTATTTTGTTTCCCAAAGTAGGAAAAAGTTTGAACTTTCAGGAAACTATGCTGAATTTTCGAACAACACCCAAGTAACACACAACCTTACTCACTTGCCATGTTCTTTAAAAGCCCATCAGAACACACATTTCTCAGCAAGACCTGGGGCAGATTTATTAAATACATAGAAGATGTAGCTGATTTGTGACCACATGCCAGAGGAGATAGGGTCAGTCTTGCATCCCCAGTTGACTGGGCAGGAGGTACCTCTCAATCTTTTGCTCCAGGTCCCGCAACAGACGCTCTGCACCAGTACATGATTGGTGTTTACCAGTGTTGAGGGGGGTCTAAATTGATTTGTGGGCCTCAAAAATAGTACTGCTTGGATACAGAAATCAAGCTATGATATGCCTCAGGCTATGTCAGTTCTGTACAGCTCATGCTTCACATATGACCATACGAAGAGCACTGTTTTATATGGCAATATTTCAGGCCTTGTGCAATTCCAGCCCATAAATTATGCAAAATTAAAATTTATCTTTTTTTTTTTTTTTTTAAATCCCTTTAGCTCACTATTTCAAGGTTGTTTAAATATGAGGTGGGAAAGCTTGCCAATTACTTAACAAAGAACTTTACAAATAAATAAAAAATAAAAACACTCTGATACATATGTTGCTCTAATCATGATTCACTGGCTCTCATTTCATCACACAAAGAGAAGTAAGGAAATAATTTTATCTATAAACAACAGGCTTTTGAAGAAAGGAAATAATCAAGAACAGATAAGGAATATATTCCAGGGGAAGCCTTAAGACGTGGGCAGCCTTGACTCCTCAGAAGGGAAGGGAGATTTGCTGCTTAGCTAAGGTGCAATCCAAGACATCCGACTACATCCCAGCAGGATCACTAAGGCTCTGCGTCACCTTGGGAAGCTAAACATCTCCAGTATAACCTTGGCCCTATTAAAATAAACAGGCAGAATTATTCCCATCAGATTCAACATTGCAGAGACTCTACCATTTGTGCTTCAGCCATTCTGCAGTTTACTGACATCTGTTCCCAGGTGTCAAAGCCCCTCCGGAGCACACACAAGCGTGCCAATAAATCTGGCGAGTGACATGATCCCAAATAGCATAAACTACATGGCTGACTTGCTCATCTCAATGGAAATCACAGGTGCCTCTGAAGCAACCTAGAGCATTAATTACTATAGTCCTGTTAAAGTGCCCAGTCTCTATATCTGCAGATAATAACCAAGATGAGCTTGTCATGGTACAACTTGAGACCTTGCATGTCAGATGTAAGGTAGGAGGAAATCACTCACTGCAGAGGCAAGCAATCAGAAAGAGATAAGCCTGGTCAGTGTGCTAAGCAGTCTCTTAGGCTAACTGCCTAATTTCGGGGGAGCATCATGTCATATGCTAATTTTAGGGAAGACTTTGAAGCTGCTTCACCAACAGTGATGGAGAGCACTGTTAGCAGAGGAAACAAGAAGGGAAGGATGCATACACCCCATTTGCTTGTAAGGACATATATCAGATCTAATGTTAATCTGCCAAAGCCCAAAACTCGTCCAGAAATAATGACAGAGCAATAATACCAGCAAATAAACCTCTCTACAATATTTATTTAGCTCTGACACAGAGGTATCTACGATGATAAACAATCCATATGTTTGAGAACCTGATGTGTTGTTAGCTGTATTCTATTTATATGGAGTTCCTAAGAGAAACACATGAACTTCCAGAGTAGGTTTGAGTGCTTTGGAGGTGACTGTGATTTAAAAGAGACACTAGAAGAATAAAAGAAGACCAGGAAGATAGTGGTTAATTGACCTTTATTGTGCCTTCTGGTTCATTTAGAAATGGAAATTAAATTAACATGATAATTCAGTCCTACTGTGTTAAGACTGCTATAAACCCATTAAATTTTATGGCCACTGATTTAACATTTTTTTCTATTAACTGGGTTTAATTTTCAATATTGTTGTGCAGGTTCTGAAAAGCGGTAGCTTGAAAGAATCTAGGTGGATGAATGACTGTGTAGCTGCTTGAAGCCAGTGGCTCAGTTATTGAAAAGCAGGAGCCCAGACTCTCACAGGCGTACGCTGATTCTGGCACCCACCCTGTGCAAAGCACAGGGAAATACCCAGTAAAATGGGGGCCTCCATCATTCCCAGAGTAAAATTAACCCTGCCTGCCAACCAATACCCTAAATTTAGCATTAAGGAAAGGTCATTCTTTTGAACTGTGCTCTCTCCTGATTCAATATACTGGTTTCAAGAAATTTTAAAACAGGACTCACATTTGCTGTGTCACCTTGCTCCTTCCTTCTGTTTTCTAGACTACTTCTTCAGAAAGAAAAAGTGATGTACATTTCACAAGCCCTAAACATACAACTAACACTATGTAGATATACACTGGTGACTGAATTTGTTGTTATTTCTTTCTATTTGATTACTGTATTTAAATTATTCTTATGCATTTACAAAAATTAAGTAATCAAATTTGAATTAGAGCTGGTTGGAAATCTTTCAAGAACTTTCATCCTACAAGCTCAGAAGGGGAGATTGAAAACACACACACGCAGCAAGTTTAGGGAAAGCTTTTTCATGTGCCCTAAACATCAGGGACAAACTGGAAATGTAAGGGTAGTCCTCCAAAAGTGTAGTTCAGAAAAAGGTGTTATTAAAAGTTATTCCATGCAGATTTATATGGGTATTTTTTCTCACCTTAAGAAGACACTGTGCAATGTGGCCATGTTTTTCACATAACAGTCTTTTTTTGGATGCTGACAGTACTCTTCTGGTGAAGTAAGAGTTGAATGGAAGGAGATTGTAGTTTTTATGCTTTTATTTCTGAGTACTATTTATTTCTATATGCTTCTTTGGGGGAGCACAGTGGTTTAGGGAAATGCCTGACTCATAGCAAGGTCTACTGCGGGAGAAAGGGAGTGAAAGAGAATGGAGAAGGGAAAAAGGGGGAGAAGAGAGGGTAGGATGTGCCTGTATTCCTGAACCATTCAGGTCATCTCAGTTTCCCCCTGCAACACTGCTTACAGGAGACTGAAAAAAGAAACTTTACATCTTAACTTGGTTCACAAGATCTGTGCATGAGCTGGTGTGAATTTGGGGACAGGAATCTGGTCCCAAAACTTGTGTGCCTTTCATCAGCATTAGGAGAGGAGAGGAGAGGAGAGGAGAGGAGAGGAGAGGAGAGGAGAGGAGAGGAGAGGAGAGGAGAGGAGAGGAGAGGAGAGGAGAGGAGAGGAGAGGAGAGGAGAGGAGAGGAGAGGAGAGGAGAGGAGAGGAGAGGAGAGGAGAGGAGAGGAGAGGAGAGGAGAGGAGAGGAGAGGAGAGGAGAGGAGAGGAGAGGAGAGGAGAGGAGGGGAGAGGAGGGGAGAGGAGGGGAGAGGAGGGGAGGGGAGGGGAGGGGAGGGGAGGGGAGGGGAGGGGAGGGGAGGGGAGGGGAGGGGAGGGGAGGGGAGGGGAGGGGAGGGGAGGGGAGGGGAGGGGAGGGGAGGGGAGGGGAGGGGAGGGGAGGGGAGGGGAGGGGAGGGGAGGGGAGGGGAGGCGAGGGAGAGGCGAGGGAGAGGCGAGGGAGAGGCGAGGGAGAGGCGAGGGAGAGGCGAGGGAGAGGCGAGGGAGAGGCGAGGGAGAGGCGAGGGAGAGGCGAGGGAGAGGCGAGGGAGAGGCGAGGGAGAGGCGAGGGAGAGGCGAGGGAGAGGCGAGGGAGAGGCGAGGGAGAGGCGAGGGAGAGGCGAGGGAGAGGCGAGGGAGAGGCGAGGGAGAGGCGAGGGAGAGGCGAGGGAGAGGCGAGGGAGAGGCGAGGGAGAGGCGAGGGAGAGGCGAGGAGTTTTGCAGGGTTTATGGCTTTAAATCAAACAATTAACAACAGAATGTGGTTTCTGTTTGTGGTTGCATTCCACCATTGATTGTGGAATGTTAGAGTGACACATTCCCTTATCCTCGTGTATCCCAATTACTGCTGCAGATGTACATCTGAACACACAGTCAGCTTACAAAGTTCTGTTGTTCACCTGCCCAAAATTAAAGACAAAAAACAGTCTTTAAAGTGTTTAAGATTTAAAAAAAAAAAAAATTTAAAAAAAAAAATCAGGAACATAAAGGGAGGGAGAGAAACCACTGAGACAGAATTATTTTTAAATTTTGTCCAGATTGGTGTTGCCCAAAAGCTGTTCCAAATAGCTGTACTGTTACCTTTGTGATAACAGGTGGTGGCCTTGGTCACATCATCAGCATGTTTTTTTCTGCAAGAAGCCTCCCTTTCACTCACAGGAAGGTCACAAGGAGCCTCACCAGGAGAGCAGGACCCTGGGCCACACAACAGCTCCACCAGGCTCTTCCACCCAACAGAGGTGCCCAAGACAGAAGCTGGAGCTACTCCCTGATGGTAGGGAGTGGATCTTTGGGTATAGGGATGGAGGATGCATGGAGGAATGCAGATATTTGCATCCTATTCTCTGACAACTCATTCAGAGCCGAAGTCCCATGTTCTTCAGCCATGCAGGCACGGATGGGTGCTCAGACTGTGGTAACCTTCCACTTCCCTGGGCTTTCAGGCACTGTGCTTGGCCACAATGGTTGTCCAATACATGCCATTACCTAATTTTGTGGGCCTGCAGTCATCACAGGAAGGCATGCAGCAATGTGAATGACTGAAAAGTTAATTAATATTAAAATAGTAGCAAGACATTATTTTAATTAGCTCTTCTTCTGACTGAATTTTTGTTTCAAACTTGCACAAACAAATTATATTTCGCAAGGGAGCTCTCAAGCAAAAATGTGGCAGTGTACTTCCAGCAAATAACACAGATCAATACTCATCTTTTTCCAGACTCAGATTGATTAATATCCATGACATACTAACTGCAAAATGATCACAGTACAATTAATCCTCCCTGTGCAACAGAAATAACCCATTAACTGAGGCAAAAATACACAGTGTATCAACACCGAGTAAAAGCTTAGCAAGATGAAAATTGCTGAACTTGGGTTTGAGTCTGACTGTCAAGCCTAAACTAAGCAAGATAGCAAGCAATCTGAACAATCCAATTGCATTGTGTAATCTCAGTGAGCCCAGCACAGTACTGGGGCTGATTTTGGGGCTGGACTGGCAGCATTTCATCCTCATCGTGCCAAGATTTCCTTGCCTACACCAGGGAGAGACAACTTCTCTAGGGGATCTTTCTGATTCTCAATAAAGATGTGAGAAACTCACCTTTCCCAGGGACAAACTATTGAGCATTTGATACAGGTTAAAATATCCTGAAAGTGAAATATTGCCAGTTAAATTAGTTGGTTTGGGGTTATATTGCTGAAGGAAGAAATGCTGCTCTTCAAAACAAGAGAATATAATAAGACTTTTGACTCCAGGGTCTCAATGCCGTAGCCTGGGAAGGAGGACTGAAAGAAAATCATGGAATCATAGAGTAACAGTGTCATACAATCAAAGGACTGTAGAATACTTTGGGTTGGAAGGGACCTCTAAAGGCTCTCTAGATCAACCCTGCTGCCACGGGCAGGGAAATCTTCACCTAGATCAGGTTGCTCAGAATCCCATCCAACCTGGCCTTCAATGTTCCTGGGGCTGGGGCATCACCACCTCTTTGGGCAAATTGTACCAGGATTCCACCATCCTCATCACAAAAAAATATAAAAAAATATCTTCCTTATATTTAGTCTGAATCTACCTTTTATAAGTTTAAAACTATTGTATCCTGTCCTATCAAAATCATATCCAGCAGGACAGACACATAAAAGAAAATTATTGTTACATTTTGCCTTCCTCTCTCAGCCAGACCACCTTAGGAAAATGTTGGTATCAGTATCCAGTGAATGATAGGGTGTTTAAGAGAATAAATTCCCCCAAGCATCCAGTCACACTGCCTAGGTCTGGCCCAGCTGCCACAGAGAGGGGCAGCTGCTGCTGCAGAGGCCCTGCTTGCTTCAAGAAGCTGGATACCCACAGGTTCCCCAATCAAAGAGATGTCATTGTCAGCTACAGACCAACAGGTAAGATTGCTGGACTCATCAATGACACAGATGTTGACAAATTGTAACAATACTACACATAATGAAGATCATATAATGGCTTGGGTTGGAAAGAACCTTAAAGATTATCTAGTTCCAACCCCCCTGCTGTGGGCAGGAGCACCTTCCACTAGACCAGGTTGCTCAAAGTTCCATCCAGCCTGGCATCCACAGATTATCTGGGCCATCCATTCCAGTGTCTCACCACCCTCACAGTGAAGAATTTCTTCCTAATATGTAACCTAAACCTATCCTCTTCCAGTTTAAAGCCAACACCTTTGTCCTACCACTGCAGGCCCTTCTCAAAAGTCCATTTCCAGCCTTCTTGTAGGTCCTCTTCAAGTAATTGAATGCTGTAAGGTCTCCCTGGAGCCTTCTCTTAACCTGGCTGAACCCCAGCTCCCCCAACCTGTCTTCACAGGAGAACTGTTCGAGCCCTTGGAGCATCCTTGTAGCCCTCCTCTGGACACACTTTAATGGGTCCACATCCTTCTCCTGTTGGGGCTCCTGTTTCAGCACTGCAAGTGAGGCCTCACAAGGGCAGAGCAGAGGGGCAGAATCCCCTCCCTCACCCTGCTGGCCACCCTGCTTTGGATGCAGCCCAAGATGCCACTGGCTTTCTGGGCTGAGTGCACATTGCTGGGTCATGTCAAGCTTCTTCATTAACCAACACCCCCAAGTCCTTCTGATAATAATACCAGTAAAAAAGTTAAAAAGTGGGATATTTTCACAAGGAAATAACAGGGAACAGATGACCACAGTTCAAGCCAGTGTGAATGAGAGTAGAAGTGCTTCCTTTTTTTGCCTGTAACCATCTTAGGCTATCCGAGCTACTCTGGGAAGGACAGTGTAACTGTGGCTGACCACAGGATCCATAAGGTCTTGATAGCTGTGATGTCTCTTTTTGCAGCTCTGGCTTGCTCAATGAGGGAAGATGCAAAACCTGAAGCTTAAAGACTGAAAGCTCTGAGTTCACACTGTCTGGGAGTTAAGTCCTATGCTGAGAAAGCAAAAGGATCATGGGAACACTCTCAAGCCTGACATCAGAAGTGTGGTATTCAGCATCCCTCCCAAAACTGACTGCCAAGACTCCTAGTTTCACGCTGGTGGAGGTAGTAATCAATGGCAAAAAAATGGGGAAAGTGTCTGTGTGAGGGAAATATTAATATCTCCAGGTACTGAATTCCATTTTGCAGCTGCTTTTTGAGCCAAACACAATCTCTGCATTAGCATTTTGAGCAGAACCACAAGCAGAGAATTGCAAAAACCTGGTGTAACTGTAATATAAGCAGGAAAACTGCTTCCAAACCCATAGCAGTCAGAGGGGATTTCATTCACAGTATTTCTTTTAGAAGATTAAAAGCTATTTTGACTATATTTTAATATGTTTATCAAAGAAAAGATACAAATCCAACAATAACAACCCAAATTTATCACAGATGGAAAATGGGAATCAAAGGATTTTGCATAGAAATCTGTTGAAGTCAGGTTCTGTTTAGACAGTAATTCCTGCAAATAATCAAACTACTTTCTTCTCCACTTTTAACTTGAGCTCTAGACGTTGGAAGCCATCTGTCATTGAATATCCAATGCAAACAGAAAACAATCCTGACCGACTTGAACCACAAATACGTGGTTATTTCAGTACATATCAACAAAAAAAAAGCATTGAGGTCAAATAATCCCAAGACTATTTCACCACAGAAAGACTACACAACCACTTAGACATTTGTAAGAGTGTGTCTGACAAAGTACAGATGCAGTTAAGATGTAAGGTTGAGTGAAAGCCATATTTTATATCAAAATTTATCCATTACTGCCCAGGAGGGTGTGCAAAGGAGCATGGGGGGCTCCACTTCCACTCATTCAGGAACGGTTGTGATCAGTTAAGCAACAGGGATCATGCCTTGACATCTTTTAGGCAGGAAAGCAGCAGCTACATTAACTCAGAGAAATTGTCTGTCTGTCTGTCTTCTCAGAAAGAAGTGAGTCTGGTACAGAAAGTAACCATCCTGATCGTACAAACAAGCTAAGGAGCAAGGCCTGGGGGTGAGGGGGCAAGCACTGGCTAACAGGGCCTGGGCAGACCCTGTGGCTGATCCCTGGCACCACACACCACACCAGGGCTCACCCACAGGAGGGCTCTTCCCACACAAACCCCACAGAGGTATCACAGTTTCCCATTTTTCAATTTTATACCAATACTTCATAAATACTTTGGCTTTGTGAATATTTAATTTATGCTTAAATCATTGAAGAGTAATTTCAAGGCAATGAAATAGAAGGAAAGGCTAAAACTCTGTACAAGTGTCCTATCTTGCCAGCACACTCCTCATAGTACCCAGAGGGAAGCAATGCAGAGCCCCACAGAGCCTGGCACTGAGATAAATGTCCTCTGATGGCCAGTGACAGCCCCATCAGGCTCTTTGGCCTGCACTAGCATGCTAGAGAGTCACTAGCACCCATTAGTTCTCCAAGGCATCGCTCACAACAACACTGTTTGAAAAACCTGTATTTTCCACAAAGAGAGAAACAGAGTTTGACTTCCTAATACTGCAAAGAACAGCATACAAGTAGAAAACAGCAAATGGTACAAGGAACAGAAGCAGAAAGATTTTCAGGCCATTGAGTAGAGAAAGATAAAGTTGCTCAGTCAGAGGCAAAGCCAACAAACTGCCTGGAAGAGCCTGAATAGTCATTCTGGGTGGAGGTGAATACTGCAGCCCCCACTGCTCCAAACTGCTGCTAGGACAGAAAGAAAATATCTTGATGAGGATAATTGAAGTCTGATCTAATGGGGCTCAAGGAACCTCCAACACCACTGTCTTGAAAACAATCTTATGGGAACTCTTCATGTAGCACAAAAAGCAAAGCAAGTGATCACATGTAGATGCAGATCGCAGCTCTTCTCTTCATAGATTATCTACTAATAAAAAATAGGTAGGGAAAGTTTTTTTTAAAAATATTTCATTTACAAGGAAATTTAATTTTTTGCCTTCAGACAGCTTCTTTTGTTTCCCAAAGGAGGTACTACAGGTACCCACAACCTAGACATACCACAATTCTATTTTTTGTTTTCAGAGTATCAGAACACATTTAACTGTGAAAATAAACCTCTCAAGATGAGAAGTCATCAACATTAAGCATATAACAGTATATAACATGTAGTATATGGTCTATTATCATGTATATACAAGTGGGGATTAATGAGCTAAGCACAGCCTCACTTCTTAGAGAAACCTCCTGTCACTTAAAGAGAGGTTGAGATCTTCTCTGGTAACAGGGCTCTGTCACACCTGTGCCTATCTCCCACCTTCCATTGCCCAACTAATGGCCTGTGTTACACTTAAATGAAAACTGGCACTTGAATAGGAAATGTGAATATCAAACACTTTCAGAAAGCCAACTGCAAACAACATGAGATCATCCTTATTTTCTCACAATCCACCTGGCCAGAGCCTTGCCATGTGTGAGACACAAGGAATCAGACTCCCTGATGACAACTTGGTATCCCAGGGAGATCCAATTGAATGCTAAGCTGATACAAAACATAAATAAGTTAGGCTTGTTCAACAAACTGAAATATTGTAATTAAAAAATAAAAACAACAACTAAGTAGTTTGTTGTTGGTTTTTGTTAATATATATTTTTTCATTAAAAATAATTTCTGAAAAGTTGCTGAATAAGATACTGGTTTTCTGGGATTTTTTGAGGGTACTAAAAAAAAGAAGGAGAGAGAAAAGAGACATATTGAATATGGGGCTGGAGAGGGAAGTCATGAGAGAAAAGCATTGCTGGGAGCTGACAGATTTGCTGACACCTCTGCTAGCTTGCCAGGTGAATCAGACCACAGAATATTGAATTAGTAAGATTTATGACTGGGAATTTGAGGAAGTTACCTGTGATACAAAAGACATTATGTGAATGAGATCTCCTGTGTTCTATCGACAGAAGGGTATAACGAGCTGGGAGCCCGGCTCCCCTGCATTGCCTTTCTGGAGATGCTCTCTTTGACTGACAGCTGAGCTGGAGCCAGTCAGCCACAGGGAAAACAAGGGCAGCACACTCCCAGAAGATACACAGCCGTCTTCTGTGTGAAACTTTCTGAAACTAAAGAAGTTGAAAAGGGAGGAGAGGGAGAAGTAAAATAAGTATAAACTTTCCTTCTCCCCTTCCATCGTTAAACTGGCATATGTGCACACACACAAGCAGAGGAGCCTCAGAGTCATTCAAACACCTGGGAGGGCTGGAGCAAAGTTCACAGAGTCCACATTTATTTACCCAGCATCTGCTGCAAGAAATACAAGAAAGCTCCATCAGCATCTGGCAACATGAAGAGCTAACAGGCTACTGTTTTCATGGAGGTTTACAAAACACCGGAGCACCACATACTACTCCCCTCTCCCTGTGCCAACCGGAGTGATTGGTGGCTCTAAAAAGCCAACCAAAAATGCCACCTCCCCAGGGCAACCCACAGGCAGCACGAAGGTGCCACAGCTTTCTCTACGGAGCCTTTTCCAAACCCATTTCCTCTGTGGGCAGGTGCCATGCCCAAAGCAGAGCAGGAGGCTCCTCTGCCAGCCCCCGCAGCCTCACCGATGGGAAGAGCACAAGGAGCCCATTGGGCTGTGGCTTCCGCGCCACATCCTGCACTCAGCAATAAGTGGGGCTTGGCTGATAACATACTGTGGGTTTCACCACTCAGAGCAGTTTACAGCAGTGTAATTATTATCTCCATCTTATTGACAGGGTTTTCATTGCTAGCCACAGGGACTGATCAGGGACAAAAAGATCCATCTTGTTTGCACCAGCACTTATGCCATCTCTAAAGTTGCAGGGGATACAGCAGGCTCTCTGAGCTCACAATTGCACATGCAGAATGCAGAGGGCTATCTGCTTGCTTTACAATGCAGTCAGGTGCTTCCACAGGTTTATAACCACATAGTTGCATTGAAAGGGTGCATGGGATCTGAAAAGACACTGGACAGCCTGCTGATAACTTTCATCTTAACTTCAACAACCTCTCCTTGCAAATGTGTGTAACTGTAAAACTGTTTTCCCAAACACTCAAGTGTTACAGCTACCAGCTAGAATGCACCTGAATGTTTCATATAAGAATAAAATAAATCAAATTTTCCCTTTGAAATTATATTTCCATTACAGAACCTCTGCAAAAAAAATTCTTAGCAGATATCTGTGAAATTGTCTTTTACAATGTAACATATATAATGACACTTTTTTGTGCAATGGCACTGAGCAAATACTAACAATGCACAGATGTGAATGGTGCTGTGAACATCAGTGCTGTCCCTTACAAAAAAAAAACACATGAAATACTGTGTCTTCATAAATCTTTTGGGTTTTATGCATTGCTGCCATTGGAAAAACAACAACATATTGAGTGGTGCATTTTGAGACAGAATGAGTTTAGTCAGTCTACCTAACTTAGCTGAACTTCACCGTATGCTGATCTGAAGGCCGGTATCTATCACCCCACTTTACGACGTGCAGTACTGCCAGCATAACAAGGCAGGCAAAAGGGAGGAAATGTGTTTTAACCACAAAGTGAGAGATGTTTTCCTGATTTATTAATAGTTGTGCTGCATCTAATGTATTTTTCTACAAGAAAAGTCACACGCTCTTCTTTCTTTTTAAAATAAAAAAATTGTTCCATTGTTTCTGTTGTTCCAGGAAGGTGTAAATACATCGTACCCTATTATTTTATGTTTTAAAAAGGTGACCTATACTTTCCATTTCAAATGCGGTTTCTTTAATGAAAATATTGTAATGTCAGTCCATGCAAAGCAAATGCATATTAATATGCGTTTACATCTGTCTCATATTAATATTCATGCCTGAATCCACATCCCTACACAAAGCCAATTTTCTGACCATCTGTGTGATGGCTGGTGGATGCAATGAATAAATTTTATTTGTGAGGGGAGTGATAAATCATGTATCTTCCGTTTTTCACCCACAATCTCTCCTCTTAGGTGCTAAAATGTTTTCATTGTGGTTAAGAATTGTTAAGAAACCAAACTGATTAACCCCTTAGCACATCAAGTAGCTTCATTTGTCTGGTGAAAGTCCTCAAAAATCATGCAAGGCACAATATGACTGAGAAAGTGGAACTGCAGTTTTATGAGGTTTAATTATTTAAGTTCTTGAATTATTACTGTCTCGGAATCCCACTCAGAGTTATGGTAGACACCAATTTTCTCATACTGATGCTGAGGAGTACCTTAGTCTGCAGTTGCAGGGGGCTTATCTTTGAAGTCAAATACTATTCAAAGACCATTGCAACCAGAACTTCAGCAAAAACTGTTTCACATGGCTTTCTTAGTGTTAAGTAACTGGCTGGTTACCAGCCAAAAAAACTGCTAAAGCCCCAACTCTACACCAGCTTCTGAGTTTCCAGAATAAAAACTGACTCTGACTTTTTCTGCAAAAAGAAGTTTGCTGCTAAATTCCCAAAGGATAAATTTTGACCTTGGTTACACCAATGTCTACCCAGGGTAACTTTTCTGGTAGTGAGAACAGCTTTTTACTAGAGGGTTATTCTCAGACAGTTCATAGTGTAAATGTAAGACAACTGCACAAAGCCAAGTGTAATAACACACAGTTGTAGAGTGCAGATAAAAGAGGAATAGACACTCAGCTAAGCTTGGGATCCAGGCAGCTGCAAGCCTGGGAAGGTGATTAAAAAGTCGTGTCCCAGCCCTCTCTAGCCCAATCCACACTTTTTGGTTGATTGGCTGGTTGGTCTTTTGAACCAGACCCCTAAACACAGACATTTGCTCTTACTCAGAAGAACAAAGTCTCAACAGGCTCAGCCCTGTGTCCTGCCTAAGCACTGCTGTAATTTCCTAAGATGGTACAAGAGGTGCCATGGCTTCCTCTCCCTTGGGCAAACAGAGCACACCTGGCACAGAGCAGCAGCAGCACTGGGTTCATCTCTGAGCACATCAGCCCTGGCTGTATACACTGAAAAAATGCTGCAGTAAGTAGTGCCAACACCAGTCACCTTAGGCATGGTTAAAGTGTTTGCTTGAATAGCAAGAGATTTGTGTTTTGTATTTTTCCAGTCTACAGTGCTCAAACCATGGCTGCTATCAGCCCAAGGGAATTCCCTACCCTTCAGGCTGCTAACTAGTCTTTTTTTTTCTTTTCTTTTCTTTTCTTTTTCTTTTTCTTTTTCTTTTTTTCTTTTTTCTTTTTCTTTTTCTTTTTCTTTTTCTTTTTCTTTTTCTTTTTCTTTTTCTTTTTCTTTTTCTTTTTCTTTTTCTTTTTCTTTTTTTTCTTTTTCTTTTTCTTTTTCTTTTTCTTTTTCTTTTTCTTTTTCTTTTTCTTTTTCTTTTTCTTTTTCTTTTTCTTTTTCTTTTTCTTTTTCTTTTTCTTTTTCTTTTTCTTTTTCTTTTTCTTTTTCTTTTTCTTTTTCTTTTTCTTTTTCTTTTTCTTTTTCTTTTTCTTTTTCTTTTTCCTTTTCCTTTTTCTTTTTCTTTTTCCTTTTCCTTTTGAATCAGCTCTGCTGAAGGACATATATGCACATACAAATTTCAAATCAAAACATGTTTTTGCCAGTACTAGAGTAAACTATTTTGTCTTACATTCTGCAGTGAAGTCAGCTAACTGAAGTTATGGTGACACTATTTGGCATGAGATACAAAATCCTTTCCTTAAGGATGGACTTGGCACATTTTTGTAAATACAGGTTACAGAACCAGCAAAAAGGGGAATTTTTTTTTTCTCCTAATGTAGGTCAAATCATGTCAGCAACAAATAACCTACTTCTACCTTGACAATCCAACCGTAGGTAGTTTGAAGATTATTGTGTACTGAACTGGAATGTGAAAGAGGAATTGTGAATGAGCTTCACACTTCATCAGCATAATTGGCAAGAAATTATTTGTAGTTCAAATAAAAACATACAATTGCTAAAAAAAAGAAGCTCAAATGGTACTACAGAAAATAAGCAAGTCTGTCAGTCAATCACAATTTCCACGAAATCGGGTTTGTGAGGAAGTTCTGTGTGAAAATGTATTTATGTCTAATATCCTTTTGTCTTAGTAAATGGTGTTCTATCTACAGCACAACATTAAGGGAAAACTGGGCATTTCTAGAGACTGCAAAATCCAGAGGTTTGAATCTTTATTTCTTCATTCCTTTCCATGAGACAAAGGCAGGACAAAGAAGGAGGTGGCAACTTTCATCACGACCTTGCCACTCTGGGCCAGTAGTGGCCCTGAAAGATATTGCTGTTCTCATGGGCGTCGAGGGACCTATGAGAAATGAGCTAAATTTCATCAAAGTTCCCAGTGGAAAGCATCTGTATTACAGATACAGCCAGGAACTAATTGGTTTCCATGACTAATGAAATTCATATGGAAATATTGATCAAAACACTCCCCTTAGGTTTCTGTTGAAAGTGTGTAAAATAAAGATATTAATATAAATATGTCTAATATTTTATATCGATTCCAAATAAGTTTAAAGCATAAAAATTGAATTGATAGATGTACATGAGCAACCTGGTCTAGCTAAACATATCCCTGTCATTGCTGGGATGCTGGACTAGGTGACCTTTAAAGGTCTCTTCCAACCCAAATTATACTATGGTTCTAGGATCTTTTACCCACTTGGTAAAACAAAAAACTTTTCAAAACTGTTTTTCTCTTCTCTTATTAGTTTACTTAATCACTGTATCTGCTGAAAGACATTTAAAATTTCTTATTCACAAAAACAGCAAGGTAATAAAACTTCTGATGTTCAAAAGGGCTATTCACTTGCCAGAAGATATGAATGTTTATAGATGCTTTATTAGGCTGTGACCTGAATTATTATTGTCACTTTTAAGATTGCAACTGGCCAGCATAAAACCTTTGTGTGCACAAAGGGTGCAGACTGAGCCATCAGAAGGAGCAAGAAAATAAACATGGCTTGCCTAGCTTTCTGTCGCTTCCCGTTTCACATCCTCCACACATTTTAACTAATGGGACGATCAGCCAGAAATTTTAGAAAGACAGAAATCAATTCTGCAATCAGATGGCTCCCCAAATCAAGCCTAAAGGGGAATTTTCAAAGTCCCTGCAGATCCACTGTAATTGTGCTGAAAATAGATAAAAGCTGCAGAACTGCCATGGGAAAAGCCCCTGGTACCGACATGCTCCCAGAGATCCCAGGAGTGCTCTCAGTTCCAAATGCCCTCTCTTTAGTTACCCTGACATTCTTTTTCCACAGTCCCCACATCCAAAAAAAAAGAAAGAAAATGGCAGTATCCTTGTATGTTCTAAGCTTCAAAAGACCATTTGTATCTAAACACCAATAAAAGAATTATTTGCATGTTTCCAGGAATGCCAAAACAGGAGAGGTTTTTGCCTTCATGCTTTGGGCAAAAGGCATATGTACACTGTTATTCCCTCCAGGACCCTCTCAGCAATTCCAGCACCTCTCTGTGAGACTAATTAGAAGAGAAAACAGAGAGGAAGCTGGTGTTAGATCAGAAATTCAAGCCTGAGTCAGAGAGCTCAATTTTGTTATTCCCATTCTTAGTGCAAAGATGGGACAGAGCAGGCAGCAAAGCCCTGCTTATACTCCAAACACTGTGTTTGTGTCTCCTTTGGTGCCAAGGCTCACAGCAGTGCTCACAGAGGCCATGAGCTGGAGTTCCCACCACATGGAAAGCCAGCTGGAGAGGGAGCTGGTGGCTGCCAGCTTGGTCAGCGTGGTCAAGCAGCACCTCAGACCCTACAGCACTGGACAGTGAGGCCAGGCTGCAGCCACAGAAGAAGGAAAGGAGCATGTAACAGTAAAATAGCTTCTCTCAGAACAATTGCATTTCTTTATAGTCTTCCTCCTCCCCAATATCCTTGTGGGCTGTTAGAGTCTCCCTGGAGAATGAATTTTAATGTTAAAAAAGCCTCTGGCGGATAATGTGCGTATAACACTTCCCAGAGGAGCTGCTGCACTTGGAGCACTAATATCCATCCTGAAGGCTGAAATCACTGACAAGTTGAGCTAGGTGCTCTCTTCTGGCATGAGCTCCCTGCCAACCCAATGCCACTGTCTCCTGTCCAGTGTGATTGGTATCTATGAAGCTGCCCTCGGGACTGAAAAGACAGCTGAGAAGTTCAGAAGTCAGTTAGCTGAGATAAACTGCTAATTTAATGGACTCATTCCAAGTAAACTAAGCCTACTGTGGGAAGGAGATTTTAAAGAGCAACCAGGAATTCCTGGGTTCCCACCAAACAGGTGCTGCATGAGTGAAATGAAAGACTCACTGATGGGAGGATAGGTTAAAGGGAAAACTCTCATTGCTTTTCCTAGGTTTTGAATCCAGTCTTTGCTAGGGCTGCACAGGTAGAAATCTGCAATCATTCCTCTGTAAGTCTCCAGTATAGGATGCATTTCTGTGAAATAATGTTTTAACAGCAAATTTTATGGCAAAGAAGTTGGAACACACTACTTCATCTACATTAAAACTTTTTGTGGAGTCTGAGTATCAACAAACTTCTGCCAGAAAATCTTTTCCAGCAGCAGGATAAAATATCTAGTCAAACTGGAAAAAAGATGCTGGCTCTGCATTTGTAATGGGGATACCAGGAATTGTGCAAAACTCCAGCTTCCAGATCTGCTCTGTCTGACTAAAAAAAACACAAGGACTTAAAAGAGCCTTAGAGCTGAATTTTTCAGAAGGAAATCTCCAGGAATTGAGCATCTCTGCTTGTCTCTCTAAAGATGCTTCAATCTCTATTAAAAAGCTGAATATTCAGAAATGTGAAATGCTCCTTCAACTGGCGCAGGAGGCACAGCCACGTGGTCAAGGCTCTCTGCCAGTAACCTGGCACCACACATGGATGAAGGTGAGCTTCTCCCAGGCAGGTATAGTGCCCTAAACACCTTTCACAGCCACAAACATATATCTCTCTTTTCCCAGAAGGAAAAAAACTTGAAAAGTTTTTGTTGCTTCCAGAACAGAACAGCAAGCTCCTTTTATCTGCAGAGGTCTTTCAGGCCAAGACAACCAAGCAGCTCACAGACATGGGTTTCCCTTCTCACATCCTCTCACCTCACCACCTTCTCACCAGGAGATTCTTCCTCTTGGCATCCTTGCATCTTCTCTCCGTCATGCTCTTTTCACTTCTGTGCTTCTCCTTCTTGCTGTTTGATGTTTTCATCAGCTCTAATGCACAGTAGGTGAAGGATGAGCATCACCACCTCCCCTGGGCTACCACTGGCCAGGCCTGCTGCAGAAAGGAGCCCTCTGGCATCCTGACCCTCTGCCACAGCTCTCTCCATCTCCAAGGGACCAGAGCTGAGCAGCACCCTCATCCACCCTGCCCCAGCTCTTCCCCTCAGCCTTGGCTCACACTGGTGTCTCAGGCAGGGTGTCTCTCCTGTTTATCACATAAGTACAAGGAATATGAAGGAATAGTGATGTTAAAATGTTGCTGCAAATTAGAAATCATTGGTGTTACACTAGAACTATTTCCTGAAGACATACCAGCATGCAGGATTGACCTTGTTCTCACTGCTAAGGTAGGCAAATGTTAGGTCAGCACTCCTGCTCTAGTTGAACAGTGGTCAGGTAACATACAGGCTGGTGAAATTTTGCAAATAGGCAAAATTTACTACTAAAAAAGTCATTTTAAATTAAGAAAAGGGTGAAAATTAATAACGCTTGTCTGTCCATGCTCAAGTTTTTAAAAAACACCTCCTCCTCTATCAGAAATTCTCAAAATGGTCATCTTGCCTCAGCCCATTTTTTTCTTCCAAACCATTGCCAGTTTTCTTTTCCATCTCCTCACCACAGGGGCTCTGCAAGTGAGGACACTGAGCCATCAGTCCAGTTTATTTTGACTGTCCTTAGTGCTGTCAATTCTGAGAGCAGGCAGAAGCTTTCAGATAGAAAGTGTCACCATCAGAAAATGTAGAAAAACAGTTCATGTAAATAACAGAACTCAAAAGCCTTTCAAAACTGCTTCTTACCTGTAGGGAGATACCAAGCCTTTGTACCCAGCTATGATCTCTGCAAGATTTCCAATTTTTTAAATAAAATATTTCTATTCTTGCTCGAACAAACTCTTCATAATTTCCCAAAAGTGGGAAACACTCAAAGTCCCTCTTTCTATTCTCCAAACCAACTTAGTTATTTTTCCAGATCGTGTAATTTCTCAAAGATGGCAGAGTAAATCTGATCAACTAATTAACCCTTCCCTCTTTCACCAACAGTCACAGTTTCTACAGCATAAAACCCATATTTCTGTCCAGGGAATTTAATTTCACAATGCTGCATTAAATCCATGGAGACAGTTTGGAGAATCATAAACTCTTAAAACTCTAAAACCATTTAAACTCAGTCAGACACAGCCTGGGATGGGGATTCTCAGATGAGGAGCTCCCTTTAGTTTCTCTTACTTGCTGGACCAATGCCCACCTATGAGCCAGCAGAAAACCTAGTTTGTAGTTACTTCATCTCCAGATGATTATCTAAAGAAAGCCCAATCAGCAAAATAAAACTGAATTTTTAATTCAAAAGCAGAAAGGTTTGCACTTTGAGAAAGGCTGGGTTATTCTTAGGGAGTGTCTGGAAATATAGTCTTTATTTTAGATGGTCCTCATATCACTTCACTAGTTGCAAAATTATACTAGTAAGAATCAGTTCTAGAATGAGAACACTTCACTTTTATTTGTCAGTATAAATGACCTCCTTAGTACCCTGATTCTGACAGATTTGGGGTTTTCAGCTAACAACCACCAAAACCTGTCTCACTGGCAATGAGCAATGATGTCCTGAATAATCACAGGAACTCATTTATCATTAAAACATCATATCTCAAAATCAGTTGCCATATCACTTGGCATGAAGAAATAATTGTATTATATTTAACCCCCCAATAACTCAGCTACCTAAGTCATTTCCAAATTATACATTTCCCTTTTCCTAAGCTTTCATTAGACTGACAAATACCTGTGTCGCTCTGTGAGCTACAAGCTCCTTGGAAGAAGCATTCTTCCTTGCATTGTTACTGCCAGCTGATGGCAGAAGCAGGATGAGTGATTTGTTTGCTTTGTGAGGCTGGCTTTCATTGTCCTGAATTCAACACTAACATCTTGCTAATCCTGCATTTAAATCTACGGACACTAATGCGCCCCTTTTTGGATCTCCTCGCTGTAGTATCAAAGGCTTAGAAGGGCTAACAATAATTTCTCCATCTGTAGGGTTCAAAAAAAACTGAGGATTAAAATCTTTGCAGTGGATAGGTTGTAAATTATGTATTTCTCTGGACATTACTATGAGTAATTCTGCTTTACTTGGAGTGCTATGATCCCAAGTCAGAAAAAGATTAAAGGATTAATTTCCTTCTTGATTCATTATTCCATGTTTTGTTCTTTTTTTTCTTATGTTTCTACTCTGTTTATGTACTAAAAATGTTTTATTCATGGATCCTTATATAATTTTCCATGACCGTGGCACAAGACACATTCACATGCCTTGACGTTTCAAATACACATCTCATTTTATAGTTTAGGATTACACAGACCATAATTGCATGGTATTCTTTTATTCTGATGGTATGACACCAAAACAATTATAAGTACAAATTCAAATTTTGCAGCATAATACTTTCATGTTACAACATATCCAGATGGAAGACTGGTTACTCTATAAGGCTCTTTTTGGGAATGACTTCTGCCCAGAGTTTTTCATTTTTCTATCTTCCATATCTAGAAAGTTAAAAGATAGAAGTGGGAGGAGGAGAAAATACTGTAAACCCACATCAAAATTTTCAAGGGACTATAATATATCTCATTTGCAGCTTTTTCATCACAATGCAAATTTTTATCAACATGAAAGTTATTTGTGCCCAGGTAAGGATTTTCAGTGCAGTTGGAATGGCACAGGATTCTTCTGCAAAGCACTCCTGCAAATGTACAGATCCAGCATACAGCAAACCCTCTAATTAGTTCTTGTACATTGTTGCTTTCTATTCCAGTTTGCTGGTAAAGTTAAGGGATGGTGTGTGCTTGTGTTGAATACATTAAACACTTTGTTCTGATCAGATTCTATGCACATTTCACAGAGGAAAATACATCTGCTCCATCAGTGGTATAAAGTGGGTATTTCCTCAGGGGTGTGTAAAGTGTATATAAATCTCTGCATCTGCCTGAGATTTGCATAGATGCTGGAACATAGGTCACTTGTGCACTTAGTTTTCCCTGTGATCTGGGAGCAATGCTGGTTAGCTCTCAATGCTGCAGTGAGATCACAGACATTTTTTGTTTACATGTGTAGAGCTTTATTCTGCTGTGCATAAGGCTCTGTGCTGCATTCCTGCTTTTTACATATTTATAATTAAAAGCTTCCTTTGTGTAGGTTTGGTGTTCATGCACTCAATTAGTTTCATGTTTTATGTTAAATTAATAATTCACATATTTTGTCTATCAATGACTCATAACTAGTCTGTAGGTTGAAAATATTTGTCACAGAAAAGCCCCCTTTTGTATAGCCTATTGTCTCACATTAACTCACTTTTTTCTCAAGAAATTCCCCCTGCAGCAATCCCCACTGTAAGCCATTAGCTGTGCACATCTGCCCACTCTAATGACCACTCTAGTGTACACATACCTGACTGCCATCTAATTTAGACATCACCCATAGGACACTAATACGAATGTCTCCTGGGCCAGCTAAGTCCTGGATTATTGACTAGCTACAGTTATCACTTCATTTGGTCTTTGGAGGTGAACCAAGTGCACCTGAGGTCATAAATAGGTCAAATGATTATACAGCTTGTGAAGGATTCAAGTATTTTTTGTTGCCCTAACAAGAACCAAAAATATACTTTCTAATTTGTTTTGACAGGGGATCCAATTGCTTTGCCTTTATGCAATGTCCCCTTTGTGTAGCTATGAAAATGCAGCCAATTAGGCATAAAATTCTTTTTTCCGTATGAGCAGCAAGTTAAACAAATTGGTGCCATTTAAAATTAACATGGAAAAAAGAAAGAAAATTGGTTCCATCAAATATCCAATAATCAATCTTTTATATTATAAAGGAAAGAAAAAGGAAGAAATCAGGGCTGCTAATTCTAATTAAGGTAGCAAATAGGGATGTAATAAACAATGAGGGTTATGATTGCTGCCTATAAATATTGTGAGGAGGTAAACACACAGAGAAAAAGGAGCTATTTAAGCTAAAGGAAAATGGTGGCATGAGAACAAATGGGTATAAATTGTTCCTGAACATGTAAGATTGGATTTAGAAAAACATTTTGAGCCATTGGAAGAAAGGGTTCCTGAACAGTCCTCTAATTAATATTAGAGTGGAGTAAAAAATGCATAAGTGGGGTAAATTGAAGCTTATTAAATAAATTCTGTAACCTGTTTTCATCTGAGAGCAAGGGACTGCATACAGTAATCAAGGACTTCCAGTCTAAAACTGTTTGTACACTAGGCCAAATTCAGATCTGTTGCAAGAAGCACAGCTCAAGCAATATTTGTACCACTGCACATTTTTATATTGAAAGCAAATCCACTTCTGGCTAGAGAAGGAAGAAACAAACTTCTTCCCAAACCTGACAAATTTGAGTTAATACCGGTTCTGAACTTGGCCCAGTGTGGAAGAGATTAAAATGTTTGTGTTTGTAATCAAAACTGTCCTTTGAGGGTAAATACTCAAGTAGCAAGTAAATATGGGAGAAGAGAAAATTTTGGGGTTTCTCCTGTGGACACTTATGTGGATGCCAGCCCACAGGAAAGGCTGACACAGTGGGGACCACATTAGAGTGCAGCCTGGATTTTGACAGCTATAGATTTATGAGAGAAGATAAAACATGTGCTTAAGAAACAATTAATTTTTGTACAAAAAAAAATGTGTTTGTTGGACACACAAACAAGTGTGAGTTCTCATTCAAATCAGCAAATCTACTCAAGAGCTGAGTGTGCTTGATACTAGACATCTCAAACCCCACTGCCTTCAATGTGAGGTTGGCATTTATAAACAATGTTTTTAAATAGATCCATGCCTAGATGCCTGCATTAAAAAATGTGAGTGCATGCTGTATTAGAACATTTTGATAACAATGTAAAAAGGTCAAAAAAAAGTAATGTACCAGCTCTTCTGTCTGTTAATTTTTGCTTCAGGAGAAGAAGCAGATATAAGGTTTTCTTCAACCAACTTTCTACAAAAACCTGTACTACAGCAAAAAAGGTCAATGCTACAAAACTAGATGCTTTCCTTTCAAACTGTGCTACTTTCACCTAATGTTATCAACTATTATATGGAGCATTGTGTAAAATCCTGGTAAAGGGTAGTCATTTATACACATTTCTTTCTTAGGTGTTTTTCATCGCATGAAAAGTCATCAGCAATCTGCCTCTCACCTGCCTTTGACACTGGGTGAAAGTTGGTGACTGCTGAATTATCGTCATGAGAGGGGATGGAGGAGGCAGCTGTTCCTTCAGAGAGATGTGGTGAGATATCCAGGAGCCACTCCAAATGGGAACCTCCCTTGTTCTCATCACACACAGCCAGTATCACAACAAATGGGGAGTGACGAGACTTTAAAAAAATACAAAACAAAAAGAAAGATAAAGAGGAGTAATATTGTTACAAACAGCAGCAGCATCCCCAGAGTACCACTGCAGCTCAGAGAACTGTTGTTCTGGGAATTGCTTTGCTATTAGTACTAAAAATTAAGCAGTCTCACTAGATGCTGCTAACAGTTTTTAAACTGTCAGAGTGTTTCATATACAATATCTCTGTTTCCCAATTCCATTTCCTCATTAAAAAATCCGGGGGAAAAAAATTACTACATTAATTAGTTCTCCTTCAGTTTTTTTTCTTCTAATTACACTGGCTCCCCTCCCCTTGCCTGTATACATCAAAAAATGTCACCACCTGCAGGGGAGAGATTTGTGCAAGCCTTGGCTGAAGGATCAGGACCTGTGTTGGAGCAAGCACTGGTTCATTCTTTCTCCTACACAATGGAGCAGCAAAGATTGGAACCTGTCCCTTGAGCACAGGAGCACTGATTGGGCCCAATGCAATGGTTCATCCCTAACAATTTGCACTGGTTTTGGCTGGGGTAGAGTTAATTTTCTTAACAGTGGCTGGTGTGGGGCAGTATTTTGGATAGGTGATGAAAAGCATTGACAACACAGGGATGTTTTAGCTGTGGCAGAGTGGGTCTTACACAGAGGCAGGGCCTTTTCTGCTTCTCTCCCCACCTCACCAGTGAGGAGCATGGGGATGCACAAGGGGCTGGGAGGGGATACAGCTGAGACAAACTCCAAATTGTATAGAATCATGCTCAGCAATAAAACTGGGCAGAGGTGGAGGTTGGTGGAGACTGAGGTTCTCTGGGCACCAACCACTCTGTGGTGAGAAATTGTTTGCTTTTGCATCATTTGTGTTTCTTGGCAGGGGAGGGGAGGAAGGGGTCCCTTCCTCTTTGTTGTTTTTTACTTCCTCTGTTTTATTGTAGGGGCAGTGGGGGTGGGGTGGTGTTAAATACTATTATTTAATAATACTGCCTTTGTCTCAATCCACAGGTTTTCTCACTTTACCATTCCGATTCTCCCCTACATCCCACGGTGTGGGGGAGTGAGCAAGCAGCCGTGTGTTGCTTTGCTGTCTGCTGGGGTTAAGCCACAGAACCATCCCAGGATTTTGCTCCTTGCTGGTGCCCTGCTTTCTTTCCCCAGCCTTGCTCTGCTACTGCCTCAGCAATGCAAACCATTACAGGGGGAACACTGGAGCCCCAGCAGCTCCTGCTTTCCCACCCAGCTGCAGCAGCAGGTGTGCATGGGCTGGTCACTTACCAGCACATTTTCTGCACTCAGGCTCCAGGCTTGTTAAGGCTTTTGTTAACACCAAGGTGAAATAAGGATAATTCTCCTTCATCGGTGTTTTTCTGGGTCTTATCTTCCTTTCTTCTCCTTGACCACAGAAATGATTGCTCTCCAGACGCTACTTTTGACTCCAGTCACTCAGCATTTCACAGGGGAAGAGAGATGGAAGAAATTGTTACTATTTTACAATTATTTTTACAATGTAGTAAGCACATGCAGGGTGAAAGGCTGAGCAATGACAACAGTACAGATGCAGCTGCCGCCTGCACCTCACATCCCTTTTTCAGCCTGTCCTCACACAGCCTGCTGCCTTGGCTTCCAAAAAAAAAATCCCACTTAAAAAACCTCTCACTTGCCAAAAAAAGAAAGCTCATTTGCGCTGCACAATGCTGAATGTAATTTGATTCCACCAACCTGAGCTGTTTGCTGCGTTGCACAGACACCTGTGCCATGAACCAGCCGCCTCTCTCTCGCTGACATGTACACACAATGTGCACCTGCAAATCCCTATCTCTCCTTTCAGGAGGAAATGTGTAGCATCAAAATGTAGGCATCTTCCAGAATTTTTAGAAAGGACTCAAATCCAAAAACCGAACTAATGGGATGATGCCTGGGTAGAAAAGTCTTTGGTGCTATTTAATTGTTAGTCTGGTTCTTAAGAGGGACAACAGGAGCTCCAGATTGCACTAACTTGGTAAATGATCTTAACAAGAGTGATGTCTGTGCATTCAAAACTGGATTTCATGCAAACTACAGTCACTGAGGCCAGCCAGGCACTGGATGGTTTGATGGCTGTTTAATTGATTTGGCCACTTTTTATCTGGTAACAAAATCAGGGGTAATTCCACATGACACTATTAGTTCTCTAAGCATCCTGTTAATTTCTCTGCTTTGCTGTCCTGTGTGTGCTCTGCCCTCCTCTCCACTCAAAAAATAAATGTTTGGAGAGCAGACAAATTGTGTTGTTTTGTGGAGTGGCAGAGCACCCAGGGACCACGGCAGAAATGTTCTCTGCCATCTTCATCTGCACATGAGGGCATTTCTTTCCTCAGCATGCACGGGAGTGTGCCCCACAGCAGCCCCTTCCAGAGCAGATGTAAGATGAGGCTTTTGCTCTGTCCCCATCGCTGCTGGGAAAGCACAGACAGCCCTGTTTAAGCCCCTGCTTCCAGATCTGCCATCTTCCCCTGTCCTTACTCCAGGGCCTCTTGCCCTGGGAAAAGGGAGAGGAAAGGAGAAGGGTCACAAAGGACATCTTCAGGGCATGAGACAATCCTGCTAGCGTGCCTCAGCCGGAGCTGCGCTCTCCTCCCCATCCCATGCCCGGGCAGTCAGTAGTCATTCACTTCCACTTAGAGTCACTGTACTCATCTTCTGCTGCCCTGCCTCCGGCTATGGTTAGCCAAGTTCTCATTCTTTAGGCAAAAGATGTGACAGAAAGAATTAGATTTCAATAGAAAATCCTCTTGATGGAGTTTGTTGTTAAACTTTTAAAAGTTTTTGGATGAAGAGTCATGCAATCGAAAAAATGACCTCTTACAGTGCAGAATATCCTCAATTTACCATTGGCTTTGGTAATACTTTTTAGATCTGAGCTTAAAAAATGCAGACCTTTCAAGAAAAATGCATGGTTTATTTTATTTTCTGTTTATATCCCAGTTTAATTTTAACAGGGTATTACAACCATACTGCTGCTTTGATATGCTAAGTACCTGTCAGCTCAGCAGTGCAAAATAGTTCAAAGAAGCATTCTTATATATGTAACAATACAATATTTTAATAGTATTTAGTTCAATCAACAACAAAAACTAAATCTAAGATAGCAATACTATTAGATTCATAAATCTGCACCTGCCATGCCCTAAGTTCCACCTCAGTGTATTGAATTCTGCACAATCAGGGATTTATAACACCTCAAAGCAGAGCATTTTACTCTTCAAGTTTTGATATCATAAGGAAGGCAACTGGTTTAACAAATGTGCTTGAGTTTGTTCTTGCTTGTAAAAAGAAAAATCTAGACTATCCTGAAATTAATTTCATCATCTGGAACTTTAAGTGCAACAAAAAGCAGAATGTGCCTAGCTCTGCATGTGACCTTGTCTCATGATTGAGGGTTTTTTGGCATTTCTATAGCATTCTGTTTTGCAAACATTCAGTTTTTAATTTTTTTTTTTGTAAAAGAAATTTGTGTAACGGAATTGCTGAACTTTCTTTTCCCATTACTACTGCTGATATCTGCAATCCACCAAAAGGAAAAAGTTTAGTCAAGGACAGAGGAGCTGAAAGTTAATTTTCCTTTTCCCCACAGAAGTAAAAACTATTTATGAACAAGAGAAGATTACTGGGAACTAAAACCCTGACTTCCTTCCCTGGTGTGAGAACTACAAAACTCTTCAGCTATGATTAATGAGAGGTCTAGGTCAGAGCTTGTAGTGATGACAACAGGTTAGTGAACAATAAGGGAATGATCTTATGAAGCACAGAAGTATTTCTCACAGTGTATTTCCCAAGATGCACAGACCACATTTAATAAACAGCTGATCTAAGTGAGAATGTTTCAGGAAATGTCGCCTTTTTGAAGACAACACCAGGTGTCTTCACACTACCTCACTCTCCATATTTGTTCAACATCGTTACACCTTTACCATGTCATCTAACTTTCCTCTGCCCCACCAAGCACTCTCCTGAAATTGTCTACATTCCTCACTTCATCCATCATTTCATTCCATCACTGGCCATTCTCAATAATCCAGTCTCCAAGGTCCAATTAGCTGCCTGTGGCTCAAGTCCTGTCCACAGGTGTTTTCCAATGTACTGTATCTTTCCCAGACAGACAGACATGGAATTTCAAGCAGCAAATACTATCCAAACAGTGAGAGTTTTCTCTCTTCATGTTTCCTACTGGCTCCAGTAGTGTTTGAGAGGTAAAAGATTTCTCTGGTGTCTAGACTATCCTAAAGCATGGTGACAACCAAAGAGACAGATTTGTGTACAGAACCTGCTAATTCCCCTAATGGTTCTTGATATTGACAATTCAACATACATTAAAGATATTTTTAACAAAGAAATAGATATAAATAATGTTCCTGCACAACAAAGTTCCTCTTTTATCTGCATTTAAGTTCCATTAGTTGTTGCAGTTTTGTTCTCCTTTGGACAAGGGAGCCATTAACACATTTTTTTTTGTTCTCTTGTCTGTGAATCAAGATGAAAAACAGTAGCTTAAAGAGATTAACTTCTGGTTTTGATAACAAAATCCTGAAACAGGCCAGGATTACAAAGCAATCTATGATGTTTTTTCTTTTAGTTAAATGAAAACCAATGCAATTTCATGCAGACCTATTGATGTAGAATAGTCACTTTTTTCCTCCCTTGTTTTGTCTTTCCACCTTCTAACCCCCAGCTGTGATAACTCCACCTTCCAGCTGATGTATTATTAAAACAACTCTGTCATTCCAAGTGTATTTCCCATTCCAAACAGATGCTTCTAGGTTTAGTGATTTGACTAACAAGATCACACTAACTGGCTGTATTGCTCCTCCTCATTTTCCTTTTAGTCACAAGGAGTATTTGGAAAAGCTGGACAATCCTAAATAATTTTGATAGCCAAATCCCCCACTTATATTGCTGCTTGATCTTTTTAAGCTTTTATGTACATCCTCTCTTATCTATTTTGCACTTAAGCAAACTCAGCAATGCTTCCCAAAACCACACAATAATAATTCCCATTTACCTTAATAAAAACCCTTCCTTTCTGTAACTTTGTGAGGTCTCTGAATCCCTTCAAAAATCCAGGCTGAAATTTCATTTGCTTCGTTTTGTAGTAAAAATGCTAGAGCCATGTTTAAAATTGTTCATGCTTTTTCCCCTTTAATTTTTTCCTGCTCCTCTTTCATTTCTGCTTCCTTTTCTGCTTTCGAAATCAAATCTTAAAAGACTCAGGTTATGTGAGTAGTGAAATAGATTGCTCTCATATCAGCTTTATTTATTAGAGAAAACAGGCAACAGTAGCCAAGTTTTTTCCCTCATCACCTCTTCTATGCATGACCTCATCAGAACTCATCACATGCACCAGAGCTACTGTCCAAAGGCTGTACCAGCTGTACCAGCTAATAACAAATATCACTGCAGTCACAGTCACCCATTTGGTGTTCAGGCTCAGGAGACAAGAAATGGATGAGTTTTACATTGCTCCTGTTATGGCAAGGTGGGATCTGTTAATTAGCATTTGTTCTGATGGACAGTGTTGAAGTCTCCCAGGCTTTGATCTAGAATGGTGTCACTAGTAGTTTTTCCAAAAAAAAAAAGCTTCTTAGCTTCATTCTTCCAACCCTTGGTCACTGACAGCCTTCCAATTATGAGTCTCTCCTGCAGCACTGTGCCACTCAGTAAGCTGTCTCTCCTCCCAGTTTTTCCCTTACTGACAATCTTCAGCCCATCACCTTCATACATTTCTCTCTGAACAAATCTACTCCTCTCTTAAATCCATCTGGGAATTCTGCTAACAGTACTCACAGAAAAAAAAAATTATATAGCAATAAACTTTGTAATCTTAAGTAGTTCTCGATATGTACAAAAGCTTGCAATACATCAGTCCCATCTGCACTATGCAGATGCCTAGACCACTCAGCACTTACATTCCAGCCAGACTATCACCTTTTTCATTCCTGGCTTGCTCATTTTACTTCTTGCCTTTATAATACTTCACTTCTGGTCTCCTGTATATGATGTATTTTTTATAACTCTTGCAGATATAAGCTTTGTGCAGCAGCTAAACTTGTTTCTCAAAATCACCCTGATCTGCAACTGAAACATGTTTATTTTCACAGCAAAACTTAGTCACTCCAAAATGGTTTCAAGTCTCCAGCTTCAGAACTACAATAAAACCCCCTGTAATATCTGTTTTCTTCCACACTGTTACCTGAAGTCTGCAAGTTTGGAATTACATTGAATTCACTCATACTTAATGTCCTACAAATACCTGTAAGATTATTCCAGGTGCTGTCTGCAGCAAAAAATCTGCAGAGTGGCACCATTTATTAATCTTTGTTTACTGATTCAGCAAGAGCAGTAAGTGTTCGGATTCTTACTTCCTACGTTGACATAAATTAATAGATTTACTCTCAGCTCCACCACTTTAACACAAATCACAAAGCCTGACCTGAGTATGTAGCATCTCAAGAGAATCTGTAACACTGAAAAAACCGAAGATGAGCTGGCTTTTCTCCAAGAGGAAAGCAGAGTGCCAAAAGAACAGGCAATATTACCAGTATTAACATGTTTATAGCTTTTTTTTTTAATTCTCAGCCCTGCCCAGGATCTGCTGGATGTAGCTAAAAAAAGCTGCTGCGCAGAATCAGGTTTGACTCCATGACTCTGGATCTCCTTCTCCACTTCTAGTTCCAGTACTGTTAAAATGACACTTTGAGCCACTCAGATTTTATATTTGCTGTCTTAAAATATAAAGGAACATCTGCTCTTTAAGGACAACCCCTGCACAGAAAAGCATCCTTAGGCACAGCAGACCCACATAATCCTGCAGACATTGGAAACATAGAGCATGGTAAAACTAATTAGAAACCAGACTGGTCCAACTCCTCAGCAGAAAAGGTTGTGTGTCTCTAGAGCACAGCCTCTACTGACTAATACAGCAAGCCATGCTACACTTACTTAAAATTATGTGAATAGCACCATTTATTAATTTCTTTTAATTAGTTCTGTATCATCAAAAAGTACTATTATATTCTCTTTTATTCAAAAACTGTGTTCACAGCTTCTGAAAATGTGCTGCTATTTCATCCTCACACAGAAGTTTTACTCATTATGTAATAAAGCAAGGAGACTTTTGAAGACTCTGTAATGGTTTGGAAAAGGAGCCTTTGTATTTAAAATTCTAATTATGCCATTAGATAACTTAAGACCATTCCAGAAGACCTATTATTACCTACTGTGCACACAGCATAAAACTGGATTTCAGCTTAAAAACAAAACCATCAAATTCAGATAGAAAAGGACTGCCTGTGAGAGTGGCAGTATAAATGTACATTTAATCACAGACATCATGATAGCAACAAGACTTGAGACAATAAGCCAGGCTGACAGACTGACTTTTCTCCTGGACATCCCAGCAGGAGTGCTAGTTAGGCAAGTCTAGTCAGCATAAGACTTTGCAGGCAATGACATAAGATGATATAATGTTCATGGGTACGTGACAACAATAAGTTTCAGTCACCCAGAATATGGATTTGAACAGATCTGCAAACAAAGCCCTTTGTAATCCTCAAATTCTCTAAGGCACCCACTTCCCAACCACTTTTAACACAAGCATGCACTTTCACCACCTAAACTTAGTTTAGCACTGTATATCCAGTGGAAAGAAACAAGCTCTTCAAGGGGCTGATTTCTAAGGAACAACATATGAATTCTACCAGGTCACAAGAAGAAGCATTTAGACTTTAAATGCTGTACTCCAGGCCTAGGTTGTAACTATTCAACAAAAGCTCTTACAAAAGGTAGACTGCCTTTGGTGATTTGTACCCTGTGTTGCTGCTCAGTGAAGTCAGTGGGGAAATTCTGCATCCATTAAAGGCAAAAAATTTCCCTACAGCACCAACAGCCTTTTTCTTGGTTAACAGTGAAACAGTTCATGGTTAGAAAGTTATCCAGCCCTAAAATCTGAAAACAAGGGCTTGAGAGAGAAGCCATGTATCCATTGCTACTGCATACAATTCAGTAAAACAGCCAGAGAACACATCTTTGTAAATATTTTTCCAGATAATAATAGAAAATCCTTACAAGTGATTCCAAACATTTTCATGCTTAAATGGTATAAATCTGAAGTAACTCCACTGGAATTCATGTAGTTCCAGGGCTGTAAAAACTGTATCAGTGATCAGAGACTCAAATTTATTAATTTTTGGCATGTGTACCCACTTTTCTTTATGTGTCTGACTAAACTGCTAGGTGTAATTTAACCAAGAGAATAAGCATTATTTGAATTTATAGGCTAAACGATTTCATGTCCTGGGAAATACTTCTAGCAGGTGCACTTTCATCTAAAGCATATTTAGCTGGGGCATCATTGCTAAGATTGTTGGCACCTGGCTCTTTATCGTATAATCTAGTAAGAGTTATGGCAAAAGAACAAATTGGTGTTGGAGCAGACAATGTGCATTAGACTCTGGGTATCTGTAAACCCAACACATCCAGCTGCATTCTAGGCATTAAAGAGTTATATATACCCACTGGAAGTGTACCATGGTTCTGGAAGAAGTTCAAGAATCTCTGAACTTATATTACCCCCAGAAGGCTTGTTTAATAACCAAAGTGGATGAAAAAAGGGGTTAGTATATCAGTCATTTTTGTTCTTATATAACAAGGCTTCTTTAAGCAGTGAAACTGAATTTTCACTCTGAAAACCCTAAATTACCTTCCAAAGACAAAATTTGCAGAAAAGCCATACTGGAACAATCTCAGGGGAAAAAAAATTGGTCTAAAAGGCAAAAAACAGAAAGCTAAGGGGTTTAACAAAGAGAAAAATACACAGTAGTGGATATAATATAGAAGGTATTTGAGAGGGAGCATAACCCCAAGAGTTATTCAGGGACTGTGAAACTGATAGCAGACAGAAGAGAATTAAATGCAACACCATACAACAGGTAATTTTTGCATCCAATAATTCATAAATACTTTGTTGTTATAAATTGTCCATTTGCAGCACATCAGTCGAAACAAACACATTCTGTGCTGAAAACTCATGACACTTTCAATATCCTCTTTATTTCACAGAAGTTAGAAGAACTGATGCAGCACAGGTTCTAATATTAATTACTCTCCTTTGTCTTTGTATTATTCCAGAGACTCAAGTGGCTTTGAGAGCAGAATCAGCCTTTGTTGCTAAAATGGTAAATCTGCATAGCAGGCACTACACACCTGAGACAGAGACAGATTAATTCCACAAGATACCTCCACAGCTAAAATAACCCAAGCACTGTTTTGTAGCAGATCTCACCAATCTCTTACTCAAACATCCTGGGAGGCTCGGGGGCCTGGCAGCAGTCACCTGCAGGGATCTAAGTGGATTCAACTCCTTTGAGTTCAAAGTGTTCACTGCTTCTTTCTTCTGGATCTTTTGACTTTGTTCCCATTTTTGTTTTTGAGGTTCGCTTTAGTGTTGCTTTTCCTCTCTCAGCTGTTACACTACTTTCTCTGTCTTTCTAGGACCATTTTCCCCCAGTTTCTTGTTCTGTGTGTTCACATGTTCCTTGTGCCACATATGCAGCACATGGCAGCACCTATGTTTGACTTTGCAAGAGAAAAATTCTCAAGAAAAATGTTATTACACTAACTGCAACCCATCTCAGCTACCATCTGTTTGTCCCACCTTCCCTGAAGCCACTCCTTTAACAAATGGGATTATTATCAGCATCAAGGCCTGTGTCTATGGCATTTAAGGCTGACTGGGAGATGCCCAGTAATGCAGCCAACACTTCTTGGTGGCCAAGACAGAAGCATTTAAGACTCCAGCAACTGTGGGTGACTGACTAGCCAAAGAAAACCATACCATTGAGATTCTTCCCTTTTCCAATTCATTCTGGTATCTACCACTGTGATACACATCTATCAAGGCTGTTCTGGCTGCTTCCATAGCATTTCTGATAGTTATTGAAAATCTGTGCATTCTAATATTCCTTTTACACCAAACAATTTTATATCAGTTGCATTTGGGGTTATATTTTGATGCTGTGTACAGTATTTAATGACTAATCAACCAGAAAACACAGGTGGTTTATACAAAAAAAACATTCAATAACTGCTACATTGGAGTCAGTAAACACAGTTTGATTGGAAATGTCATTAATTAAATCAGATTCACACGTTGTTCTGAAACACACACATCTTTTTCACACACATCCTTTTCATACATAAGCTAATGCTGTTTTCTTATGCTTCTGCAGAGTGATCTTAAAATGACACACCAGGCAACCATTTAACCGAGAACTTGATCCTGGATAAAAGTGAACATTTCCATGAAGTCAGTGCTTGCCACTCTTTATCCAACACAATCCTTCTGATCTCAGTGGGGAGGACAGTCTCCATCTCAATGCATCTGCTGCAAGTGTTTTTTGCAATCAAGAACAAGAGATTTTGGTTTGTGTTTTTGCTTTTACTTTCCATCGTTTCAGTACTTTCAATAACATTAGATATTTTCATTTGTGGATTGATTTTTATTTTTTTTTCCCAGACAGACAACACATCTCCTATGAATTACTGTTCCAGTACTGTGGCTTGGCTTCTGTTCAGTTAGGAGGCCTTAGAGATCTTGTACAACACTGTAGGGGCTCCAGTATTCATGCTACTGATCTGCCTGAGTTCCCTGTTTCCTGCTCCTCTCAGTGCCATGGCCAACAAGTAAGATCAGCCAGACTTCATATATCAAGCAGCTGTGTTTAGGGTGGACAGCAAAGTTGTGTCATGTAGCCTGAGTGTTAAATGTTGGACAAGTTTAAGCACACTTTTTAAAATTTTCGTATTTCAAATATCTTTACATGTAGCCTTTACACCTTGACCAATATGTGCTGCTCTTTATCTGTCTTTTATTTAAATATGTTCTGGATTCCAACTCCTTTGTCAGAGTGTCTTTTCAGCTGGGAACTATTACCTTTCCTGCCAAACTTCTCACAGGTTGTTAGTTTTGTCAGGTCCATTGTATCATCAGTGTTATACATATAACAGCAAACGGGAAATCCTGAAATCACAAATACCTCCAGTCAAACAAGGCCAGAGATGCTGTAAGACTTATCATTTTATCTGTCCCAGTCAGGCTACATTTTGATTTTTCTGCATAATTAAAGTCAAACCCTCAACTTCATGCTCATTTCCATGCATTTGAATTTGAAAAATAGAACATGTTTCTCTGGCCTTTTGTCCCCTTTTTAGATTTAGCTAGTGGGGCTGGCCTACTTGACACTTCTAAGAAGTCTCATCCCCTGAAGTGTCAGCATGTGTTTTGTTTCCTTTGACTCTCTGTTACTCAGTCTCCAATATCTCATTCTGCCAGGTGCAACAAGCATCCTACTTTATCCATCTTTTGAACATTTGCTTCTAATGTATGCTCGGCTACCTGGTGGTGTGTAGCTGACACCGTCTTTAACATGCCTTGAATCCATCTGTCTGTTGGACCATATGGTTGTAATTTATTTGGCAGCCACGCTCCTAATCACAAATGGAGCATCCTCAAGTCTCTCCTATTCCAGGAGATGCAGTAGTTCCTCATTCCAGCATTAGGATTATTGGGAGATTCATTTCTCGGGCTTTCCCTTGCTGCTTTACAACCTCTTTCAGAGCCATCCTCAGCATTCAGCAGTTCTCCCTGGGGATGTCCAGCTATGCAAAGCCTTTGTGCAAACCCTAGTGCCAGACACAATAATTTAGAATTTTTTTCTGTGACATACAGGCCTAAGTCATAGCCAGCTTCTGTCAGAAAAACATCTGTCCTTTTGTTGTCTGAGCAGCTGTGCTGGCTCTCTTCCTGTAAGTTGGAAATACTTAAATCAATTGGTGAAAATATTATAAGTTTGGGATAAGAAGGGTCCATTTCACAACCTGCTCTGTAGTCTAGACATCCTCTTGTGAGTTTATTACTTTTGTATGTAACTGGTATAAATGTTATATTCCTAACACACATCACTACATCTTCACTTATCTCAGACCATCAGGCACCACTTCATAATCTTCTCAAGGTTTTATTCATTCCTGAATTTGCCTGAGGGTTAGCACATGTTAACAACTGAACTGTGTGTTTAGGCATTGTCAAGTTTTTACCTGCTATGCTTGTGACACCATGCCACTTTCCACCCCAAACTATCCCACTAAATCAGAGAGGGTTAGATCTGGTGTTTGCAATATTATTGTGCCAAAACTCTCTGTCCTTCCTTGAGATGATGGGGCAGGCCACCTCTTAAAGATTTACAGCCTTGAATGCTGAAGCTGAGGTGTGCTATTTGCTGTCGGCATGCCCTTTTCCTGCAGAGCAAGAGCTGGTGCCTCACCACACAATTTGAAACAGGCTCCTAGCAGTGGCTGATCCACCAAGATGTCCTTTAATGATGCCATCTGTCAACCTGAACATAAATTAACAGCAACTTTTCCTGGATCATTTTGCTAATACTTGCAGTCCCCATCACACACACCCTGAGTGAGGTGTTTCCCCTCCATTGTAATCTGGGCCACCTACAAACCAGCCAACATACTCTCTGATTTTTTGGCTGTGTCGCTTTTACAGTACCATCCAAAAAGAGTAGTTTCTGTGGTTTTGGTTTGGGCAGGAAGCCCTCACAGCCTTATATTGCTTTTTCTTCATCTATTAACAAATCAAAGACAGAGACAGTGCTAGTGATAGAGATAGATCCTGACCTCCTCCACTTTGTTCAGCTGAGGCAGTGGCCACTTGGTTATCCCAGGGTTTGATGTGACTCTTATGAGCCTTTCCTGACAGCAGATGCATCACCAGGTATGTCACAGGTGCCTCTTGCATGCCATAGCTGAGGTGGGAGGCATATACATTTGAAGACTGAATTGCTAATTCCCAGTTATTTTCAATCTACTTTATAGTAATGTATGAGGAGATAATTGCTCCTGCTCCAAAACAAAGTTATCTTGGTGCTTCCACCTTCCTTGCATACAGAAAAGGAAACAGTAATCCTTCAAACCCCTAGTCCTGTCTGGGAGCCTATCTTTCTCACTTCACTTAACTTTCAAGCCCACCCAGAAATGCCAAATCTGATGCCAGAGTGATAAATGTGGCTAGTGGGCAATCAAGAGCTGAGATAACAAAGTCCATCCTCTGACAGACAAGCTTTACTAGAACATACACAGCTATGCAGAGCTAAGCAGTGATATGCAGCCTCTGTTAATAAACTCTCGCTGGTCTGTTAGCCAGATGTCCTGTGAGTCATGAGACTGGGGATGCTCTACAGCACAGATCATGCAGATTCAACTCCTTAAAGTTCAAAGCATTCACAAGTTCAAAGCGTCCACAACTCCTCTGTTCTGTTCACCTTTTACAACTTTTTTCCCAGTTCTTTGTTTAAAGCTGGTAATGCCTCATCTTACCTCAGCAGTCACTTTCCCTCCCTGAGCTCTTGCATTCCTTTCTTTATCTTTCCAAGGAGGCTTTTTTTGGCTTTCCTTATCTCCTGTTTGCTTATGGAGTCTTAGATAATGCAGTGGCAACAGCTACTCTTGTTTCTGAGGAGAGAGGGAGGAGGGAGAGTTTAACCATAAAACCATGATGTCAGCTGTTACTTGTGCTGGCTACAGGCTAATTGGCATGCAGTCTACTGACTTAAAATAAATTATAGATTAATTTGAATTTAGCTTTTAATTGTTTAAATCTAGTCACACTAACTCATCACTAAGAATACTTCATCAGTGTTTCAACAGTTATCAATGCCTTTTAAAATCCAAGCAAATGGTGGCTATGAATTCTGCTTATATGTTTTTCTGTTGAAGTATTTAAAATATTCTTACTCTACAGATGCAAGGTTTTCCTTTATATAACTGTCATTCATGCTCTGTCATATCATGTCATCTGGATGCTTTATAACTATTTATAAATATTTCATCCAGTTTAACTACTATAAGTTTTACTGCCTTTTCTAAGATTATCATAAAATTTGCTACTATTCTCTTTCATAGTGTGGTGGTTTTACTCAGTTGCAGTTTCAATACAGGTCATCTGTTACTGCAGGAAGCTTTAACCATATCCTCATTACTGGGTGTCTTGGCATTTCCTGTGTGTTCCCCCAGAATCCTGGATGTATTTTGCCATTAAAAAATTGTTCCTTGTTGTCATTCCATCTTTACTTGACACAAGTAAGATCAATGTAATGAACTCCCTGACACCTTCTGAAGAGGCAACTGATACAAAGAAATTATTCAGGTTTTTGGCAGTCTTTGCATCTGTCATAACCATTTCTATTCTTCAAAAGCTGGCAGAAACCATCACTTCCTTTATGGGTTTGCTGTTCTTGATATACTTGAAAGTTTCTTGTTGTTTGTGCTAATGTCTCCATAGAGTGAACCACTATATCCCATTTAATTACGAGAAAAAATGAGACTTTAATTAGTATGTACTCCAGACAACACAAGGAAACAATTCAAACATGTAAACATATGTTAGAAGATATGGAAAAAAGGGACATGATTAGAAACAGTTAGCATGGATTTACCAAAGGCAAATTCTGCCTGACTAACATGGTAGCTTTGTATGGTAAAATGATTGGCAGAGTGGGCAAGAACAAAGCAGTAGGATAATTTATACAATGGATTTACCAAGGTCTTCCTCATATGGTCATCTGTGGCCAAGTCAGTGAGATATTGGCTGGCTAAGCAGATGATGAAGAGAAAATACTCTAGATCTCCAGGTTAAAAGGGTTGTGATTGGTGGTACAAAGCCCAACCAGCAGCTCATTACCAGTGTCATCCCTTAGAGATTGATACTGATGAGCCAATACTGCTCATGAAAGACCCAGAAGGCTCTCAGTAAATGTAGGTGATCAAACTGAGTGGAGCAGTTAATATGCTGCAGGTAGAGCTGCTATGCAGAGACTTCAACAGCTTTGAGAAAAGGGCTGGCAGGAATCTTATGCAGTGCAGAGAAGCCAAATGCCAAATCTCTCAATGTAGATGTAACAATATTAAGCAATAGTACAATCTGGGTAAGTAAAGAACATGATAAAGAAAAGGAAGTTTTGGCAAAAAGGACTTTTGGTGTTTTGATAAGCAGTACAATGAACACCATCAATGCATTAGTCTGTTCTAACAGGAGTGTAGCCAGCAGGTTGAATCAAGTGCTTCTTCTTCTGTTTGGCACTAGTAAGTCTGGAAGACTATGTCCAGGAGGTGTTGCCAGTCCAAGAAAAACATGGACATAGTGTACAAGGACAGTAAAGGGCACTCAATATGGTCAGGGCTGGAGCACAAGACACATGAGAACAGGATGGGAAACCTGACCTCAATCTGCCTGGACAAAGGCACACTGGAGCATTTTACTGCTATCTTCAGAGAGTACAAAGGAGATGCAGAAACTCTCTTTTCAGAGGTGAACAGAGAGGTGACCAAAGGCAGCAGACACAAGTTGGAACATACAAATTTCCCACTAAATATTAGAATAACCTCTTCTACTACAAGGGCAGTCAAATATTGGACTCTAAGGGTTTATGGATCCTCCATCTTTGGAGCTGTCCAAAACTTAACTAGACATTGCTAAATTAGTTGATCTATTTGTACCTCCTTCAAGACTTCATTCAAGTCTCCATCTGTAAATATTATACCTCCAACTCAGTAAGTCTCAAGCTGTTTCCACTTTCTCTGAGATTTTTCTTTGCAAACAAAAGTTCCCAAATTATTCCTATTTCTGCAACATGAAAATCTTTTGCATTGACAGTGGTGCTAGAAATAAACTTGAAGGGCTGAGAGGTAGTTTATATCATTAATAGGATTCAACAGCTTCTGTGAATCAGATTATTTCTGAGTCAGAAGCTGGGCACTTCTCAGCAGCTGGTTGCTTATATACAGCACCTATATATATGGTACCTAAGGTAAAGATGATTCAGGTATGTCTTCTCTAAAGCAATCATATTTCATAGATGATATTTAAGCTTAAGCTGCATCCTCTCCCATTATTAGTAATCAGTAGAAGGAGGGTAGTAAGATAGTGATGTAGTTTTAGGAGTTCTCCTTCCCACAGATCAGATCACATTCAGATCTCCTCTTGTTTGAATTTTTTCTCTCAGACAGCCCAGCATGACTGCTGCCTGAAAGAGTGACTGAATTTCCACTTTGGTAACTGAGAATGACTGTTGTGTTCCATCCATTCTCCCTCTGTTTTTATGAAAGGAGATAGCAACACTATGTAGCCCCTATTATTTACACACAAGTTGGGCTGGGCATTTTTTCTTCAGAATAAATTACAGTAACACAGCACCTGTTAATTCAGCTGCACTTTTGAAGAGAAAGAAGCAGATTTGCCATTTATACTTAGACATCTGCATTGTCCAAAACAAAGCAAAATAAAACAAAACAAATTATTTCCTCAACTCCCTTTAAAGTTAACATTATAATTAACTTAAAAATTGTCTCCTGACTTGAAGAAGGGACAGAAGTTATCCAAACAGAGTAAACAAGCAGCTTTCTCTGCAGTGAAGCCAACAACACCCTGCTGGTTTACATCTCAAGGGGGAAGCCTTCCACTGGGATTCTTTGATGTCTTTTAAAGACAGTAGACTTCCCTTTGGCAAGGTCCTTAAAAGGGCTTCTTTTCTCTACAAGGATTTCTATTTTTTCACAGAATGTTTAAGAACAGAGTGACCATAAGTCTTCTGTCCCTTCATTAAATTTTGTAGAAATTGACAAACATTAAGGCATTGAAGTAGCTGTATTCATATGCCTTCACAAACATAAATCACATACATTTATATGCCACATGTTACCACATTGTCTTATTTCCTTAAGGAAGTATAATAAAGATGTCTTCACAGAAAAATGAAAAAGAAAAAAGCCCCATGAAAAAAAAACAACTCATCCTCAGTACTTTCATTATAAAAGTTTTTTTTTCAAGCAATAATTAAAGAGTGATTATTAATAATTCATTAGAGAAGACTACCAACCAACTGCTAACAGAGGCAGCTCACAACTGTAGTATAAAACTCCAGGAAAAAAAAATAAAAAAAAATAAAAAAAGAAGAAGAAAAGCAAGGTAAATCACCACCTTTTATTAATGTTATTCATACTCTTCCAATTATGAAAATCCATTTCAGGGATGATGCTCTCAGCAGGATTACAAAGGACCTGTATCAACACTTCCAGCTGTTCCAGCCCTCCCCAACATCGAATCTCATTTAAGAAATGTTCTTTACAATCACCCCCACTTTCAGCTCCCCACCTAGCTGAAGAGGACTTCAGGCAGTAATATCCTCTTCTACCTCCATGACCAAGGACAATAAAGGCCATGGTACCACCTGTGCCTGCTATCAAGCTCCTACTTCTATCTCTGCCTGCAAGGCAAGTATTAAAAAGAGTTAGAAACATTGACAGGTCTAAGTCAAAAATTCATGGGAGGTTTTCTTAAGCTGGCTCTGTTTTCACTCAGTAATTTCCAGTCTTCTCTGTGCCTATACAAAGCAGACCATCACACCCAGCCACCACCACATCCTCCCCACCACCTGCTTGCTGCCCCGACCGAGTCACCGGTACTGTGGGACCATCCACCTTAGTGAAGGCTGTGGGTAGTGACATCCATAGGAACCTGCTGAAACATCAGCTTCTTCTCTGTGTAAAATGGAAAAAGCTGAAGGTCCTGAAGCCCATTCCAGTAGTAAAACTTAAACTGATGTACAAACCAATACAGGGGAATCACTGCAAATATGTCCTGTGGATGATGTCAGATCTGCCTAAACCTAGATAGCATCTCCTTGTTTGTGCTGATATCTATCAATCCAGCCCAAGATTCAGTCAATGTGAAAGGATATTTGTACGTAGATTTCCACAGTGTGACTTAAAATTGGCTTAAACTCAGGTAGGTTTTGAGCCTAGAAGAGGCATAAATTACTAGTATGATCTTTCCAACTGCCAGAGTAAAAAAATTATATATTCTAAAGAGTACTAATCATCTGAAAGAATTCTAAAATTATTCTAAGTGAAAATTATCATCTCTATGGGAGATGAAAGTTATAGAGGCAAGCTTCATTAAAATGCATAATTAGGTACAGGAAATACAAAAGACTGATCATAAAGCAGCACAAACTAAAGCCCTGAACTACTGAAAGTATTCCTGAAGGATTATCCCTGAGTCTTAAAAAGGTGCTTTGGATTTGATCAAGAGATTTTAAACCCGTGAAGAGAATGAGTAAAATTTAGGCTGAAGTTATGCCAGTGGGAGCTAGGTAACTTAAGTGTTGTAAGATGTGTTCTACATTTATAATATACAGGGAAATTTGCACACTGGCATTCAGGATGAAAGAAGTATATATCCAATTTAACTTACATTTATCTGTTTTTCTGTAATTTCATAGCATGAAGACTGTTTTCTCTCCAACCTTCCTTCTATACATCAGCTCCCGCCCCCTCAAGTCAATACCAAAATTTCACAAAATCACAGAATGGTCAGATGGGAAGGGACCACACTGGGTCATCTGGTTGAACCTCTCTGCTCAAACAGGGAAATCCCAGAGCACATGGCACAGGATTGTGTCCAGATGGTTCTTGAATATCTCCAGTAAGGGGGACACTACCACCTCTCTAGGCAGCTTGTTCCAGTACTCAGTCACCCGCACAGTAAAGTTCTTCCTCATATTCAGATGGAACTTCCTGTGCATCATTCTCTGCCCCATTGCCTCCAGTCGTAATGCTCAGCACCACTGAGAAGAGCCTGGTCCATCCTCTTGATGTCCTCCCTTCAGAGACTGAGAGATGTTGATGAGGTCCCCTCCCAGATGCCTCCTCTTGAGGCTCAATAGGCACAACTCTCTCAGCCTTTCCTCACGAGAGGTGCACCAGTCCCCTCATCATCTTTGTAGCCCTCCTCTGGAACCACTCCAGCAGCTCCATGTCTCTCTTGTACTGGGGAGCCCAGAACTGGACAGAGCATTCCAGATGTGGCCTCTCTAGGGCTGAGCAGAGGGGCAGGATCACCTCCTGGCAATGCTCTTCCTAGGACACCCCAGGATACCTTTGGCCTTCTTGGCCCCAAGGGCACTGCTGGCTTATGGATGGCTTGTTGTCCTCCAGGTTGTTCTCTGCAGGTCAGCCCCCATCCTGTACTGGTGCAGGTCATTCTTCCCCGGTGCAGCACCCTGCATTCACCTTTGTTGAATTTCAGATGATTCTTCTCTGCCCAGATCTCCAGCCTTCTGAGGTCCTTCTGAAGGGCTGCACAACACTCTGGGGTATTGGCCACTCCTCCCAGCTTTGTGTTCTTGGGGAACTTGCTGAGGAGGCCTCTGCCCCTTCATCCAAGTTATTGGTGAAAAGTTAAAAACCACTTTTATAAAACTACTATTTTATTTCTTTGAATTTATTAATTTAATTTCTCAGATTAACTTCTGCAGGAAATCTCAATAAGGAAAGGCTTCTTTTTAAGCAGCTAAACTCAAGTCCTTACTGTCTGTGCCACAGAAGCAGAAGTCACTTAAGAGCTCCCAGCAGAGCATGGAGAGCAATATGGGCCAACACCAGGTTACCCACAGGGCTTTTCTCTTGAGGCTGTGGTGCCAGGAGGCTCTGCACATACTTGCATCACCTCAGTAGCAGAGCAGCTTTTTACTTTCCCTGGACTACACATACATATTGTACTCCAAAGCAGACTTCACTGAGTGCCATTTTGCAATTGGCTTCTCATCCGCATGCACCCCAACCATGACCAAGGTGACCACCAGGTAGGACTGCAGCAGCAGCATTAGGTTGGTCAGTAGTCCTGGCACTCACAATATTCTCATAAAATGTTGCACAGTCTCTGTCACAGCCTGCAAATCCTTGCAAAGCACATGCACATCTGCACTGAGCTCTGAGTACATGCTTGGATGTTACAGGACTGCCTCCTCACAGTGTTACACTGCATAGAGAGATGCTGTATTTGATTTAATTTTTTTTCCCCTTATGCTCAGCCAAGAGATGTTCACTCTGACAGTTGTTTAATATTCTGTCTTAATTAGAATATTTCTATTTTTCACTAAAAGTGAGCAATTTCAACCTGCTGCAGAGTTATACTTTTCTATTACATACATATATTGGGTCTAATTTGCAAATATATATAAAAATTCTTTGGGGATAAAAATCGTGCTTATCTTAAACTACACCATACACTTCACATACAATATTTTTCTAAGAATTGGTGCGTACTTCTCTACCCATCATTTATTAATAGGTTTGCCATCTGTATTCATCTTTAAATTCCACCAATTAATATTCTCAAGCCTGGAAACACTGTGGGTACAGCTTTCATAATGTGCAAAATCTGATATGCAATTCATTTTACACTGAGGAATTTAACCCAATACCAAAGAGATTGTAAGAACAGATTTGTTGCAAAGACTTAAAATAAATTGATTTAGTTGGATGAGACAACTTTCACAGGCATTCATTTAAACACTAAACTTCACTAGCTGCACAGAGTTAACAAATGTGCTACAAAGCTCTTCAACTCCCACACAAGCTGACTCACACAAGATAACAAAACTATTAGTTCTTGAAAGAACTCTATATTTTTCTTTATTGTTCCTATGACTTCCCCAGTTTTGAGGGGCACAATTTCAGAAGTGTACACTATAAAGAAAGTGATGTTTGGAGATGGATGGGTGACCAGGTTATAAATGAAGGAAAACAGCCGTGATGACAAGTAGTTTATGTCATCACCCCAGCTGCAAAATTCATCCAAAACTCAGTAATTTATCCAGCAGTATCCATTATTTTTCCCACAGCTAGCAGCCCATCCAAAGCAAGCACAACCATTGCTGTTCAGTTCCTTCTTTTCACTGCATCCCTCTCATCTCATCCTTTTATTTTGTTTCTGTCATTTCATCAGTTGTGCCACATGCTCTCAGTTAATTTTCCCAGAATATTCATTTATGGGTCTAAGTGCCATTTCATGCAACTCATATGCTCTTTTATAATACTTTATTATCTCTATTCCTCCGGACTGAAGGAGCTTTTTTTTCTGATGGATCCACACAGACCTGTCAAATGTACATCTGAAGCCAATGGCTCATAAATGTCAAATATAGATTAGATATGTCTTTGTTTTCATTTTTATTTGTTTATATTTTATTGATATTCTCAAAAAGAGGCCTTACAGTTATTTCTAGGAGCATTATTTCTTTGCTTTGTATAATACATCTGAAGGTATTTTTACTAAAAGCAGTGTCTCCAAAGCAGGTAACACAAATGCAGCCTTGTGTTTTCTTTCTATTTTTTGTATGAATTAGGTCCAAATATAGATAAGTAATGAAAACAAAATAACAAAATCCCTGAGTGTTCTAGTCTTTTAGGCTGTGTGCAAGCTGGGGCACCTTGGGGCCCTTCTTCCAACCTCCTTGGGCTGTAATACGCACTCCAGAAATTTGGACTTGGGCAAGAGGCAGGCACACACCAGCTCCTTCACCCCGTCATCGCCTGTTTTCCCTGGAGTGAAAGCCAGAACACATGAGCCAGAGCTACTCATGACCTGAACCTTCAGGGGGCTGTGTCTGCAGGCATGCTGCTGTACCACATGCACCAATTCATTTACACACAGCATTAGAAAAATAAACAAAATTATTGGACCATATGAGATATTCCCCCTTGTCCTACCACTACATGCTATTGTAAAATGTCACCCTCTGTCTTTCTTGTAGGCTTCCTTCAAGTACTAGAAGGCTGGAATTAGGTCAGCTTGAAGCTGTCGCTTACCCAGGCTGAAAAATCCCAATTCTTTCAGCCTTTCCTCATAGGAGAGGTGCTCCATCCCTCCAATCATCTTGGTGGCCTCCTATGGACTTGCTCCAACAGATGGATGTCTTTCCTGTGCTGGGTATCCTAGAGCTGGATGCAGCACTCCAGGTGAGGTCTCACCAGCACAGAGTAGAGGGGCAGAATCCCGTCCCTCGACCTCATGCACACACCTCTTCTCGTGCAGCCCAGGATGCGTTTGCCTTTCTGGGCTGCAAGAACGTATTGCCAGGTAGACCCAGCCTCTCACCCACCAGCAGCCCCAAGTCCTTCTCAGCAGGGCTGCTATCCATCTATTCATCCCCATCACCTTACTCTTAGTCTTGTTAAACTTCATGAGAGTCCCATAGGCCCACTTCTAGAGCTTGTCCAGGTCCCTCTGGACACCATCCTCCCCTTCAGGTGTGTCAACCACACCACTCAGCTTAGTGTCATCTGCCAATTTGCTGAGGCTGCACTCAATCCCTTTGTCTATGTCATTAATAATGATATTAAATAACACTTTTCCTAATATGGTCTCCTGAGTGTCACCACTTATCACTGATATCCACTGGAATTTGAGCTGTTGACTACTACCCTATGTATATGACTCTTTGACCACTTCCTCATCACCAAATAGTCCACCCACCAAAGACATCCCTCTGCAATTTAGGGAGAAAGATGTTGTGAGGGACGGTGTCAATGGTTTTACAGAAGTCCAGATAAATGGTATCTGTAACCCTCCCCTTGGCCACTGTTGTAGTTACCCCATCAGTAGTTTGGTCGGGTACGACTTGTCCTTGGTGCAGCCGTGCTGGATGTCTCGCATGACCCCCGTGTTCTCCATGTGCCCTAGTACAGCTTCTAAGAGGATCTGTTCCATGAAAATTCATTACTGTGAATGAGGCTGACCACAGAGAAGCTGTGGATGTGCCATCCCTGAAAGTGTTTAAGGCCAGGTTTGGGTGCTCTGAGCAACCTGGTCTAGCAGAAGGTGTCCCTGACCATGTCTAGGGGGTTGCAACTAGATGATCTTTAAGGTCCCTTCTAACACAAACCATTCTATGAGTCTGTGGTTCTATGGATTGTCTTGTGCAGGTATCTCAACCAGAAAGTCAGGAACATCAAAAAACAGTCCAGAACAAAAATTACTATAAGAGAAAGCTGTTATAAGCTGTTATAAGAGAATGCTGCTTTCATGAAAGGAAGGACAAAGAAGCTGCCCAAGTAAAAGGTTGTGAGAAAGGATAAGAGAGAGGACTGGAAAGGGGGCTCCAGGAAAGAGCTGGGCACTTGAAACCAAGTGCCAGTCAGGTGCAGAAAGAGCTGATGACATGTCTGAAATGTGTAAAGATGGAAAGAATGGAAGAAAGAGAAGATTGTCTGTCTAAAGTTAGATTAAGATTAAATTTGAGTTTAGATAGTGATGTGAATTGCTCAAGTCTGGTTATGGGGAAATTACAGAAGGGAAAGAGGAAATGCAGTAGGTTTTTTGATCCATCCTGCCATCAAGAATGGGAATTCCTGGATCAGTCTTGTAGAGGATGAAGAGAAACAAAGAAAAGTCTGTGCTGATCTGTACATTGATATGTAGAAATAAGATTAACTGCAGCTACCACTTGATCTATTGATTAGATGCCACAAGATGATGAACTGCAAGATAATGGCAAGCTATTACCCAATTCAGTCTAGGAGCAGTGGAGTAAATCAATATATAGCAGATATTTGACTTTTATTGCTGGTTTGCAGGGAGGAAAACCTTTAAGTTGCTACATTCTTTTAGGTATGTACAATTCAGATATGCACCTTAGGAACTACATTTGGCTCTTAGATTTCATAGAACACTTAAATGTTTTTTCTTCAGTGGACTGACTGTACTATCATTATTGCAGCCTTAATCCCAGAAGTATCACTAGCTTCATTGTTTAAGCTACAAAATGGACTTCTACCTCAGAAATAAAAGGAGGAAAGTCACTATAAGAGATGCAGACAATACCTGGAACTTTACCATTACTGGAATTGCCAGCTTAAGTCAATTGAGGAATTCTCATAGAAATTCTGGAATATGTGGCTTTCATCCTGCTCCTTATGCAGACATTAGACCTTCCTGTCCTTTAAACTTAATGAATTTTGACAATGTTTATGATTTTTTTTTTCTAGGAGGTGGAAGAAGAATATTTTTGCAAATGTCACTTTGAATCTTTGGAGGGTTATAGCATTCTCAAGTTGAAAACCCAAATTGTAGGATCAGCAATATCAGTGACCAGATGTCATACATTTCAGTGCTGGGGATGACTATGATATAGTGTCTCTCCAGATTTAGAAACTTCTTGAAATGAGTTTTATGAAAGTTTTAAAAAGGAAGATATCAGCTCAAAATGTTATTACTTCAAATTAACACATTTCTTTGAAATAAACGATGGAAAAACATGGACAACTGCAGCAAGACCAGTGAAGAGCCATCAGTATGGTTGGGAGCTGGTATAAAGACAGGATGAGAAGGCTGAATTTGTTCCACCTGTAGAAAGAAGGCTCAGTGGAGCATGGTTCTGCTGTCTTCAGCCACCTGATGGAAGAGTACTGAGAAGATGAAGTCACTCTCTTGTGATGCAACCAAAAGCAACAGACACAAGCTGAAACATGCAAAATTTCCATTAAGATCTGAAAAATCTCTTTCACTGAAAGGGTGGTAAAGCAGTGGACCAGATAGCCCTGAGAAGTTATGGATACTCTGTATTTGGAGTTGTTTACAATTTGAATATATATGGCTCTAAGTAATTTGATCTAATTGGACCTGATGTCCACAAACTAATCTGTTTGAGCCTGCTGACACTGTATACATAGACTTCTGTGGTAGCTAAATCCAGCATTTCCCTGTCTTTCAAGTAAAAAGAGTAATGTTTCATGTTTTAAACCAGTCCCCTCCTAGCTTCATCAAGCTCCCTATATATCTAACATCAAGAAATTGGCTAAAAAGCCATTCTGCATTCAGTTTACCCAATATCTCCACAATTTCCAAAACCTTCATCATACCACAATCCCAACTTTCTCGTCTCCTGTTTGAAATGTATCAGCCTTTATAGTTTCTCATAAGGAAGCCACTCCATCCTCTTAATCTTTTTAGTTGTCTTTGTACCTTCTCCACACTGTTCTTGAAACGCAGAGACAAAAATGGCATTCAGAATCCCCTACCTTATTCTGGTTACCTTTTCTGATTATTTCCAACATTCTCTCAGCTATGTTTGCGGCTTCACGTCAATAAAAAAATCTATTTGGTTTAGTAATGAAATTGAAAATTATTAATCCCGTTGTGCCATGCATTAATTTTTCTGAGCTACAGTGAGAGCTTATATATGTACCTCAGCCTCAGTCACAAATTCATAGAATGGTTTGGATTGGAAAAGACCTAAAAGATCACCTAGTTCCAACCCTTCTGCCATGGGCAGGGATACCTTCCACGAGACCAGGTTACTCAGAGCTCCATCCAGCCTGGCCTTGAACACCTCCAGGGATGGGGCATCCACAACTTTTTTGAGCAACCTGTCCCAGTGCCTCACTGCCCTCACAGTGTAGAATTTCTTCCTAATACCTAATGTAAGACTACCCACTTTGAGTTTTGATACCATTACATAGTGTCACATTTTGAATAAGTTTACAAGTTTCTCATGACAATGAGCAGGTCTTCTATTTTTTTATGATGTGTTCATAATATTCTTAAGCATCCTGCAGGCCTGACAGGTAGGAATAACAGATATAGTATTAAATGTGAATTACTACGCTTTGGGGATAATAATAAGAAATTTTGCTACCAGTTGGTTAACTACCCAGAGATTTTAAAAAAATGGTTTTTTTAACTGATTATGTGATTGATCCTAAGCAAAGGTGTCAACACTGGAGGTGATTTTGGCATGACAAATCATGCAATTTAGGATTAACTGGGTAATGGAAAAAGAGGATTGTCATTACTGCCATTGGCAGTAGTGTCAACAGTAAATTCTAATTTGGAATGCTGTTCATCAGCTTGGTGACAAATTTCCACAAAAAGCTGGAATAGTCTAAAGGAACTGTTGTGGGGGTGGTGGGGTTGGGGGGAGGAGGAACAGCCAAAGAGTTCAGGTTATTAACCCAGCAAAAGAAAGATTCAGATGAGACACAATTTCTCTCTAGGAATATAAAAGGAGCAACATCAGGGCTGGAAAGAGCTATCTATATAAATCAAAGCAAAACACCAACACAAATGGCCATGAATAAATTTACATCAGAAATTGAAGACCAGAAACAGAAGAAAGAGGGCAGTGGGTTGCTACAGGAGGATTTAATGTTCAGTCAGTTATTAAAAATTGCTCAGTCTCTCCTAGATCGTGCAGACTTACTTGAATGGTTCCCAAGAGCAACCACTTTTTTCCAGCTGGGGACAGCCTAGCACCTTGCCCCTTTATCATAACAACAAAAACTTTATACTGTTTAGCAACCCAACAGGTTTCTGCTGGATTTACTAGTTTCATAAAGAAGCCTCAGCAAATAATAAACCTCTAAAATTCCAGAAACTAAATAGTGGGTGGAAAACCATTCCCATAAAAGATTACACAAAGATACAAAATATTCAAAACAAGATGGATATTTTTATCCTTAGGGCTATAGATCTATTCAGTCTGAAAAGTTGCCATTGTCTGTATCTGCCCTGAACTTGTTCCTCTCTCTGTGAAAGCAATGCTATGGAATTCTATTCAGCAAGAGATCTGTTTGGTCTCAGCTGGAGAACTTTGTTTAACTGCTTTTTAATAGCTCTTGAGAGAGTTTAGAGAGAAGGCATGTGCACACACATGCAGAAACAGTGTTGGGAAGTATTCTCTTGTGAAAGGACAGGAGCAGTGGGCCTGCCCACCCTGGGGAGAGCCTCTGACATCTGCTCACAGATACTGACAGCCAGGACATCATGAAGAGAGAAGCTCTCACGTGGTGATATGCCTCAGGCTCTTCCTTCCAAGGAAATGAGACAGTGAACTGTAGGCTATCCCTCCTCAGGAAGCTGAGAAGCCGTTTACACAGGAAGAATCAAAGATCTGGTTCTAGCAGCCCACAAACTAAAATAAAAGGTGAAGTCCTGCCTTCCTGTAACATATTTTCATACTGCCTGCAAAGTTCACTTTTCACTCAAATATTTCATAGGTCAAATACAGAGAGGAGCATGAAGTGTGAACTATCCCTCAGTTCATGCCACAGTGCTTATTCTGGAAACCAAGTAGGGTCTTCAAATGTAACTTTTGTTCCTTAAGATCCTGATGACTTTAGAAGAAGTAACACACTGGCATTTATGAGAAACTAGAAATTTATTTGATCCATTTTTCTCTCCTTCTTGTTAATAATCATTGCAGCAAAATAATTTCCACTGCAAAATGGCCTCATAATTTTTTCAGTCCTCTGCCTGGGTTATTACTACATACAGCAATCCTGTGGAAATGTGGGGAAGCAAATATTGGCCTAGTATATCTGTTAAAGTCTATGAAGTTTGAACATAAATAGATCAATCCATATTCGAAAGTCCTATCCTCAAATTTTTGTTTATTCAGTATTGCTCCATTCATTCACTTCAACAAAAGATTCCAGACAGTATGACAAATCACGATTATAGGCAGGCTAAGTGCTTCAATTGCCTCTTTCCCTGTGGTCTGAGCAGGAAATGATGATCACTCATCTATGAGACATCACAAAAATCTTTCTTATTGAGAAATAAAATGGGTTTTTGGAGAATGGGCAAATGTTCCCGTGAATCAGATAATTCCGCCCCTTGGCAACTTTTCAAAAGTTACCAATATCAGGCAGAAAGTCAAAGAGTCATGAACTGGATATGGGCAAGCCCTCCCAGGGAATGAAGACAAAAGCTTGAGGATGCATGTACGTGTCCTACAAGGAAGCTTTCAGATCAAGATCCTTTCTGACTCATTTCTGGTGTCAGCTCACTGTAAGTTAATGATCACTTTGACTTTTCAAAAGAAGCCAAAATTTCTCTCGACTGATTACTAAAGCTGCACAGAGCATATTATTAACCACATAAAGGCCTGATTTTGTCACTAGTAGCAACCAGGCTTGCTGCTCTACCTGCATCTCATAAAAGCCATGGGGGTTTCCTGTAAACTTAAAAGCCTGCTTCAGACACCTCATCTCACACAGGACCTGTGTGCCTCAGTAGGATGCCCAGTCTCCAGGGAGACAAGCTCGGGTGTGGGGTCTCTGGTCACACCTTCTCACTGCTGCAAAACTGTGACTGACACCAGTGATACACCAGAAACTCAATGAAAAGCAAAACATCAACTTTCAATCTCAAAGTTATCCTTCACCCTCTTGCCTTCATAAGAGTTCCCAGGAGCTGGATGTTATTTCCCTGAATGCTTTCAGCTGTAATTTCAATCATCGGCCTTCTTTTGCTATGCAGCATGCCTGCCCTGTACTTCACCCAGGTGATGCAAATCCAGCAGCTGTCCACAAAGTCTTGAGTTTAATTTGTGCCAGCACAAATGAGACAACTATGAGACAACTTATAGCTAGTGAGATCAATATTCATAGGTGTGCCTCTCCTCTGGAAAGTCATCCATGCATTCAGAAGGTGCAAGGCCTAGCCAGGGACATTGAGGGAACCAAGAGGACTCCCACAAGCTGGCCGGACAAAGTTCTCCTGCTGCATCCCCTGGCCAGCTGGGGCTGCAGCCTTGTGCCACACAGCTTAATGAATCTTCTCAGAAAGGTGGCCACTGACTGGGCATGGAGCAGAAGCAAAAAAAGGAGCAACTGGTGGAAGTTTCCCGGCCTTGCACAGTGCATGGCTCACCAAGGACCAAGCTGCTTACTGGAACTCTGCAGTGCCTCCAGACCTCTACATCCAAGACTTTAACCTCACCTTCCTATCCAAGCCCCCTGCTCCATTACAGCCCAACTCACAAACACTTCATTGCAACTTCTCATCGAAGCTGCTTTCCATCCACAGACAGGTATCTCTGTAAGTGGCTATATAGCTGCCATTTCAAAATGAAATACACTGTGCCCCCAAAAAAACCAAGTGTGGTGATGGAACAGGCAGTTAGTTTAATTCAAAAACTGAGTAAAGATATAAAGCTCCTACTCAGAGAGCACAAGGCTGACAGAAGAGAAAGTCCTGTTTAGTTCTGTTTGCATTTTTTCTACCAGAAGTGTAGAACCAGTGCAACAAGTGTAATTTACTATAATTTAATTATTCAGGCAAGTGTCCTCTCTACTTTTATTTGCTGTTACCCTGAAATAAGTTATTGAATTCTTAGAAGGAAAAACAACAACTTGTGAACAGAGATGCAAAAAAACCACCCAACCAAATAAACCAGTATTAGCTCTTTTAAAGTATAAGGAACAATACTTTAAAGAATATATTTACAAAAATATGGTTATTTTTAGCATATCATTCACTTTCAAGTATGCATTCCTGTTACTATGAAATAAAGGATTAAATTAACAATAAATGATAAAATATCAATTCGCTATTTAAATTAGATTTTACATTTGTAATATCGTTCACTCTCTTTTGGTTTTCTAATCATTTCTTGGACTTCTTTGCATATAAAACCAAAATAAATTTAATTGAAATTGACCTTTAGCACAATCAGTCTTCAGCAAATTTCTGCAAATTGTCCAAGTATGTTTGCACCAGGAATGCAACCTCCTGCTGCCATACTAGAGAAAAGAATGAGTAACTTCTAAAACAGCACCAAACACTCAACTAAATTCCTCAGACCTGCTAGTTTTCCAGCCATGCTTATAATTTACTAAAACATCATCATTTTTTTCACCATCACTTTCCACTTTTCCCCTTTTTTTCCATGAAGCATGCTTTATGTACAAATGCCTATGGCCAAAAATTGTCACAAGCTTTTTGTGGCAATTCACCATTCAATTAACAAATTATGTTTTAAGCTTCAGCAGACACAAACCCAAACTGTTTTAATTTTAAAAGTGTATCCATAGAAATCTTCTAGCACATTGTAAACTGCCATTGGAAATATCTCTGTGTTTTCTATATTTTCATTTTCCTGGTTGAGTATAAAACTGCAGTTGTGCAGTTCATACCTAGCAGTAATTTATATGAGATAAAGAACATTTTAAGTTTCTTTCAAATGAACAATATAGAATTAACCACCTTGTGGGGACATGCTTCATTATTTTCTCATCTTCAAGGCTGACAACATTAAATCTCCCTTGTAATTTTTAAGCTCTTTGACAGACAGGATACAGTGTCTGCACACAACCTCAAGAAGAAATAATAATGTAGCTATTACATTTATTCATGTATTATGTACTACAGGAATATACAATTAGTTGAAAACAAATAACTTTTCCATTTTTCATTAGGTTGTATACACTCTTCTTCAGTATTATCTGTTACAAATGATACAATATCACGATGATGCATTATCAAAGTTCAAAGCTGGAGTCTCTTAGAGCTGGAGTCTCTCAGAGCTGGAGACACTAGTAATGGGGTATTATTAATGTCTTGAAAATAATCATGCATGCAATATGGTGGATGATTCTGCTTTAAACTGTGTAGCTAAAAACAACATTTATGGGAAACATTTTAATATTTCCATTATTTGAGTCCAAAATAAACACATGTCCATTTCAGATGTCTCCATTTTCTCAAATGAAAAAAGGATATAATATATTGTTAACAGACAGAATATCTGCTGTACTGGAATCCGTCATTTTAGCAAAGAGAGCCTTAGAAAACAACACTAATTTGTCAGTGTTACTACTCAAGCTTTGGAGGTGAGCATAATATTGTGCAGATTTTGTTCACTCTTAAGGAATTTTATTTTTATAGATGTTAGGAAAAATTTCTGTGTTTTATTTGAAGTCATGCTGAAACTTTTCAGACCTGCTTTTGCCTTGTATCTGGCAATCCACTATGATTAACTGCAAAATCTCTGCATAAGCTACAGCAAGTCTGAAGAGGCACATTCCATTATTGTCTTCACTGAACCAAGCATCCCACTTCTCCTTTCCACCTGGAAAGTGTTAAGGGTTGAACATTCGGTATCACAGCAAGAAGGTGACGTGCCAAAGTGCTCCCTAGCTGGCAACTCTGCAGCCAGGATGACAAACTCTGCAGAAAGAGCATGACCTCCAGGTGGCCAGCCCCAGTCAAAACAACCCTTGGTACTACACTTCCAAGCCTTGTGGCAAGCACTGGATGAACCTCTGTGGAAAACATCCCTACTCACAAAGCTATTATCACACTCTTCCAGGGGTATTATCGAGTGCCAGCGTCTCATCTAAGTTTAAAACTGCAGAGAGGCCAGGGTTAATGCAATCTTTTAAAACACAAAAAGGATCAATGATTTACCTTTTTTCTGTGTGAACCTTATTGCAACCTTGGCTAGAGACACAAGGAAAATCTTTTATGAGATTATTTTTAGGGTATGGCATTTTCTTCTTAGCTTTGAGTTTAAGTTTTGTTGAAAGACTGAGTTTCTTTGGGCTGCCTCTGAAACAAAGTTTAAGCAACAGTTGCCCTGCTTAGTGCAACTTTTCAAATCAACTTTTACCTTTCTTATATAAGAAACCAGAGACTGTTATATTGAGGAAGCTGAAGAAAAAAATGTAGCATGAATTCTTCCTCCAATACCACCATCTCTAGGAGAATTTGTAATGAAAACTGGTAGACCATTTTAAACAAAGTTATTTTCAATGTAATTAAGAAAAAAAAATCTCCGTTTTCAATTACTTTCTGATTAAGTTAAAGGGTTTTCTTTTATGTGCGCGTGTGTGTGTGTCTGTGTGTCTGTGTGTCTGTGTGTACATGAAACTCCAGCAAGTACCTGATGAGTTTGTTGCAGTTCATGTTACTGTACAACAAATCTGCCTTCACATGTGCTCTGAGTGAGATATTGGATGTATTTTTAAGGAAATTCAAAGCAACAACAAAGGCTTATTTTGCTTATTTCACTACTGTCAGTCTAAGGTGACTTTTGGTTCTTTATTGGCTTTTAAAGGTGGTCATGTTTATTAAAATAAAAGGGCCAAATTCCTGCTTTCTGACAGTTTTGTGCAAAAAATCTGGGAATGGTTCATAACCATTTCTCAGTAGGAAAATGAAGGCACCTCTTGTGCAAAGCAGGGAGCCTGTTGCAGGGAACTCCAGGTGAGCTGCCCTGTGCACACTGCTGTGCAGGGACACCAGCTCACCTCCATCGGCCCAGAGCCAGCACACACTGTGCCTGGATGGCTCTCAGAGCCAGCACCAACCTCCCCATCCCTTGCTGCACCTCCAGCTCCAAGGGCAGCACACAGCCCTGCTGCCTCTTGTGCCCACAGCACATTTATGCCCTGATATAAGGTGAGATATATACTAAGAAGGTATCGACAGCTCTAAGTCTCAACTTTTGTTATCTCAGTCCTTAACTTCCTGATCGCTTTGTGTTTGAGCTCATGCCTGTCAAGCTGGCTGACTTGTCTTCTTCTGTATCAAAATGAAAGCATGGCTAGTTTAAAACGGCTGACAACAAAATCCTCTAGTCTAAATGAAAGAAAACAAAACAAAACAAAAACCCTACCTCAGCATAATCATCTCTCTACAGCATGAGAATGAAAATAGTGACAGCAATCCGCAGATTTTTAAATTATTTTTATTGATTCTTATTGATGTCGTTGCTGAAATGTGAACAAAAGATTGAGTCATTCACTGAGATCTATTCAAGACTTTTCTGATAGCTTAACCAATAATAAGTCTATAAAATACTCAGCTGGGTGGAGGCAGAGATCCTAAAGGGTATCCTTATAATAAGGGAAGAGTTCACAGAGCTGCCACAGTGTACTCACCCTTGAGTACTCCAGATGCATTTCTGCATAGGCTGAAGGGTAGAGTACCAGCATGGGCATCGACTGCTGGTTCTGCCCTGCTGCTGTGTACTTGGATTGCATGGCCAAAGTCTGGTGGCCAGGGACCTACAGAGGCAGCTTCTATGAGAAGATGATAAAAGCTTCCTCTTTGACCATCAGAGCCAACCCCTGGTAGCTCCAAAGATGCATGAGCCACTGGTAAAGGCTGGGCCAATGAGATGTGGTGGTAACACTTCTGCAATAACATATTTAAGAAGAAAAAAAAAAAGCCCACAAGTTATTGCACAGTTATAATTGAGGCCAGAGAAGAGCAGGGTGAGAACAGGTGAGAGGAACAACTCTGCAGACACCAAGATCACAAAAGAAGGAGGGGTAGGAGATGTTGCAGTTGCTGAAGCTTGAATTCCCCTGCAGCCCGTGGTGAAGTTGTGCCCCTGCAGCCCATGGAGGTCCATGGGGGTGCAGACATCCACCTGCAACCCATGGAGAAGACCCACACCAGAGAGGGTGGATGTCTGGAGGAGGCTGTGACCCTGTGGGAGTGTGGAGAGAGAAGCCTACACTGGAGCAGCCTGTCCTTGAAGGACTGCAGCCCATGGGAGTGACCCAAACCGCAGCAGTCTGAGGGGGACTGCTCCCCATGGGACAGACTCACATTGCAGCAGCCTGTGGAGAGCTGTTGTTCATGAGATGGAGCCACATCAGAGAAATTCATGGAGAGCTGTCTCCCATGGGAGGGACCCCACAGTGGAGCAGCAGAAGGGCTCCTCTCCCTGAGCAGCAGGAGAAACCACAGGTGATTAACTGATGGTAAGCCCCATTCCCTGCCTCCCTGCACTGCTGTGGGGAGGAGACAGAGCTGGTACAGAGGGGAAGTTGTTTTTAAGGTCTTATTTTACTTCTCATTATCCTGCTCTGATTTTGTTAGTAATAAATTCAATTAATATCTCTAATTCCAGCCTGGTTTGCTGGAATTTGGTGAATGATCTCTTCCAGTCCTTATCTCAGCTCATGAATCCTTCATTATATTTTCTCTCCCCTGTCCAGCTGCTGAGAGAAGCTTTGGTGGGTGTCTGGGGTCTGGCCAGCGTCAACCCACTACATAAGGGAAAGGCAGATATGGAAATTTATTGTTTTTAGTAGTAAGTTATGATTTGACTAGCACAAGGAACTTATTTGTTGAATTATCTTTAAATCATCACATTTCAGAGTAGAACCACACTTTAAATACAGGAAATTTTATTTGCTGTATATGTATTATGTTATTAAGCATAATTAAAGTTGAAAGCCATGAGCCACACTCGAAGCTACTTCAAGGCTATAGAGCAGTTCTGTGGCCAACAAAATAAAGTACCATATGCTGGAAAAGTCAGCAGCAAGAAGTAATACACTTAGTAGCCTAAACTACAGTATGCTGTGGGCCATTATCTGTGCAAATAATTCAGAAATGAGTAATGAATAACTATTCTATTCTAAGAAACAAGAATGTGACTGCTAACATCATCATTTCTAGATATGCAAATTGCAAAAAATGAAACCTAAACTTTGGAGAACAAAACCTCTCTTTTTTATGGGTATAAAATTCTATAGTGCCCTGTTTGAGGCATCTCAAAGATATCATATCTCGCTAAAGTATTTCACCTCTTGACTTTTCTAGAAGCCTTGCTGTGATTTTTTCAGGCACTAAGTCACACAGAATATTCTATGTTTCCTTTGTACCCTCAGAAGTAGACAACAAAAGCTTTTTTTTTCCTTTTTGCTATGTTTTATTCATAACCATTGAAAAGAAAAATCGAAACTCTGGTGTGAGTCACTCTTTAGACTTTTCTATTAGAAAATTGAATCAGAAGTGTAAATGGTTTCAGACACAGATACCCAAGACCAGCACTGGAAACAGAGCAAAAACTAAGGCAGACCTGGAAAAGGCAGTTTTAGTGCAATGTTTTAAAATGCAACTGAAAAGAGATTTGCACCAGGATTACCACCATTAATAATTCACTAATGAAAGAAGTAAGGGCTATCTCTGAGACAAAAAATAATAGCTGGAGGCTTCATCAGACTCCAGAAGAGAAGTGTTTTACCACACGCATCCTCCTGCCCCAGCTCTGGACTCTGAGCACCCTCGAGGTAATCAGCTCTCCCCAGAAAGGTCACCACTGGCAAGAGTGTGCAAACACAATCCACAGTGAGTCTCCCTCAGCCAGAGGTATCCGATCTAATGCTCTGGGATGTTTCTCAGCTGAAAGAGAGTTTCTCCATCTCTGTTGGAACAATCCCCTTTCTTGACCTGCATAGCACTGAAATGATGACAGCCAGAGCCTGATTCTGATACTCTGCTATTTCTGATATCTGGTACTTGGTAAAAATGCCCTCTAGGCTAGAGGATATACAACCCATGTTCCCAGCCAACAACACAGTTTGCATTAGCAGAATGTACTGAACTGTGGCTGGCTTCAGTCTTCTACATTCATAGGTAGTCACGAGGAATAAATCACACATTAGAGAAGCTCAACAGTTTCATCAGCTTATATCTGGAGCCAGGTTGTCCCTAGGTATGTGGAGCACAAAACTTCAGCTCATTCTAAGCAAAGAGCCAAAGAGATAATGAATCAAAGCAGGATCTCTAAAGAAGCTGCTATCTGACTTGTTCCCATTCCTCTAGCTCTGCACAAATGCAACTAATGAAATTTTGAGAAGAAATTGTGTATTTTTTCTGGAAAAAAAGAAAAAGGAAGAGGAAAGGATCCTGGGGGCTACAAAGTTAGAACAGCTTCTGTGGAAATAAATCACTGACTGAGAAAAATATAGTAGTTATGAGATGTTTAGTCAATTTGTCACTATTTAGATTACACTACATTGGTATAAGCTTTTGTGAACACACCAGGGCTGTGATAAGGAGGGCTATAGAAAAACCTGTGCTATGTAAACCTATGTAAATAACAGTGAAATATTTAAAATAAATCTTTTACTTACAATATTTATTTCTTTATTCTGATTGTATTAAGCAACACTTGTGAACTTATCAGTGGTGGGGTTTTTTTCCAAAAGAAGGGGCACCCCCCACTGTGTTCTACCATGTGTGGACAGAGCAAAAAAATCATTCACATTCCTTTAAATACCACAAAACAAAACAGATAAAAGCCCCAATGAGCTCATCTTTCTATAAATACTATTACATTTGTGTCAAGTACTTTTTATATCCAATGAACTGTAGCCTTAGAATGTTAATAAAAACCATAATGTTTGGGTCCTTAGTTCATAGTTTAAAAAACTTACAATTGATAACAGGAGTTGAATGTATTTTCTGCACACTATTTATCCACTTAAAAAGTGGGGGTGGGAAGAAAGCAAGGAAAGCACCGGGGGCCTGATCCTGCTCCCATGAAAGACAGTGGGAAGTTTTCCTATTGGCTACAAGATGCTGGATTGTGCCTTTGGTTTTGCCAGCAGAACTGTATGTGACTTTTCGTTTCTCTTGTGGCTAAAACACAGTCATTTGCTGCCCTCTAGAAGCAAACTGACACATATACTTTATTTTACTTCAATACAGGCCTTCTCACTGTAATTTTAAAAATGCACCTAACAACACCTAACAATGACGAGCAATATCAAAGGACTAGAGGGAAGTGAGGAACTACAAGGTACCGAGAATTTTGAAGTGTTCTCTAAATTCAGTTATTATTTGATATCACCAGTTATTCAGTTTGAAATATGTTATAGTGTCATGTATTGCTCCTGGGATTATCAAACTTTCAAGAAGAAATTAATTCAAATGATTGCTTTATTCTGCTTGATAAAACTGAAAATTAACAGGACAGAATCATGAGTGCTTTTAAATAAAGCTCAACCCTTACCACTCTGACACAGGACACTGAGAGGAATGAGGAATTCACCAGGTTAGGATGAAAGAATCATAAAATAAAGTCAGTGAGTTTCAATTGATAGTTAAATCTTTTATTGCCTCTAAAAGTAGTAGCAATCTCATATATTAATAATGATTATTTACCAAGTGTTTAGAATTTTTTTCAATTTCATTTTGATTTTATTAGTAGTGGGGAACAAAAGGCTAAAAACCACTGGGGAATTGCTTGATTTCCATAAACTCCCCAATGAATGAAAATTAGGAATTAAATTTATCTTTAAAAAAATTTAAAAAATTAAAAAATAGATAACCCCCAAACCTTCTAACTTCAGCTCCAAGGGGTTAAAGAATCCAAGCATGAAAGCAATGAATGAATAGCACTCAAATGGCAAGATACCATTTAATTATCATTGTGTAATGCAATTAGATTACAAGTTACAAGTATACAGTTTTCTTAGATTTTTATTTATTCATTTATTCATTATTTTATTTCCATCACAAGTGGATTTTATGTGTGAAATGTATGAAAATAGAAATATTGTTCTATGAGTCCAAAAACAGCCAAAAGTTGTTAAGTTGTACCTCACACCATGCTCATTGCTGTATTATGTTCCCTGAAGTGACAAAGGACTTGCAGACCAAGTCTTGAACAGCTGAAAAGTGTTTGATTCTCTTTACATCTGACTAAAAGAAAAAATGCCCATTTAAGGAAATATGCATTAACCAACCAAAAATCAATTCATAATTAGCAGCCATTTTAAAAAAAATTGTCTTAGAATCACCAAACTGTTTACATTGGAAAAGCAACATGGCAAGTCCAACCATTAACCCTTTTTTTTCTTCTCTTCTTTGGCAACAAATACAAGCAGGACAGGCTTGCAACTTTAAATCTGAGGTTAGGTACTCATAAGATACAAACTGAATGTGATATTGTGCTATATGTCATTTCAGAGACAGAGAAAGACCTTCATATTAAGATTTTGGTAGGTGAAATATATTTCTGATGTCTCATTTAAATGTCAACATTTAGGTAAAGTGAATCTGTAGTTGCTTATATCTCCTAATAAGCATTCCTTAGTAATGCCAATGTTTCACACTTTACAGAATGAGTCTGGGTATCTCTCCCTTGAAGTGTAAATCAAAGATTCAAGAAGTCTTTCTAAGTACACTCTCCCCTTAACCAGATCACTATTTTTGCTTCTAATTGACTTGTCTAAAATCAAACATTATTTTAAACTCGGGTAAGGTAAGCATCAAGGCCAAGACCAAGGGTCCAAGAGTTTAAGCGTGTTTCTTGTGAATTAAAAATAGTTGAACAGTCTTCCAAAGAATGGCAGTGAGATAGAGTTTGATCACTTTGATTATTTGAGTCAACTGAAAGGTAAATAAATGTGTACATTCCCACACTAAAATATAAACAGAAGGTGGGTCATGCATGTCAGGCCCTGACCAATCCAGACCAGTGTAAGGTTAACTATTTTAAACACCCTTAAGGAGTGAATGTCAAGCCAGGCACTCCCAAAGTTTTCTCAGATTGCTGGCTGTGGAGTTTTCAGCTAACTAAAGTGTGGTGTGGATGCCACCAAGTGGTAGCTGTTATCACATACCAATGTCTTCAGCATGGCCTCACTCTAAGTTAACACTTCAATTGCAGAAAATATTCCTGGTACAGGCATTTGCCAAGAATGGAATATTACTATTTCAAAAAGAGGAAAAAAATTCTCTATATAAAAAGTTTGATTCCTACTGCTAATAACAGAACTGCCATGGACTTAAATGAAACCAAGTCCAACTTCCTTTTGAAATCATATAAAATACTTATAATCTTCTAAGAGCAAATTCAAACTTGATCAAAAGACCAGATCTGCAATTCAGATTTACAGGAAACTTGCAGAGAGATCCCAGGTGTACCTGGAAGAGACCCTGTGTGTATAACTGATTCTTTGGGTATATATACACTGTCATAGGGCCATGAGACAAATCCAAGTATTGCTTAATTGTCTTATCACTACCCTGTTTTTGTCAGCTGCAAATTGCTCCCTCTCAGACAAAGTATAAGCATAGTGCTGGGAATAATTTCCTCCAGGGAATGATCACAAAAGCCTGTTGGCTGAAATAGCTCTGGTTTTGCCATGCCCATTTGCTCTGCGATTAACTCCCTGTGCTCTCTACTATCCTTCAACATGATTGCAGCAAGGATTGCAAATATCTCATAAACCACATCTCAGGACATATATAGCCTCAGTTCCATGCTATAAGAGCACTCATGAGGGCTATTTCATGCCTTTGCATTATTTCAGCCACAGTGGCTTGGCAAGAAGCCCACAGGATCCATGCAAGCATACAGCAGAGAGGTGGGCAGACTCTGCCCCTACTGAGCCAGGAATTACAGCAAGGGTATAAGACAACCCCTGACACTTGTTGAGATTTCTGGGAAGAAGTTGCTTATGTGAGAAGCAATTTAGAAACACACCCTGCCTATGATCTCATTCTTGGAGAACATTATAGACATCCTTCAGGAATTCTGCCATGACTACCACGTAAGTCTGACATAGAAGACATGAAGAACCTTCCATCAAAGGTATTGCACCTGGTACGTGTTGGAGATACCTGGTTCAAATACATGGGCTCCATCCATACCATCACTCTTCCAACCTCACTCACTTCAGTTGTGAAAGACCTAGGAGAAATTCCCTGGCTGCTGAATGGGGCAATCAAAGAACTCTGTACTCCCTGCGCTACTTTTCAGGCAGCCAAGTGACTTGCCACCAGTTTTGTAGTTTAATAAATACCAAATTGAAAGTGAATAATTCTGACTTGCTTGTTCTTGTTGATTCATACTCATCATTTCAATAATAAAGTATGTCTGGAAAAAAAACTATTTACTAATTAAAATTATGTACTATGTTAATAATAACAGTGTCTATTTAATTAATGTGTTTATTAACACAGTTATCTGAAAACAAAAGGCAGATTAGATTGCTTCTGGCACTAGCCTGAGGGGAATGGCAAAACAGCCTGGCTCCACTGCCTACCTTCATCAATCAGAGCCCTGGAAAGCTGAGCAGGCTGTGACAGTGGTACTGCCACTGAAGAAAGGAGAGACAGTACTGCAGAAAGAGTAGCAGACCCACTATCCAAAACTTCTTTTCCTCACCATCTATATATTATGCTCAAATAAATACTTTGCTTTTTACTAAGGACTTCCACTGAGGTGTGTAGTAATAGTCTCTTTCCAAAAGTCCTCTCTGCCCTGTCTTTCCAAGAACAGAAGCAGATTGGCATAGACCCTTTGTCTTCAGCAATGTTCACAATGCACCCACACAGCTCAGGAACCATGAGCAAGCTTCGGGTGAGGCATTCTGACAGCCTAATCTTGAATTTCTGCAGTGCAACCAACAAAAACTGGAGCACCATTTGTTGATACTAATGAATAAGAACATTCAGAATCACATAAACAATGAATCCAGGAAACAGATATTTTCCAACTCCTTCCCTGGAATAGGAATCAGTACTCACCAAACATTACTGAGATCATGGTCTGCATCACAACAAATAAAATAACCTGAAATAGAGTATCTAACATCATAAACCAGTGTCAACAAAGAACATATTAATCTGTCCAGATTTGAGCAGTAGATCTTAATGATAAACAAGAAAAAACATGGATTAATCAGGCTGGGGCAGCAAGCCAAGGACTCAGGGTCCTACTACATAAATAAGAGTTTGAGAGAAACAAGTCTGAAAGTTTACATGGTAGAAAAAAAGTGGAGCAACACTGAAGAAAACCTTACTGTCTTGACAAATCACTGAAAACAAGACTCATTAAAAAAAAACTGTACAGCAGTATGTTCCAGACATATTTTGGATTTCACCTTTGAACTTAGTTTTCATAAAGAGAAGCACAGAAGCAGTAATACTTACACAGAGGTAAACAAGGAACCAAACAAAAGAACTCCTCTTTGTTTATAAAAAAACTAGCACCTTAAAAACATGGGTGCCTATGCTGAACAAAGACCCTGTTAGCCCAGCATCCTGCTTCTGACAGAGGCTAAAACTCTATTGCAGAAGTAAAAAAGCAACAGGCAAAATGCATAAATCATCAAGAGGCTGCTATGCTTTCACCAATACTGACAAAATGGATGACAGAAGGTTACACCAGCCTGCGGGTATTAGCCTGAGGAAACAATGTTTTACTGTTTTTCTAATTATGTTGACAATTTTTTCTCTAACAAACCAACTGATTTTTTAATTAAGATATCTGAAACTTGGTGTTGGAGACTTGTGCATCAGAGAAGGATGTTTCCCAAAAGCTGCTTCTTGTTCCTGGGAAAACACAGAGCTAGGAATAAGAGGTGGTCTAGTTCCTGCATTAAGGGAGCTGCAGACCCAAAGAAGTGAAATAGCATGAAGAGGGAAATGGTTGCAGAAGGAGAAAACACTTCAAATTATTATATCTAAATAATGCCCAATCTGCTAGGAGCTAAATTTTTCTGCTAAAATAATGTCGTTTGACATTCAAGGTCTACGGTGATTGCATTTCAATGTATACAATGAGTTGATAGCATAGATGAACAGGAAAATGGAACATCATAAAAAAGGTTTAAAGATTGCAAAAAAAAATTCTAAAGTTATAAACATACTATGAGAAAAGAAGTAGTAACATGAATATATAGACAGCTCATCAACTACATACAGATTTATCAACCACAGTGCACAGATGAACCTCTGGACCTCCATGGATCACTCTGTAATTACTATACCATATGAATTAACATCAGTTAAAAAAACAAAAGCTGACTGAACACTCTGTTGGTATTTTACATATATCTAGAACACACTCACGGATGAAATTCCAACCCAGAAATATGGTTTCATCTTACTAATGGCTAAGGCATTCCCTAAATATGATGGAAGAAATTCTATCCCAATTAGGGTTACTGAAGTTTCCACAGAATTATGCACACCTTGTTTTTCTATACAGTAATGACAGGCAATTCTTTACTGCTGCTGAACACTGCTGGAGTTACATACTGTTGTTCAATAAACCAGTACAGAGAATTTACTCAAGCTGATTTAAGTCAGGAGGAGTCTGTTGCTTATCCTCTGGAGGAATATTGGAAAACATTGTCAACTGGATATTTCAGAGCTTTCTTATCTGCAGAATTTGTCATTTAGAAGATGTCATCATCTTTAGTATGTTATTCTGGAAACTTACTTAGAGGTAATGAGCAGGAAATTTGGCATTACTTTCAACATAATTCTCCATAATTATTTCTAAATCATAGTACAAAAATATTTTTCCACTCCATGATTTATGCAGCTTGTGCTCTTGTACACTCTGATGACTCAAAATTTCAACAGGCCCTTATGACATTATTTTCAACTTTCTATGTGCAGCTGGAGTGGGTGGTGGGCCATATATTCCAGGACTATCTACAGCATCATATTAAGAACTATTAATTCAAACCATGTGTGAAGTCAGCATATACAAAAAAAGTTTTTTAATGTCTATGCCAAGTACCATACTTCAGGACTGAAGCAGAATAGCTTGCAATAACTGAAGATGAACTGTCATTCCTCTCTCATGTCTTACTCCAATGACAAATACTTCTTGAACTTTAATCACAAGTAACTTTTCCTTATTTTCAGTCTTTTAGCCTCTCATTAAATGGCAGTCTGTTTCTCATCAACCCATAATTTGAAGCAAATAGAACTGTACTTCTTTTTACTGTTTGTAAATAGAACTGTACTTCTTTTTACTGTTTGTATAGCACCATTCTGCTGTTTATTAAGAATATCTGGGTATTCTGGAACTTGCTTTGCTTGACTGTTCCTGGGTGATGAAGTCCAAACATGCCCTAAGTAGCAGAATAGATGTTTTCAACTTTCGGAGCTCTTAAAATTTGTGAGTGACAGGTCCTGCTGGAGTACAGGTCCTTGTGAAGAGACAAGGCTACCTCAGGAGACCAGGAGATTGTCCAAAGAACATGTCGAAGGCAATGATTTGTAATTAAGCACTTGAGAGCAGGATGCTATCTGAGCACAAAAATAGTGGGGAAAAAATGAATTAACAGGATAAGCCTTGCTCTGGTATGTCAATTGTCTGCATATAGGGTAAAGTGCTCAGATGTAAATGGAGTTAGGTGAAGGAAGGAATAAAATTGAATGGTATGTCTCAGAAAGTGTGCCACATAAACAACACACAGACAGTAGAAACTACATAACTGAACGAGAATTTGGGGAAAAAATCTCCCTCAAAAAATCCATCCAGACAGATTGTACTGCACCCTGATAACAAGCAGTGAGACACAGTCAAGAGAGGGGTGATAGAGTTGCAATTCAGTGGTAGCTGTGTGTAATGAATAAGATCCAAGAGATATAAACTTGAATCTTGCTACAGTGTGGGGAACTACAAGATTGCACAGTAATAATAATGGCATCATTATTTGCTAGGTCATTTAGCTGCTTTATTAGATTATTTATAGTGGGTAGATTCAACAATAAACATTGAAGCCTCTCCTCTCAGGCCTGCACTTGAGAAATTAAGACTTGCAGGTAAAAGCTGCCCTCTCACTTTTGCATCCTCTGAAAGACATTTTCCATTTAGACATATTGTCTGCCAAGTCCTTAAGGGCTGCAAACCTTTGGAGTTTTACCACTGATTTCACAAACTTGCCTTAAGAAAAATTGACAACATTTTGTTTTAGCTTAAGTTGGTGAAAACCACTAATTAGATCCTCCTTATTTGAAGAATATTTTGTTTCATGTGAATTAAAGTTTTCACTGAAGTGATCTGAATTACTTACTTTGGAGAAAAACCAAGATGAAAAGTTAATAAACAAATTTTAACTAAATCAGTTTCTATTCGCATGCTCATGCAAGCCTCTAAAATTCTTTTCATACATGTGTGGTAGTAGCACCCACCTTCTCCCTGGATGATACATGGGGACATACCTTTCATGACCTAAGGTAGGAATGGAAAGAGGCAGAACCCCTTGGTCCACAGACAGGGTCCACAGCCAACAGAGACATTTCTGCACCATGACCTCCATCCAAGGAGACTGCCCCAGACGGAGTGACCCTCACCACTCTCTCCCATGGCAGTGACTATTTTCATACTGGATATCCCTGAGTGAACCTTTGACTCTTAGTCTGGGTATCCTTGAGTGAGGTGCCTCGGTGTGTGTGTGTGTGTGCACATGTACATTTTATGTAGTAACATAATCCCAATGGGTACACCAAACCTGTAACCTTGGGAGCCAAACCTGTAACTTGCCATGGGAGCATCCCCATTATCCACCTTGTTCATTACTTTTGGCCTTTGGTTTTAGTTGCAAATTAAAGTTTGTTACCTGCGTTAAGTTGTTGCCAATACTTCTGTGCCAGCATGCCGACAGTTGTCCGAGTCCTTAGATCTCATGGGCCACTGTGATATCGGATGGGTTTGCATTGGACACAGCACAATTCCCACTCTCCTCCTTTAAGAGTCTATTCTGCATTAGTCTCATACAGGATGTGCAGGGACTCACTGTAATCCCCATAGGGGATTTTTTATGTTCTCAGTTTTGCTTGCTTTTGTTTTGTTCTTTATTTTTTTAAGATATTTCCTGGTGCTCCACAGGATTCTTATTTTTATCATGGCTGCCCAAACTTGACAGCTCTCCCTGAGGTAAAGACAAGTTAGCCTCTTTTTTTTTTCTTTTTCTTCTTTTTTTTTTTTTTTTTGAATGGGAGATGCTCAAGCTTTCTGGCTTTCTGCCCCTGTGCAAGCCCAGGCCTTGATGCTGCACTCGTCTGTGAAAAGACCCTGCCCCTGCCCTTGGGTGGGCTCATGTGTGGGAAGCACCAGGCACTACTTGTGTACCCCAGAGGTTATCATTGGTCCCAGTCCTAGTCAGTATCTTTATCGATGATCTGGATGAGGAAATCAAATGCACCCTTAATAAATTTGTGGATGACAGTAAGCTGGGCAGGAGGGTTGAAAGGATCTGCAGAGGGACCTGGACAGGCTGGATCAATGGGCCAAGACTAACCATATGAGGTTCAACAAGGCAAAATGCCAGGTCCTGCACTTGGGTCACAACAACTCCCTGCAGTGCTCCAGGTTGGGGGAAGAGTGGCTGGAAAGCTGCCCCGTGGGAATGGATCTGAGGCGCTGGTTGACAGTGGCTGAATATGAGCCACAATGTGCCCAGGCAGCCAAGAAGGCCAGTGGCATCCTGGCCTGGCTCAGCAATAGTGTGGCCAGCAGGAGCAGGGCAGGGATTGTCCCCCTGTACTGGCACTGCTGAGGCCACAGCTCGAGTGCTGTGTCCAGTTCTGGGCCCCTCAGTACGAGAAGGACATTGAGGGGCTGGAGCGTGTCCAGAGGAGGGAAATGGAGCTGGTGAGGGGTCTGGAGCACAAACCCTGTGAGGAGCGGCTGAGGGAGCTGGGGGTGCTTAGCCTGGAGAAAAGGAGGCTCAGGGAGACCTTATCGCTCTGGACAGCTCCCTGAAGGGAGGCTGTAGCTTGGCAAGGGTCGGCCTCTTAGAGTAACAAGTGAAAGAACAAGACACAGTTTTAAGATGCACCAGAGGAGGCTCAGGTTGGACAGAAGGAGGAATTTCTCCGCAGAAGGGGTGAATGGGATGCCCAGGGAGGTGGTGGAGTAACCGTGGCTGGAGGTATTTAAGGAAAGACTGGACGCGGCACTCAGTGCCATGTTCCAGCTGACACGCTGGTGTTTGCTGAGAGCTTGGACCCGATGATGTCAGCGCTCCTTTCCAGCCGCACCGATCCCGCTTTTCTGGGCTTGTGCGCCCCCCCAGCGGCGCCTCCCGGCCGCGGAGCTGCCGCAGCCGGTCCCGCAGGCCGCGGGGCGGAGCCGGGCCGGGTGTCCATGGGAACCGAGCGCACGCGGAGCGCCGCCCTCCTTCCCTGCTTCCCGCCGGCCGCCGCCGCAACGCCACCATGATGCTGCTGGGCCGCGGGCCGGACGCCAGGTACGGGGGCGCGGGGTGCCGGGGGAGCCCCGGGCTGCTCCGGGAAGGAGGCCCCGCTCCGAGCAGCGTGCCCGGGGGTGGCGCGGGGGCCGGGGAGCCATGCGGGCCAGGTCCTTCTTAGCGCATCTGCCTCCCTAGGAGATGGGGGCCGCCTCTGCCTTCCTCCGGTGAAGGCCGCAAAACTTTTCCAGGCCTAGTGTGCTGTGCAGAGATGGAATAAAGATGTGCTGCTGATATTTATTTGGACCTCTCGGGAATAAATCTGAGGACAAGTCTAAGCGGTCGCGATAATGAGGGGGGAATAAAAACTTTTATACCCCCACGTAAGAAAACGTAGTGTTCTGCATCCCAAAATTAAATACTACTTGAATAGGCATACTGTAAGGTCTGAATTGTAAAGCTTATGTGATTACGTCTTCCTCCTGGAGGGAAACACTTTCTGACATGAAGATCTTTCAAGAAAATAGGAAATATATACCTTTTAATGAAGCTCTTACTAGGTACTATAATTTTGAAAAACAGCTTTATGAGTACTTAATGAAATTCTTACTTGCCTACTTACCCGGTGAAACCGTCCCTGTTCAAATGTTTCTGTGCTCCAGCTTGTCTTGGGGGACTGAATAACGTCCTTGGGGTTTTTTTAACCTTAACGGCACCTCTTTTGAACAGTCTTCCAAACAGCTTGCCATGAAACAACCCAACTGGGGTTTTGCCCAAGGCAGAACTTGGGCATGAAATACTTTTTTCTGAAGTAAAGGTATTCCTCATTTGAATTGGTTGCATTGTTGTTTAGTCTCAAAGTACTAAATTTCTTAGAATTTTTCCGATCATCATGTATCCTGATAAAAAGTCAGTATTTAATTACTGGTCAGCAGTATTGGGATAGCTTAATGATATGAAGGAAGTTTTTGTTTCTGTCCCTTGCAAAGGTAGTGGTAAGAGTGAATTCTTTTGCACAGAATTCTAGTACTTAACATCAATAACTTTGTGTTAGACACAGTATCTGGCAGGTACTGTTAGCTGAATTGTCTTACAGCTGATTCACTCAAATCAACAACTGGCATGAGTTCACATAACCATCAAATAATATAGGAATATGAAAGCAAAATACAAAGTTAAATATGTGAATTACTGGAATGACTTGTCTACATCATTGATAATGAAACATACAGGATTTGGATCAAATAAATTCATTAGATTTATGTAGTTTAAAGGAAAGTAATTTATTAGTGTGATGAATGTCCTTTCAGTGGTTTTAGAGTTTTCACCTCTTGTGTCCATTCACTTTTCTTCTTTAATTCTCGGTGGTATTTTATCCTCTGTAGTGCAGTTTGGTAACTGTTTGCAATTTAAAGAACATTTAGTATCTGTACCAGTTTGTCCTCTACTGCCTAATTTCTCCAGCCATTGCCTTGTCTGTTTAGAGGGTAGGCTGTTGCAGGAAGGGATGGCCTTGCAGAAGTCTTGTTTGAGTCTGCAGGTGTTACTGCTCCATTAGTAACTAATACCATTAGTAAGTGAGCTTCTCTTAAATGCAGGAGGAAAACTTACAAGCAGATTTTGTGATTTTGGTTTTTATCTATTGGATCTTTCAGTGTAAATCTGCTTTTTTTGTTTGTTTTTCATTCATAAATAAGCACATATTACATCAGTTACAACATTTTCTTTCTTTCTCAGAATAAATTTCTGCTTTGCACTGAAATGAGATATCCAAATTATTAATAATATAATTATATAGTTTTCCTTCTGTATGTGTTGTAAATATTTCTGCCCTTCTTATTTTTCACTTATTTTTCTTTGGTATCCAGGGACAATCAGACTAGACAAATACAAGATGCTCTTTCAAATGTGGAAAAACATTTTGGTGAATTGTGCCAAATATTTGCTGGATATGTACGTAAAACTGCCAGACTACGAGACAAAGCAGATCTTCTAGTAAATGAAATATATGCATATGCAGCTACAGAGACACCAAACTTAAAAGTTGGACTGAAAAACTTTGCAGATGAATTTTCCAGACTTCAGGATTATCGCCAGGCAGAGGTACAAAATTAAAGCTGTACATGTTGTGTTTGCCATCTGAACTTTTCAGTTACTTATCTGTGATTAAAAGGGAAATCATATATTTTGCAATTGGAAAAGAAACAGGAGAAAATATGTCTAAATATAGTAATGTCTGAGCAGGGTAGGCTGCCAAGCATTCATCATTTACCCTTCTAATCACTTCAAGGAAAACTGCCTAAAG